>NC_134361.1:168463257-169063257 GCF_048569485.1 Anomaloglossus baeobatrachus
AATGGGGAGACCTACGCCATATTAAAGACTATGGACTTAGAATGGAAGGTGATAAAAGCTCCTGTAGGTGTAAAGTGGAGGGGGCACGTAACTTATGTCCATATAGTGTATATTAAAACTTGTTAAAATCGAATTTGTCATTTCATGCACAAAATACAAACTAATAACGGATGCTCTTAGCACTGGACGGAAAAGCCATCTTCCACCTTGCGTCCCCCAAACCTGCTGCTACAGGAGTGTGATAATTATGGAGGGAGCCCACTGGATGCTGTACCACTGACTGATAATCCTATCAATTCATCACAGACTTATCAGATGCAACACTTTGTACAGAGAGCACACTTATGTTAGGGTTTTTACATAGGTTGATGGTTGGATGGCCAAAAGGTCCGTGTAAGCATCTCCACCAAACTGACCACTACATAATACCCGTTAAATCAAGCCTTGTATTCAGAAATAAAAAAATCTCACTTCCTCCTCGGTGTAAACAGGAACATGTTGGTTCACATACAGTGTCATTTACAATCATTGGGTCACAATCCATGCAGATAATCATTCCTTGGAAAAAGAGCTACACAAGCACCAACCGGCTGACTACATTGCTGAATAGCGCTCGGATTCAGGCAGAATCTGCACACATGAAAGGCCCCAGGGCCGTATTTACCATTAGGCACCCGTGGTCCCGTGCCTAGGGCGGCAGGATGCAGGGGGCGGCACCTTCTAGCAGTAAAAAAAAAAAATTTTTTTTTTTTTACACATTCATTAAATCCGCTGTATTTTTGGAGGGGGTAGGGGGGAGAGGCGCACCTTTATTTATTTGTATCCGCGTCAATTAAGATGCGAATGCAGACAAACTGCGGTGGCCGGGCACAGAGAGCTGATTGACCCCGGAACTGCCGGCGCCTGCACTTCCGGGGTCACGGGCGCGCCAATCAGCTCCTTCCTCTGTGCTGCGTCCAATGCTGTGTGGATTTCACATGCAGAGCTCACAGCAGGACGCCGCAGAGGACGCCGCGATGGAAGCCGGTGTCAGAAGAGGATACTCACGTGAGCCAGGAAGATGACGGTGGGCCCTGGAGCAGGTAAGTGCTCGCAGAGCTGAAGATTCATAAGGAGCGTGGGGGTGTCTCTAATGCAGACTGGAGATCTGCGTATGGGGTGGGAGGAGAGAGGCTGATACTGGGGGAGACTTGGGGGAAGAGAAGCTAATACTGGGGGAGGCTGGGAGGAGAGAGTATGATGCTGGGGGAGGCTGGGAGGGGGGAGGCTGATGTTGCGGAAGGCTGGGATGGGTGGAGGCTGACGCTGGGGGAGGCTGGGAGGAGAGAGGCTGATGCTGGGGGAGGCTGGGAGGAGAGAGGCTGATGCTGGGGGAGGCTGGGAGGAGAGGCTGATGCTGGGGGAGGCTGATGCTGAGGGAGGCTGATGCTGGGGGAGGCTGGGAGGAGAGAGGCTGATGCTGAGGGAGACTGGGAGGGGGGAGGCTGGGAGGAGAGAGGCTGATGCTGAGGGAGGATGATGCTGGGGGAGGCTGGGAGGAGAGAGGGGGAGAGTGGGAGGAGAGAGGCTGATGCTGGGCAAGGCTGGGAGGAGAGAGGCTGGTGCTGGGGGAGGCTGATGCTGGGGGAGGCTGATGCTGGGGGAGGCTGGGAGGAGGGAGGCTGATGCTGAGGGAGACTGGGAGGGGGGAGGCTGGGAGGAGAGAGGCTGATGCTGGGGGAGGCTGGGAGGAGGGATGCTGATGCTGGGGGAGGCTGATGCTGGGGGAGGCTGGGAGGAGAGAGGCTGATGCTGGGAGAGGCTGGGAGGAGAGAGGCTGATGCTGGGGGAGGCTGGGAGGAGAGAGGCTGATGCTGGGGGCGGCTAGGAGGGGGGAGGCTGATGCTGGGGGCGGCTAGGAGGGGGGAGGCTGATGCTGGGGGCGGCTAGGAGGGGGGAGGCTGATGCTGGGGGAGGCTGGTGCTGGGGGAGGCTGATGCTGGGAGGAGGGAGGCTGATGCTGGGGGAGGCTGGGAGGAGGGAGGCTGATGCTGAGGGAGGCTGGGAGGGGGGAGGCTGGGAGGAGAGAGGCTGATGCTGGGGGAGGCTGGGAGGAAAGAGGCTGATGCTGAGGGAGGCTGATGCTGGGAGAGGCTGATGCTTCGGGAGGCTCGGAGGAGAGAGGCTGATGCTGAGGGAGGCTGATGCTGGGGGAGGCTGGGAGGAGAGAGGCTGATGCTGGGGGAGGCTGGGAGGAAAGAGGCTGATGCTGAGGGAGGCTGATGCTGGGAGAGGCTGATGCTTCGGGAGGCTCGGAGGAGAGAGGCTGATGCTGGGGGAGACTGGGAGGAGAGAGGCTGATGCTGGGGGAGGCTAGGAGGGGGGAGGCTGATGCTGGGGGAAGCTGGGGGAAGCTGGGGGAGAGAGGCTGATGCTGGGGGAGAGAGGCTGATGCTGGGGGAAGCTGGGGGAGAAAGGCTGATGCTGGGGGAAGCTGGAGGAGAGAGGCTGATGCTGGGGGAAGCTGGGGGAGAGAGGCTGAAGCTGGGGGAGGCTGGGGGGAGAGAGGCTGAAGCTGGGGGAGGCTGGGGGGAGAGAGGTTGATGCTGGGGGAGAGGCTGCTGGTGAAGGCGGGGGAGAGCGGCTGCTGCTGGGGGAATGGGAGAGAGGGGCCAATCCTAGAGACAGAGGACAAGGGTTGAGGGATAGTGCAATGACAAAATCGATGGCGGGGGAGTGTAAGGACTCAGAATGAGAGGGGGCAGCATTGGGAGCTCATTATGGAGAACGGGCAGCATGTGTGGGCTCAGTATGGAGTGGAGCAATGTAGGGGAGTCAATATCAAGAGTGGGGTAGTGTGTGTGTGTGTGTGTGGGAGGGGTGTCTCAGCATAAGCGTTAGTGTGGTGGTCTTAGTATGATGAATGGGGCAGCATGGAGGTGTCATTATGAAAAAAAGGAAGGCAGCATTAGGAGCTCATGGAGAGGGGCAGCATGCACGGGACATTGTGAGGAGGGAACAGCATGCATGAGAAACTGTGGAGGGAGCAGCATGCATGGGACATTGTGAGGAGGGGGCAGCATGCATGGGACATTGTGAGGAGGGGGCAGCATGCATGGGACATTGTGAGGAGGGGGCAGCATGCATGGGACATTGTGAGGAGGGGGCAGCATGCATGGGACATTGTGAGGAGGGGGCAGCATGCATGGGACATTGGGAGGAGGGGGCAGCATGCATGGGACATTGGGAGGAGGGGGCAGCATGCATGGGACATTGGGAGGGGGCAGCATGCATGGGACATTGTGAGGAGGGGGCAGCATGCATAGGACACTGTGAGGAGGGGGCAGCATGCATGGGACACTGAGGAGGGGGCAGTATGCACGGGACATTGTGAGGAGGGAGCAGCATGCATGGGACATTGTGAGGAGGGGGCAGCATGCATGGGACATTGTGAGGAGGGGGCAGCATGCATGGGAAACTGTGAGGAGGGGGCAGCATGCATGGGACATTGTGAGGAGGGGGCAGCACGCATGGGACATTGTGAGGAGGGGGCAGCAAGCATGGCACATTGTGAGGACGGGGAAGCACGCATGGGACATTGTGAGGAGGGGGCAACATGCATGGGAAACTGTGAGGAGGGGGCAGCATGCATGGGACATTGTGAGGAGGGGGCAGCATGCATAGGACACTGTGAGGAGGGGGCAGCATGCATGGGACACTGAGGAGGGGGCAGTATGCACGGGACATTGTGAGGAGGGGGCAGCATGCATAGGACACTGAGGAGGGAGCAGCATGCATGGGACATTGTGAGGAGGGGGCAGCATGCATGGGACATTCTGAGGAGGGGGCAGCACGCATGGGACATTGTGAGGAGGGGGCAGCACGCATGGGACATTGTGAGGAGGGGGCAGCACGCATGGGACATTGTGAGGAGGGGGCAGCAAGCATGGCACATTGTGAGGACGGGGAAGCACGCATGGGACATTGTGAGGAGGGGGCAGCACGCATGGGACATTGTGAGGAGGGGGCAGCATGCATGGGAAACTGTGGAGGGGGCAGAATGCATGGGACATTGTGAGGAGGGGGCAGCATGCATGGGACATTGTGAGGAGGGGGCAGCATGCATAGGACACTGAGGAGGGGGCAGCATGCATGGGACACTGAGGAGGGGGCAGCATGCATGGGACACTGAGGAGGGGGCAGCATGCATGGGACACTGAGGAGGGGGCAGTATGCACGGGACATTGTGAGGAGGGGGCAGCATGCATAGGACACTGTGAGGAGGGGGCAGCATGCATGGGACATTGGGAGGAGGGGGCAGCAAGCATGGGACATGGTGAGGAGGGGGCAGCATGTATGGGACATTGTGAGGAGGGGGCAGCAAGATGTGAGGTCAATGTGCAGATCATATTTCATAATTGAGGAAGGTGTGGTGGGTATAATTTATAAGGGAGGACAGTGTGTAGTTTATTAGGGGCAGTGTGACAGTCACAGTATATAAGTGGTGACGGTGTGGTGGGAATATTTTATACTCATGCTATGTTTTGATGTGCCCGTGGTGATCGCCATTGGGGGGGGGGGTTAGTGCCCTTCGTTTCTCATTGATACTTTTTCAAGTGTTTTACAGAGTAGATCTGCCTTAAACAGATGTCATGTGCGAAAACTCAGTGTTACGTTGTCACTAAGGGGCGCGACCACTTAAAGTGCCTAGGGCAGCACGAAGGCAAAATACAGCCCTGAAAGGACCTCAAGAATGCTTAAAAAGGGCCATTCCTTCCTTGCACATTTATACTATAGCCACATGATCTGCCATAATTGTATAGTAGAGGTCAGTCCCACCAATTAGACCTTCAGAAGTCATGCCATCATCAGTGGAGAAATGGGCAGAATTCCCCTTCATTTGTATGGGATTTTACAACCACCTCTAGCCTAACAGCAGAGCATGATGGGACCTTCTGAGTTTTTGGTAGAATCTTTGGAGAGATATAGAGATATACATACATATATATATATATATATATATATATATATATATATATATATATATATATATATATATATATATATATATATATATATATATATATATATATATATAAAACATTAAAAGAAAGACAACTTAAGATATAATATCCATAGAATGGGCCGTTAATGTCTGATCTGTAGTAATCAGCTGGTAGAGTTGACGCCTGGAGGTTCGTAGATGCTGCTGGAAAATGGAAAACAGCAGCTCCATCAAAACTATAGTGGATGTGGTCAGGTACTAGAGATCCTACCCTTATAATGTGAATAGGAGGTGGATCTGCAGTACTCGGCTGCAGACAATATAGAGCACCATCTGAGAACTTCCAGCTGCCACCGGCAATAGCTGATCAGCTGGTGTATCAGATGTCGCACACCCACTGATCATATATTGATGGTCTATACTAAGGATAGGCCATCAAAAAAAAAAAAAATGTAGTGGCCAACCACACCCACCGACACATACATACATACATACATACATACATACATACATATATATATATCTGGATATTTGCATTCCATATCTACTCTCCAGTGCTAATGGCTCTTGTTTTTATTTATGGTAAACCAATGAGGTCAGATTAATATTGCTGTGCATGAATATAAGAGAATCTTCTATAGGCAGAGTTGACCTTTGGTCTTCTGTTCAGTCACTGGAGCAGAAAACTGACATAGAAAGGTCTATATTCTCCATATTAAAACTGCAACACTTCATAGGATAGATGGAACATGAAAAAGAAAAAGTTGAGGAATTATGGAAATCATAGACATATTAAACACATTGGGCTATGAGCCAGACGCCCAACCACAGGTGCTCCATTGACCTACTGCCACCGATCTCAAAAGCTTTTGTGGTGCAGAGCAAAATTGCAAGAGTTCCATCCTCTTAAGAGTTACCGTACGTCCTAGTTTTGTTGTTGACACAATAACCTGAAATTAGTCTGTATAAAGAGGCCTTCATGATGGAACGTGACTATGTCCCAGGAGCTGTTTTTCCCAACATGAGAACCACAGGCCACATGTTGCTCGTGCTACTGTGAGCAGTCTGCGTGGCCTAAACGTGGTACCATGGTCTGCAGTATCGCTGGACTTGTCTCCCATGCAGCACATCTGGGATATTATTGGCTGGAAATGGTAAAGGATCTTGATTTGCACAAGTGCTTTCAGCGAGGCAGAAAATTCCTGAGACAAACATTAATAATAGCCGAGGCCTGTGCGTGCCGGGATTTCTGCACTGGGCACTCATTTACACATCAGTAACATGTCGATCCATCCAGCGATTTCTAGAACTCCAACACTTGCTTCCTTGTGTTGCAGCTTCAACGTGGAGGAGTTTACGTCCAGCTCACGACACACACCAACAGCCGACAATGGACACCATTAACCTATAATGGGCTTTGTTGGATGAAGCCATTTAATGGAGAGAATAGCCTAGTATGCGTCATGAAAAATATGGATGTATTTGCAAGCGATCCACATGGCAGCAGAGCCTAAAATATCTCTAGTAAAAAGCTGTATACTGATTTGTTTTTCCATTGTAATATTTATTACTGTAATAAATTATAGCTTACATTTAGGAAAAGAAAAAAAAAAGTGGTGACCTGTCCAATACGGCATATCACAAAAGTGAGTACACCCCATCAAATATATTTTTCATGGGACAACACTGATAAAATAACCCTTTGATACAATGTAGTCAGTGTATGGCTTGTATAACAGTGCAAATTCGGTGCCCTATAAAATAACTCCCACAGCCATTAATGTCTAAACTGCTGGCAACAAAAGTGAGTACACCCCTAAGTGAAAATGGCAAAATTGTGCCTAAAGTGTCAATATTTTGTATAGACCTCATTATTTTCTAGCACTGCCTAAACTCTCTTGGGCATGGAGTTCACTTGAGATTCACAGGAGCCGCTGGATCTTCTTCCATCCTTCATGACGACATCACTGGTGGATGTTAAAGCCCTTATACTCCTCCATCTTCCACATGAGGAAGTCTTACAGATGCTCAATAGGGTTTAGGTCTGGAGACACTTCACCGGTCCAGCACCTGTAGCCTCAAGTTCCTTTAGAAAGGCAGTAGCCGTCTTATAGTTGTGTTTGGGGTTGTTATGTTGGAATACTGCCCTGTGGCCCAATTTTTAAAGGGAGGGGGATCATGCTCTACTTCAGTAGGTCACAGTACATGTTGGCACTCCTGGTTCCTTCAATAACCTGTAGATCCCCAGTCGGCATCACTCATGCAGCCCCAAACCATGACACTCCCACCACCATGCTTCACTGCAGGCAGGACACATTTGTCTTTGTACTCCTTCCCTGGTTGACGCAACACACAATTCATACCATCTGAGCCAAATAAGTTTATCTTGGCCTCATGAGCCCACAGGAAATGGCTCCAGTAATCAATGTCTTTAGTGGGCTTGTCTTCAGCAAACTGTTTGCAGGGTTTCATGTGCATCATCTTTAGAAGAAGCTTCCTTCTGCAACAACAGTCATGCAGACCAATTTGATGCAGTGTGCGGCATATGTTCCTACCA
Organism: Anomaloglossus baeobatrachus; assembly: GCF_048569485.1. Taxonomy (NCBI): domain Eukaryota; kingdom Metazoa; phylum Chordata; class Amphibia; order Anura; family Aromobatidae; genus Anomaloglossus; species Anomaloglossus baeobatrachus. Next base: position 168,470,799 of record NC_134361.1, read on the forward strand.
CTGACAGGCTGAACCCCCACCCCACCCCTTTATCCTCTGCAGCAATGCTGGCAGCACTCATACGTCTATTTTGAAAAGGCGACCTCTGGATAGGACGCCGAGCACGTACATGCAACTTCAAATGGTCAACCATGGCTAAATCTTTTCTGAGTGGAACCTGTCTTGTTAAACCGCTGTATGGTCTTGGCCACCACACTGCAGCTCAGTTTCAGAGTGTTGGCAATCTTCTTATAGCCTCAGCCATCTTTATGTAGAGCAACAATTCTTTTTTCCCAGATTCTCAGAGACTTCTTTTCCACGAGGAGCCATGTTGAACTTCCAGTGACCAGTATGAGAGTGTGTGAGCGATAACACCAAATGTAACACACCTGCTCCCCATTCACACCTGAGACCTTGTAACACTAATGAGCCACATGACACCGGGGATGGGAAAATGGCTAAGTAAGCACAATTTGACAATTTCACCTTTGGGTGTACTAACTTTGTTGCCAGCGGTTTAGACACTAATGCCTGTGTGCTGAGTTATTTAGAGGACACCAAATTTACATTGTTATACAAGCTGTACACTGACTGCTTTACATCATATCAAGATGTCATATCTGCAGTGTTGTCCCATGAAAAGATATAACAAACTATGTAATAAACTAAGAGGGGTGTACTCGCTTTTGTGATATACTGTACATGTCAGAATTTTTGAAAGTCAAAAGGCTAAAACTCACACCTATCACTAAAAAAAAAAAAAAAAAAAAAAAAAAAACCCGCCAGCTACTCCCTTCAGACATTGCCGGCTTTTCTCTCCCACCACTTCCTTGCAGTGACAATATGGAAAGAAGGGAGCTGTACAACCCTGCCACTAATGTATCATACTGCAATAACCCCACGGCCTACGCGGTTTAGTACCTCTGCCAGGGAGAGATTTCATTCTTGACACTGCGCATAAGCTGTAATGCAGGAATGGTGCTGCGGTAATGGAGCAGATCCCCTCCTCCACCTGCGGCCAGGGGGAAGCCTGGTACAGCTATCAGCAGCTGCATTCCTGAGGCCTCTCAGTTCTCTGCTCACCACTCAGCAGTCGTGCCAAACACCAGTTAACTCGCGTATAATGTAGATTACGCAAGGAGTCTATTAAGAATGCAGAGAATCCGTCCTCCATGGTAACAGTGGAATTCCAGTTCCAATTTATGAATATAAAAAAAAAGTGTAAGGCTGGTTTCACACTACGTCTTTTTAACATCCGTTGAAAACGTTTTTTTAACGGAAGTACGGATCCTGTGCAAATCCGTTTTGTGTTTAATGCATTTTCAATGGACTCGCGTCCACTTCCGTTTGCGTCCGTTAGACGCAGGATCCGTCATTGTGCGTTAATTTAACATGTTTCAAAAACGCAACATGTAGCGTTTTTTGGCTTTGTCAAATTAACGTATGTCACAGGATCCTTGACATTGCGCCGCGAGCTGCAATGGATGTCAATGAGTGCTGGATCCTGCCTACCAAAAGTCGTTCAGTTGCGTTATAACAGGATCCTGATTCTGTACTGAGCATGCTCGGTACAGGGTCTCAGGGTCGGTCTCTCTCTCTCTCGCTCTCGCTCTCGCACGCTGCCCGGCTCTGCTATGTGCACGCTGCCCGGCTCTGCTATGTGCACGCTGCCCGGCTCTGCTATGTGCACGCTGCCCGGCTCTGCTATGTGCACGCTGCCCGGCTCTGCTATGTGCACGCTGCCCGGCTCTGCTATGTGCACGCTGCCCGGCTCTGCTATGTGCACGCTGCCCGGCTCTGCTATGTGCACGCTGCCCGGCTCTGCTATGTGCACGCTGCCCGGCTCTGCTATGTGCACGCTGCCCGGCTCTGCTATGTGCACGCTGCCCGGCTCTGCTATGTGCACGCTGCCCGGCTCTGCTATGTGCACGCTGCCCGGCTCTGCTATGTGCACGCTGCCCGGCTCTGCTATGTGCACGCAGCCCGGCTCCTAGCAGCTGCAGACACTCGTAACCAAGGTAAATATCGGGTATCCAAGGCCGATGTTTACCTTGGTTACCAGCGTATGCAGCTGTCAGAAGCCTCCTCCCAGTCTAGCTCCCCTCAATCCCGATCACATGACTCCTTTGCCCGCCCCTAACATCCAGTGCAGGATCCTGCAAAATAACATATGCGTTTGCATACGTTATTTGCTGTAAAAGCAGGATCCGTACTTCCGCTAAAAAAACGTTTTCAGCGGATGTTAAAAAGACGTAGTGTGAAACTAGCCTAAAACGGATGTTGGATTTTCAAAAAAGGTGATACAATTTATGGAAACCCCCCCCCTCCCCCCAATGTACTGAGCACGAATCAATGTCACTCATCAGGCCTGTAGAGCAGAGCATACACAGGGAGAAATGTCTGGTAATTAAAGAGGATCGCTCACCAGGGGAAAAGTTTGCATTTTCTGCTCTTCTGTTATCCCCTCGATCCACACAGTATTCTGTTTTTATTTTAACTTTTTTACATAATCATCACATGTAAAGCGCCATGGAATTGATGGCGCTATAATAATAATAAATAATAATAATATTATTATTATTAATATGGTTCTGGAGATATGGGCCTTGTTACTCGTTGACAATATTTTTGGCCTCTACCAAGGGGCGGTGCTCACAGGTAATAATGCAGATCAGCCTAAAGACACCCGCACAGAGAATCGCTTGGTCAACACCAGAAAATTGGCACTAAACTAATTCATTCATATCTTTGGATCCGTATGGGTGAAAAAACCCCAGAATACTCAGCAGAAACTGGAAACTTTTGACCGGGTCCTTTTTATGTGCTTTTTAAAAAGGGAACCGGTTATCAGGATTTTATCCTATCAAATAATGTAATGTATCTTCGAGAAATAAGTTTTGAGGTTTTAGAGAAATTAATAGTTGATGCTGAATGCAAGTACAGTGGAACCTTGGTTTACGAGAACAATCCGTTCTGGGAGTGTGCTGTTAATCAAGTTACTCGTATAACAAAGCAAAATTTCCCATAGGAAATCATTGCAATGCAGACAATTCGGTCCACAACTTGTTCAATGTCCCATCCTGGTCCCCTATTGTGCCATTACACACACACACACACACACCTCACCTTACCTTCCGTTCCATCGCCGGCCTCCCGATTCTTGTAGATCGCCGGTACAGAATGTGTATCGGGTAGCCATCGCGACCGATGCCGGAGCTTCCGCTGCCAGAGCGCTGACGTCAAAGGCAGGAGCCGCTTGCCTCTGATTGGTTAGCGCACTGCCTTTGAAAAGCAGCTGACAGCGGATGTGCCTCCCTCGTCGCGATGGTTACCCGATACACATCCTGTACCGGCGAACTACAAGAACTTGGAGGCCAGCGAGAGAACAGAAGGCAAGTTGAGAGATATATATATATATATATATATATAATTCTCTATATCTATCTATCTATCTATCTATCTATCTATCTATCTATCTATCTATCTATCTATCTATCTATCTGTGTGTGTGTGTGTGTGTGTGTGTGTGTGTGTGTGTGTGTGTGTGTGTGTGTGTGTGTGTGTGTGTGTGTGCGCGCGCAAGAGCAGGGCAGAGCGCAGTGAAAGTATGGACCCGGAAGTGTGTGCTGTGAGTATTTGCTCGTACAGCAAAGCTTACTCGTAAACAGAGTTACAAATTTACAGCAAGCTTTGTTCGTATAGTGAAATACTCGCACACCAAGTTACTCATAAACCAGGTTCCACTGTAATCAATCTGCGCAGGCGCCACCCAAGGTCAATGAATTAGGGCCTGGTAGTCACAGACAAAAGTCGGGAGGGGGGATAGGGAGAGCGGCAGGGGAGCTGTAAATACATTGCCTGTCCGCCAATAGATTTCTCTAGAACAGCAAAACAGATTTTTCCAAGAAAGCAAAGCATTTACTCAACAGTAAAGCACCTTTACAGACATGCCCTTAGTGTGGGGGATCAATCCTAATGGCAGGTTCGCTTTAAAAGCATAAAATGGATACGCTCAGGTTAAAAAACTAGATGCACCCCTAAAAATATATATTTTTTTTTTACGCTTGATCCCATATTAGACATTACATGGATTGTCCGGAAGAGTTAGATTGACCACAATAGTCGTGTGCCAGGTGCACACAGCCAGGAAACCACACTGACCGTCATTGACTGCGGTGTTACAATGTGACGGGGATCTTCACACCCCAATACCAGTCACTGGATGTGGTCATTGTCAGGTTTAAGAAATCCAGGAGGCAATCGCAACGGAGAAAAGGTTTAGATGAGCAAAATTATTAGTCCTATTAAAAAGGAAGCAATAAAGAAAACCTGAAGAAGATTACAATAGATATTAGAGGATGTAGAATTAAAAATGACTGCAGTCATTGTATCGTTTACTTACAGACATTACAAGATGCGGCCGCACAGAATCCACAGGTTTCGGAGTTCTGCTTTGCTTTCGGTCATAGGCACCCTCTAGGTCACATGAAAAGGCTTGCAATTTTTCAACGGATTACAAGTTTAATTAAACCAAGCCTCCTCCCAACTAAAGTGAAGGTCCCTTTCATACCGCGAGGAAACCACAATCTCAATAGCCTGTTCATAGCCCTTTAACTGCGTCTTCAAACGCGGACTACTAACATGATGACGGTTATTCCAGCAAGTCAGCAGAAAAGCACTTATCTGCCAAGTATACCGTCATTAGAAACTAACGGAAAACCAATAGCAACCAGATCACTGAGCTCGTAGTCCTGTAATTGTGCGGTGACGTGCAGAACATTGCATTCCCTTCCACGAGGCGAAGCTGGATGACAGGGAGTGGGTGCAGGTAACCGGCACGCTGCTGACTGTCAGTCTGCACATAGGCATAGTCGAGGAGGCGGCTCACTATGGGGGGAGGCTGTGGACAATGCCAAGGACAACCAAAGGGACGTGACAAAAGCCAAGTCCTAGCTCTTTGCTGATGAATAATAATAACAGGTTCCCATATGGATCAACTGTATATGGATATAATCTTCAATATAGGAGACTATTTGGTCTTGTAAATCACTTATTTATCAATACGGATTGCATACAGATGATTTAAGATCATTTTTTCGGCCCGAATTTTTTTTTTTATTTAAATTTTAATTAATTTTATTTAATTTAATTTTTTTTGTTAACTGTAGACTAATTTTGAGTGAAGTGACCAATACACGACCTCTGGTTTATACCCATCCTTTTTCATTCAATTTCCCAGTTTATTCAGCTCCTAACTTGCGGGTTTGGAGAGGGCGGCCAGTGAAGCGGCTGGCTGAACTGATCATCGGCCAGTATAACAGCAGTGAGGAGCTGCTGATGAGGCTGGACACTATAGCGCCCCCTAGAGCCTTGCTGCGTACTACTGACAAGGGTGCTACATCCAGACAGGAACGCTAGTTGAACAGAGGATCCCTCCTGCTGTTGCCGGCTGGACCTTGGCCGGTGGGGTCTAAGAGCCAGAAACAGCTCAAGCAGTTCGGAACTCGCTCTTGTATGTGATTTCCCAGCGTTGTGCCCAATTAGGTGGGCGAGTGCACTAGAATATCTTCTTAATTATTATTTGTGGTTGATCCGCCCAGGGTGCGCTTTTTCTCTCTATTTCTTTAGAGATAAGACCTTTTAGGAAATGTAGACTGTTTCAACTACCTAGACCAGCGCTCTGAAGAGCTCTGCATACACCATGCCATCACCACTGTTTCTTCCTACCCATTAATGTAGGAAGTCTGATTTCAGGCAGTTTTTCACACTTAATTGTGCTGAGCTAATTGACGCAGAGCTTCTAGTAGCCTCTCGATGGAAGGATGTTATCCCTTCACTGGGATCTGGAGAATGGATAGAAGCAATAGAGCACCATATACAGTACGAGTCTCCCAACAGCTGAACTGTACCTCTCTGATAAGTTGGGTGGAGGGTCTGATACATGTTACCTAGGTGTCCTTCTACAGGAGCATGCTTTTTACTTGTATGCCTCCGCTCGATCATCCTAATCTTCTGGATCAAGGTTCTATCTAAAATGGGGAGTGTGCCCCAGGATCTTTTACCCCGATGGCATGTTTATTGCTTTTTTCGGATGAGTAAATGTGGCTCAATATACTCACATCTTACTACAAGTTACTTTATTCTTGGCACAAAAGACAAGTGAAACGAAGTTGATGGAGCAAAGGCAACACACACACACACACACACACACACACACACACACACACACAATGTTGCCCACATAAAACAGTTTCTAGATATTAGTGTGTCGCCAATATAAATACTACGTCTTAAATGTTTCTGCTCTCACATTTCAGACGGTGTTTAATTTTATAACTTAAAGTGAATCTGTCACCATGTTTTTGCTAATCAGTCAGAGAGCCTCATAATATAGGGGCACAGATCCGAATTCCAGCAGTGCATGACTTACTGGGCTGCTTGCTGCAGTTTTCATTAAACCACAGCTTTTTCTGTTACAGATCTATCAGTTTTCTGAATGCTGAGCTCTGTATAACCCTGCCCACACCACTGATTGGCAGCTTTCTGCCTATGCATTGTGTACACAAAAAGCTGCCAATAAGCAGTGGGGGTAGGGGTTATACAGAGCTCATTAATATGGAGGGCTACATGGCAGCAAATGTACTAGTTATTTTGTGATAAAAAAAAATCACTTATTTTTAATCAGCAGATTATCAAAATTATAACAAGCAACCCAGTGAGTGACATATTGCTGAAATTAGGGTCTCTGTCTCTACATTATTTGCAGCTCTTAGATAAGGTGGCAAATACCTGGTGACAAATTCCCCTTAAAGCAACCTGTCACAAGGAATTCTACCATCATTTTTTTTAAAAAAAAGGTATGGCTACACAGACTTCACTACTCTGAAAACAAAATCAATAATTTTCTAGTAGAGGGACAATAAAGACAATTGGGGTGTGTGCTAGCACTTTCAGCCCTCCAGCCTTCACCCTCCTTATCCCTCGGCCCCCGTCCAGCCTTCACCCTCCTTATCCCTCGGCCCCCGTCCAGCCTTCACCCTCCTTATCCCTCGGCCCCCGTCCAGCCTTCACCCTCCTTATCCCTCGGCCCCCGTCCAGCCTTCACCCTCCTTATCCCTCGGCCCCCGTCCAGCCTTCACCCTCCTTATCCCTCGGCCCCCGTCCAGCCTTCACCCTCCTTATCCCTCGGCCCCCGTCCAGCCTTCACCCTCCTTATCCCTCGGCCCCCGTCCAGCCTTCACCCTCCTTATCCCTCGGCCCCCGTCCAGCCTTCACCATCCTTATCCCTCGGCCCCCGTCCAGCCTTCACCCTCCTTATCCCTCGGCCCCCGTCCAGCCTTCACCCTCCTTATCCCTCGGCCCCCGTCCAGCCTTCACCCTCCTTATCCCTCGGCCCCCGTCCAGCCTTCACCCTCCTTATCCCTCGGCCCCCGTCCAGCCTTCACCCTCCTTATCCCTCGGCCCCCGTCCAGCCTTCACCCTCCTTATCCCTCGGCCCCCGTCCAGACTTCACCCTCCTTATCCCTCGGCCCCCGTCCAGACTTCACCCTCCTTATCCCTCGGCCCCCGTCCAGACTTCACCCTCCTTATCCCTCGGCCCCCGTCCAGCCTTCACCCTCCTTATCCCTCGGCCCCCGTCCAGCCTTCACCCTCCTTATCCCTCGGCCCCCGTCCAGACTTCACCCTCCTTATCCCTCGGCCCTGTCCAGCCTTCAAAAGCGGATTTCAATTTTTTAAAAAAAATAAATAAAAAAATAAAATATAATATATTTTAATTTATTTAAAAAGGAACAGCATCTACAAATCATACTTTAGATATAAATTCTTCTTGACAGGTTCCTTATTAGTCTGTATTACATTGATATTAATGTATGGCTATGCTCATTTTGTTGTTATTCTAGTTATAACAATTGTGGTATGGCAAAAAATCCTTAACATGAATCAATTTTGGGCACATACACATGTTACTGTATTTGGTTGCATAAGCTTTTTAGAATACAGAAAACTTGTACAGAAATGGATAAATTGCTTATATACTTAAAAGGTTTAGTCACAAAAAATTAAGTTATCCTCAACCCATAGGACCCCTAAACTAGAGAAAGCCTGGAGAACTGAGTCCTGAATGGAGAGGTGCATGTGCGAGCTCTGCTCCATTCATGGTCAATGAGACAGGAGATACATTTCCTAACTTCTTGGGGTCACCCGCATAAAAGCAGAGCTCTGTACTCTGCAATCACATGGAGAGGGGATAGCTTGATATTTAGGGAATAACCCATAATGGTTGTTATTGGCAGTGTTGTCAGTTCTACCCTAGGGACGAGGCTTTCGCAGGACACAGACCACATCCTCCCAGGGGTGAGCAGTGAAGCTAGTCACATATTAGAGGAGAGGGAAAGTCAAGTGTGGGTGACAAGAGCATGAAGAAGTCATATGGATTAGGAAAGAGGAGGGCAGTATAGCGCTGATACAGCTGAGAATGATTCAGTGCAACACAACCTGCACTGGGTAGAAAAGGGAAGAGAAATTAACCATTCACAGAATAGTTACTACAGCGAAACAAGACGAAAAGTAAAAACTACTTAAAATATTAAATATTATTAATAAGTTGCCACAAGTTATCCTCACCTTCACCTGTAATATTAATGTTCATTCCCCTTCATCCAGCCTTGAGGAGTCAATGATTCAATACTATCCAAACAAAGCAAGTGTTATCCCCAACATTAAAAGGGGTTATCCGGGACCATTTTGTTTCTTCTAGGCCCAAGGTAGTTCCTAACATCATGACTGGCTGAAAATGCACAGTAGCTACATTGCAGGCTGAGGTGTTAACTACTGAGATACCACAGTCATCTGTCTCCCACCCATTGATTTCTATACAGCAGCTTATGTCCCCCTCCCACTCAGCTCCTGACCAGGAGTTGCCTTTATCAGTCCTGCAAAATCCCCAGCCCTCATTGAGGAGGGTAATTGTTCAAAGGCAGTTACTGCTATATGCAAATGTAGTGATAACAGTGTTAACTTCAAAACAAACACGGATAGACCATTACTGTGTCACTGTAACAAGATAAGCTATGGGTAATTTTGATTGATTGATAAGAACAACTCCGTAAGGAGCTAAAGCTGGGTTCACACATAGCGACAGCGACGACGACGTCGCTGCTAAGTCACCATTTTCTGTGACGTAGCAACTACGTCCCATCGCTGTCGCTGTGTGTGACATTCAGCAACGACCTGGCCCCTGCTGTGAGGTCGCCGGTCGTTGCTGAATGTCCAGCTTCATTTTTTGGTCGTCGCTCTCCCGCTGTGAAGCACACATCGCTGTGTGTGACAGCGAGAGAGCGACGAACTGAAGCGAGCAGGGAGCAGGAGCCGGCGTCTGGCAGCCTGTGGTAAGCTGTAACCAGGGTAAACATCAGGTAACCAAGAAGCCCTTTCCTTGGTTACCAGATATTTACATTAGTTACTAGCACCGCCGCTCTCACGCTGCCAGTGCCGGCTCCCTGCATACGTAGCTGGAGTACACATCGGGTAATTAACCTGATGTGTACTCTGGCTAGGAGTGCAGGGAGCCAGCGCTAAGCGGTGTGCTCTCACGCTGCCAGTGCCGGCTCCCTGCAACCTGCACACGTAGCTGGAGTACACATTGGGTAATTAACCTGATGTGTACTCTGGCTAGGAGTGCAGGGAACAGGGAGCCGGCACTGGCTTTACTAAGGTAAATATCGGGTAACCAAGAGAAGTGCTTTCCTTGGTTACCCGATATTTACCTTACGCTTCCACACGTCGCTGCTGGCTGGGGGATGGTCACTGGTCGCTGGTGAGATCTGCCTGTTTGACAGCTCCCCAGCGACCATGTAACGACGCAGCAGCGATCCTGATAAGGTCAGATCGCTGGTCGTGATCGCTGCTGCGTCGCTATGTGTGACACCACCCTTAGAGAAGGGGATGAGTAGTGAACTGCTCTATAGAGATCAATGGGCTGGAAAGAGGTGTCTATGGTGTTATAAGTTAACTTCTCCTGGAAAGTAACTACTGCTTAATGGAAACTAGCTGTACATTATGAAAGATAAAAATTCTCATTGTGGAAAAATTACAGCAGATAGAAAAAGCATGTAAACTGCCAACTTGCTTATTTTCATGCTGTCTAATTCAAGCAATTTCATAACTGGAGAATATCCATTTAACAGGCCCTTATTACTAGCTTTAGCTCCCATAAATGAATGCCATCTGCAGCTCTCTATACTAGCAGTTCTCCAAAAATAGATTGTACAGTGTGTGGTGTTGGATACTTTCCCCAATACAACGCTGTACAGACATTGAGTCAGCAGAGGATGCAGAAAACTACTCATGCTGAATAACCAGTGCAACTATAGTAAGCCAAAGTCTGTAGCAAAGGATTATTCCCAGATAAGTAATGCATCTTCAGAGCTTGACAACTGTACCTGAATACCATTTAACCATTTCAATATAGATTTAAAGATGAGTGTACCCTCTTACACTTTATATTGTAGTCTGCTATAAAAAAAGTCTTCAACAAGTGACTGATGACTGCTTCACTTACTGCAATGAATTAAACCAGCATTGGTCCAAAAGGGACCAGAAAGTAACTGAATACAGTCACTGTAAATAAGGTTTGTGTTTCTCTTCAATTTCACCCATATACTTCATTTCTTACTTACCCTCTTGAGCCCTAAACCCAGTAATAAACTGGTCATTTCTCCCTCCATCTTCCCCATCCATCTCACCTTCTCCTCAGATCTGTTCCCTCACATAAAATACTCTGCCTCCATACACACATGGCCATGACATGCCCGTTCCTGCTCCCACCTTCCCACACTCTCTCTGCTCCTCCTCATTGCTGGCTGGAGATCTCTCTCCTAATCCTGGCCCTCCACACCACATCCCCAGTCGTTTCTAACCCCTATCCATGATCTATCACAAACGTTTGCAACTCATCTAATCTTATACCCATTCACCCAGCTCCCGTCCCCCAGTCCCCCTAACAGGAGCCTTATGGAACGCTCGCTCTGTCTGCAATAAACTGCTCTACATCCATGACCTTTTCATTACTAACAAACGGTCCTTCCTTGACCACTGAAACCTGGCAATTCTAGTCCTGTAATAATTTGTGTTGCAACAGAAGAATGACCCAAGCTACCGTATATAAGGTCTATATGACCAAGAAGGCGAGGGATGGATGGAGCTGTGCCAGCTGACATGGCCTCCACCATTATCCAGCCTCAACCCAATTGAGATGGTTTGGGAGGAGTTTGATGCAGCGTGAAGGCAAGCCGCCAACAAGTGGCCTGTACTTCCGGGAACACCTTCAATACTGTTGGAAAACCAATCCATGTGATGACCTGATTGGGTGTAAAGCGGTCATCAGTGTAAGGGGGGGTGTTGAGGAATCTAACTTTCAACACAAATTCTGGTTTGTTTCACTTGTGTTTCTTTACTCTGCGTCTCCATACGTGTCCCTTTGTGGTTTTGGTGCCTTCAGTCCGAATACACAACCACAACATCCAATTATCACTTTTCATTTACCGGAGGATGGATGTGTGCACAGGAAGCGTCACTATCTGCTGCCAATACTAATGGGAAAATATGTAGGAAGAAGAAGTGAAAGAAGTGACAAACCCCTAAATAAAAGAGGAACCTTGAGAAATTCACACCAAGCGGTGCAGTTCTCATATCTGCTCCTGTAAAGTGTCTCATAAGTAAGCTGCATGCTTCTTGCCTGCCCATCTAATGAGTAAGCATCGCCATGTACACTGCATACTGCACTAGGGCAATAGTTTACCTCTACCTCTCACTTACTGTATTTGTTATCTTAGTACAGTAAACCACGGTTGATTCCGGTGTCCCAGTACAATTTCTTAATTGTTAATAGGATCAAGAGGCTACAGAAATGAATCTACTACATGTTGGTTTTAGCCAGACCTGGGCAAGGGGCGGCCCGCGGGCCACATCCGGCCCGCCTACTCTCTGTGACCGGCCCGCCCGTCTTCAGCCGGTGCAGTGGAGCCGGGCTGCAGCGTTCCGAGCAGGGAGAGATCCTGCAGGTCTGCACAGTAAGTGCAGGCAGCGGAACGCAGGAGTCTTTCCTCTGTTCCCTGCCGGCACTAATTGTCAGTGACACACGCGCGCGCTCTGACGTTGTCAGTACTGCGCTGCGTGTGTCATTTCAAAAGTTCCCGCCCGCCCGGCAGGAGAAGGAGCACAGCAGAGGAATAATTCATCCTGCAGGACCTGCGATGACGTCACGCCCATGTGACTGTGTGGGAGGAGACACAGGATGCCGGGCAGAAAGCAAAGATACTGAATCCTGAAGGAGATGTGGACACATGATGACTGGTAATAAGAAAAGAGGGGACATGAGGGGGCTGCAGGGTGAGTGCATATGAGGGAAGATGGAGTTGCAGGGTGAGTGGCATATGAGGGAAGATGGAGTTGCAGGGTGAGTGGCATATGAGGGAAGATGGAGTTGCAGGGTGAGTGGCATATGAGGGAAGATGGAGTTGCAGGGTGAGTGGCATATGAGGGAAGATGGAGTTGCAGGGTGAGTGGCATATGAGGGAAGATGGAGTTGCAGGGTGAGTGGCATATGAGGGAAGATGGAGTTGCAGGGTGAGTGGCATATGAGGGAAGATGGAGTTGCAGGGTGAGTGGCATATGAGGGAAGATGGAGTTGCAGGGTGAGTGGCATATAAGGGAAGATGGAGTTGCAGGGTGAGTGGCATATGTGGGAAGATGGAGTTGCAGGGTGAGTGGCATATGAGGGCTGCAGACTGATAGAAGGATGTGAAGGGGTGCAGAGTGTTTGAGAGGGGTAAGTTGGTGTACAGGCAGGGTGAGATATGTGGGTAGGGTGTGTGACATATCGTGGTGTAGTGTGTGTGATCTGGGGGGTGCAGGCTGTATGGGGAGCAGGGTGTGTGAGATATGGGGGTGCAGGTTGTATGGGGAGCAGGGTGTGTGACATATCGGGGTGTAGTGTGTGTGATACGGGGGTGTAGTGTGTGATATGGGGGTGCAGGCTGTATGGGGAGCAGGGTGTGTGACATATGGGGGTGTAGTATATTACAGGTGTGCTATATGGAGGTGTAGTATATTACAGGTGTGCTATATAGGGGTGTAGTGATGTAGTATATTACAGGTGTACTATATGGGGGTGTACTATATTACAGGTGTAGTATATGGGGTGTAGTGATGTAGTATATTACAGGTGTGCTATATGGAGGTGTAGTATATTACAGGTGACTATATGGGGGTGTAGTATATTACAGGTGTAGTATATGGGGTGTAGTGATGTAGTATATTACAGGTGTACTATATGGAGGTGTAGTATATTACAGGTGTACTATATGGAGGTGTAGTATATTACAGGTGTGCTATATGGAGGTGTAGTATATTACAGGTGTGCTATATGGAGGTGTAGTATATTACAGGTGTGCTATATGGAGGTGTACTATATTACAGGTGTAGTATATGGAGGTGTACTATATTACAGGTGTAGTATATGGAGGTGTACTATATTACAGGTGTAGTATATGGGGTGTAGTGATGTAGTATATTACAGGTGTAGTATATAGGGGTGTAATGATGTAGTATATCGGAGGTGTATTATATAGTGGTGTAGTATAATACAGGTGTATATGGGGGTGTAGTATATTACAGGTATATGGAGGGAGTGTAGTATAATACAGGTGTATTATATAGTGGTGTAGTACATTACAGGTGTAGTATATGGAGGGGGTGTAGTAATGTAGTATATTGGGTAGAACTGAGGTAATTATATTAGTCCGGCTCTCTAAACCAATCCCAATTTCTTATGAAGCCCCATGGGAAAATTAAATTGCCCACCCCTGGTTTTAGCTCTCATGTATTTTCTTCTTCATCCATTACAATCTATTGAAATATTTTCAGGGGTGGAGTTTTTATTATTTTTTCCATCAGCGTAATTTTGTTTATAGTTTTGGAGCAAGGCAAGTATAAGGCCTTGTGCACACGCTGCGTTTTTTTCCTGTGCAGTTTTGGTCCCAAAAACTGCATGCATTTCCTTCCCCAGCAAAGTATGAGATTTCAATTTTTGCTGTCCACACGTTGCAGTTTTTTTTGGCTGCATCTTGTGGTGACCACAAAGATGCAGCATGTCAATTCTTTTTGTGTTTTGTCCTTGTGTTTCGGTGGACTGGCAGATCAATCCCCCGTTATCTGGCCAGATGTTGGTCCCCATATAAACTCCATGGGGACTAGAGTCCGGCGCAAAGGGGTAGGACAAGTGCTGCATACTTACCGAGTCACAGGGGCCGCTGTCACACTGCTCCCGCAGCCGCTCATGCTTCTTCTTGGGCCACTCATTAGGCTCATACATATTCACTGCTTCCCTGCCCACGGGCACCTGTGATTGGTTGCAGTCAGATGAGCCCCCATGCAGCGTGTCTGAGGCTTTAAAATCACAGACGTCGGTGGGCGGGTCTATATTGTACAATAAAATAAATAACTTGGGGCAGAATCACCCCCATATTATGATACCAACACAGATAAAGCCCGACAGCTGGGGATATCCATGGTTATTGGGCCGGCCCCTAGCCTACAAATATCTACCATCAGCAGCCCGGAATTGCTGCATCCATTAGATGCCACAGTCCCGGCACTTTACCCAGCTCTTCCAGATTGCCCTGGTGCGGTAGCAATTGGGGTAATGAGGGAGTTAATGGCAGCCCACAGCAGCCACTAAGTCCTAGATTAGTGATGGTGGTGTCTCATAGATGCCTGTCATCACTAATTGGCAAGTGAAGGTAAATAAAAACAAATACCGAAAAAATCCTTTATTTGAAATAAAAGACAAAAAAGTACTCTTTCACCATTTTATTAACCCTCAAAACACCCCTCGTAATCCACACGAGGTCCCACGACACTTCCACTACTGCTACATCTGAAGCTCATAACAAGTGACATGGAACATGACTGCCCCATGTGAGCGCTGGGCAACAACTGACGTGAGCCTCGCAATCAGTGATGACATCACTCAGGTTAGCAGCGGCCACAGCTGGAGTCCTCGACCTGTGACCACAATTCACCTGAGTGACATTGCCGCTGATCGCGCAAGCTCACGTCAGTCGCTGCGTGGAGCTCACAGCGGACAGTCATGTACTATGGCGCTCGCTGTGAGAGTGTCAGATGTAGCGTTTTTGCAGTTGGTGTGTTTTTTTAGGGAAAGAAACGTGCACCTCTGTGGTCACCACAAAGATACGTGTGCACCTAGCCTAAGAAGATCATAAATGTACAGGAAACTGATGAATGTGATGTAATATCTCAAATTATTTGTCCCAGAGATGGTACTTGTCCTAATTTTAGTGTATGTTACAAATCTTAACCTATTTGGACTTCTTTTTTTGGAATCTGGAAAGTCCATTGTAAAAGCAGCCTTCTAGACTCCAAAATAGCCAGGAAATCGTCATTTCGCCATCGCTGCACAAACCATTTACAACAGTAACTGTCAATCCCAGGATCATACATCAAACCCAGAGGAAATGGAGTCCTGGAATCTGGATTATTTTTGTCCTCACAGTATGGGATCTACCTAGGTGTAACCATGTTTATGCCGCTTCCTGTCACAATACATCCCTGCGATAACAATAGGAATGATTTAAAGACTCCCTCCCAGGTTAGAAAAGCAGCTTGCATGTGTGAAAGCAATACAACGAGTAGATACTATATCAAGGCATTTATGGTACAACTAGAAAGGCTCGATGTTCTTCTACGGTGCGGGACCTAAAGGGAATCTGTCATCTAAAAATTGGTGTCTGATCTGCAGGCAGGAGGGTGTAGAGCAGGAGGAGGTGCGCACACATCTCGAAACGCGTAGACTTTCTTCTGTTTGTATTTTTAATTTCCCTTTTGGATTTAATTCAATAAATAAGTGATATTTTAGACATTTTCCCTTTTTGTTAGAGACTACATGCAGAGCTAGCTGTCAGTCACTAGTAGGCCCGCCCTCCGGACTAATCTGTACAGATACCAGAAAATTCAATGAATAAACTGCACAATTAGTGACTTCCATTGGGAATCAGGTCAAGTCCAGGTCCCAAATTGAACTTTAGATAAAGTCCGGCTGCACCTGCTGAAGTGAACTTCCATGGGTTCGCTCATATCTAATCAGGGGGCCTAGATTTAGGCCCATTTATGTATGCAAACACATTTGAAAATGGGGAGTGATTTAGTTGAAAAGGGCTACAAGTTTTATAAAAGGTTTGGGGCAGACGTTGCCCAAGCACCGTAAGATGGCACCAATTTATCACCCTGCCCGAACCACTGATCAATCTGATGTATGTTTGGACTGTCTCGGGTAACACATTTCTGTGAAATAATACAGCGCACTGCATATTATAAACCATAATACTCGCCATGGAAAAAAAGTGCAATCTTGGCGGCGGGCGAGTATCCTTCACTTATGTGCACATCCCTTCCAATGTCCTCATCTGCAGACGTTCTCGTTCTGCAGAAGTACAGCCAGAGCTTTTGCCTTTGCAGAGATGCATGACAAGGATACGCCGCTCAATCCCCACTTCACACAAAGGCCTTTTCATTCTGCGTGAGCGGTGCCAGACAAGACCAGAAAGCAGAATTCAAGAAATAGCCATTATTACAGCATTACCAGTGCTCCTAGATATACAATATGGAAGTCACTAACAGCCGACACGGCGTATCATACATAACCGAAGGAATAAAGCAATGCTCTCACCGGTCCAAATGGTCAGTCTCATGTTTGTACCCAAATAGGCTTTATGGGAGAAATACATAATAGGCTCCAAGCAGATGATAGAATGATAATGGCAGTTGTCAGACAAGTAGATGATAGCAGGGTGTGCAGAGACAGCTGCCGCAGCTAAAAGCTGATGATTGGTTTGTACGCAGGGTGCAGTCAGACGGCCGTATAATGCAGACTATATCACATCGTAATTCTTGGACTGGTCGGCGGCTCTCCTGACCAGAGCATGACAAAGTATTTCTAGCTGCCGGCCAGTCTGTGCACTGCGCCGCGATAGTCGTCCGCATTATATGGCTGTCTGATTGCACCCTTAAAGAGAATATTGCAGTAGTTTTTGCTAAGTAATCTGAGAGCAG
The DNA here is from genome assembly GCF_048569485.1 of Anomaloglossus baeobatrachus. Lineage (NCBI taxonomy): Eukaryota > Metazoa > Chordata > Amphibia > Anura > Aromobatidae > Anomaloglossus > Anomaloglossus baeobatrachus. Next base: position 168,487,908 of record NC_134361.1, read on the forward strand.
TGTGATGTAGGGACAGAGTCCCTTATTCTAGTGATATGTTCCGAAAAATCTTAATTACTCACCGGTAATGGGATTTTCAATAGCCCATGACAGCACCACATGAGAGATAGGTTCCGCCCACATCAGGACAGGAAACCCACTGATAAAAAGGCGGTACCTCTCCTCCACATCAGTAGGTTTTCAGAGCCAGAGAGGACCAACAAAACACAACAAACAGATTAATCATACCACCACCCAAGGAAAAACACCCATAACTAACACTCCCCGAAGGGTGCCCACAACCAGTGAATAGGGGGGGGAACTAAGGGTGCTGTCATGGGCTATTGAAAATCCCATTACCGGTGAGTAATTAAGATTTTTCCCTGCCGCCCATGACAGCACCACATGAGAGATTTATATAGACCATCCACCTTAGGGAGGGACCACCGCCTGCAAGACCCGTCTCCCAAAGGAAAGGTCAGTTGTGGAGGACAAGTCCAGCCTATAGTGCCGAAAGAAAGTCCCAGGAGACGACCAAGTAGCCGCCCGACAGATCTGGTCAATAGAGGCATCCGCCCTCTCTGCCCAAGACGTAGACACTGCTCTAGTGGAGTGCGCCCTTATGCCCGGAGGAGGAGTGGCGTCTTTAGCCGAGTACGCCAAACCGATGGCATCCCTGACCCATCTGGCCAAGGTAGCCTTAGAATGGACTGCCCCTGAAAAGTGACAAACAGGACCTGAGACTTCCTCCATTCCCTAGTCCTATCTAGGTACGTGACTAAGGCCCTCCGGACATCCAACGTGTGTAACCTAGCCTCCTTCTCGTTCCGAGGGGGGTCACAGAGGGAAGGGAGCACGATCTCTTGGGACCGATGAAAAGGTGTAGAAACCTTGGGCAAGTAGAAGGGATCAGTCCGCAACACTACCCTATCATCCAGAATCTGGGTATAAGGGTGAACCACAGACAAGGCTTGGAGATCCCCCACCCGCCTGGCCGAGGTGAGTGCGACGAGGAGAAAAACCTTAAGGGACAGCAGTTTGAGAGGGACTTCCCCTAAGGGCTCAAACGGTGGCCCTGTGAGGGCATCCAACACTAAATTAAGGTCCCATGGGGGAACCCTGGGAGCCTGAACAGGTACAGACCTGGACTTAGATTTAATGAACCGGCAAATCCATTCATTCTGCGCCAGACTACAATGAAACAGTGCCCCTAAGGCCGATACCTGCACCTTGAGCGTACTGGTGGAGAGCCCCAATTCCAACCCCCTCTGGAGGAATTCTAGAATAGCCGAGATAGGAGGGGGGCCCTCCGCCCGAGCCCCCGACTGAAGGAGAAAGCGCTTCCAGACCCTACCGTAAATGGCCGTGGTGACCACTTTCCTACTGCGCAGAAGAGTATCGATTAAGCAAGAGGAAAACCCCCGTCGAGCTAGCAGCCGCCGCTCAAACGCCAAGCCGTCAAATGGAGAGCCGGGTCGGGGGGGTGACGGGACTGGGCCCTGGGACAGGAGATGAGGGGCGTCCGGGAGAACCCAAGGATCCACCAGAGACAGTGTCCGCAGCCAGTAAAACCATGCCCGTTTCGGCCAGAAGGGGGCGATGAGAATAACCTCCGCTCTGTCGGTCCGGATTTTCCGGAGAACCGAAGGCAACAGGATCAGGGGAGGAAACGCGTACAGGAGGCCGTGAGACCAAGACATCTGCAAGGCATCGAGGGCAACAGGATCGTCTCGGGGGTTGAGAGAGCAGAACCTGTCCACTTTCCGATTCGCCTTGGTAGCGAACAGGTCGAGAACAGGGGCACCCCACAGAAGCGTGAGCTTGCGAAAGACCCCCGGGTCCAAGGACCACTCCCCCTGACTGAGACCGTGCCGGCTGAGGAAGTCTGCCTCCTCGTTTTCCGCCCCCTTGATATGAAGAGCTTTTAATGAGGAGAGATGTTGTTCGGCCAGCTGGAAGATGCGCATAGTCAGAGCCAGAAGAGAAGGGGATCTGGTGCCTCCCTGATGGTTGACGTACGCCACAGTCACCCTGTTGTCTGAAAGGACCCGAACATGGCGACCTCTCAAGAAGGGGAGGAACCCCTCTAGTGCCTTGAGAACCGCCATGAGCTCCCTGTAGTTTGAGGACTGTCTGACCAACCGAGCGTCCCAGGGACCTTGAAGCACCTGTTGGCGCAGATGGGCGCCCCACCCCCAACGGCTGGCATCCGTGACTATAGTGTCCGTGACCGGGGAAAGCCAAGGAACCCCCGTCCGGAGGTGAGAGGGGTCCTGCCACCAACCCAGGGAGTGCAAGGAGTCTGCAGACAGGGTCAACTTCTTCTCCAAACAGCCTCCACACAGTCTCTGAAACCGAAGGACCTCCAACTGGAGGATTCTGGAATGCAGTTGGGCCCACCATACCCCTGGGATGCAAGAGGTAAGAGTCCCGACCAGCGACATAGCCTCCCGTAAGGACATGCCTGGGCAACTCCTTACGGAAGAGACTAAGGACAAGATCCTGGTGACCTTGTCCACCGGCAGGTGGCACAACTGACTTGTGGAGTCCAGGACGAGACCCAGGAAGACCTGACATTGGAGAGGCTGGAGTCTGGACTTCCGCAGATTCACCACCCACCCCAGACCTTCCAGGATGGTGATGACCCTGGTCACATGAGCCGCACATAGAGACTCCGACTGACCCACTATCAGGAGGTCGTCCAGATACGGAACGATCAATATGTCCTGTTCCCTGACATGTGCCATGACCTCTGCGAGGACTTTGGTGAAGATCCGCGGGGCCATGGAAAGCCCGAATGGCAGCGCTGCGAATTGGAAGTGTCTCAGCCTCCCGGAGACGTGTAGAGCGAACCTGAGGAACCGCCGGTGAGCCGGTAAAATAGGGATGTGATAATAGGCGTCCTTCAAGTCGAGGACCGCCATAAAACACTCTGGATACAACAGCCTGACAGTTGACTTCATGGTCTCCATTTTGAAGGCTCGCTGCACCAGATGCAAATTCAAGCTTCTCAGGTTGAAGATGGTGCGGAAGGTGGAGTCCGGCTTCCGAACCAGAAACAGAGTGGAGTAAAAGCCGTCCCCTTCTTGACCTATGGGGACCTCCTGAATGACTTTCCTCGAGAGGAGAGTTAGCACTTCTACTTCCAAGGCCATCTGCCGCTCTGGGGACCGCAAGGATGTTATTATTAGAGACCCCCGAGGGGGTGAACGGAAGTCCAATTTTAACCCTTCCGCCACAATCTGAAGGAGCCACTTGTTGGAGGAGATTTCCTGCCATGCATGGAGGAAGAGGGACAGCCGGCCCCCTACCTGATGACAGGCGTCATTGAGAGGGTTTGGGCTTATTATCGGAGTGCTTGCCAAAGAGAAAGCCCGAGGTATTCTTTCTACGGTCCTTCCACTGATCTTGCGGTTTTTGAGACTTCTTTGCGAAAAACTGACGTCTCCGAAAGGGCCGGCTGCGAGAGGACGCCACCGGAAAAACTGGAAACCCCTGTTTCTTATCGGATGCCTTAGTGAGGAGGTCGCCCAGGCCAGAGCCAAAAAGATAGGCACCTTCACAAGGCATGCTGCATAGTCGCCCCTTGGATTGGACATCACCCTTCCAAGTTTTCAGCCAGAGGGCCCGACGCGCGGAATTGGAAAGCGCCGCCGACCTGGCAAATAGTCTTAAAGAATCAACCGAGGCATCAGCCATAAAGGCAGCAGCACCCTGTATTAAGGGCAAGGACGAGATAATATCTTTCCTTGGAGTGTCATTGCGCAACTGGTCTTCCAACTGCTGAAGCCACACCATTAAAGACCGGGCAACACAGACGCTGGTCACGGCAGGGCGCAAGCCACCTGCCGTAGACTCCCATGTACCTCTCAGAAAACCATCAGCCTTCCTATCCAGCTGATCCTTAAGGGACCCCAAGTCCTCAAACGGCAAGGTAGTGGAGCGAGACGCCTTGGCAATAGCGACATCAATTTTCAGGGTTCTATCCCAGGAGGTAGACGCTTCCCCATCCACAGGGTACTTCCTTTTAAGGGAAGAGCTACGATTCAACCTTTTGTCCACTTTTTTCCACTGGTCAGCAATGAGACTTTGAACCTTCTGGGGAATGGGAAAACCCCTTACGCTTCCTGGAATCCAAGCCCCCAAACATGACATCCTGGGTAGATTCGGGCCCCCTGGGGTCCACGATGCCCATGGTCGAACGTACCGCCTTCACCAAAGGTCCTACGTCTGCCGTAGGGAAACAAGGACGACCACCTTCATCGGAAGAGGAAGAGGAGTCAGAATCGGAGGGGGAGGATCCCGAGGAGCCTGACGACCGAGAGTCATGAGCCGAACCCGCCGAGGTATCGGGAGTAGACAGCTTAGGATGACGGGATTTCTTGCGCCTCTTGCCCCCCTTAAGGGATTTAAGGGACTCCTGCACTTCTGCTCTGATAATGGAACGCAATTCAGATGAGAACCCAGGCCCCTCTTTGAGTAGGGTCTGTTGGATACAGCCTGCACACAGGGCCTTGGTGTAATCAGAAGACAGGGAGGATTGGCATATGGCACATTCCTTGTGACGCTGCTTGGAGGCACATTTTTTCGGTACCTAACAAGAGAGGGGACATGGAAACGGGGACTTAGAAACATGGAAGACCACGAAGTCCACTCACCCCCACGACTCCTGGCAATACCGGATCAGGAGGCGGATTCTTATCTCCCTTGGACCTCTTGGGACCCACCGACCGAACGCTGCCTGGACTGGATACAGCCTTCCGGGAACGATCCGCAGAGCCGCGTTCCGAGCCATGCTGTGGCGACTCCTTGCGCTGCTCCTTGCTGCGGGGTGAATCTCCTGCCATAATGGTAACAATGGAGGAGAAAAAACTCACCAGTCCCAAGCGCCGGTCATATTTGAAACAGAGATCCCTCGGTACATGGGCGCCGCCATCTTGGATCCTAGTGCGCATGCGCACACCAGTCACTTCCTGGTCGCATTGCGCACGTCACCATGGAATCGTGTCACTTCCGGCCGGAGCGTCCTGCTTCACTCCAGCGTGCTGCACAGCAGGGACAAGCCTTCCAGCGGCCGCCGTGAGTGCGCACATCCCTGGAGCGACGCCGGGCCGAGCTCCTGCTCCAGGCCCGCGCCTCACCGCCGCAGAGGTCTGAGACCGAGGGGGGGTGCAGCCAGGCCCGAGCACCGGCTTCAGGTAAGTACCAGGCTTCCACACCGGGTCGGACCTGGGACAGCAATGGGTTGTCCATACCAGGACAGGAAACCAAACTGATGTGGAGGAGAGGTACCGCCTTTTTATCAGTGGGTTTCCTGTCCTGATGTGGGCGGAACCTATCTCTCATGTGGTGCTGTCATGGGCGGCAGGGAAAAATACAGTACACAAGACGCACTTTTCCTCCCAAAAATTTGTAAGGAAAATGAAAAGGTGCATCTTAAAATCTGAATATAGAATAACTGGAGCTAGAGAATTGGTGGGAGCCTGTCTGTGCGGGCAGCCAGGTGCCTATCTGTGCGGGTGGCCAGATGCCTGTCTGTGCATGCGGGCAGCTGCCTCTCTGTTCGGGTGGGCAGGCGGCCTGCTGGCTGCCACTCTGTGCGGGCGGCCGACTGGCTGTGTGGATTGCGGTGGCTGTGCTGGCAGCGGTGGCTGTGCAGCGGGTGTCCCAGATGGTCTGTCCGCAGTCCGGGTTTCAAACGATTGCACCCGAACTCAGCACATGTGCAGATGGAGCTCTTGGATGAGAGCTCCATCTGCGCACACGCCGCTCCGGGTGCCATTTCTTTGAAGCCCGGACCGCCGACACAGCATCTGTGACACTCGCTGCACCGGCCTGCTCCACCACACAACCATCGCAGCCTCCGTTGCCAGCACTGACCCACCGCCGCTGCCTGCACAGCCTCTGCCTCTTGTGACCCCGCTAAGACAACACCGGAGTATAAGACGGACCCCATAATTTTTTTTTACCTTTTTTATCTCTAAATATGGGGTACATCTTATAAAATGAAAAATACGGTAGTTTATTAGGCTGTGCTTTACTTGAAAAATGAATAAAGTTATTTACAGTTAGGTCCAGAAATATTTGGACAGTGACACAATTCTCCCGAGTTGGGCTCTGCATGCCACCACATTGGATTTGAAATTAAACCTCTACAACAGAATTCAAGTGCAGATTGTAACGTTAAATTTGAAGGTTTGAACAAAAATATCTGATAGAAATTGTAGGAATTGAACACATTTCTTTACAAACACTCCACATTTTAGGAGGTCAAAAGTAATTGGACAAATAAACCAAACCCAAACAAAATATTTTTATTTTCAAAATTTTGTTGCGAATCCTTTGGAGGCAATCACTGCCTTAAGTCTGGAACCCATGGACATCACCAAACGCTGGGTTTCCTCCTTCTTAATGCTTTGCCAGGCCTTTACAGCCGCAGCCTTCAGGTCTTGCTTGTTTGTGGGTCTTTCCGTCTTAAGTCTGGATTTGAGCAAGTGAAATGCATGCTCAATTGGGTTAAGATCTGGTGATTGACTTGGCCATTGCAGAATGTTCCACTTTTTTGCACTCATGAACTCCTGGGTAGCTTTGGCTGTATGCTTGGGGTCATTGTCCATCTGTACTATGAAGCGCCATCCGATCAACTTTGCGGCATTTGGCTGAATCTGGGCTGAAAATATATCCCGGTACACTTCAGAATTCATCTGGCTACTCTTGTCTGCTGTTATGTCATCAATAAACACAAGTGACCCAGTGCCATTGAAAGCCATGCATGCCCATGCCATCACGTTGCCTCCACCATGTTTTACAGAGGATGTGGTGTGCCTTGGATCATGTGCCGTTCCCTTTCTTCTCCAAACTTTTTTCTTCCCATCATTCTGGTACAGGTTGATCTTTGTCTCATCTGTCCATAGAATACTTTTCCAGAACTGAGCTGGCTTCATGAGGTGTTTTTCAGCAAATTTAACTCTGGCCTGTCTATTTTTGGAATTGATGAATGGTTTGCATCTAGATGTGAACCCTTTGTATTTACTTTCATGGAGTCTTCTCTTTACTGTTGACTTAGAGACAGATACACCTACTTCACTGAGAGTGTTCTGGACTTCAGTTGATGTTGTGAACGGGTTCTTCTTCACCAAAGAAAGTATGCGGCGATCATCCACCACTGTTGTCATCCGTGGACGCCCAGGCCTTTTTGAGTTCCCAAGCTCACCAGTCAATTCCTTTTTTCTCAGAATGTACCCGACTGTTGATTTTGCTACTCCAAGCATGTCTGCTATCTCTCTGATGGATTTTTTCTTTTTTTTTCAGCCTCAGGATGTTCTGCTTCATCTCAATTGAGAGTTCCTTAGACCGCATGTTGTCTGGTCACAGCAACAGCTTCCAAATGCAAAACCACACACCTGTAATCAACCCCAGACCTTTTAACTACTTCATTGATTACAGGTTATCGAGGGAGACGCCTTCAGAGTTAATTGCAGCCCTTAGAGTCCCTTGTCCAATTACTTTTGGTCCCTTGAAAAAGAGGAGGCTATGCATTACAGAGCTATGATTCCTAAACCCTTTCTCCGATTTGGATGTGAAAACTCTCATATTGCAGCTGGGAGTGTGCACTTTCAGCCCATATTATATATATAATTGTATTTCTGAACATGTTTTTGTAAACAGCTAAAATAACAAAACTTGTGTCACTGTCCAAATATTTCTGGACCTAACTGTATCAACTGCAGATCAACCCTTATTGTGAAGGGCCCGAAAGAATAAACTTCCTATCTGCAAGTTACAATACTTTGAGACGTGTCGGTTTTAAAATGGTTTCACTTGTGTAGAGGGAGAGGAGAGTGGGGTTCAATAAATATTCCATTTTATAGGTGCACAAATAAAATAGAAATATAAAATAGGATCCCAGAAGGTTCTACTGAATACCATCTGATTTTTACACATACAGTATATTGCCATTATTAACATGGGAGACCATTTTTGGTCTAGTAAATTTTATTTGATGTGATGTATAAAATGCAATATGGAGGACAATATAGATGAAAAATTGTCCCTTTTTTTCTTAATGAAAATCGTCTGATTTTTTTTTCATACGCTCGTGTAAACTTAGCTTAAGCGTGTATTTTTACTAGCCGATGGTGGCCACTACATGACAGCTGATCTGCGATCATTTATTAGCCATATTAGACAGGCCATGTACACTATTCTCTACGGTTTCCCCATCAGTAATAGATCGATATCAGATACTGTAGTTCTCGGCAGCACATGTGCTGCTTACACAAGACAATGTGCTGGTGAGAATTAGGATTTCTTAAACCAGCTTAACGAATGAGCGTTTTGCTCCATTGTCTTGTTTAAAGTGGCCGATTATCGGGAAACCAGTATTTTTGGGGGTTTTTTAACCATCATTCATTCATAATAGACAGTTAAACCAGGGCTGTGGAGTCGGTAAGCCAAACCTTCGACTCCGACTCCGACTCCTCAAATTCTCTTGCACCGACTCCGACTCCTCAAATTCTCTTGCACCGACTCCGACTCCTCAAATTCTCTTGCACCGACTCCGACTCCGACTCCTACATATATTGCTTAGTTAGGTGAAAAAATGTTTGTAGTACATGAATATGTGTATGTGAACATCAGACATTTAATAATTTTTATGATACGATAATCAAGATATTTGGATAGAACATAAAATATATTTATTGGAATACAACTTTAGAACACAAAAAACTGTAATAAATTGTAAATATGTAATACACTATGTAATATACAGTAGATTACATATATATCTTGTGTGTGTATATACACTGTGTGTATGTAATATATATATATATACATATATATATATATATATATATATATATATATATATATATATATATATATATATATATATATATATATATATATATATTACATATTTACAATTTATTAGTTTTTTGTGTTCTAAAGTTGTATTCCAATAAATATTTTATGTTCTATCCAAATATCTTGATTATTGTATCATAAAAACAATTAAATGTCTGATGTTCACATTGTACAATAAATTTTTCACTTAAATATAAGCATTATACTAAATGTTATTATTTAGTAAAATATTCAGCACATTCTGCATTGCACTCCTGTCCCCAATTTATTATATATTTTAGGAGTCGGAGTCGGTGCATTTTATACCGACTCCGACTCCACCAAAATGAGCTCCGACTCCGACTCCACGACTCCGACTCCGACTCCACAGCCCTGAGTTAAACTGTAATTTTCTCAAGGCCTGAGGAATATACAGAGCCCTTTCTGACTATTTGGGCAAAGCTATAATCTGTGACTACAGCATAGCCACAGTGCCTACAGGAAGTCAGCGGTAGTCAGATGCATCCTCTGCCTCATCTCTGACCCAGGCTGACGCGCTCCGACCCAGGCTGACGCGCTCTGACCCAGGCTGACGCGCTCTAACCCAGGCTGACGCGCTCTAACCCAGGCTGACGCGCTCTGACCCAGGCTGACGCGCTCTGACCCAGGCTGACGCGCTCTGACCCAGGCTGCCAGATATATGTCCTTTTTAAATGGTACCATCCATCTCAAGTAGTAAGGGGTGGGTATGCACTATGTAAGTGCAGGTCAGAAGGTACAATGCTCTTTTATACAACATGAATCATTACTGAAAGTTAGTGGTTCTCCATGAATGCATTTAATATTAACCCTCTTAACACCAGGGTACACAAGCTTTTTTAAGTCCTAGGACCGCATTGTCATTACTGAACCAATCCCAAGGACCACAATAAAAATTAAAGGGGGTATTACTTTCTGTGACATTTATGGCATATCGAGAGTATATATTCTAAGGCCACGTGCACAGGTGCAGCATTTGGTGAGGATTTTTTACCACAGTATTAAGGCCATGTGCACACGTAGAGTATTTGGTGAGTTTTTTACCTCAGCATTAAGGCCATGTGCACACGTAGAGTATTTGGTGAGTTTTTTACCTCAGCATTAAGGCCATGTGCACACGTAGAGTATTTGGTGAGTTTTTTACCTCAGCATTAAGGCCATGTGCACACGTAGAGTATTTGGTGAGTTTTTTACCTCAGCATTAAGGCCATGTGCACACGTAGAGTATTTGGTGAGTTTTTTACCTCAGCATTAAGGCCATGTGCACACGTAGAGTATTTGGTGAGTTTTTTTACCTCAATATTTGTAGCCAAAACCAGGAGCAGGACAATCAGAGGGAAATTATAATAATAGAAACATTGGCACCACTTCTGCATTTTTTACCCACTCCTGTTTCTTTTGGACAAATACAGAAGTAAAAAAAACCCTCCCCAATTACTCAATATGTGATGGAGACTACTGACAGGACTATTCTCTCCACCAGTCAGAGCTCTAACCGTACGGTCACACAGTTATTTGATGAGGATTTAGATTCTGCTTCGACACCCACATCAAAAACTCTTTGAATAAAGCTTCAGATTAAAACCAATATAGGGATAACGCGTCTACAGTACACAGTCCATTTGTTTCCACATTATTTTGAGCATTTTCCATTGCAATCAATGCAAAGCTTACAAAAATTGCTTTATTCTCACTTTTTAATAAGTGGATTTTGTAGTACAATCTGCTTCTAAATGGCCATTAAAAAAAAATCATGTTTGGGAATATACCCTTATGAAGAAGAGATAATGTATGAATGAATGAGGAAGAGGTCATGGCTCTACAGTGGTCATGGGGTTTGTGCTTTCTGCCTAAAGGTCCCGTCACACACAAAGAGATCACTAACGAGATCATTGTTGCATCACCGTTTCTGTGACGCAGTAACGATCTCTCCAGCGATCTCATTATGTGTGACACCTACCAGCGATCAGGCCCCTGCTGTGAGATCCCTAGTCGTTGCCGAAGGGTCCGGACCATTTTTTTCAAAGGTGATGCCCTGCTCGGCAGGACACATCGCTGTGTTTGACACCTAACAATGGCCTCCTATACAGGTCGCTCATCGTTACTGCATCGTTGGTAAGGTGTGACATCTCTCCAGCGACCTCCCAGCGACTTACCAGCGATCCTCATCAGTTCGCATCGTTTTCGGGATCGCTGGTAAATCGTTAAATGTGACGGGGGCTTAACATTTCACAAATCCCATAAAATTACAGTGGAGAAGGTCGCAGACACGGAAGGCCTCCTGTCCAATTCACATACCCCTTCCTGGAGTGCGGGTCAAGAGACGCCATTCTCCTGATGTAGGAAAAGTCTCTACACAGTGCAGCATTAGCTCTTGCCAGTCCCTGCTGTTCTGTGCGTAGCCACTCACATATTGTTAACCTGCCAAACAAGCATTTAAGCATCCATTTGGTTGGAGGCAGCAGAGAATGGCAGTGTGGGCTGCATGTTGCCCCCGAGCCGCAGGTAGTGCACCCCTGGGCTAACAGAAAACACTGAAAACACTTAAGGGGGCTTTACACGGTAGCGATATCGCTAGCAATTTGTAGCGATAGTGAGCGTGTAAGTAACCGCCTCTGTCGCGCATGCGATTGTTTGTGATCGCTGCCGTAGTGAACATTATCGCTACGGCAGCGTCACACATACTTACCTGGTCGGCGGCGTCGCTGTGACTGCCGAACAATCCCTCCTTCAAGGGGGAGGGACATTTGGCATCACAGCGACGTCACCGCAAGGTCACTAAACGACCGGCCAATCAAAGCGGAGGGGCGGAGATGAGCAGGACGTAACATCCCGCCCACCTCCTTCCTTCCGCATTGCGGCCGGCGGCAGGTAAGGAGACGTTCCTCGCTCCTGCGGTGTCACACATAGCGATGTGTGCTGCCGCAGGAGCAACGAACCACCTGGATAAACAACCCTTACCGATTTTTGAGTTTGGGACGACCTCTCCATGGTGAACGATTTTCACTATTTTTGAGGTCGCTGGTCAGTGTCACACGCTGCGATATCGTTAATGACGCCGGATGTGCGTCACTAACAACATGACCCCGACGACAAAACATTAACGATATCGTAGCGTGTAAAGTCCCCATTAATATTATCCTTGCTGCATAAAGAAACTACCGTGTCAGAAAATGGATATTTTGTCAGGTTTTTGCCACCTAATCTGAGAGCAACACAAAGCAGAGACTGACACCCCAAGTAATGCAATGTGTCACTTACTAGGCTGCTTGCTGTAGTTTTGATAAAATCCCGTTGTATACCTCTTGAGATCTACCAGTTCTCTGAATGCGGGGCTTTGTATAACCCCGCCCACAACACTGATTGCAAAGGCAGAGAGCTGCCAATCAGTGGTGTGGGAGGTGTTATACAGAGCTCAGCATTCAGAGAACTGGTAGATCTCGAAGTAAACAAAGGGATTTTATCAAAACTACAGCAAACAGCCCAATAAGTGACACATTGCTGGAATCATGGTCTCATGTTTCTCTCCGATTGGGACTCCAGCTTGCCGCGAGTAACCTGAGTGAAAGCACAGCTGATCGCACGGCTCACTGAAGTCACTCAGGAGATTTGCGGTCACTGTTGAATCCTTCACCTGTGATCGCAAATCAAGCCGCAGCACACGCACAGAGCCGAGCGATCACAATGAAGTCGGGTGAAGTTCATCCGAGTTCATTCTGATCGCGCGGCAGTGTCTCGCAGCCAGCCATGCTCTTTTTGACAGTCCGGTCCCAGACGGCTCTGCTGCAATTCTATGGGGATGCAGCAGAGCCGAGTGGGACCGCACTGTGAAAAATGTGCGCTCTGGATGCTTTTCCCATGGCAGAGCAAGCATCCAGAACGCATGAATTCTGCAGGAATTCTACAGTTACAATGAGTCTCAGAACGCAGCTTTTCGGCAGTGACTTACAAGCTGCGTAATAGAACCCAACGTGGGCACATAGCCTTATGTTGCCAGAATGGAAACAATTATTATTGGAACTCGTACCTCTGTCCACTTTATGGCCTTCTAGGTCCTGAAAGAAGCACTTTCGTTATATACTTTCCCCTCTATAGACCCAAAGTATGGCTGTTAGGGAGTTAGAAACTCCACCGAGAACAAAAGATTTGCTTTTGGTTGTAGTTACTCTATACTAGCTTTATAAAAAAATAAAACGTGATCAATTGTACTAAATGAATACAACGCATTATTGCAAATGGCGCTTTATGACTGCTGCAAATCACACATTAAATTCAATTTTGTTTTAAAGGTTTGTGGAAATGGAACGAATCACACACTCATTCCATGCTTGGCCTTCAAGAGCTGTATAAAATGGATTGAGGCTGCACAGCTGAAGGGATTACCATTCTTTGGAGGGCAAACCATGAATATTTACAAGAGAAGTCATTATGAATCAGGTGCCATCAAACGCAAGCCTCACAGGCCGAAAGAGCTGACTTTTACCAATGGCTAATTTGGGAGTTATACATTGCCAGAGACTAGGAGAATTCTTTACAAGTTATATATCTATCATGTAAGGGCAGCGAGTTTGTAAGGAATGGCCAGAAGTGTGGCCGGAGGACTGCGATAGAATAATGGCCTGGGGAAGAGGCAGAAAGCCATTCACCGGTCAGCAAACAAAGGGCTTATTAGGGCGATGTAAAGAAAGTGGTGTGTGAATATTCGCTCCAGTGCGGGGGAGTTTTCTTGACTCCAGTTTTGGCAGGAATACAATCAGTCCCTTCAAGTCAAAAGCAGCTACAGCTAAAGTGCAGGGAGGAGACCTGCCGAAACCTATGGTTTAGTCCCGGCACTGCCCATACACCACAAGTAGTGATGAGCGAGTATGCTTGTTACTACTCGGTACTCGCACGAGTATCACTGTACTCGGGCTACTCGGCGGGTACCGAGTAATTTCGCGATACTCGTGCTTTACTCGTGGTCTTCATTTCTGCATGTTGGCGCTCTTTTGAGAGCCAGCCCTCATGCAGGGATTGGCTGGCAGACCACTGCAATGCCACAGCCCTGTTAGTTGTGGAATTGCAGTGATTGGCCGGCCTGCACAGCGTGACCGAGCCTTTATACCGGCCGGCGCGCTGTGCTCTGTACACAGCCATCTCATATTCCCTGCTTTCCACGCCCACAGGCGCCTATGATTGGTTGCAGTGAGACACGCCCCCACGCTGAGTGACAGGTGTCACACTGCACCCAATCACAGCAGCCGGTGGGCGTGTCTATACTGTGCAGTAAAATAAATAAATAAATAATTAAAAAAACCGGCGTGCGGTCACCCCAATTTTAATACCAGCCAGATAAAGCCATACGGCTGAAGGCTGGTATTCTCAGGATGGGGAGCGCCACGTTATGGGGAGCCCCCCACCCTAACAATAACAGTCAGCAGCCGCCCAGAATTGCCGCATACATTATATGCGACAGTTCTGGGACTGTACCCGGCTCTTCCCGATTTACCCTGGTGCGTTGGCAAATCGGGGTAATAAGGAGTTATTGGCAGCCCATAGCTGCCAATAAGTCCTAGATTAATCATGTCAGGCGTCTATGAGACACCCTCCATGATTAATCTGTAAATTACAGTAAATAAACACACACACACCCGAAAAATCCTTTATTAGAAATAAAAAACAATAACAAAGTCCCTCATCACCAATTTATTACCCACAACAAAACCCTCCATGTCCGGTGTAATCCACGGTCCTCCAGCGTCGCGTCCAGCTCTGCTGCATGGAAGTGACAGGAGCTGCAGAATACACCGCTGCTCCGGTCACCTCCACGCAGCTAATGAGGTGAGTATAGCGATCAGCTGAGCTGTCACTGAGGTTACCTGGATCCAGCGGTGGCCGCGGGTAACCTCAGTGACAGCAGCTGATCACGCTACTCACTGCCGCTCCGGTCAGCTTCACACAGCAACTGAGGTGAGAAGCGCGATCAGCTGCTGTCAGTCAGGTAACTCCCGGCCACCGCTGGATCCAGCGGTGGCCGCGATTAACCTCAGTGACAGCAGCTGATCGCGCTTCTCACCTCAGTTGGTGCATGGAGCTGACCGGAGCGGCAGTGAGTAGCGCGATCAGCTGCTGTCACTGAGGTTACCCGCGGCCACCGCTGCATCCAGGTAACCTCAGTGACAGCTCAGCTGATCGCTATACTCACCTCATTAGCTGCGTGGAGGTGACCGGAGCGGCGGTGTATTCTGCAGCTCCTGTCACTTCCATGCAGCAGAGCTGGACGCGACGCTGGAGGACCGTGGATTACACCGGACATGGAGGGTTTGTCGGGGTTAATAAATTGGTAATGAGGGACTTTGTTATTGTTTTTTATTTCTAATAAAGGATTTTTCGTGTGTGTGTGTTTTTTAACTGTAATTTACAGATTAATCATGGAGGGTGTCTCATAGACGCCTGACATGATTAATCTAGGACTTATTGGCAGCTATGGGCTGCCAATAACTCCTTATTACCCCGATTTGCCAACGCACCAGGGTAAATCGGGAAGAGCCGGGTACAGCCCCAGAACTGTCGCATATAATGTATGCGGCAATTCTGGGCGGCTGTTGGCTGATATTGTTAGGGTGGGGGGCTCCCCATAACGTGGCGCTCCCCATCCTGAGAATACCAGCCTTCAGCCGTATGGCTTTATCTGGCTGGTATTAAAATTGGGGGGGACCGCACGCCGTTTTTTTTAATTATTTAATTATTTATTTCACTGCACAGTATACACACACACACCGGCTGCTGTGATTGGGTGCAGTGTGACACCTGTCACTCAGAGTGGGGGCGTGTCTCACTGCAACCAATCATAAGCGCCGAAAAGCAGGAAAGCAGAGAATACGAGATTGATTAATGAGCGGCCGGCTTTTTCAAAAGAAGAAAAGCCGCAGGAGCAGTGTGAATGCCGTGCAGTGCCGCAGCAGTGATCGGCGAACGGTGAGTAAGAGAGAGGGGGGAGAATGACCGACAGACTGTGAGAGGGGGACAGACAAGACAGAGAGAGACCGACAGAGCGAGACCGACCGACGGGAGATAGAATGAAAAAAAAAATGACCGACATCGCTTGTAAAAAGCACAAAACGTGCGTTTTGGACATCGGAGTGCCACACAATGTTTATGTAAAATCTTTCATGTATTAATCTCAAAAAGTAACATACACCAGCTCTATCTCACTATTGGGTATGTGCCCTTAACATTTCCGCCATGAAAAATCATTTTGGAATCATTTTGCAAGGTTTTCTGGTGAGTCCGTAAAAATGGCGTAAAACGCGGACAAAATTGTTCACAGCTGTGACTTTTGAGTGATAAATGCTTCAAGGGGTCTTCCCCATGCTGTTGCCATGTCATTTGAGCACTCTTCTGAGACTTTTGTGACATTTTTAGGGTTTCTACATGCTGCCGGGGGGTCATTTCACAAAAATACTCGGGTCTCCCATAGGATAACATTGGGCTCGTTGCTCGGGCCGAGTACACGAGTATCTTGGGATGCTCGGCCCGAGCCTCGAGCACCCGAGCTTTTTAGTACTCGCTCATCACTAACCACAAGTAAATCTGTGTATACAGTCAGAGGGGTCTACATTACACACTGCAAAGTACAGACTTCCCAACGCGTTTCATATAAGCTCCACACCCAGGCTTTTTAGGAATCAGACTTTTTTTTCACAGCCTTCTACGGACTTCTCAGAGAAGTTTAAAATAAACCACAATCTCTGAAGTGACGAGGAGTTTTTTCCCACACAAGCGGCCCCGGCTTCCAAAGAGCATGAGCAGACGAAGCTCCTCCGGCCGTAGACATAAAACAAGAGGCGCAGACTGCCAAATAAGGCTCGCACAGCACCCGAGAGGCAGGAAAGGCCTCAGCAGCTTACGTAGCGCTGCGGAAGACTTTAGTCATGCATTTCCTATGGAGGCTGGAGCCTCTCCAACAGGCGGAAGCCCGCGCTGTACTTTGCTTCATTTTCTACAGGAGATGGTCACAATGCTCAGCAATCATTTTTTGCTATACAGAATGCAGTAAAAGTAACTCAACCAGCACACAATTTATAAGGCACCAGTCACACTACTGTGCAGGTGCCCAATGAGGATTTCTGACAAAAGTGCTTCTAAGGAGAAGACAAGCCATCACCTATCCACAGGATCAGCGGGGGTAAGATGCCTGGGCCCGGCACACATCAGCAGAAATGGCCACTTCCCCCACCCCAGTTATCTACATTTAGAATGGACTACCATTGCTGAATTCACCGGGTGGCAAAGTGCTGTGCTCGGCTTTTTTCGGCAGCCTCATATAGAAAGAATAGAAAAGTGGGGATACCAGGTATCATAGTGCCCTGTTCTGCCGAAATTGCCGGTCTCAGAGGTTAGGACCCACGATTAATAAAAGTTATCTATCCTATGGATATGTTATGACTTCTTCACTGGGCAACCTCTCGTTCCCATATTTTTTGTCAAAGAAAAGTACAGTGGAGCCTTGGTTTACGAGAAGAATCCGTTCTGGGAGTGGCTTGTAAACCAAGTTACTCGTCTAGCAAAGCAAAATTTCCCATAGGAAATAATGAAAGCTCAGACAATTCATTCCACAAGTTGTGCAATGTCCCATCCTGATCCCCTATTGTGCCATTTCACAAACACACACAGGCACATATTATGCTCACCTTACTTTCCGTTCCATCGCCGGCCTCCCGGTTCTTGTAGTCCGCCGGAATAGGATGTGTATCTGGTAACCATCGCAACGATGGAGGAGCTTCCGCTGCCAGCGCGCTGACGTCAAAGGGAGGCCGGCGATGGAACACAAGGTAAGGTGAGCATAGTGTGTGTGTGTGTGTGTGTGTGTGTGTGTGTGTGTGTGTGTGTGTGTGTGTGTGTGTGTGTGTGTGTGTGTGTATGCATGTGCTGCAAGAACGGGTCAGAGCGCGGAACCAGAAGTGTGTGCGGTGAGGAGTTGCTCATAAAGCAAAGCTTACTCATAAACTGAGTTACAAATTTACAGCAAGCTTTGCTCGTATAGCGAAATATTCGCACACCAAGTTACTCGTAAACCAGGTTCCACTGTATGCGCTTCTGCATATTCTTGTGATTCAGAGATTGTTTCCCTTTAAAGTGCGATCTGTCACAAAAAACAGTCAGCTGGTTTCACCCCCCCAACTATTTATATGCACATGTGACTCTTTTAATGACAAGTACAGCTAACAGGGCCAGTCTGAGGCTCTGTTAATGAGAAACAGAGTTTGAATTGTTATGCAAATAAAGCTCTGAAGCCTCTGTCACTACAGCTCTATTTCCTGCCCAGCACCGCCTCCTTCTTTGCTATGTAACTTCACTCAAAGGAGTCGTCAGTCAAGCAGGAGGTGGTGTGAGGCGGGAAATAGAGCTGGAGTGACAAAGGTTTCAAATCTTCAGCCTCATTTGCATATCAATTTAAACACTGATTTTTCAGTTACACAGGAACGGACTGACCATGTAAAGGCATTGCTGGATTTGACTAAGGCGGGCTTTGCACACTACGACATCACAGGTGCGATGTCGGTGGGGTCAAATTGAAAATGACGTACTTCCAGCATCGCATGCGACATCGTAGTGTGTAAAGGCTCGATGATACGATTAACGAGCGCAAAAGCGTCGTAATCGTATCATCGCTGCAGCGTCGGCGTAATCCATGATTACGCTGACGCGACAGTCCGATGTTGTTCCTCGCTCCTGCGGCAGCACACATCGCTGTGTGTGAAGCCGCAGGAGCGAGGAACATCTACCGGCGTCACTGCGGCTTCCGTAGGATAAGCGGAAGGAAGGAGATGGGCGGGATGTTTACATCCCACTCATCTCCGCCCCGATTGGCCACCTGGCGTGTGACGTCGCTATGACGCCGCACGACACGCCCCCTTAACAAGGAGGCGGGTTGCCGGCCAGAGCGACGGTCGCAGGACAGGTGAGTCCATGTGAAGCTGCCATAGCGATAATGTTTGCTACGGCAGCTATCACAAGGAAATCGCTGCTGCGACGGGGGCGGGTACTATCACGCTCGGCATCGCAGCATCGGCCTGCGATGTCGCAGCGTGCAAAGTACCCCTAAGGCTAGTTTCACACTTGCGTTCAGCGCATTCCGTCACTATGGAGAATAGCGCAGTACGTTAACGCACTGCGCTATTCTCCATAGACTTGTATGGACGACGCACTGTAACGCAAGTGTCTGCGTTGCATCCGCTGGACGACGCAGCGTCGTTATTTTGACGCTGCGTCGGGCGGATGGAACGCAGCATGTAACGTTTTTCTGCGCTTGGCGGAGTGTCAAAAAAACGCAACCTGCAGGAATCCGTTACGCGTCTGTTTTTATAATGGACGCCTATGGTGGCGGATTCTGTTAGAATGCGTCATTTGACAGATTCCGTTAACGCAGCTGTCTTTACACAACTGCACATGCTCAGATGTGTAAAGACAAAGAAAAAAAAACTACAATGGATTCTGTTGTTTTGTACGATCTGTAGCATCCGTTGTGCCACTATATGCAATGCATCCGTTGCATGCGTCACACAACGCAATGCTACGGATCCCGTCCAACGCAAGTGTGAAACTAGCCTTAGAAACATTTTGTGACCAATGCCAGTCGCAGTGAGCACTGCTAAAGTGGGTGGATCTTGGATGGGATGGGGCATGTCCCAACTAGCAAAATCATCAAAAGTTACGCCACTTTACTAACATTACTGGTGTATTAAACGCCAGCCTAAGGCTGCTTTCACACATCCGGCTGTAGCAGTGCGGCACAATCCGGCGCTCTGCTGAAAAAAAACGAAACCTTTTTTTTGCCACCGGTTTCGTTTTTTCCAGCATTGAGTTGCATTGGCGCCGCATTGTGCCGCATGGGCTTGCGTTACGTCCTTTTTATGCCTCATGCGGCAGATTTAGCCGATGTGGCGGCCGGATGGAACGTTCCCTGGCACGTTTTTTGCTCCGGCAAAAAAAAACTGCATCAAGCCGCATCCGGCCGATGCGGCGCATTTTTCAATGCATCCCTATGGACGCCGGATGTGGCGCGATGCGGCAAAAACCGCATCCGGCCGCCACATGCGGTTTTGTCCACTGCGCATGCTCAGTAGCATGCCGCAAGCGGCAAAAACCGGACGGGCTGCATGTAAAAACTTATGCAAAGGATGCGGTGTTTTCACCACATCCGTTACATAGGTTTCACAGCCGGATTGAGCCGCACGGCTCAAACCGGATGTGTGAAAGCAGCCTTACTGAATCAGGCCCTTAATCCTCTGCATCATAAATAGTGGATGCTGAGGACTAAGACCCCTTAAAGGGAATCTGTCAGAGGGACCAATCCTACTAAGCAGTCTATATGGGCAGGCAGATCATAGTAAGTTGAATATAATAATTCCTTGATATCCGCGATTGTCTTATATGTAAATGAGCTGTTAAGCTCTATGGCCAGGAAACCGATGTGCATCAAATTCTGCCTCCAGAGGTTATATTTGATAAATAGGGGTGTTACAAGTGTGAGACATAACACAAATCAGGAGAACTGAACTATGTCTTCTTACAAACACATTAGCAGCTGCAGCTCTCACAGCTCTGCTGTATTGGAACAATATTACAGCACCGGCTGCCTGTGAGATGGAGGCTGAAGCAGAGAGGAGCCTGCAGATGTGTCAGTCAGAAATAATCACACACAGCCCTGCAGTGAGGCCTGGAGAGCGGCCATCGCACACCCCTTTTAGTAAAAATTATTTCTGGCAACAGATTTTCATGCGCATCAGTGTCCGGCCCATAGCCTGGAAGAAAAATGTGGATTTCTCAGGAATAAGACATCGGATTGCAGATATTGTATCATTTTCTTCACCTTCCTAACACCTACATGCCCACATAGACGGCTTAGGAGGTTGATCTTATTGACAGATTTCCTTAAATGAGGCGTATCAGTGGTGAATATGTGATCAAAACGTAAACTTAATCTTCTATAAAGGATGAGCTGCATAGCGGGCGATATAGCTAAAATCTTATTACTTGCTGACCTAACAGATTACATGATCTATTAATATAACAGCCCACTCCCTTCCTGACCTGGTAAAATCTGTACACAATTTGTGAAGTGCATGCATATGCTACTTCTGTATTTCAGTCAACAGCTTCCCAAGACAAGATTCTGGAGTGACAATAACAAGAGGCATCCACTAAATATACAAGAAAGAAGATTTTCACATCAATATTAAGAGGTGATTTTGTGTCAAACGACCTAAAAGGGAACCGGTCATATCAAAAACCGCTGCTAACCTGCAGGTATGGGATTTATCTGCAGGTTAACAGCTGCTCAGTCACCGAGCTGGAAACCCAGCTACCAGGAGGAATAAATAAAATATAAACTTTACTCCTTCCAGCAGCCACAGGCTTTCAGTCAGAGGCGCGGCTGGAGCGGCCTCAGTCACCACTGGCCGCCGGCTCATTAGTGCAGTCTGTCAGTCAGTGTAGGGGCATGGTTATAGCTGCTGCTCACTGTATACTGAGCGGTGACTGTAGCCACTCCAGCTGTGCCTCTGACTCAATCCTGGAGGCTGCTGGGAGGAATGGAGTTCAATACATCCCAGTAGCCGCTTCCAGTGTAGAGTGGTATTAACTGCACTATTAACCTGCAGATAAACCCCATCGCTGCAGATTGTGTGTTTTTTGTTTTGTTTTTTTTACATATTGCCTTTAACAATTCTCTGCCACAGGAACCACTTCTAAAACAGTCTCTATATTACCTGACAGTAACTTGCAGCAATCCACATTACAACGTATATAAAGAATACTGTTAAATATTATCATAGCTCCTGAAGATGTAATATCCACACATTGAGGATTAAAATGAAAAGTATTAGGATCGGATCAAAGAATTTTAAGCCAAAACACTTTTCAAAGTTTCACGACATTGTTGTGCAGCTCCAACAATATGGTCTGAGCTGGGAAGCAGCCAGGCAGGGTAACATAACCCAACTAAATTTATTAACAGTGGAGGTGTTTTCTGTCCCAGAAATGTTACTCCAGTCCCTGACTGGAGTAGTATTTCTAGCACAATACTAATAAGATACACCAAATTTGTCGCGGTCTGCCTCAACACGCCTTGTACAATGCAGTCTTCATGAATCGAGTCCTTTGTACAACTTAACTTCTGTAAATTGCAACGGTAGTCCATGCATGCTCCAAGACACTGCCCAGCTCCAATTCTGTGTCTTCTTCCAAGGAGCTAGATTCGAGCAGGAATATAAAGACCACAATAGGCATAAACCTCTTGGGCTTCCAGTTCACCAAACAGCGTCTAGGCTCAAGTGCAGAAACAAAGATAACCTTTTAAGTTGGCTCGACTCTACATTATTCTTCTTTCCATGGCTGTCCACCCGCAGCAGGAACAGAGCCTGGTGAATGTGCAGCTCTGGAGGTCTCATTCATGAAGTTTTCAGGTAG
Source organism: Anomaloglossus baeobatrachus (assembly GCF_048569485.1). NCBI lineage: Eukaryota > Metazoa > Chordata > Amphibia > Anura > Aromobatidae > Anomaloglossus > Anomaloglossus baeobatrachus. Next base: position 168,510,225 of record NC_134361.1, read on the forward strand.
AGATCCCAGAAATAATCAAGAGACCACCAAAGTCAGAGAACCCCCAAGCCAAAGCTGGGCAGCGAAGTGGACTATGGATACACTGTGCCCATAATCCGCACTTCTGAGAGCTGTATGTTCCCTGTGTTTGTATACTTTATCTATACTTTGGCACATATTATTATAGTAACTTGCAGCAAACTGTACCAAAGTGGCACAGTATATCAAGGTCTGAGACTTCACGTGTTTCCGTGTACACTGGCAGTAAGCTGCTAATCAGTGGTGGGGGACAGGATTATACAGAGCTCATGAATATGGAGGACTACAGGGCAGAAGATTTACTACTCCTCCAGTGAAAATCTCCTGCTGATAAAACTTAAGGATAATTTGTAATTCTATTATTACGCAAACATAATATGCAGCACTGTAGAATTTTATCAAAACTACAGCAAGTAGCCTGGTAAGTGACATCACTGGAATCAGGTTCTCAGCCCAATTAGAAATGTAGTATAGTCTCCTGATTAGCCATATCTCTTCCCTCATGTGCAGGGCTTTGCAGCTTAGGTATCCATGGTTATGACCACGAGCAACTAACTCACTATATGATTGGACGTAATAATAGCTACCTAAGATGCAATGCCCTGCACATGAGGCAAGAAACATTAATAAGGAGAAGTACACTACATTTCTAATTGGAGGTACTTGCTACTGCAGCGGAACTACTACTACCACTATGGAGGTACTACTACTACTTATTGGGATATGGAAATACCCCTTTATGTCACTGGCAGAGCTGATCCGAGTCTGCTAGGATCTAGAGTAGCTCTACTACATCGTTGAGCAATCAGGCTAAAATGTGTACATCACAACATTCGGTGAGGTCTGTGTAGCTAGCAAAATAGAAGACAGAAGTGGTAAACTGCTTCTGTCTTCTCCTCATGGTCCGCAGCTGCCTGAGCAACTTGGATGCTCCTGCTAGTTTTCAGGAGCTTTACAGTGGGCTTTACACGCTGCGATCTTGCTAACGAGATCGCAAGCAATCGTACCCGCCCCCGTAGATTGTGCGACATGGGCAAATCGCTGCCCGTGGCACACCACCTCGCTTAACCTAGTCACACGGACTTACCTGCCCTGTGACGTTGCTCTGGCCGGCGAACCGCCTCCTTTCTAAGGGGGCGGGTCGTGTGGCATCAAAGCGACGTCACACGGCAGGCGTCCAATAGAAGCAGAGGGGCGGAGATGAGCGGGACGTAACATCCCACCCACCTCCTTCCTTCCGCATTGCCGGTGGAGGCAGGTAAGGAGATGTTCGTCGCTCCTGCAGTGTCACACAGCGATGTGTGGTGCAGCAGAAACGACGAACAACATTGCTAATAAACAGAAAACAATTTTTTGTTTCAGGACGACCTCTCCGCGGCAAATAATTTTGACCTATTTTGCAATAGTTTAAAGTCCCTCTTAAGTGTCACACACTGCGATATCGTTAATGACGCCGGATGTGCGTCACAAACACCGTGACCCCGACGATAATTCATTAACGATATCGTAGCGTGTAAAGTCCGCTTAACTCTGCCATAAATTTACAATTATGTAGAGTTAACACCCAGAACCAAGCGGTGTAAGTGTATGGGGTTAGAGAATATAAGCATTCACTAAAGCCGCTGGAGTCACCGATGACGTATTGACATTTCCATAATGTGCATTAATTGGTTATACAGTACAGCAATAACTACTTTTACTTACATAGAATTCTTACTGCAGTTGGAGAACGCCTCCAAACCACACACGATCGTTTTTCAATATTAATGTAAAAATACATTAAGGCCCGATGCACACTAGAAAATGGAATTGTAAGAAAATTCCGCACTCTGAAAGATTACCGCACCTGCGGTAAAAAAACGCAGCAAACCGCACCGGAAAACCGCATGCGGTTTGCCGCGGGTTGGTACCTGTGTTTTTATGCCTTCAATGCAATAAAGCACGTTGAAGAAAAAAAAAATATATATATATATATATATATATATATATATATATATACTGTATGTGTTGTAATTTCCTCCTTCTTGGATAGCTAGAGGGACAGCTAGAGGGACAGCTAGAGGGATATTACAGCTTTTATTTCGGATGTCTGTCTCTCTCCCCCCCCCCCCTCCTCCTCCTCCTCCCCCCCAACAGTATTTATGATACAGCAGTGACCCTGTGGGACCTTGGATCTGAGTTCTCGCAGGGTCACTGCCGGTCAGTGACGTCACACTTACCGTTTGTGAGGCCCTGAAGTTAACATCACCGACCGTGAGAAATGTCCTGGAGTTACCCCTGCAGCCTCGTTCACGGAATGAGGCTGCATTAAGTACTATGCCTCAGACGCCGCTGGATCAGTATGCAAGAGTCGTGGCCCCTCGTGTGGAGTACGTCGAACCTGGAGGGGTATTTGCGGATTGTCATAAGATGGTGAAAGAGGGGGGCTTTTTTTGTGTTTTATTTCAAATAAAGCATTTTTCGATGAGTGTGTTTACTGTCACTACAGTTTAGTGATGGATGCGGCAATTCTGGGCGGCTGCCTGCTGATCTATTTAGGCTGTGGGGCTCCCCATAACATGGGGCTCCCCATCCTGAGAATACCAGCCTTCAGCCGTGTGGCTTTATCTTGGCTGGTATCAAAATTGGGGGGGGGGAACCGCACGCTTTATTATTTTACTGCACAATAAAGACCCGCCCACCGGCGGCTGTGATTGGTTGCAATGAGACAGCTGTCACTAAGAGTAGGCGGCGTGTTTGCCTGCAACCAATCACAACCACAGATTAACAGGGAAGGCGTGAATATGTTATGAGTCTAATGAGCGGCAGCTCTGGAAGATGAAAGAGCTGCGGCGGGAGCAGTGTGACAGCCGCCCGGTGATCGGTGATTATGAAGCGCTTGCGCTTACCCCTTTGCGCCCGATTCTGGTCCCCATAGACTTTATAGGGGGAGCAGTATCTGGCCAAATACCAGCCCTCCGAATGTATGCTGCCTGATTTCTATGTGTCTGTGCATTATATACGTATGTGACTGTGTGTGTGATATGTGTGTATTTTCTGTCTGCTGCATTTCCTCTTGTAGTGCCATCACTTCCTTGCAAAACGCAGGGCAGTGATGAACACTATGTCCCAAAAAATGCGAAATACCACGGGAATAGCACGGGATAACACAATGAAACGAACATAATTTGCTACCTGAATTATTCCCTGCGGTATTTCATGATTACATTACAGTCAATGGAGTGAAATAACACAGGTACCTGCGGAAAAGAAATGACATGCACATTAATTCCGCAGCAGAAATTCCGCAGAAAAACCTGTAGGTGAAAAAAAAAAAAAAACCGCAGTGTGCGCACAGGATTCTTTTTTTACCATAGGTTTTGCTGAGGAAGGACTGCGGCAAGATTATGAACATTTTCTGCAGCAAAATATGCGTCAAAACCGCAGTGTGCGCACAGTGCCTTAGGAGGGAAATCCTTTAAAACTACACTAGTAACCTACCAGGATAAATCTTTACCTGGCCTAGAGCCAGAGAACGCAGGTTTGATCTAACACTTCCGATCGCCAATGTAAGCATATCATCCTGACTGAACCATATTCAAGAGTAAATATTAGTCACATTATCTACTTTTCTAAGTAAATAAGAAGGTGACAAAACAAAGATAGCCAGAGCTGCAGACTAGATGGCAGCGATTCAAAGCTGAAGAATGCCATTATGAGAGGACAGAGAATAAGGCTATGTGCCCACGCTAGAATGTCCCTGCGGATTTTTTTGCCTGAAAATCCGCGGCTTTCGCGGCAAATCCGCACCCGCGGATTTGCCGCGGATTTACCGCGGATTTTTTTTTTTTTTTTTTTCCCCCATTCAAAGCCAAAAATTCGCACCAAATCTGCACCAAACAATTGACATGCTGCAGATTTTTCCGGATCAAAATCCGCGGCAAATCCGCCGCGGAAAAATCCGCAGCATGGGCACAGCATTTCCAAAATGCCATTGAAATGGCTTGGAAGTGCTGCTGCTGCAGATTTTCGGCAAATCCGCGGTAAATCCGCGGCAAAATCCGCGGTAAATCCGCGGTAAATCCTGTAGCGTGGGCACATAGCCTAAATCAGCACAAGTCTAGTCCCATCAAAACCACCGTCCAAACCGCACTGATCTGAAGTCACTCAACACTTTCCTCACAATGTCCACAACACACAATAAAGACCGCTTGGGACACCTACACATTACACCTACTGTAGCCCTCAGGACATCCCGTTACGAGTACAGAGACCTTTGTAATATGCAGCTTGATCTTACAGGTGGCGACACTCTTTTGGGAAGGCTTTCTACAAGATTTGGAATGTGTGGAAATATTTGCCCATTTCTCCCGGATGGCACTTGTAAAGTCAGACACTAAGGCTATGTGCGCATGTAGCGTTCTGCCGTGACAAATATTCCGCAACGTTTTATCACTGCATGTGCGTTTCAAAACGCATCCAAAACGCTGCGTTTTGGATGCATTTTGAATGCAGAATGGATGCATTTTTGACAGTGTGTTCCCACTCGGCCCTGCTCTATCCCCACAGAGCGGAGTGGGAACGCACTGTGTAACTGGCTGCTAGACAGAGCCGCGCGATCAGAATGAACTCGGAAGAACTTCACCCATCTTCATTGTCATCGCGCGGCTCTGTCTGCCATGGCCTGATTTGCGGTCACCGGTGAAGGACTCACCGGTGACCGCAAATCCCCTGAGTGACTGAAGTGAGCCGCGCGATCAGCTGTGCAGTCACTCAGCTTACCCGTGGCCAGCTGGAGTCCTCCGCCTGATCACCGCAAATCACCTGAGTGACGGCACCGTTGATCGCGGGTTTCACTTCAGTCACTCGGGTGACATACTGTCACAGTTGGAGGACTCCAGCTATGGCCACCTGTGGGTCACCTGAGTGACTGAAGTGAGCCATGCGATCAGCGGTGCCGTCACTCAGGTTACCCGTGGTCACAGTTGTAGTCCACCTGGCCGCGGGTAACCGGGGGACAGAGAGAGGAGAGGGGGGGGTGGGGGGGGAAGAGACACAGAGAGAGGAGGAGGGGGGGGGGGGGGAGACACAGAGAGAGGAGGAGGGGGGGGGGGGGGGGGAGACACAGAGAGAGGAGGAGGGGGGGGGGAGACACAGAGAGAGGAGGAGAGGAGGGAGACACAGAGAGGAGAGGAGGGAGACACAGAGAGGAGAGGAGGGAGACACAGAGAGGAGAGGAGGGAGACACAGAGAGAGGAGAGGAGGGGGGAGACACAGAGAGAGGAGAGGAGGGGGGAGACACAGAGAGAGGAGAGGAGGGGGGAGACACAGAGAGAGGAGGACATTGATTTTAATGGGTGGAAAATGCGTCCAAAACGCACAAAAGTAGTGACATGTTGCTTTTTAGAACACGTTTTGGCAAAATATTTCAGCAGCCGAAACGCTGCGTTCTAAAATGCAACGTGCGGATGGAATTTGCACAAGCTTCATAGATTGGGGACGCAGGACGCATAAGTTTACGCTGCAGTGCAAAACGCAGTGTAACCGCATGAAAAAAACGCAATGTGCGCACACAGTCTAATGTTGGTTGAGAGGTGGGCTGGCAATCTGCATTCTAGCTCACCGCAACAACGTGCAATGGGGTTGAGGTCATGGCTTTCTGTGTGTTACACAAGTAATTCCACACTGAAAGTCACCGAATTGTGCCCTTACGGATCAGAAAAGAGCCTTCACCAAAATGTTGCCATAAAAGTTGGAAGCTACTATTGTCCACAATGACTATTCTGAAGCATAAATATTTCCTTTCACTGGAACTAAGGGTCTTAGGTCGACCCCTGGAAAACAACCCTAGAACAGTATCCTTGCTCCCCCAAACTACAGTGCAGTGACACAGGTATCATTCTTGTCTTCATCAAACCCAGAATGGTCCATAAGATACCAGTAGAGAAGAGCAATTTGGAAGTTCCCAGAGCAGGTTACTACTGCTAACCTGTCAGTTAATGAAACAAGAAATGATCTTGAAGTCACGGGAAAACGGCGTACACAAGTAAACCCCTGACAATATATGGTGGTCCCAGTGTTGGAGGACACCGATTCAACAGTTACCAATTGCACCGAGCATAGGCAATAACTTGTTTAGGTTGAAATACCCCATTAAGAAGGATCTGTGAGGTGTTCGGACAATCATGTAACTGAATATTCTCATACATTTAAGCTTGTCAGTCACATTAGGTAGCTGTCAACTGAACACCTCTGGCAGCGACTTATCTCCCCTGAAAACAAAAGGATCCACAATTGGAATCCCAATGCCCCGATGTAACGCTCATCAGACATCTGTGAAAAAAGACATGAGACTTCACAAAAAATACATTCATTAAAAAGTTGTCATCCTTTGAGGACAATTTTTCTTACTTAAATGGATGGAATCAGGCCAAAAAAAAAAAAAAAATTACTGCACTGGGATTTCATTACAAATTTTTAAGTTTGCCTCCAATAGGCTCTGTGCTGCACTGTGCACCCCTGGGTACAGAATGAGTTAAAGGGTATCTTTCATTTCAAAAAACGCTATTAACCTGCAGATATGGGGGTAAACTGCAGGTTAATTCGCTCTGACGCCATGTGGCTGCAGCAGTGAAAGCCACGCTGCTGGGAGGAAATTAGCTTTATTCCTCCCAGCAGCCTCCGGCTTTCAGTCATAGAGTTACAGAGGCTTCAAATCAGTGTGCAGCGGCAGTAACTATATGTCCAGAGTAAGGTTAAGTGAAATTCTCCCGAGGGGGTGGGGGGGGGGGGATTAGGTGTTATTTGCACCTTCAGCTGCTGGAGGTAAACATGGACTGATGCTACAAAGGGCAACTCGAAATAATAATAATGTGTAGCAGCTGCTTACCCTCCTGAGGGCCAATATATATATATATATATATATATATATATATATATATATATATATATATATATATATATATATATATATTATATATGACTGAAGGAGGGTTCAACTTGAGCGTGCAACACTGCAAATATGTAACTGACAACCCATGCTAAAATCTATAGTATGAAGCCCCTGTATAGCCCCGTATACAACCTTCCTATTTCTCCAGAAAGTGGAAGTTAAAGATCTGTCATTCACTGAAGCATTAAACTTTATCTTCACGTCTTATTCCTCGTGTCAGTAGGTCTTGAGAGGTTGGGAGGGACTTCCTGTCCTCAAAACATCTACTGCCATAGTGCAAAGCTGTGTCAGCACAAGTGAAGCCAAAGAAGGCGCAGGAGTTGCTTTTGCCTTCACTAGAATCAAGAAATAACTAAACTAAACCTAAAAAGCCAAGGCACAATATAAGGGATGTTACCCAAAATTACAAGTTACCACCTCTCCATACAGTACATGCTGATCTCCTGGATTCTGAACTGGACTCCTAAACACCAAGAGTGGGGTCCATTTCAAATAGAGCAGGGACAAGCATACTCAAAATGGAAAAAGGAAGAAAAGGGGACATTACGTGGCACAAAATATTGTATATAGTAACCCAGCCGTGCAGCCGAAAGGTGGAGTAAGGGAGTGAAAAAGTGTCGTATATTCCCTGAAAGATGCACCAACTGTATCCCTCAGCATGCACCACTGATAAAACTGCACCAAGAGCATGTTGTGTAAATTAGTTTTCCATCTTCATAAAAACTCCAGTCCCCAGGTGGCTTGTTTTAAATTAAAAAAAAACCCTGTTCCTGAAATCACCCTCCCGAGGCAGTGACTGATTTCTGTTATTGCTCTTCCCCGGTAGACGTCACAAGCTCCCGAGCTGACTGTCCATGTAACGTCAGCTCTGCAGACAAGGATTTGACATTAGAAACCGTAGCGGAGACTCAGAGCTGGACCTAAGGAGGCTGAGCGGGCCAGTTTTGTTTTAGTTTCTTTTTAAACAAACTGTTCCTCCAGTTTTTACTGATTCTCTATCACTACACTGTGTTTTTTTTGTTTTTTATTTTGTTGATGAGCAGGAGAAATGGGCAAATACAATTATATGAATGACTTTGATAAAGGTCAGATTGTGATGCCAAGGAGACCGAGGCTGTGCATCTTCAAAGCGGCAGTCTGGGCAGGGGGTGCGCAGTTTGCAGTCTACCTAATGGGCATGTATCAGAACTGGACCATGGAGCGATGGAAAGTGTCCTGCATGATCACATTTTCCTTTATATCATGCAGAAAGCTAGGAGTGTGCACATCACTTACCGGAGAAAAGGTAATCACCAGGACGACTGTTGGAAGAGGCCTATCATTGTACTGGTAAACCCTGGCTCCATCGCATGATAGCTACTGATGTTACTTTGACATGTACCACCGATCTAATATTGTTAAAAAGAAAGTCCACCCTTCCATGGAAATCGTATTCCCCAATGGCACTGGCTACTTTCAAGGGAATCTTAGGAAGACGGCGGGTCGCCGGCCAGAGCGACGTCGCAGGGCAGGTAAGTGCGTGTGAAGCTGCAGTAGCGATCATGTTCGCTACGCCAGCTATCACAAGATATCGCATGTGCGACGAGGGCGGGTACTATCGCGCTCGGCATCGCTATCATCAGCCAGCGATGTCACAGCATGCAAAGTACCCCTTAAGGCCGCTTTACACGCTGCGATATCGTTACCTATATCGCTAGCGTGCGTACCCACCCCCATCGGTTGTGCGACACTGGCAAATCACTGCCCATGGCGCACAACATCGCTCAAACCCGTCACACTACTTACCTGCCTAGCGACGTCGCTGTGACTGGCAAACCGCCTCCTTTCTAAGGGGGCGGGTCGTTCGGCGTCACAGCGACGTCACTAAGTGGGTGCCCAATAGAAGCGGAGGGGCGGAGATGAGCGGGAGGTAACATCCCGCCCACCTCCTTCCTTCCTCATTGCCGGCGGCCACAGGTAAGGAGAGGTTCCTCGTTCCTGCAGTGTAACACGTAGCGATGTGTGCTGCCGCAGGAACGACGAACAACATCGTACCTGCAGCAGCAACGATAATTGGGAATAGGGGGGCATGTCACAGATTTTGCACGTTTTTGCGACGATGCAAAATCGCTCATAGGTGTCCCATGCAACAACATCGCTAATGCGGCCGGATGTGCGTCACAAATTCCGTGACCCCAACGCGATCGCTTGAGCGATGTCGTAGCGTGTAAAGCGACCTTAAGGCTAAGTTCACACTTCCGTTTTGCATCCGTCACAATCAGTTGTGTGACTGAAGCAACTGATGGTTTGTAGATAGTGGCACAACTGATGTGACTGATGCTGCAAAAAACGATCCGTTTTTGGAGGGTTTTTTTTTTACTGTTTTACCGGCTTTTGTGAATGATCAGCTGAACTGGAACAGAATTTACAGTTGATCATGGTTTTTTACTGTGCGCATGCTCACAGTAAAAAGTGATCCGCCGCACACAAAAAAAAAGTTACATTCAGTGTTGCTCCCGCCTGACGGTCAGTCAGTAAACAACTGATCTATCACGCGGCGGATGTAACGCAGGGCCATCAGTCAATCTGTCGCTAATAGAAGTCTATGGGGAAAAACGGATTCCTGCAAAATATTTTGCAGATAACCGTAATTCCTCAAGGCGACGGATTGTGACTGATGCAAAACAACGCAAGTGTGAACTTAGCATTATTTGTAACTATGTTTTGTATATTGTTGGAGAGTCCCTTTTATTCCTAGAACTGGAAAAGAACTACACAATGAGTACCTGTATGCAAGTAAAATATATCTTTGTACCGTGTTTGCCAGTAGAGATAAAAAAAATTGTTTAAAAGAACTGAAGTCCTCAGTGGCTGATACCTTTTAATGGCTAACTGAAAAGATGGTAATAATTGCAAGCTTTCGAGACTACTCAGGTCTCTTCATCAGGCATGGTATAACACAAAATCTGAAGAGTCACATATTTATACACAACAGGACATAAAATGGGTTTTTTTTTTACTGCCCCATTCTATGTCCTGTTGTGTATAAATATGTGACTCTTCAGATTTTGTGTTATACCATGCCTGATGAAGAGACCTGAGTAGTCTCGAAAGGTTGCAATTATTACCATCTTTTCAGTTAGCCATTAAAAGGTATCAACCACTGAGGACTTCAGTTCTTTTAAACAATTTTTTTACCTGTATGCATGCATTTACTACAGCCGTCATCTATGGAAACCTTTGTAATCACATTTTCTTATCCAGATATAGCATTCTGGATTCATTAAAGTCTTCCATATTCACTGGGGTGTGCACCTTTAACGGTTTTCTGCAGTTCACACTCTGCTGTGGGGCCGGATACAGGCAGTGAAATACAAGGCGTGGCAGGATTTACCAGTATTACTCATACCCACCACTTGACGAGTCACTGCTGAAACCCCCCAGCTCATACTGAATCAAAGCTTACAAAACTCTTCATAGAGAAATCGAGAAGGCCACCAGACAATTCGGAATCTAGAGGATTCTGTGCCAGTGACTCATTTCCTTTGTATTTAGTCTACTGTACATAATCATGAGATTGGCGCTGGTCCACAGCTTCACTCCTGAAATTCACGCTGCCCAAAACGAGAGACGTCAGTGTCATTTTTGAGGAGAGCCCTTCGCTTATTTGTACGGTTTCTTGTAAGGACTGGCTGCCTGTACACAGGATGTGTCTCTCATTTCTCAAGTTTTAGCTAAACTCTTCAACTGCTGAAGCCGTCCGATCATGTCACTTCCCCCACTGCACACGCTGACATTTCCTTCCGTTAAGAGATGTAGTTGGGTAGACAATGCTTTCTATAGCAGGAAGTGATGGTCACACAGAAGAACATTTGTCCTTTGTAAAAGAGTGTGCTATGAATGTGTCCATATAATGCCATATGTAATGTCTAATATATCAGAACCTGGGTGTTCTTTGGAGCTTCACTATATTCAGGAGCCTACACTCGCTCTCGAGCAAGTCCCCCGCTGCGGGTGATTGCATTTACAGCAAAGGCCAAACTTTGTTTCAGCTTGAATGTAAGCATTTTTGGCTAGTTTTCTATTAAGCTTTAAGCCTGTCAAGTTTGTACATGACCGTACAGCGTGAAGCTGGCTTCAGATTGGAAGACTGTTAATAGTAAACTCCATGCGAGAAAGTTATCTTCTCTACCCTGGGAAAAAAAACAGCAATCCCAGGAAATGCCAGTAGTGGAAGCATAGCAGGTTCATACTCAAAAAGGTGTAATCACAGGCCAAAATTATAACCTAGGATTGTAACTCCAAAGGAAGCATGCATATCACTGCATAATAGCTCTAAGGATAAATGCACAAAGGCAGGATATTGCACTCTGAAAAGCCACAAAAGGACACAGCAGAGGCAAGCTAAAAAAATGGACAGAAAATAAATGAAAAAAAAAAAAAAAAAAAAATGTAACTGCATCCTATAGAAGTCAGTTCTAATGCTTTTACTTTTACATAACTTGGGACATTAATTATCAATAGGAACAATTGTCAATAAACATCACAACAAAGCAGAAGTCAGTAGGAGTATAAGGCTGGGGACACATGGGGCAATAATGCGAATCAATCACATGACACTTGGCTCCCGCTCTGCTGCGACTATAAGCCGAGTATCATGCCACTGTGATGCGATCCTGCAATCGCAGCACAATTGCAGAGGAGAGGGAGGGATTTATCTACCCATCTCCTCCATTGTTAGCTGATGCGAATCAATGTGATGTTTCTCTTGCACCCATAGACCTGTAAAGGGTGCTTTACACGCTGCGACATCGCTAGCGATCTCGTTAGCGATGTGACACGCCGAGATCGCACATAGGTCATTTTTGTAGCGCCGGTCACATGTGCGATCTCAGCGTGTATGTGTATCGTGTATGTGCGATCTGGCGTGTTACATCGCTAACGAGATCACTAGCGATGTCGCAGCGTGTAAAGCACCCTTATGGGTGCGAGTGAAAACAAATTGATTCCACCTGCAGCATGCTGCAATTGTTTTCTCGGTCCGATTAAAACAAGAAAAAAAAAAAAAACGCTCATGGGGGCGTAACTTGGGTGCGGGTGGAATGCAATTTTTTTATTACATTTCACTCGCTCCGTTTTTCTTGCTGTGTGTGCTCAGCCTAATAAATAAACCCATAACCACTTAAGAGGCACAACTCTTATGAGATTTGCAGCATCTTAGACTGTCAACAACACAAATGTGTTTCTTAAAATTTTCAGGACGCTTTTGGCCCCAATTGTCCAATTAATATGCCTCACTTTTTAGACAAGTGGCAACAGAGGTGTAAAAAGGTCACTTTTTCCCTTTGCAGAATAGGCATGTGTCAAAATTTGCAACTTTCTCCACAAAAAAAATGACGCAAATAACTTACAATGGGGTATTCCCATCCCCAAGACCCTATCCTAATATGTAGTGGGTGTAATAATAATAATAATAATAATAATAGCAATAACTCCAATTAGAAATATAGTATAGTTCTTGTGATTCACAACGTTGCTTACCTCATGTGCAAGGCCTTCAGTATCCATGGTTACAACCACGCAAATAGTGACAGTTAGTTGCTTGTCGCCATAACCAAGGATACCTAAGATCCTGCTATGCCCTGCACATAATGTATAGAAGAACTATACTACATTTCTATTTGGACGTATTCACTATTTTTACACTTACTACATATTGAGATAGGATTTTGGAGATGGGAATACCCCTTTAAAAAGGGATCAGTCACTAGGTTTTAGTCAACTAATCTGAGAGCAGTACGACGTAGAGACAGACTAATTCCAACGATGTGTCCCTTACTGGGCTACTTAGTATAGTTTTTTTTTTAATAAATCACTGTTTAATCAGCAGTAGATTATCATTAGAGGACTACTTGGCGTGCTGCCAGGTAGTCAAGTATATTTATGAGCTCTCTAAGGCTATGTGCCCACGGGACTCTGTGTCTGCGGATTTTTCTGCATCAAAATCCACAGCTTTCCACCGGAATCCGCACCTTTTCATAGGTGCGGATTTTGTTGCGGATTTAGCAATTTTTTTTTAATTCAATTGAATAGGCAAAATCCGCACGAAAATCCGCAACAATAATTGACATGCTGCAGATTTTTCCGCACGAAAATCTGCACGATTTCAGCTGCGGAAAAATCCGCAGCGTGGGCACGGCATTTCCCAAATGCCATAGAAATGGCTGGGGAGTAGCTGTGCTGCAGATTTCTGGAAAATCCGCGGCTTTTCCGCGAGAAATCCGCGGCAAAATCTGCGCATGTTCTGCAGCGTAGGCACATAGCCTAAAACCCTGACCCCAACACCGACTGGCAGCTTTCTATGTATACTACACATGGGCAGGAAGCTGCCAGTTAGTGGTGTGGGCAGGGTAATAGAGCTCCATATTTAAATAATAGCTAGATCTGCAGCTTGGAAAATAGTGATTTTATTAAAATGACAGCAAGTAGACCAGTATGTAACATCACTGGAATCAGGGTGTCTGTCTACATTATGAAAACAATTATGAAAAATCCCACCTTCCTATACTTTATTTGTTGGGGGATCACTGCACAGATCTAAAATATGCACCAAGAAGGATAAGTGAAGAAAAATACACTGTTTGTAGTGTGCTATATTCCCTGATTAAATTTGATCTGGTACTTTTATATTCATGGCATATCCTTAAGATAGGTCATCAATACCAGATAATGCTGTGACATCAACTGCAAATCAGCTGCCCTGGTACCAGCAGGGATTGGATATTGTGAGTTGCAGAGTGGGAAAGCACAGCCCCGTCGTGCGCATGGCGACTGCCGCTGGGTACTGCATACTGACCCCTATTTACTTAAATAGCAGGGGATTTGCAGTACCTGTGCTTTGCAACTGATCACATCCAGCTGTTGCAGGTACTGGGAACAACTAATTGGTAGGAGTGTCGGGTGTTTGTTGCACCCTCACCAATATGGTATCAATGACCTATCCTAAGGGCAGGAGATATAGACCAGTATGTAAAATAGCATCAAGTCTACCAACAAATCTTACAGGACTTGTTTTGGAAACCTAACAGAGGCCGTTTCGAGAATGTCAACCTAACCTTACATCTGGCTGCCAGAGGCTCTTTGAGAGAGTACAAGAGAACTCACCAGGGCCAAGCACTTCTGTGAATGGGGTCGTTGGGAAAGATGGCTGGCGGACGAACGATTGTTTAACCGTCAGCTATCTAATGCTTTAACTAGAATACAATGCAAATTACCCTAAACACAGAGCAGAATACATTTGACACTGTCTCCATTCGCTTTGAAATCCACATGCTTGCTTTATATCTAAATAAAAAAAAAAAAAAAAACTCATATAGATATATGGAAAATCAGAGACATTTCTGCAGCCAATCTGAAGTGCGTGGATTCACCCCTTTCTCTAGGCCTTTGCAGCAAATGAATAAGGAAGCATGGATTTTGCTTTATTTTGCGTTAAGAGTGGGATTTCTCACTTCATGGAAACAGACGATGTTCTTACTGAATGGATCTATTCACTGAACTTTCATGAACATTGGTGGGTGTACAAATGCCATCTTTGTCACTTGAAGGAGGCCGAGAACTCTAAAGAAGAAAGACCAAACCAAATCATCCTTCTGTAACTGAACGCTCAATATTTTTCTACTTGAAGAATTTGGTGAGATGTAAAATAAATGTAATCATTGACCTTTCCACAATCTTACAGCTATGTATTATAACGGACGAGGTCTACTGTGAAGCTGTAAGGATCTCAGTCACTAAGGGACAACAAGTAGTTAACAGTGGTCACTTCCTGCTACTAATCATGCAGACACCTAGTCACACACCCAAGGGAAGTTGCTTTAACTTCTTGAAAAGAGGGAAAGAATCTAGCGCAGAGTACAGACCACCGCCATCACCACACCCTGCAAACATGAATCTTTGATCTGTCAAATAAGGACCGAATCTTCCATCTATACAGTCGACGTATCGGCAGATAACACATCTACCGCTACCCTACGGTGATCCAGGTTCAGCCACACAGGACGAGAGGCCTCCAAGACTTCAGGCAGCGGTGGTATCGTGGTCAAACCACGGCCCTGGATATCCAGCTACTAAAAGACGTGATCTATAAGGCTATGTGCCCACGCTGCGGAAAATGCGCGGATTTTGCCGCGGATTTCTCGCGGAAAAGCCGCGGATTTCCCGAAAATCTGCAGCTCAGGCACTACCCAGCCATTTCTATGGCATTTTGGAAATGCTGTGCCCACGCTGCGGATTTTTCCGCAGCGGATTTGGTGCGGATTTTTATCCGGAAAAATCTGCAACATGTCAATTATTGTTGCGGATTTTGATCCGGATTTTGGCTTTAAAATTGGGGGAAAAAAAATCTGCACCAAAATCCGCGGCAAATCCACACCTTTGAAAAGGTGCGGATTCCGGGGGGAAAGCTGCGGATTTTGATGCAGAAAAATCCGCAGCTACATTCTCCCGTGGACACATAGCCTGAATGTTCTGCAAGAACATAAAAACCTGTCACTTCCTAATGTCACCTATATCAGCATGACAGCACGTGGTGCCCATGTGCTCGGTGGTGAGGACAACCGCAGTCCTGTGTAGGGCATCACTGGTCCTCTTTTTATAAGGAAGAAAAGGCATTACTAGGACACAGCACATGCTCTGCATCCGGCCACATTGCCAGTCATGAACTTAAGTCATAATAAGTAACACTGGCCAATATATACGTGTCCCTCGGTATATCAGACAACTGGTGTAACTAGACAACTTCACCATTACTACAAGCAGTAACCCCACAGCCAGACACAGTGCATACTGTAGGTGGAGGCAGAACTGCGGCACGCACAGGCGCCATTATAAAATGTAGCCATCACCTATGACGCATCTGCCATAATTTACATCTTAGAAGAAACTTCAGGTCTGCAAATCATTCGAGACTGAAAGACGTAAGAAGAAGAAAGAACCCTGCCCTCCACACGAGGCTGTGATAATGTGTGCGTTTATTCTACATGTGAAAAAAATGTAGTATATAGATCTGGAAAAGCAGATCCCCAGTACCAGTGCAGATCTGCACAAGTTATATAACCCACCGCCATCACGTCTGTAGCCTTGCCATACAATGCACTGTATGGATGTATGGATGATCACTTGGATTAAGCATACATACACATCAGGACTTTGAGCAGCATCATCATGGGATGTGCACACCGCTTTCGCCAAGGGTCGAACAAACTGCCTTTACTAGGGGTTGTGCACATGCGTTGTCTAGACCACTGTCACCATGAATGGTGCACATTGCATTTGCCATATGGACTGCCAAACCGCCATCACTATAGCCCATTATAACTACACGTTGTGCACACCGCTGTCAATATTGGTCATGCAGACCGCCATCACTATGGGTAGTGTACACTGATCTCTCACTGTGGGTCATGTAGGCAGCCATTGCCATGGGACATGCAAAATCATCTGCTGTCACTATGGGGTTGTAGAACAAACAGGACAGGCATGCCGCCGCCAGGGGTCGGGCACAGCACCATCACTTGCATAGGCCACTAACCTAGTCACACACTACGAGCTTCTGGAGGTTATAATGGGCACCGATGGAGGTGAATGAAGCAGTGGCACATCTGTACTCTGCGGATGAAGCACCGGGCACACACACAGATAGCTGCACTGGGCACACACAGATAGCTGTACTCTGCGGATGAAGCACAGGGCACACACAGATAGCTGTACTCTGCGGATGAAGCACAGGGCACACACAGATAGCTGTACTCTGCGGATGAAGCACAGGGCACACACAGATAGCTGTACTCTGCGGATGAAGCACAGGGCACACACAGATAGCTGTACTCTGCGGATGAAGCACAGGGCACACACAGATAGCTGTACTCTGCGGATGAAGCACAGGGCACACACAGATAGCTGTACTCTGCGGATGAAGCACAGGGCACACACAGATAGCTGTACTCTGCGGATGAAGCACAGGGCGCACACAGATAGCTGTACTCTGCGGATGAAGCACAGGGCGCACACAGATAGCTGTACTCTGCGGATGAAGCACAGGGCGCACACAGATAGCTGTACTCTGCGGATGAAGCACAGGGCGCACACAGATAGCTGTACTCTGCGGATGAAGCACCGGGCACACACAGATAGCTGTACTCTGCGGATGAAGCACCAGGCACACACAGATAGCTGTACTCTGCGGATGAAGCACCGGGCACACACAGATAGCTGTACTCTGCGGATGAAGCACCGGGCACACACACATCTGTACTCTGCGGATGAAGCACCGGGCACACACACAGATATATCTGTATTCTGCGGATGGAGCACAGGGCACACACACAGATATATCTGTACTCTGCGGATGGAGCACAGGGCACACACACAGATATATCTGTACTCTGCGGATGGAGCACAGGGCACACACACAGATATATCTGTACTCTGCGGATGGAGCACAGGGCACACACACAGATAGCTGTACTCTGCGGATGGAGCACAGGGCACACACAGCTGTACTCTGCGGATGAAGCACAGGGCGCGCACACAGATAGCTGTACTCTGCGGATGAAGCACAGGGCACACACAGCTGTACTCTGCGGATGAAGCACAGGGCGCGCACACAGATAGCTGTACTCTGCGGATGGAGCACAGGGCACACACAGCTGTACTCTGCGGATGAAGCACAGGGCGCGCACACAGATAGCTGTACTCTGCGGATGAAGCACAGGGCACACACAGATATATCTGTACTCTGCGGATGGAGCACAGGGCACACACACAGATATATCTGTACTCTGCGGATGGAGCACAGGGCACACACACAGATATATCTGTACTCTGCGGATGGAGCACAGGGCACACACACAGATAGCTGTACTCTGCGGATGGAGCACAGGGCACACACAGCTGTACTCTGCGGATGAAGCACAGGGCGCGCACACAGATAGCTGTACTCTGCGGATGAAGCACAGGGCACACACAGATAGCTGCACTCTGCGGATGGAGCACAGGGCACACACAGATAGCTGCACTCTGCGGATGAAGCACAGGGCACACACAGATAGCTGTACTCTGCGGATGGAGCACAGGGCGCACACACACAGATAGCTGTACTCTGCGGATGGAGCACTGGGCACACACAGATAGCTGTACTCTGCGGATGGAGCACTGGGCACAGACAGTTGTACTCGGCCCTCTGCCAGTGATAGAGGCTCAGCGGCCACATACACAGCAGTATGGAGCCGTGCACTGTCAGTTGAGGGCTGGCGGGGGATGTGAGGAGGGAAACTTTCCCGGGCAGTGACAGAAGTCGGGGACTCACAGTTTTCGGCATGGTGGCGGCGGCTGGCTTGTCTCTCACTCGTCCCTTGAGGCGCTCAGCTTCTCCCCATACAGCTCGGGCGGAGGATGAGGCAGCGCGGAGCCGGGATGCGCGGTAACAATGAGAATCTTCTGCTAACGGAACAGTAAAGTCTCTGGTGTAACCACACCCAGGGAAATGGGACCGGACACATAGCGGGGCGCCCGGCCCGCCCCTGCAGCCAGGCCCCGCCCCCACCCGCTCGGACACGCCCCTCCCTATAGGCGGGCGGTATTCGGGCTCCGAGCCCTCAGCCCTGACTCTCCTCGGTCGCGGCGCTGTGGTAACTCCGGGCCGCTCGTGTGGAGGCTGGAGAAGCGTCCCGCTGTGTTCAGTGGTCAGAGCCGCCTTCTGGGGAATGGCGGGCTGTGCACACAGCGGAGGGAGGAGGGTCCCGCCTCACACGGCTCGTCCTCACTATCTCCTCCGGAGGCTCATCTGCTCTGAGGAGAAACCGACCGCTAACGTCTCCGAAATACGGCGAGCAGCAAACCAAGCTCTTCCCAGCGGCGGCTATTACTTTTTACATATTTGCATTCATTGTAAATAAAAACAAAAAAATAACTTTTTTTTAACCTCTTAATGACCAGGCCAAATTTTAGAAATCTGACCAGTGTCACGTTATGAGGTAACTCTGGATCGCTTCAAGTTATCCCGGTGATTCTGAGATAGGTTTTTCTTGATATATTGGACTTCATGATAGGGGTAAATTTGGGAATTTTTTTGCAATTATTTGTGGAAAAGAAACAAGATTTGACAAAAATGTTTAAAATTGAGCAGTTTCCAAACTTTGAAGCCCTTAACCCAGAGTTATGTCACACAAAGTCTAATATATAAAGGTGTGTGTGTGTGTGTGTCCGTGTCCGTGTCCGCACCCTTGCATTTACAATCACGAATTTTTGCACAGACGCCTCATGTGACTCAGGGAACGTCGTAGACTATGTTTTGACAGGAAAATTTAACCCCGCGCTTTACAGTTACTCTCCAAAAAGCTGCCTCCATTAAAGTGAATGGAGCCTGGAACTACAGGTTATTAATAGGAGCTGTGATTGGTTGCTATAAGAACAAAGGACATTGTTAGTATAAGAAGCTTATGTGTGAGGTAATATGTCGGTGGGGTGACGGATAGAGACAGACAGACGGAAAGAAACCGAGAGATAGAGACAGACAGGAAAAGAGACAGATGGGGAAAGAGGCAGACAGAGACAGGCAGACAGGGAAAGAGACAGAGAGACAAAGACAGATGGGGAAAGAGACAGACGGGGAAAGAGACAGAGAAATAGAGACAGGCAGACAGGGAAAAAGAAAGACAGGAAAAGACAAAAACAGATGGACAAAGACAGACAGTGAAAGAGACGGGGAGACAGACAGGAAAAGAGATAGACCTAGGAAAGAGACAGACGAGGAAAGAGACAGACCTGGAAAGAGACAGATTGGGAAAGAGACAGGGAAAGAGAGACAGACAGACACATAGAGACAGACAGACACATAGAGATAGACAGACAGAGAGAGAGACATACAGAGACAGAGAGATAGACACAGACAGACAGGGAAAGAGACAGACTGGGAGAGAGACAGAGACAGTTACTATCCCGGGCAACGCCCAGGTACTACAGCTAGTAGTTACTAAATAATATTCCCCACATGTCTACTTTACACCAGCGCAAGTTTTGAAAGATAATTTTATGCTGTTAGAAAGTTAGAAGGGTTCAACAGCAATTTCTCATTTTTCAAACAAAATTTACAAAACCATTTTTTTAGGGACCACGTCACAATTGAAGTGACTTTGAGAGACCTAGGTGACAGAAAATACCCAAAAGTGACACCATTCTAAAAACTGCACCCCTCACACTGCTCAAAATTATTGATGACAGAACCCAAATATGCACAGACCTCAATAAAAATTGGTTTCGGCTGCCGAACGTGACCCTGGAGAATGAACCCCATACAAGTCAATGGGGATCCAAAGTTCTGGCCTGTAAAATTGTCATAGTAAGGTCTAGGGGGCTGCAAAATGAACCTAAATGGGGTTAAGAGCATGCCAGTTGCCCTGCAAACAAATGTGGATAGGGAAATATCTGTCATCATAACAATTAAGGTTACATAGCAAGTAAAAGCAGAACCTAAACATTTTAAGAGTGACCCCACAGAGATGGACAGGCCAACAATTTTAAAAATGGCCCTTACAGAGCCTGTATTCCTAGCAATACGTTTAACCAATTTCCCCTATATAGCCTGTATTCCCAGTTCACCCACACAGTTAAGGGGAACCTGTGAGGTGCAATATGCACCCAGTACCACAAGCTGTACTGGGTGCATTTTTCTAATCCCTGCCTAACTGTCCATATATACACTAGCATAGATAAAGAGATCTTTAGAAAAAGTATTTCTAAAGATCTTTTATCTTATGCTAATGAGCGCGGGAACTAGTCCCAAGGGTGTTATATCCCTGACTAGTCCGCCCTCTTAGCATGGTAGCAAGGCCACAGGAGTGTACTACCATGCTATTCAATTCAGCATCACCAGCGGTGACGTATGTACCTGTGTTTGCTGTGACCGCACTTCTGAATGCCAGGCACTTCCGGTCATGCGCAGTATGAAGCTGGGTGTACGCATCCCATCTTCAGAGAGGTCTAGTGCACATTTCTGGAAGTGCCCGGCATTCAGAAGATTAAAATTAAAAAAACAGCTGGCCAAGCTAGCTATCCCTCTATTGAGCTATTCTGTTATTTCTTTCGATTTATTCTATCTGTTCTTTCTTTCTCTCTTTCTTTCTATTCTTTATTTATCCTTCTATTTTAGCTATCTATCAAATATCCTACTATATTTTTTGTTCTTTAAAATGCACTGTCAAAAATGCATCCAAAACGCAAGTGTTTTTACTGCGTTTTTTTGTCAAATGCAGTGTTTACAGTTGCAAAAGTCTGCCAGAGGGTACATTTTTTTTGGTCAAACCAAGAATGCAGTGTGCGCACATACCCTTAAGGGGGCTTTACACGCTATATCATTAATGTTTTAGCGTCGGGGTCACGTTGTTAGTGACGCACATCCGGCGTCATTAACGATATCGCAGCGTGTGACACTTACCAGCGACCTTAAGCGACCTCAAAAATGGTAAAAATCGTTCACCATGGAGAGGTCGTCCCAAAACCAAAAATCGGTAATGGTTGATCATCAATGTGGTTCGTCGCTCCTACGGCAACACACATTTCTGTGTGTGACACCGCAGGAGCGAGGAACGTTTCCTTACCTGCCGCTGGCCGCAATGCGGAAGGAAGGAGGTGGGCGGGATGTTACGTCCCGCTCATCTCCGCCCCTCCGCTTTGATTGGGCGGCCGCTTAGTGACGTCGCGGTGACGTCGCTGTGATGCCGAATCCTTTGAGGGAGGGATTGCTCGGCAGTCACAGCGACGACGACGACCAGGTATGTGCGTGTGACGCTGCCGTAGCGATAATGTTCGCTGCGGCAGCGATCACACAAAATCGCATGCACGACGGGGGCGGGTGCTTTTGCATACGATATCGCTAGCAATTTCTAGCGATATCGTAGCGTGTAAAGCCCGCTTTACTGTATTTTTAGAGCCTCCAAAACACTGGCATGGCAAATAGAGTATACCAATGTCTGTTTGCAGTTGTCTGCTCAGCCAAATGTATGGACAAGTCTGGTGTAATGCACGACTTATTAATTTTAGTGAAAGTCAGCTTGTCCACATTAGCTGAGGACAGGCGGATACCTTGCTGAACACACGTTCCGACAGTACACTTGTGTCAGGGGAGGCCAGTACCTCCAAAGCATATTGTGCAAGCTCAGGCTATGTATTCAATTTTGCCACCCAGAAAGTAAATGGTGCAGAACCTTCAGCTAGTACTGTGATATGTGTGGACACGTACTCTTCCACCATGTTTGCTAAACACTGACTCTTGGAAATACGCACCATGATGACTCTCCCTCCTGAGGTGTGGCTGGTGCAACTTCTTAATTGTTCACTTCGTCCTCCTCCTACTACTCTGCCATGTTGTTCCAACAAGGCCCCGATATTTGGTGGGAATGCCATAATTAAGCGTTACACAGCTTGGCCTTATATTCGCACCTTTTTGATCCCGCTTCAGTGGCGAAAGTAGCAATGCTACATTGTCTTTGTAGCATGCATCCAGCAGGGTCGCTACCCAGTACTCAACACTGGTCAGAATCCTTGCAACTCGATTGTCATTGTGCAGACTCAACAGCAGATATTGGCTCATGTGTGCCAGGCTTCCTAGAGCTAATGACGAACTGTCCTCAGTTGCAGGTGTGTGGACTGCCTCTATATCTCCCCAGCTACGCTGCAGTGATGTCCCTTACCTAACCTCCTGACCACCCTGCTGGGCAGACGGTTCCTCCTCTTCATCCAAAACTGTCCCCTGGCTGGAAAGTTGGGGACATGGCCGTCTTCGACCCAGAAACCCTACCTCGGAGCCCTGTGTGGACGACAGCCCAGATTCAAAAATATCTCCCGGAACCAAGAATCAGCAAAAACATTAGTACATGTCCTCATCATTTCCCGCCTCGACTACTGCAACCTCCTCTCTGGCCTCCCTTTCAACACTCTTGTACCCATCCAATCTATCCTGAACTCTGCAGCCTGCTTGATCCACCTCTCCCCTCACTATTCCCCAGCCTCACCACTCTGCCAATCCCTTCACTCGCTTCCCATTGCCCAAAGACTCCAGTTCAAAACATTAACCATGACGTACAAAGCCATCCACAACCTGTCTCCTCCTTACATGAGGTGTGCCGCCCCTGCAGTGGTCGAACCGCTCGAATCTTGGATTTGCTGTGGCTCGAGGGTCTCCGGACCTGGGGGCTCGTGGCCACTCGAATGTAATGGGGGGGTATTTACAGGGGATAAGAGTGTGTGACGCCACCCGTGGCTCGCAGTAAGGGGAATACCGCCGCTGCCGATGGGAGTACCCTGGGGAGATGGAGTGGGGGAAGCCAGATGACGTTTCCCTCCATGGGTAGGGGAGGCCCCGGGACTCTGGATGGTGGTGTTGGTGGGGAGCGTGTTGCAAATTGGAAGCAGGGGAGGACCATGTACTCACTCAGGCAGTGTTGGTGATGATGCGACCGCAAAGCAGACTCTGAAAACAAGGTAAACCAAGTCACTGGGTGCCGCTGCCCTCTTGGGGGAGCCCATCCGGGTATCCGTCCACTATAGTACTGCCGGGTGGTCTGGAGCCTGCCTCCGTGCACAAATTAGAAGTGCTCTTGTGGCCCGTTGGCATAAAGCTGTCCGGGCCCCACTCCCTACTTATTGGTAGAGGAGCTGTGCTCTCAATGGCTCACGCTGGGGATTTCTGTGGGCTGCTTGGGTTGGAAAACCCTATCCCCCTCGTTGCGCTAGTACCCCTGCTCTCTGAGATTCTTGGGGACAGTCAATAAAGTCACTATCCTCCACAGATTAATTGCCAGGTTGCCTGAAGCTACACCCTGACCTAGGGTCCAGTACCCTGCTGTGCTTTCGGTCCCAGACCGGTTATTAGACTCAGATGCCTCCCGTCCTCCAAGATCAGGCACCCAGCCTCAATACCCTGCAACCGGGTCTCCGACTCCTCCGGCCCAGACCACCGTCTGCGACTCAACCTCTCACTCCCATGGAGGCACACACTCCCCCAGCTCCTCACTCCTCGAGGGCTAACTCTCAACTCCTCCAGCTCCCCAGACACTGCCACTTCAGCTCCTCTCTCTGCAAGCTAATTCTGTTCTGTTCTACGTCCCTCCCACAAGTCTGCCTGATCCCTAGGTGGGTGGCCCTAGTCCAGCTCAGCAGCCCACTGGTGTGTCTGACAGGGTGTGGTTTGAGGTGTGGTTGGGATTTGGATGCTGATGGAGGCAGTACCATAGTTTGGGAACCCAGAATCATGGGGGGTTGAGTCCTGCACTAAGATATAAGATATAAAGAGCGTGCAGTACCCTGTGATGCCCTGACTAGTCCAGGGGCGTTACACTGTAACCTAGTCTCACGGTACTTACCTGCACGCAACCTCAGATCCTCACAAGATCTCCTTCTCTACTCCTCTCATCTCCTCTTCCCACAATCGCATACACGATTTCTCCTGTCCCTCCCCCATACTCTGGAACGCTCTACCCCAGCATATCAGACTCTCTCTTACCGTGAAAAGCTTCAAGAGGAGCCTGAAGACCCACCTCTTCTGACAAGCCTACAACCTACCGTAACCCTCAGTCCAGTACACCACTGCGCAACCAGCTCTGTCCTCACCTATTGTACCCTCACCCATTCCTTGTAGACTGTGAGCCTTCGCGGGCAGGGTCCTCTCTCCTCCTGTACCAGTCTGTTTTGTACTGTTAATGATTGTTGTACTCGTTTTTATGTATAGCCTTTTACACTTGTAAAGCGGCATGGAATTAATGCCGCTATAATAATAAAAAATAATAATAATTAATGAGTTAATGTTTCCTCCTGCTCCTCTTCCTCCTGTGCCACCACCTTGTCCATCATGACCTCCAGCATTTTTCTCCAAGAGCCATAAAATTGGTATAGTGACACTGATTATGTCATCATAAGCGATAACTATGTTGGTAGAGTATTCATAGCAGTGCAACATGGCACACATGACCTGCATGGAGGCCCACATGTTGGTAGTGAAGTGATGGTGGTCCACAAAGTGATTCTACTGTGCGTGCTGCAGCTAAGGCTGCTTTCACACTTCTGTTGTTTTGCATCCGTCACAGTCAGTTGTGTGACTGATGCAACGGATGCGTTGCAGATAGTGGCACAACTGATGTGACTGATACTGCAAAACAACGATCCGTTTTTTTTTTGTTTTTTTTACAGTTTTACCGGCGGCAGACTATTGGGAACGATCAGCTGATCGCTCTCAAAAGCCGTCCGCCAGCTGATCGCTCTAAAAAGCCGGCCGCCGGGCGATCAGCTGATCGCTCTCAAAAGCCGGCCGCCGGGCGATCAGCTGATCGTTTGGCCACCGAGAGAGAGTAAATCAATGTTTCTGTGATTAAAAAAAAAGCTGAGCACGCACAGTGAAAAAATAAGGGATTCCACCGCCCAAAAAACGCTACATGCTGCGTTCCCTCCACCCGGCGGTCACTGACGGTCACCGACAAAACAATTCATGTGCCGCCGGGTGGATGCAATGCAAGACCATCCGTTGCAATCCGCCCTTAATAGAAGTCTATGAGGAATAAATGGTTTCCTGCAACGGTCACTGTAATTCCTCAAGGCGGCGGATTGCAACGGATGCCGCACAACGGAAGTGTGAAAGCAGCCTAAGGCTACATGCGCACGCTGCTTCTTTTTCGTGTTCACAAACTGCAGCCAAAACTGCAGCCAAAACTGCACCTTGTCAGAGTGAGCCTGGAAATGTCACAAAAAATGTAGGTGCTTTTTTGGTGCGTTTTTGCTGCTTTTTTGGTGCGTTTTTGGCTGCAGTTTTGTCAACAATTGTTTCATGTATTTTTCAGTTCAAACAAGCCCATAAAGCTTGTTGAATTGAAAAAAAAAAAATTAGAAATAAATAAATAATTAAAAAAAACTGGCGTGCGGTCCCCCCCAATTTTAATGCCAGCCAGATAAAGCCATACGGCTGAAGGCTGGTATTCTCAGGATGCGGAGCTCCACGTTATGGGGAGCCCACCACCCTAACAATATCAGTCAGCAGCCGCCCAGAATTGCCGCATACATTATATGCGCCAGTTCTGGGACTGTACCCGGCTCTTCCCGATTTGCCCTGGTGCGTTGGCAAATCGGGGTAATAAGGAGTTATTGGCAGCCCAAAGCTGCCAATAAGTCATAGATTAATCATGTCAGGCGTCTCCCCGAGACACCCTCCATGATTAATCTGTAAATTACAGTAAATAAACACACACACCCGAAAAATCCTTTATTAGAAATAAAAAACACAAACACATTCCCTCATTACCAATTTATTAACCCCGACAGAGCCCTCCATGTCCGGTGTAATCCAGGATGGTCCAACGTCGCTTCCAGCTCTGCTGCATGGAGGTGACCGGAGAAGCAGCAGACACCGCCGCTCCTGTCACCTCCACACAGCAACTGAAGACAGCCGCGCGATCAGCTGAGCTGTCACTGAGGTTACCCGCGGCCACCGCTGAATCCAGCGGTGGCCGCGAGTAACCTCAGTGACAGCTCAGCTGATCGCGCTACTGCGTGGAGCTGACAGGAGCGTGGAGGACGGGACTTTCAGCGGTGGCGGTGGCAGTGAGAGGGGTCCATCATCTCCCCTGTGCGGGGACAGCGGTACTTCGGAGAACACGTGGAGGACGGGACTATCAGCGGCGGCAGCAAGAGGGGGATGGACATTGGCAGCTGAAAACATTGATTTTTCCCTCTCGCTGCCGCCGCCGCTGATAGTCCCGTCCTCCACATCATCTCCCCTGTGCGTGCAGCATGTTGGGGACAGTGGTACTTCGGGGAACACTTGGAGGACGGGACTATCAGCGGCGGCGGCAGCGACAGGGACAAAATCAATGTTTTCAGCTGCCAATGTCCATCCCCCTCTCGCTGCCGCCGCCGCTGATAGTCCCGTCCTCCACATCATCTCCCCTGTGCGTGCAGCATGTTGGGGACAGTGGTACTTCGGGGAACACGTGGAGGACGGGACTATCAGCGGCGGCGGCAGCGACAGGGACAAAATCAATGTTTTCAGCTGCCAATGTCCATCCCCCTCTCGCTGCCGCCGCCGCTGATAGTCCCGTCCTCCACATCATCTCCCCTGTGCGTGCACGCTGGGGACAGCGGTACTTCGGGGAACACGTGGAGGACGGGACTATCAGCGGCGGCGGCAGCGAGAGGGGGATGGACATTGGCAGCTGAAAACATTGATTTTTCCCTCTCGCTGCCGCCGCCGCTGATGGTCCCGTCCTCCACATTATCTCCCCTGTGCGTGCAGCATGCTGGGGACAGTGGTACTTCGGGGAACACGTGGAGGACGGGACTATCAGCGGCGGCGGCAGCGAGAGGGACAAAATCAATGTTTTCAGCTGCCAATGTCCATCCCCCTCTCGCTGCCGCCGCTGATAGTCCCGTCCTCCACATCATCTCCCCTGGGCGAGCACGCTGGGGACAGCGGTACTTTGGGGAACACGTGGAGGACGGGACTATCAGCGGCGGCAGCGAGAGGGGGATGGACATTGGCAGCTGAAAACATTGATTTTTCCCTCTCGCTGCCGCCGCTGATAGTCCCATTCTCCACATCATCTCCCCTGGGGACAGCGGTACTTCGGGGAACACATGGAGGACGGGACGGGACGGGACCACTTGCCGGACCTCACTTCCTGACAAATCACCTGCGTTTTTGGTACCAAAAACGCAGGTAAAAGGCAGGTAAAATGCACCACTTTTGATTAGCATGCATTTTTCCTGCGTTTTTGATGCCCTCATTGATTTCAATGGGTGACAAATGTTGACAAAAACGCAGGAAGAATGAACATGCTGCATTTTTTTTGTCACAAACTTTTGACAAAAAAAACGCTGACAAATAAACTGCAATGTGCGCATGACAAATCTGACTTCTCATAGACTTTGCTGGGAAGTCAGATGTCAGAAAGTTCTGCTGACAAAACTGCAGCCAAAAAAGAAGCAAAAAAGCAGCAAAAAAGCAGCGTGCGCATGTAGCCGAAAACTCCACTATTGCCTGCTGCTGCTTGCACAGTCTCTCCATTATATGCAAGGTAGAGTTCCACATTGTTGGTACGTCGCATATGAGATGGTGAGCGGGAAGGCTGAAGTGACTTTACAGCACAAAAAGGCGAGCAGCATCAGGGTGAGAATGCCGGAAGTGCACACATACTGCCTGCACATTAAGCAGAAGCTGTGACATATGTGAGTAATTTTTGAGGAAGCTCTGCACCACCAAATTCAGCACATGCACCAGGCAAGGGATGTGTGCCAAGCCGCCTAGGCCCAGAGATGCAATGAGATTTCAGCCTTTATTGCACACCACCAGGCAGGGTTGTAGGTTCACCATCACCAGCCACTTATCTGTTTGCTCTTTTATAACCGTCCACAGCTACGGCGCGGGGTGAGATTTGACCCCAGGCAGAAAAGAATTAGTTTAAGAATGGTCTGCTGTCGTTCACCCCTGTCTGTGCTGAAGTTGGAGGTGCGGGTCTAAAGGCCTCTTTACACGCAACAACATCACTAAGAAGATGTCGTCGGGATCACGGAATTCGTGATGACATCCGGCCTCGTTAGCGACGTCGTTGCGTGTGAAACGCAGGAACGACCGTTAACGATCAAAAATACTCGCCTGATCGTTGACACGTCGTTCTAATCACAAATATCGTTGCTGCTGCAGGTATGATGTTGTTCGCCGTTCCTGCGGCAGCACACATCGCTATGTGTGACACAGCAGGAATGAGGAACATCACCGTCCCTGCGGCCGCCGGCAATGAGGAAGGAAGGAGGTGGGCGGGATGTTACGGCCGCTCATCTCCGCCCCTCCGCTTCAATTGGGCGGCCGCTTAGTGATGCCGCTGTGACGCCGCACGGACCGCTCCCTTAGAAAGGAGACGGTTCGCCGGCAACAGCAACGTCGCTAGGCAGGAAAGTACGTGTGACGGCTGTTAGCGATGTTGTGCGCCACGGGCAGCGATTTGCCCGTGACGCACAACCGACGGGGCGGGTACGCTCGCTAGAGATATTGATAGCGATATCGCATTTACTCTGACTGGATGAGAAGGATGGAGGAGGAAACGGAGTAGGAGGAGACAGCAATACTGACCAACAAACTTCCAGCGATCCTAGGTGGTAGGATGTGCTCTTTAACACCTGGCGCCTCATGCCCAGCCGCCACTACGTTTACCCAGTGTGCAGTTAGAGAGATATAGCGTCTCTGCCCGTGCTTATTAGTCCAAGTGGACCTTTCCACTTATGGCGTTGTGGAGTGAACAGCGGATTTGTTTTGCCATGTGTGTGCAGGGCAGGGATGGAACGCCTGGAAAAATAGTGGATTCTGGGAACAACAGGCATCATTTGGTATAAACTGTTCATCTCCACCAGTCTGAATGGCCACATTTCAAATGCAAGCATTTTGGAAATCCTGTTATGCAGGGCCATGGCTCGTTAGTGGCTTAGGGTTCTCTCTCTATGGAGGGTTTGGGGAATGGAGAACTGCAGATTTTCATGAGACGGTGTGGATATAGTATGTGGTGGTGCTGACACATCATGTACTTGTGGGGAGGAAGGTGGTTATGGTGATCATGAGTGGATACAAGATGCTGACAGAGCAGTTGAACAGGCCAACATTACAGCAGAAGAGGGAGCAGGAGAAGCCGGAACTCTTTCCTGATTTCTCAGAAAACTATTCCACTGCACCTCGTGCTTGGAAGTGAGATGACGCATCATGCAAGTGATGCTGAGGTTGAGAAGATTTTTCCTCAGGCTCTGACGGCACATTGTCGGTGCTCCCAGCCCAATAGCGCAGATGCTCTTCCCTGTTCACCTCTGCTGCTCCTGCAGTCTCTGTCCGGTCCTACGGTCCCTTGGTCTTCCCTGTCCCTACATCGGTGCCCCCGCTCTTCGTGAATTACGGGCTGAGTTCATATAGCATTGTGCTTCTGCAGGACATCACACGCTAAGTGTTATACCTTTATTGCTGTTGACTATTGTATCTGTTTGTTCCATATGTGTGTTTATTTGGCTATAATTTACTTGTAACAGCTATATATGTGGGCCCATTGTATGGCTTGTAGCTTATGGTCCACACTGTTTTTTGTATGGAACAGTAGATTAATCTATGTGATGCTACAACATTGTTTTTCTATTTGCAAGGCATATGCATAATTTAGAAATTATCTTGCATTTGTGGCGCCCCTGAAGCATCAGGTGTCACAGGGTATTGCACCCAGTTACAGGTGCAGTGCTCACCTCGGGTCTCTGGAAGACCTGTGCCGGTAAATAAGATTCAAACACACACATCCATGCCCTTTTTCCCAGACTGGGTAACAGGGTAGAGACGGATGCGATGGATGGCCACCTATAGTTGGGACTTATCCTATCTGCTAGTAAGAAACCCGGGAGGGGGGAGGGGCTAGTGAGTACAGTGGAGAGGAAACAGACATCTTGAGGGAGAGTGAGGAGTTGGCCTGCAGACAGAAAGTGTGAAGTGACTTGTTGGGCTAAAGTAGTACGGTCGTCAGGGAGAGTACAGTGTGAGTACACACGGGACCGAGCACCAGCGGGGTGCAGAGCCCTAGTTCAGGAAGACGCTTCAAGCTCACCTGATAAATCTGCTTGGTGAGGGAATCATCAGGGTTCCTCACCAACGTTAGCGTCCGGGGCACAGCAGCAAAGATGGAATCCAGGAACTGAGACAGAGGTCCAACCCAAGAGAGGTTCAAGCTGCCTGACAGATCCCAGTGATTCTGAGACTATATTTTGTGACATATTGTACTTCACGGTACTGGGAAATTTAGGATGATATTATTTGCGTATATTTATGGAAAAAATGGCAAATTAGGCAAAGAAATTTAAAATGTTGCAATTTTCAAACTTTGAATTTTTGTGCCCTTAAATCGAAGTTATGTCACACAAAATGGTTAATAAATAATATTTTCCACATCTCTACTTTACTTCATCACCATTTTTTAAACATTTTTTTTGTTAGGAGGTTTGAAGGCTTAAAAGTTCCTCAGCAATTTCTAATTTTTCCGATAAAACTTACAAAACCAATTTTTAGGGACCACATCACATTTGAAGTGACTTTGAAAAGCCTAGGTGAAAGAAAATACCCAAAATTGACACCATTATAAAAACTGTACTCCTCAAACTGCTTAAAAACACATTCAAGCAGTTTATTAACCTTTCAGGTGCTTCACTGGAATTAATGCAAAGTGGAATATTATTTTTTTTTTCATTTTACCTAAAATGTTGCATTAGCCCCAATATATTCACTTTTACAAAGGATGGAAGGACAAAATAGACCACAAATGTTGTTATTCAGTTTCTTCTAAACATTCAGGTACCCCAAATGTGGTCAGAAACCTCTGTTTGGATAGATTAGATATCAGAGCTTGGAAGGGAAGGAGCACTATTTGAATCGTGGAACACAAATTGGCTGAAATAGATTGCGGGCACAATGTCGCGCTTGTAGGGCCCTTAAAGGGAACCTGTCAGGTCAAAAAAGCGTTATAACCTACAAGCAGGAGGATGTGTAAGCTAGTAATAAAATACGCTTTATTGCTTACATATTCCCTATGTAAATGTGCAGGGGCAGTAGCCCCATGGGAGTCGCATCGCCCCGAGGGCGTTTGCATGCTTTCCATGGTATTACGCCCCTGTGGGCGTGATACCATAGATTTACATGAGCGGCGTCAACGTCAGTTCCTTCAGAATCACGCACGTACGCACTTACAATTCTCGCTGCCTTCTCATCCTGGGGTTTACTTGTCAGGTTCAGATGCGCACTACGCATGACCGGAATGTGGCGCCCCTGACCTAGTCAGGCACCACTGAGTACTGCACCCATGCTGGGTGAGTGCAAACAGGTAATCCCAAAGGCCGAATAGGGTATGTACGCACGGACACATAAACATTGATACTGAACTGTAAAATGTGGTGTTGCTGTTTTGGAAGGTTTTAGTCCCCCCTAAGGTGTTTTCTCTGCCTTACATTTGGCCTCCCATTTAATCCAATAGGATTTGTTAAGGTTCGATAATGATTCGGATTCAGTTCGACGAACGGCTCGGCCAACGTTCGCTCATCTCCTCCCAGCACACTGTCACATCCTGCTTCATGTATCATACTGTCTCCAGTCTACCATTCTTAAATCACATATCACAGGCCCGCGAGCCACATGTCGTTCCTGAGCCACAGGGTGAGGACCCTCGCTATATACTATAGTTACGCTATATACTACAATACTATGTTAGTGAAGTATATAGTATAAGCAAATCATTCAACCCCCCTAAAGGATCTAAAAAATAAATTAAAAAATGTAAAGAAATATATAAAACTAACACATCTCAAATAACAGAAAAATAAAAATAGATTTTCTTCGGCGCTCCATTGGGAGACCCAGACGATTGGGGTGTATAGCACTGCCTCCGGAGGCCACACAAAGCATTACACTAAAAAGTGTAAGGCCCCTCCCCTTCTGGCTATACACCCCCAGTGGGATCACTGGCTCACCAGTTTTCTGCTTTGTGCGAAGGAGGTCAGACATCCACGCATAGCTCCACTGTTTAGTCAGCAGCAGCTGCTGACTATGTCGGATGGAAGAAAAGAGGGCCCATACTAGGGCCCCCAGCATGCTCCCTTCTCACCCCACTTTATGTCGGCGGTGTTTGTTAAGGTTGAGGTACCCATTGCGGGTACGGAGGCTGGAGCCCACATGCTGCTTTCCTTCCCCATCCCCCTGAGGGGCTCTGAGGAAGTGGGATCTTACCGGCCCCCAAGCCCTGAGGCCGGGCTCCATCCACAGACCCATGGAACCTGCTGGATACGGAGCTGGGTACCGTTCAGGGACAAGGCCCTGCGACATTAAGGTACTCTGTGTCCCCGTATGTACAGGCCGCGCACACTCCAGACTTGCTGGGTGTGCTAGTGCGCCGGGGACAGTAGCGCTGAGCGCTGGGGTTACAGTCACTACAGTTTTTCTGAGTGACTTTATGTGTTGGGGACTGCCGCGCCGGCCGCCCCTAGAGCGGCGGCGCGGCTGCGACTTGTAGTGCGCCGGGGACTTAGCGCCGACCGTGCTTTTACGACGGCGTCGCTTATTAATTTAGTCCCCGGCTTCTGCGGCCTAGCTCCGCTTCGTTCCCGCCCCCACCCTGTCAATCAGGGCAAGGGAGAGACGCTGTACGATTCATCAGCGCCGAGGGCTGGAGTCTTATTTACATGCTCCAGCCCTCTCACTGAGCACAGTGGGACGCAGGTTTCCCGCTCTTTGTCTGCACACGCCCAGGGCCCGCCCCTCTCCACAGGACGCCGGCAGCCATTCCTACATGCAGTCTGGCTGGAGAACGGACACAGGCTCTGGGAGACCCAGACAAGGGATTTCTGGCGACCACACACCCGCGTTAAGCGGGCGGTAAGCAGCACTTAAGTGCTGGCCCCACTAGTGCCACAGTGTTATATTTGTGTACTTTTTTCTCTGTACCATATATATATATATATTTTGCACTGTAAGGTCGCTTCTTGGCTGTATACCCCAATTGCTCTGAGGAGACGACAACATGTCATCTGCAAAACGCAAGGGTGCCAAGACACAGGCTGTGAGCGCTGCTTGTGCCGCTTGTGGGGCTGATCTACCGGCAGGTTACAATGACCCCCATTGCGTGCAATGTTCGGTCCCTGTGCCACTTCGTCAGCCGGAGTTTATGGTGGTAGTGGCCCAGGCAGAGTCGCCGGTGAACCCTGTCCCGGTGACGGGGACAGAGTTTGCAGTTTTTGCTGACAGGATGTCTGTCACTATGACAAAAATCCTAGAGACCTTGCAGGCCAGGCCAGTTACTCAGTCCATGGACACTGCTGCGGCAATGTTCCCCGGTCCCCCTCAGTTGGAGTTAATCCGTGCTTCAAGGGGGTCCCAGGCATCTCAGCCTGACGGCTCTGATTCAGATGACAGTCCCAGGCAGCCTAAGCGTGCTCGCTGGGAGAGACCCTCCACGTCATCACGCGGATCAGGGTCTCAGCGAGAAGAGTCTCTACATGATGAGACAGAGGAGGGGGATCAGGAGTCTAATCCTGAAACCGCTCTCAATCTGGATACTCCTGATGGTGACGCCATGGTAAATGACCTTATAGGGGCCATCAATAGTCTATTGGAAATTTCTCCCCCTGCCCCTTCTGCAGAGGAGGCAGCTGCACAGCAGGAGAAGTTCCATTTCAGGTATCCCAAGCCTAAACTGAGTACTTTTCTGGACCACGCTGACTTCAGAGAATCAGTCCAGAAACACCATGCTTACCCAGATAAGCGTTTCTCCAAACGTCTTAAGGATACACGTTATCCCTTTCCCCCTGACGTGGTCAAACGCTGGACCCAGTGTCCAAAGGTGGACCCCCCAATCTCCAGGCTTGCAGCTAGATCCATAGTTGCAGTGGAAGATGGGGCTTCACTTAAAGATGCCAATGACAGACAGATGGACCTTTGGTTAAAGTCTGTCTATGAAGCTATCGGCGCGTCGTTTGCTCCAGCATTCGCGGCCGTGTGGGCACTCCAAGCTATTTCAGCTGGCCTGGCACAGGTGGACTCTATCATATGTCCAGCAGTGCCGCGAGTAGCGTCCCTAACCTCGCAAATGTCTGCGTTTGCGACTTACGCTATCAACGCTGTCCTGGACTCTACAAGCCGTACCTCAATTGCGTCTGCCAACTCTGTTGTCTTGCGCAGAGCCTTGTGGTTAAAGGAATGGAAAGCGGATTCTGCTTCCAAAAAATGTTTAACCAGCTTGCCACTATCTGTAGATAGACTGTTTGGTGAACAATTGGCTGAAATCATTAAGCAATCCAAGGGTAAGGACTCCTCCTTACCCCAGCCCAGATCAAGCAAACCTCAACAGAGGAAGTGGCAGTCGAGGTTTCGGTCCTTTCGAGGCTCCAGCAAGACCCAATTCTCCTCGTCCAAAGGGACTCAGAAGGAACAAAGGAGCTCAGATTCCTGGCGGGCTCATTCACGCCCCAAGAAAGCAACCGGAGGAACCGCTTCCAAGGCGGCTGCCTCATGACTTTCGGCCTCATCCCTCCGCATCCTCGGTCGGTGGCAGGCTCTCCCGCTTTTGCGACATTTGGCTGCCACAGGTCAAAGACCGGTGGGTAACAGACATTTTGTCTCACGGGTACAGGATAGAATTCAGTTCTCGTCCTCCGCCTCGGTTCTTCAGAACCTCCCCACATCCCGACCGAGCAGATGCCCTTCTGCAAGCGGTGTGCTCACTAAAAGCAGAAGGAGTGGTGATCCCTGTTCCTCTGCAGGAACAAGGGCAAGGTTTTTACTCCAATCTCTTTGTGGTTCCAAAAAAGGACGGCTCGTTTCGTCCTGTTCTGGACCTAAAGCTGCTCAACAAGCATGTGAACGCCAGGCGGTTCCGGATGGAATCCCTCCGCTCCGTCATTGCCTCAATGTCTCAAGGAGATTTTCTTGCATCAATAGACATCAGGGATGCTTATCTCCACGTGCCGATTGCTACAGAGCACCAACGTTTTCTACGTTTCGTGATAGGAGACGACCATCTCCAGTTCGTAGCTCTGCCATTTGGTCTGGCGACAGCCCCACGGGTTTTCACCAAGGTCATGGCGGCAGTGGTAGCAGTCTTGCATTCTCAGGGACATTCGGTGATCCCTTACTTAGACGATCTACTTGTCAAAGCACCCTCTCAAGAGGCATGCCAACACAGCCTGAATGTTGCGCTGGAGACTCTCCAGACTTTCGGGTGGATCATCAACTTTTCAAAGTCCAACCTGGCACCGACTCAATCACTAACGTATCTTGGCATGGAGTTTCATACTCTCTCAGCGATAGTGAAGCTTCCGCTGGACAAGCAGCGGTCACTACAGACAGGGGTGCAGTCTCTCCTTCAGGGTCAGTCGTACCCCTTAAGGCGCCTCATGCACTTCCTTGGGAAGATGGTGGCAGCAATGGAGGCAGTCCCATTCGCGCAGTTTCATCTGCGTCCACTTCAATGGGACATTCTCCGCCAATGGGACGGGAAGACAACTTCCCTAGACAGGAAAGTCTCCCTTTCTCAGACGGCCAAGGACTCTCTGCAATGGTGTCTTCTTCCCACCTCATTATCACAGGGAAGATCATTCCTGCCCCCATCCTGGGCAGTGGTCACGACAGACGCGAGTCTGTCAGGGTGGGGAGCAGTTTTTCTCCACCACAGGGCTCAAGGGACGTGGACTCAGCAGGAGTCCACACTTCAGATCAATGTTCTGGAAATCAGGGCGGTGTATCTTGCCCTATTAGCCTTCCAGCAGTGGCTGGAAGGAAAGCAGATCCGAATTCAGTCGGACAACTCCACAGTGGTGGCATACATCAACCACCAAGGAGGGACACGCAGTCCGCAAGCCTTCCAGGAAGTCAGGCGGATTCTGATGTGGGTGGAGGAAAGAGCATCCACCATATCAGCAGTTCACATCCCGGGCGTAGAAAACTGGGAAGCAGACTTCCTCAGTCGCCAGGGCATGGACGCAGGGGAATGGTCCCTTCACCCGGACGTGTTTCAGGAAATCTGCCGCCGCTGGGGGGTGCCGGACGTCGACCTAATGGCGTCTCGGCACAACAACAAGGTCCCGACCTTCATAGCGCGGTCTCGCGATCAAAGAGCTCTGGCGGCAGACGCCTTAGTGCAAGATTGGTCGCAGTTCCGGCTCCCTTATGTGTTTCCACCTCTGGCACTCCTGCCCAGAGTGTTACGCAAGATCAGATCCGATTGCGGCCGCGTCATACTCGTCGCCCCAGACTGGCCGAGGAGGTCGTGGTACCCGGATCTGTGGCATCTCACGGTCGGCCAACCGTGGGCACTACCAGACCGTCCAGACTTACTGTCCCAAGGGCCGTTTTTCCATCGGAATTCTGCGGCCCTGAACCTGACTGTGTGGCCATTGAGTCCTGGATCCTAGCGTCTTCAGGATTACCCCAAGGGGTCGTGGCCACCATGAGACAGGCTAGGAAGTCCACTTCTGCTAAGATCTACCACAGAACGTGGAAGATTTTCTTATCCTGGTGCTCTGCACAAGGAGTATCCCCCTGGCCATTCGCGTTACCTGTCTTTCTTTCCTTCCTGCAATCTGGGTTGGAAAAGGGCTTGTCGCTCGGCTCCCTTAAAGGGCAAGTCTCGGCACTATCCGTGTTTTTTCAGAAGCGTCTAGCGCGACTTTCTCAGGTGCGCACGTTCCTGCAGGGGGTGTGTCATATCGTACCTCCGTACAGGCGGCCGTTAGATCCGTGGGATCTAAACAAGGTCCTTGTTGCTCTCCAGAAGCCGCCTTTCGAGCCCCTGAGGGATGTGTCACTTTCTCGACTCTCACAGAAAGTGGCATTTCTGGT
This sequence comes from Anomaloglossus baeobatrachus, assembly GCF_048569485.1. Taxonomy (NCBI): domain Eukaryota; kingdom Metazoa; phylum Chordata; class Amphibia; order Anura; family Aromobatidae; genus Anomaloglossus; species Anomaloglossus baeobatrachus. The sequence goes on from NC_134361.1 coordinate 168,547,589, forward strand.
AGCGGTCACGTCTCTTCGGAGAGTGTCTGAACTAGCAGCGCTGTCATGCAAAGCTCCTTTCCTGGTGTTCCACCAGGACAAGGTAGTGCTGCGCCCCATTCAGGAGTTTCTCCCTAAGGTGGTATCCTCTTTTCACCTTAATCAGGATATCTCCTTGCCTTCCTTTTATCCGCATGCAGTTCATCGGTATGAAAAGGATCTACATTTGTTGGATCTGGTGAGAGCACTCAGAATCTACATTTCCCGCACGGCGCCCCTGCGCCGCTCGGATGCACTCTTTGTCCTTGTCGCTGGTAAGCGCAAAGGGTCGCAGGCTTCCAAGGCCACCCTGGCTCGATGGATCAAAGAACCAATTCTTGAAGCCTACCGTTCTGCTGGGCTTCCGGTTCCATCAGGGCTGAAGGCCCATTCTACCAGAGCCGTGGGTGCGTCCTGGGCATTACGACACCAGGCTACGGCTCAACAGGTGTGCCAGGCAGCTACCTGGTCGAGTCTGCACACTTTCACCAAACATTATCAGGTGCATACCTATGCTTCGGCGGACGCCAGCCTAGGTAGAAGAGTCCTGCAGGCGGCAGTTGCCTCCCCGTAGGGGAGGGCTGTCTTTGCAGCTCTAACATGAGGTATTTCTTTACCCACCCAGGGACAGCTTTTGGACGTCCCAATCGTCTGGGTCTCCCAATGGAGCGCCGAAGAAGAAGGGAATTTTGTTACTTACCGTAAATTCCTTTTCTTCTAGCTCCTATTGGGAGACCCAGCACCCGCCCTGTTGTCCTTCGGGATTTTTGGTTGTTTTTCGGGTACACATGTTGTTCATGTTGAACGGTTTTCAGTTCTCCGACGTTACTTCGGAGTGAATTTGTTTAAACCAGTTATTGGCTTTCCTCCTTCTTGCTTTTGCACTAAAACTGGTGAGCCAGTGATCCCACTGGGGGTGTATAGCCAGAAGGGGAGGGGCCTTACACTTTTTAGTGTAATGCTTTGTGTGGCCTCCGGAGGCAGTGCTATACACCCCAATCGTCTGGGTCTCCCAATAGGAGCTAGAAGAAAAGGAATTTACGGTAAGTAACAAAATTCCCTTCTTTTTTCCACCACTTATCAGTTTCCTTTATCAGCACATTTTAAATAAAAATATTTTAGAGTAGGTCTGCCCCAAAGAGATTTGCCGTGACGTGGCGAAGTAGCTTAAGAAATTGCTATTCTTTGCCAAAAATCTCAAATTTTAATAAGTACAGTTTGGAATTTTTAGTGCTGTAGTGCACATTTAGTGCTGGCTTTCTTGTTTTTTCTTCAATACTATGTTAGTGCAGTATATAGTATAAGCAAATCATTCAACCCCCTAAAGAATCTAAAAAAATAAAGTAAAACATGTAAAGAAATATATAAAACTAACACATCTCAAATAACAGAAAAATGAAAATACATTTTCCTTTCTTGCCTTTTCATTGGGGGACACAGACATTGGGTTATATGGTGTCTCCAGGGGAGGCGTGACACTAGGTTTGAAAAAAGTGTTAGCTCCTCCTCCCACAGCATATAACCCCAGCTAGGCGGGAACTAGCCCAGTTTTTTCCTAGTGTCAGCAGGGAGGCTGACATGTCTGGACTGAGCTCCACCAGAGGTGCCTCAAGCCAGCTTATTTTTACTTTTTATTTTGTTTTTCTTTTCTTATTCATTCTATTTTTGATAGGGGCAATACCAGGGTACCCTGCCACCCCCCGTTCCCCCGTGTACAGGTAGAGGAAACCTGGCGTGTACAAGCCGTCAGTCTTCCCTCGCGCCCAAGTGGTCGGGTCTGCGTACCCCTCCAGGCTCCCTGGAAGCACCTCACACCAAGGTAGCTCCAGAGGGCTAGCAGAGCCGAGGACCTGCTTCAGCCTTGAGCCGAAGATGCGTCCCTGAGATCCCCGCATCCATCACCGACGCGTCTTCAGACGGAGCCAGGAGCAGGTAGGGAGACGACGAGTCAGTCCCCTGCATCCAAACTGCCACATGGAAAGGCGCTGGTGGGGCGATGCAGGCCGTGATCCCGGGGAAGCATCATTAATTTAGCTCCCAGCATCGGCCTGCATTCTAGCAACGCCCCCTCCACTGCTCTAGAAGCCGCTCCCTCAAGTGGGCCGTCTCTCCCCTCCATGCTGCCAGAGAACACTGGACGCCATTACATGTGTGGAGCAGACACGGGTGAGATCGCCTCCTTGGCTCTGCGATTCTGCAGCACTACATACCGCTCTGCTCAGTGGTATATCGCTGTCTTTCTAGCGGTGTGTGTCTGCTGGCTGGCGGTGTATATCAGCTTTTAGCAGTATATACTAACTGTGCCTGTAGATATATACCGACTGTTTAACAGGGTGTGCTTCTTTACTCGGTATATACCGGCTCTGCATATCAGTCATTTATAATACTGCTAGCAGCTCCTCACCCACAGCAGTCCCTTTATAATACTGCTAGAGGCTCACTGTACTTATTGTGGAACTGTTGCTGACATGCGTAACCGCAAGGGTGATAAAGCTTCCCAGGCGTCCTCTACGGACCTGTACTATGCTTGTACCACCTGTGGACGCTCGTTTTTGTAATGACCGAAGCTATCCACTATGCCGGGGCTGCGATGCCCCTACTACCGTGTCACAACAGCCTCCGCTGCCGGACCAGGAGGTCGTGCAGTCTGTGGATTTGGCTGCGGCCACTATCCAGGCAGTACCCCAGTCTGATGACGTTATTCCTGCCTGGGCTTTTCTAATGTCTAAGAGGTTAGATGACCTGGCCGCTCAGATATCCCAGCCTTCCACAGGCTCTCACAGCCTCCCCCCAGCTCAGCTCCCCCAGGGGAGCCCGCCTTCGTCTGGTGTCTCGTTCCCAGTACGTTAAAAGGCTGTCTCCAAAAGGCGCCATTGCGACCGTTACGTCTCGTCTGACTCGGACGATGATCAGTCTGACTCAGGCTCCGTGACCTTTAGTAGTCACGATTCCGAAGACTCTGACTCTGGTTCAGATGTCCCTTTTGAGTCTAGACATATGGAAGACACATTAATTTCGGCTGTCAATCACTCTCTGTCGATTTCTGATCAGCCTTCGGACCCGACTTTTCAGTCGGCAATCAAGCGAGCCAAGAAGCCTCCTAAGTCCTTTGCCCAGGATCCGATTTTTCATCAAATCTTATCTAAAACGGTGGGATCACCCTGATAGGAGGTTTAATAAAAAAATCCTCCCCTTCATTCGCTTATCCCTTTCCATCGGAACTGGTTAAGCTCTGGTCAGTACCTGCGGTGATGCTGCGGTCAAATCTATTTTCCAGGCTTCGGGCTCCTCTCTGTGCCCCCTGTTTGCCTTGACATGGGTGGCGAGAGCTATGAGTGTGTGGAGTAGGAACTTGCGCAAGTTGCTTTGCTCTTGCAATATTCCTTCAGAGGCTCTTGAGATCCTTGATTTGTTCTCTGTAGCCTCTAATTACTTGCTTCACGGCTCCTTAGATGCAGCTAGTTTGTCAGCCGTAACGGCAGCCAATGCTGTTTTTGCCTGCAGAGTCCTTTGGCTAAAGATATGGAACGCGGACAGTGCCTCCAAGAAGTCCCTGTCCACACTCCCCTTCCAGGGTCTACGTCTGTTTGGAGAATCCCTGGACAAGCTTATATCTGAGACGACGGGTGGTAAAAGTACCATTCTACCACAAAAGCGACCTGTATCCAAAAATTTTAAAAAGTCTTCTTGGCGCAGGCCCGCCCCCCAAAAACCATCACAGGGGTCGTCGCAACGCTCAGATCAGGGATCCGGTCCCTCAAGGGACTCTTCCTGGCGTTCCCACTCCAGGCAATCTAAACCCAAGGGACCTCACCCCGCGAAGGCCCCTTCAGCATGATGCCGGGTACCCCTCAGAGCCGACTCCTGTTGGAGGGCGGCTTCTGCTTTTTCGGGATATCTGGCTAGACCATACTCACGATGCTTGGGTTCGAGAAATCGTCACCTCAGGTTACAAGATCGATTTCCATTCCCTACCGGCCAACAGGTTTCTGCGTTCTCAGCTTACAAAGTCCACAACGCAAAGCCAGGCCTTATGTCAGGCCATAGCCTCTGTGCAAAAAGCAAATGTTATCATTCCAGTGCCCCTGGAACAGCGCGGTAAAGGTTTCTATTCAAACCTCTTTGTCGTCCCCAATAAAGATGGCTCTGTCCGTCCTTTCCTGGATCTCAAAAGGCTAAATAGGTCCGTACGGATTCGGACCTTCCGAATGGAATCATTGCGAGCCGTACTAGCTGCTATGGAACCGGGAGAATTCCTAGCTTCCATAGACATTCAAGATGCTTATTTACACATTCCCATATGTGTATCGCATCAACGGTTCCTTCGTTTTGTCGTAGGACACCGTCATTTCGAATTCAGGGCCCTTCCCTTTGGACTGGTTACTGCGCCTCGGGTCTTCACAAAAGTCATGGCGGCCGTCATGTCCATTTTGCACCCCAGAGGCGTTCTGGTCGTTCCCTATTTGGACGACCTACTTGTCAAGGGGAGCTCTCCTCAAGTTTGCTCAGAAAGCGTGCAAATTTGCCCAGACACGCTCTCAAGGCTAGGGTGGCTTCTCAACTTCAACAAGTCATCCCTCATTCCTCATCAGCGCATCACCTTTTTAGGTATGCTGATAGACACGGTTCAGGCCCGGGGTTTTTCTTCCAGAAGACAAGAGGTCTTCCCTGATCCGGGCCGCCCAATCCCTCCGCTCCCGCCGGTACACATCCCTCCAGAGTGGGATGAGAGTGTTAGGCAAGATGGTAGCAGTCATGGAAGACGTGTCATTTGCCCAATTCCATTTGCGCCCTCTGCAATTGGATCTTCTGTCCTCTTGGGACAAGAATCCAGCCCCTCTAGACCGGTCAGTCCGCTTATCTCGGACTGCCCTCAGCTCCCTCGTCTGGTGGACTCAGGTCTCATCCCTATCTCAGGGGAAGTCCTTTCGCCCTGTGCACTGACATGTAGTCATGACAGATGCCAGCCTGTTAGGCTGGGGGGCGGTGTTTCTCCACCACACTGCTCACGGACGCTGGTCTCACCCTGAGCGATCCCTTCATATCAACGTTCTGGAGATCAGGGCCATATTTCTGGCCCTTCAGACCTTTCAACCCTTGCTTCTGGGCCTCCCGGTTCGGATCCAGTCAGACAATGCCACGGCTGTGGCTTACGTCAACCATCAGGGAGGAACTCGCAGCAGGGCAGCGATGAAAGAAGTCTCCAGGATTCTTCTTTGGGCAGAGATGCACATTCCCATTATTTCAGCTGTCCATATTCCGGAGATAGGCAACTGGGCCGCAGACTTTCTCAGCAGGCAAGGTCTAGCGGCAGGGGAATGGTCCCTCCACGACGAGGTGTTCCATCAGATCACTCTTTGTTGGGGGCTCCCAGATGTGGACCTCATGGCGTCTCGGCTAAACGCCAAAGTACATCCCTTCGTATCCCGGTCGAGAGACCCGCTAGCGCTCGGCTCCGACGCTCTAGTCCTCCCATTGTCACAGTTTCGCCTGCCATACGTTTTCCTTCCGTTCCCTCTCATTCCGAGAGTAATCAAGAAAATCAAAGCGGAGGGAATCCCGGTGATCCTCGTGGCCCCGGACTGGCCCAGAAGAGCCTGGTTTCCAGAGCTCCTCCACCTTCTTGGCGACACTCCCTGGCGTCTTCCTGACCACCCGAATCTTCTGTCGCAAGGTCCAATATTCCACCAGAATACAGCACAGCTGCATTTGACGGCGTGGCGCTTGAATCCGTGATTCTAGCCAAGTCGCGTCTTTCTTCCAGTGTAGTTCATACCATGCTTAATGCTCGCAAGCCTTCCTCCGCCAGCATTTATCACAGGACCTGGAAGACCTATCTGTCCTGGTGTGACCGTCATAATCGGTCGCCCCTTACCTTTTCAATCCCTAATGTTCTTGCCTTTTGCAAGACGGTATGGACTCGGGTCTTGCTCTCAATACCCTTAAAGGACAAGTTTCTGCCTTGTCAATTTTTTTCCAGAAGCAGCTGGCTTCCCGCCCTCAGGTCCGTACCTTTCTTCAATGGGTGGCGCATTTGGTCCCCCTTTATCGTCACCCCTTAGATCCCTGGGATCTGAATTTGGTTCTCGGAGCACTTCAGCTTCCTCCTTTCGAACCCTTGAGAGAAATCTCTCTTGAACGACTGTCTTGGAAAGTTGCCTTTTTAGTCGCTATTACCTCTATCAGGCGAGTGTCCGAACTGGCAGGTCTGTCCTGTCGCTCACCTTACCTGATATTCCATCATGATAAGGTGGTCCTTCGGCCTTCCCCCGCCTTCCTTCCGAAGGTCGTATCCTCTTTTCACCTGAACGAGGACATTGTGTTGCCGTCATTCTGCCCGGCCCCGGTCCACTCCTTTGAGAAAGCCCTTCACACTCTCGATCTTGTCAGGGCTCTGCGGATCTACATCTCCAGAACAGCGCCATTGCGCAAGTCCGATGCCCTTTTCGTCCTCTCAGAAGGACACAAAAAGGGCGACCGGGCTTCCAAATCCACGATTTCTCGATGGATCAGGACTGCCATGTGTGAAACTTACAAAGCACGAGGTGTCGTTCCCCCTCAATCTGTGCAGGCCCACTCTACACGAGCAGTGGGTGCCTCCTGGGCTATCCGCCATCAGGCTTCGGCGGCCCAGCTTTGCAAGGCCGCTACCTGGTCCAGTGTGCACACGTTTACAAAATTCTACAGAGTGCATTCGCATGCCTCCGCGGATGCTGCTCTTGGAAGACAAGTCCTTCCGGCGGCAATGGCCCATTTATAAGTGGCCACTGGTCGGTTTCTTGACAGTGTTGATATGTGTTCACTGCAGTTGCAGTTGTTAAGGTACCGTCACACTAAGCAACTTACCAGCGATCCCAACAACGATAGGGATTGCTGGTAAGTTGCTAGGAGGTTGCTGGTGAGATGTCACACTGCGACGCTCCAGCGATCCCACCAGCAACCTGACCTGGCAGGGATCGCTGGAGCGTGGCTACACGAGTTGCTGGTGAGCTCACCAGCAACCAGTGACCAGCCCCCAGCGCCGCGTGGAAGATGCTGCGCTTGGTAACTAAGGTAAATATCGGTAACCAAGCCGATATTTACCTTGGTTACCACCGCACGGAGCTACACGTGCAGAGAGCAGGGAGCAGCGCACACTGAGCTGGCTCCTTGCTCTCCTAGCTACAGCACACATCGGGTTAATTACCCGATGTGTACTGCAGCTAAATGTGCACAGAGCAGGGAGCAGTGCACACTGCTTAGCGCTGGCTCACTGCTCTCCTAGCTACAGCACACATCGGGTTAATTAACCCGATGTGTCCTGCAGCTAGCTACATGTGCACAGAGCAGGAGCCGGCACTGACAGTGAGAGCGGCGGAGGCTGGTATCGAAGGTAAATATGGTTCTTGGTTACCCGATGTTTACTGTGGATACCAGCCTCCGCAGAAGCCGGCTCCTGCTGCCTGCACATTTAGTTGTTGCTGTCTCGCTGTCACACACAGCGATCTGTGCTTCACAGCGGGACAGCAACAACTAAAAAATGGCCCATGACATTCAGCAACAACCAACGACCTCACAGCAGGGGCCAGGTTGTTGCTGGATGTCACACACAGCAACATCGCTAGCAACGTCACAAAAGTTGTTCGTTAGCAGCGATGTTGCTAGCGATGTTGCTTAGTGTGACGGGGCCTTAAGTCAGCTCTTAGGTTGATGTTCTACACTGTTTATAGTTCAATTCCCACCCAGGAACTGCTTTGGGATGTCCCAATGTCTGTGTCCCCCAATGAAAAGGCGAGAAAGGAAAGGACATTTTTGTGTACTCACCGTAAAATGTCTTTCTTGGAGCCTTTCATTGGGGGACACAGCTCCCGCCCTTGTGGTTTTGGTTGTCCTTCTCCTACTGCTTTTACAAAAAACTGGGCTAGTTCCCGCCTAGCTGGGGTTATATGCTGTGGGAGGAGGAGCTAACACTTTTTTCAAACCTAGTGTCACGCCTCCCCTGGAGACACCATATAACCCAATGTCTGTGTCCCCCAATGAAAGGCTCCAAGAAAGACATTTTACGGTGAGTACACAAAAATGGCCTTTTTTCACCACTTATCTGTTACCTTTATCTAGCAGAGGGCTTTGCAAAAATGTTGCAAATTCATCACTGTTTGTGGATCATTGTTATGTCGGAAAAGTGCATGTCTACCAAGGACCCGGAGTGGTGGAATATCTTTTCTTTCAATATAAAGCAGTACATGTGTGAATTCATGATACCATCAATGAAATGTAGCTCACTGACACCAATAGCGCTCATGCAGCCCCACATAACGACACTGCCATTACCATGTTTCACTGTAGGCACCATACAATTTTTCTAAATTTTCTAAATGCAAGTTACAGGGAAATAAAGTGAACCTTTTAAAATTACTTTTATTAGTAATTTCTCTACTGATTACTAATAAAATGTAGTATGATTGTTATCTAAGTCAAAGTTATAGACAAACATATTTTAGCAAAAGTTAGAACACAAACAGCTGAACTGTTCATGTATTTTATTGAGCACATTGAACAAACATCCACAGTGCAGGGAAATAGTAAGTGAACCCTTTAATCTAATAAACCTGTTGATCCAATTTTAGCAGCAAACACCTGTTTCCTGTAGCTGCAAATAAGATTTGTACAAGGATGAGGAGGAAGAATTTTAAACCATTCCTTCCTCAAAGTTTAATATCTCTGTGATGTTGGGCATGCACATAAAACTTAAGGTCATTCCGCATCATCTCCATACAGTTAAAGGAGTATTTGTGCAGAATTTCAGCTTTCAGCAGATCATTTAGGGCTCAGATATTGTGGTAGAATGAACTATTTTACTGAGAAAATGCAGCAAGCACTATCTGCATCATCACAACATGAAGAATTAGAAGAACTAACAAACAAACCAACCAGAGGGGTCATATAATATAGAACAGGGGTGGGCAATTAATTTTCCTGAGGGACCATATGAATCAACCGTGACTGTTGTGATAGGCTGAACCAATAGGTAGAAATTAATTCCGCTCAATATTAATATTTACATAGTAATTATAATTACTCTTTTATATTAATATTATAACTTAATATTAAACAGTTAAGTATGCTGACATCCCCGATATACTGTATGAGCCTCCACACAGACACACAGCCTTCTTATATACCGTATGAGTCCACACACAACCCCCTATTTACAGTATGAGTCCCACATATTTATTATTAGCTTTATCTATCTCCTATATAATAATAATAATAATAATAAGTATTCACTGATATAGCACCATTGATTCCACAGCGCTTTTATATACACTGGCAACACTGTCCCCATTGCGGCTCACAATCTAAGGTCCCTATCAGTATGTCTATGAAATCGGAGTGCAAGGAAAAAAACTATGCAAACATGGGGGGAACATACAAACTCCTTGCAGATGTTGCCTTGGTGGGATTTGAACCCAGGATGTCGCGGGCGGAGGAGGGGACGCTGCGCTCTCCCACTGCTCGGGTCCAGCTTCTGCTGGTGCTGCTGCTCGGTGGTGGCTCGAGCGGTGGGACGGATCCCGGGGACTCGAGCGGCGTTCCTCGCTCGTGAGTGAAAAGGGGATTTTGATTGTGGGGGTTTTGGTTATTGTCCGTGACGCCACCCACGGTTGTGGTGATATTGGTGACACCACCGCTGCTCTAGACGGGGATCCAGGGAGCGGTGACAGGGAGCAGCTTGGTTGTTATTTCTCCCCTCCGTGGGTAGGGGGTTGGTTGTCCCGGGGCCCGGTGATGGGGTAGGGATGGATGGCAGGCGGGTTACGGGGCCTGGTGAGGTGCAGGGTCGCGGGGGCAGCGCTGTGCCGTACGGCACGGTGGTACTCACTCAGCCAATGATGAGGACACAGTTCTCGGTAAAACACACGGCTGGATGGACGGGTCCCACAGACGGCTGCGGTGTTGTTTCTCCCGGCAGGTTGGTGATGACTGCCTTTCCCTGCACCTATGTACGGTAGATGGTTCCAATGGGTTCCCACCAGTAACCCGCTCCCCAGCTTGGATATGGGCTGGAGGAGCACCTTTTGCCCGCAGGCGCTGGCCCTGAGAAACGGTTGCCTTGGCGGTGGCGGTGTCTCCCTCACTTGGTTGGACTGTTGCCTTCTGTCAGACTTGGCTGTTGGGAAACCCAGGAGGTTCCCTTCACTAACGAATTTGGCAAATTCACGGCGACTCCTAGCCTTGCCGGGGTCCGTAAGCCCCTGCCAGATGGTGCTGGCATCTCTTTGCGTACCGGTCCGGTACCGCCGGGCCACCGCCCGTCCACGGTCCTTACGGTAGACTCGAATCAGCCACTCCTGCAGACGGTCACCACCGTCTGCCAACCTTGCTGTCTCGCCCGGGCCACACACCCGGACGCTGTCAGTTAGTTGCTCCACTACCACTTCTCCTCCTTCCACTTTCACCTCCAAAACTAATCTGTCTACTTCACCTCCTTCCACTTTCACTTCCAAACTCTATCTGACTGTTTTCCCTCCTCCAGGACTGTGAACTCCTCGGTGGGTGGGACCAACCACCTGGCCCACCCCCTGGTGTGAACATCAGCCCCTGGAGGAAGGCAACAAGGGTTTTATGTCTGACCTCGGTGTGCCTGCTGGGAGTGTGGGGTGTGTTGATGTTGTTCTCTGTGGCCCCTGGCTTGTCCAGGGCGCCACATTCCCCCTTAGTTAAATGCAGACCGTCCGCGGGCTGCCCGTCCATCACCAGTTTTATTTTCACAAACTGAAAAATAGAAAAAACGGTAACACATTACAATTAAAATAACATCTTCCCACATCAGGAGGTACTTTTACTTAAATGTTGCGTAACGGTTACGGCTTCCGCTCTCTCCCACCCAAGCAACCTGGCCCTGATGCTGCCCCTAAGCAAACAAGCAGCACCCCTTGACCCCAGTCCAGCACAAGTTGCCCGAGCGGGTTCTGTCCTTTTCAGGGGACCCGCGTCCATGGGGAACCCCTGAAACCCCCAGAGGATCGCCACCGGTTCCGGTGGTGGCTGGGCCCCAGCCTGCTCCACTGCGGGCCTTTCCTCCAATCTGCCTCTCCGGAGGCGGTCACGGTGAAAGCCACAACAACATTATTTACATGCCACTAGTTTATGGTTGCCCTGCTAGTTCTCAGGCTTTTTCATAAGGAGTTCCTTATGCAAAATGGTGAAGGGGGTCCCAACGGGGACCAGTTGCCGTCAACGACCGGTTCAAATCAGCAGCAAATTAGGTGAACTTCATCGATAGATTATTTACTTATCATTCATTTTCAAATTTTTCAAACTGCATTTTTTTTTAATACACAATGTTGGTCCCAACGGGGACGATGACAACGGCATTCCGCTGCCCTTACTCGGAGTCCTCGGCATCACTTGGGGGAGGGAGCGCGGTGCACACACGGGCCTCCTGGCTGCCCCTCAACTTCGCATCCAGCGCAAACCACCCCCTCTCCCCACAGTGCCGGGTGTACTGTACCAAGTCGCCAGGCATCAGGTTATGGCCTGGGTGCTCCTCCGGCAGGTGGGCATTAACATCCCACCGGGCTATGAATACTTCGGCCTCCAAGCCCGGTTCGTATATGAAGCCATAGCCCCGGCGGACATCAAACCGCCTCACCTGCCCTTCATACAGGGGGCCCCGGACACGAAAGGTCGCTTGCCTCAGGCTCTCCTTCTCCCGGATTGTACGGGCCACCATCTCTGCCTTCTTCTTCTCCCATTCGGCAATCTCCGGGCCCAGCGGTGTCGGCTCCCTATCCCAGTACGGGATGCCTGCAAACCGCACTCCGCACACTGAAGCGGGTGGACACCATCAGCACTGTGGACAGTAACAAGATGTTAAGTGAGCAGTTTGTGCAGAGGATCAGGTCCTCAGAGGACCGCAAGCAGCTTCGGCTGTGGGCCCTAGAACATCCTGTTCGTGACGCCAAGTTGTCGTGGGCGGAGGAGGGGACGCTGCGCTCTCCCACTGCTCAGGTCCGGCTGCTGCTGGTGCTGCTGCTCGGTGGTGGCTTGAGCGGTGGGCCGGATCCCGGGGACTCGAGCGGCGTTCCTCGCCCGTGAGTGAAAAGGGGATTTTGATTGTGGGGGTTTTGGTTATTGTCCGTGACGCCACCCACGGTTGTGGTGATATTGGTGACACCACCGCTGCTCTAGACGGGGATCCCGGGAGCGGTGACAGGGAGCAGCTTGGTTGTTCTTTCTCCCCTCCGTGGGTAGGGGGTTGGTTGTCCCGGGGCCCGGTGATGGGGTAGGGATGGATGGCAGGCGGGTTACGGGGCCTGGTGAGGTGCAGGGTCGCGGGGGCAGTGCTGTGCCGTACGGCACGGTGGTACTCACTCAGCCAATGATGAGGACACAGTTCTCGGTAAAACACACGACTAGATGGACGGGTCCCACAGACGGCTGCGGTGTTGTTTCTCCCGGCAGGTTGGTGATGACTGCCTTTCCCTGCACCTATGTACGATAGATGGTTCCAATGGGTTCCCACCGGTAACCCGCTCCCCAGCTTGGATATGGGCTGGAGGAGCCCCTTTTGCCCGCAGGCGCTGGCCCTGAGAAACGGTTGGCTTGGCGGTGGCGGTGTCTCCCTCACTTGGTTGGACTGTTGCCTTCTGTCGGGACTTGGCTGTTGGGAAACCCAGGAGGTTCCCTTCACTAACGAATTTGGCAAATTCACGGTGACTCCTAGCCTTGCCGGGGTCCGTAAGCCCCTGCCAGATGGTGCTGGCTTCTCTTTGTGTACCGGTCCGGTACCGCCGGGCCACCGCCCGTCCACGGTCCTTACGGTAGACTCCAATCAGCCACTCCTGCAGACGGTCACCATCGTCTGCCAACCTTGCTGTCTCGCCCGGGTCACATACCCGGACGCTGTTAGTTAGTTGCTCCACTACCACTTCTCCTCCTTCCACTTTCACCTCCAAAACTAATCTGTCTACTTCACCTCCTTCCACTTTCACTTCCAAACTCTATCTGACTGTTTTCCCTCCTCCAGGACTGTGAACTCCTCGGTGGGTGGGACCAACCGCCTGGCCCACCCCCTGGTGTGAACATCAGCCCCTGGAGGAAGGCAACAAGGGTTTTATGTCTGACCTCGGTGTGCCTGCTGGGAGTGTGGGGTGTGTTGATGTTGTTCTCTGTGGCCCCTGGCTTGTCCAGGGCGCCACAAGGACACTAGCGCTGCAAGACTGCAGTGCTAACCACCCCCATTCCATCCCCATACAGTATGAGCCCCTCACAAAGTTCACCTGTATACAGAATGAACCCCCACATATTCCCTTATATAAAGTATGAACCCTTACAGTCCCCCCTATATACAGAATAAGCATCCACAGACCCACACACACACAGTGCCCGCATATATAGTAAATATATTGCTATCATAGCTCTCACTTCCTCATGATTACTTATAGATTTGAAGGCGGGAAAAGTGAAAACAGTGCTGATTGTGCAAATGGCTTGCATGATGTAACAAACTCACTTGAGCCTCGGGAGTGCAAGTGCCAACACTGTTTGAACTGCACCGACACCGCTGGAACAACACCGGAACGGAAGGTGAGTAAAAGCTTTTTATGTTAAAGGAGGCAAACATGGGGAGTGAGAAGGGGATGTCCAAGTAGTGGACAACTCTTTCAAGGTCTGGAACTCTAGTGAAGCACAAATGGAAAGCCTTGGCACAATAGTGACCCTTCGCCGGAGTTGCATGCCTACCAACATTTCACAAAGAGCAATTCAACAACTCATCCTGGATGTTATAAAAAATCCAGAAGACCATCACAAGTACTCCAGTCCTTACTCTCCTCACTTAAAGTTAATATGCACTATTCCACAAAAAAAGAAAGGTGCTGGAACAAAATGGCATACATGGGAGAGTCATAATGCTGACAAAATAAAGAACACAATGGTTTGTGTCTTGTTTAGTTGAACCCTAAGATATTTTAATAGTATTCAATGGACTGATAAATGAAAGGTGAAACATTTTGCAAGACTTTGATTCTATAACATCTGATTTAAAGCTAACTTCCTTACACCTTATGGCAATAATACTAGCAGTCAAATATGGAAATAATATGATGGGTGCTGCTTTACTTCAGCAGGACCTGGACAGTTTGTCATAATTGATCAAGCCAGGAACTCTGCTTTCAATCAGAAAATCCAAAAGGAGATGGTCCACCTGTCAGTTCTTGACCAAAAGCTCAACTGCAGTTGGTAAAGAAACAGGCCAATGCACTGAAACAGAAAAGCAAATATACTCTAAATAACTGAAAAGAAACAAACCGGTGTCACGCTAGGTACAGGGAAGTGCCAAGTGAACGGCAAAAGGGAAGGGGAACCCTGTGTCTAGGGAAAGGGTAGATGGTGACCCCTGACCAAACCTACTGATGGTCCCTGAGGTCCCTCACCAACCTAGATAGGTACTGCACCTATGTGTTGAGCCGGATACCTCCTAGGTATCCCTAGTGCTGGGCCCTGAATAGAGAACAGATGGGATGAGCTCTTCATCAACCCCACTAAACACTATAGACAACACAAGGAGGACACACAGGGGTAATATGCACAAACTACTTATCTACATATGAGACCGGTAGACGTTAAGCAAAGTTTTCAGCAGCAATACAACAGATAAGTACAAGGCACCTGCTTGCAACTAAGGCTTGAATTAACTGAATAATATCACCAGAACCAGTCCAAGAAAGGAAGGTGTATTTAAACACCAAGATAATGCTGATGATCAGCAGCTGGGTGGAAGTCAAGCCCCTCAGGGTCCAAAAGGGAGAGAAATGAATCCAGCAGGAAACCTACCTATACCAATGAATATTGACAGCAGGAACAATGGAAAGTCATGGAGCATTCTGTGCAGCCAAACGTTGTGATCTACTGTATGGCCAGAAACCACTTGACTGTCTGTTACCCGTGACACACCCGTGACAGAAAGTTTTGGAGTGGCCAAATCAGAGTCCTGACTTCAATCCGATTGGGATGGTGTGATAAGATTTTTAATGGGCAGCTGATACTTGAAAACCCACCAGTATAACCGATTTAAAACAATTCTGTAAAATAGTGTACCAGAATTCTTGCTTACCAATGTGCTGGTTAGGAGGAAACAGAAACCAAATTTGAAAAAAACAATTATATTCTTGCTTGGGAGAAGGAACTTTAGCAACAGATCTCAACTTAAAAGCAACAACAAACTCTTCTATTTCTAGTGCCACTCTTCTAGAGACACATCCACAACTACTAATGAGGGGGTACTTTACTCCATCAAGAATTCAATGATTTAACAAAGATGTCACCCCTGCTTGCTGGAGGAATTGTGGTGGGATTGGTGACTTAATGCATGTCTTTGGGGGATGTCCAGTACTAAAGGAACTCTGGTCGGAAGTATCGAAATTAATCAATAACATTAGTCATTCAGATATTGTTCTCACCCCTAAAAAAGCCCTCCTCTCCTTAGAACTAGAACAAATAGATCCCATATACAGACCTATTATTATTATCCATATTTTCCTCACTACTAAAAACATAATTGCCGCCAATTGGAAGAAAATCGACGTTCCCAATATAACACAAATTAATAAAACTCTCGCCCTTCATGAAAAATATGAAAAACATTATGCTATTACGAATAGTTTATTCACCCCATATTACAAATGATGGAATCCATGGAACCAATTTCGAGAAGAGATCATATGAACATGTGCATCATAATATACATCACGTAGGGGTATCTTTTTAGAACTCATGAGTAAATATGGTAATTTAATTTGTCGTCACAGATAAGATCATTTATTCGATCACATGTAATTTGTATATATGTTTTAGTTATACACCATGTTCCAAATTTTTATGCAAATTGGATTTAAGCTTCAATGAAACTCATTGATGTTATTGTGTCTCAGGGTTCTTTGGATCACTGAAATCAATCTCAGATACCTGTGATAATTAGTTTGCCAGGTGAGCCTAATAAAAGGAAAACTCCATCTTCTCCAATATTAAGCAGGCCACAGTTTTCAAGTAACATAGGAAAGAAAAAGGATCTCTCTGCTGCCGAAAAGCATCAAATAGTGCAATGCCTTGGACAAGGGATGAAAACATTAGATGTTTCACGAAAATTTAAGCGCATATACATAGCAGAAGAGAAGGAGCGATACAGCCAACCGTGCACACTTTGGAGATACTTGGAGTAAAAATTATTAGATCCAAGAAAAATAAGAAATATCTAATATCTAATAATTTTAATCCTGGGTCCCCAAAGTGTACATCGCATGTATATCGCATGTATATGTTTCTAGTATACTATCTGTGAAAGAGATTCTTTATCTCATGTTTTATCTAATGTTTTAAATGCCACATAGATCTGCTGACTTAACGGTTGGCTGTATTGCACCTATTCTCCTGCTATATATATACCCCTGACAAGTACCATATGTGAATGGGATTATCCTGATGAAGGAGAATAACTCTGAAATGCGTAGAATAAAGTCACGTCTTGAAGATAAACTGCTCATCTAACGGGTCCCTGTTATCTTTTTTATCTTTTTTTTTTTTAAATGCAGTTCCGGTCTGGAACCTGGTCCCCATATAAGTCCGGAGATTAAAAAATGTTGGTAGAAGGGATGGGGACATAGTAACGCACACAATGTACTTACCGAGGCTCTGTCTTGGCGGTATGCTGCTTCCACGTCACGCATTTACTTCCTGAGCAGCTAATTAACTTTCATTGAATATGCACTGCTTTCACCACCCACCGGTGCCTGTAACTGGTTGCACTCAGATGCGCCCCCCTCACTGAGTGTCAGTGTGCCGCCCCCGTGCCAGCAGCCGCCGCTGTTCGGGTCCGGACCCGCTGTGTGTGTCTGTGGCTCAAGGGATCCTCCGGACCCAGGGGTCTCGCAGACACGCCGAATAAAAAGGGGGGACGTAGATGTACGGGCTAGGCCGTATTAAGTTTGTGACGCCACCCATGGTGTGTGGTGTGTGGTGAGGTGGGACACCACTGCTGCTGTTGTGGGGCACCCGGGGGAGATATAGTGGCAGCTGGACGTTAACCCCTCCGTGGGTAGGGATGGTTGCCCCGGGGCCCAGTGTCTTTGTGCAGGGTAGAGCGACGGCAAGGGCCGGCGTGCCCGAGCAAGCAGGGGGACGTTTGGTTACTCACAGTAAATGAATAACATGAGTGTTTTGGTAAACCAAGGTGCTGGTGGCCGGCCGCCGCGGCCGGTTGCATTCAGGTCCCCCACCCGGGCTGGTGGTCACTGTCCTTTTCCTCTGCACTTGTTTTGTGTATGGTGGACTGCCTGGTCTGGAACTCAGGAGTCCACTTCCGGCTGGCTGTGGCCTAAGGAGCCGTGCCCGCAGACCCTGGCCCGTGGGATCTATGGGCCCTGGCGGGGGCCTTATCCCTATCGGTGGGCTGTTGTCTTCTTTTAGGGACTTTAGGTGGGACAGGCCCTAAAATCCTGCCCTCAATCGGTTAATTAGCTAGGCCGCTGGTTTCGGTCCTAGCTTCAGGGTCTGAGTACCCCCTCTAAGCTACGGTTTCCGGGTCAGTTCTCTGTGTCGGTACCGGCGGGCTACAACCCTGTCCCGGTCCACCTCGGATCTGCCGAGCCGTCTTCCCGTCTCCTGCTGACGGAGACCACTGTCTGCCACCTAGCCAAAGGCACCAGGGCTCCGACCCTGGCACCGTTCAACTTGAACCTCCTCTGCTGGAGCTACACCTAGCTCCAGCCCACACTCCTCTCAACTTGAACTACAAACTCTTTCTGCTTGTTTTCCCGCCCCAGGCTGTCTAGACCCCTGGGTGGACGTGCCTAACCGCTTGGTCCCGCCCACTGATATGCCTATCTTTCCCTAAGGGGGGTGACTAGGGTTTCAGGTCGGCTGTGTGTTACCTAGGTGAGGGAAGGTGTCATGCGGGGGCCTAGTTGTGACTACCTGGTTTTGCCAGGGCATCACATTCCCCCTTGGTTTAATACAGGCTGTCCGCGGGCTGTCCGACCACCAACATTTATTGAACAGGAACTGTTGAAAATGAAAAAGGGTAAATCAGGTTACAAGTATACTAACATATTTACATACTATTCTTCCCTTACGGGAGGCACTTTTCTTAAACGTTGCACATTTAAAACTGGGACGGGACGGACCGGGTCCTTCTCACCTCACCCACCCAAAACAACCTAGCCATGATGTCACCTCTAAAACACAGGTTGGCACCCCTTGCCCAAGTCCAGGTTAGGTCCGGGTGTTGCCCGTACGGGCCGGGTAAAAAGTTCCTTACCCGGCAGTCCTTTTTCAAGGGCCCCACGTCCAGAGGACCACTGACCCTGAGGGTAGTCACCGGTTTTGATGGTGACTGGGCCTCGGCCGACTCTACCGCAGGCCCTTCCTCCAACCAGCCTCTCCAGAGACTGCAGCAGGGTGAGAAGGTTGGTCAGGGACTATTTACAAGACCTTTAAATACCACTGCCGGAACAGCCTCCTCTTGCAGCTTTCCACCGGACAGCACGAGTCCCCAATGCCACCTTCGCTCACGGGCGGCACTGTCCAAAAGACTCCGTCTTCAGCTGCCGACAGTGCGGGTACGACTGCTCCTCCGGAACGGGCTCCATCCTCCACCTGAGGCTCCGACCCAAGATGGCCTCTTCACTTGTAACTTGCAGGGGTAAAGACGTTCAACAAGAACGGAGCGCTGTATCATTTAGCTTTTTAATTACCCTGCCACCCTGCGGTGCAGATGGCCTCCTCCAGGAACATGGGGACGTTCAACAGGAGTAACAGGCATTTTAACAGCAACTTGTAACTTCAAACTTCAAAACTTGTGGCGGGCTCAGGCCCCTTCAAAGTCGGGCATTCCCGGGGCACATACTGGCAAAGTGCCCAGGCAGCTCTCAGTGCCGGCAGATTGGCACTATCACACCCCCGATGGCAGACGGGGCCTCATCCTCGGAGGTAGACTCCGCCTCAGCCTCGTACGCCTCTAGCGCCCGGTATGTACGGGTCAATAGAGCCATCCAGTATCCATTCCCACCACATTGCAGGATATACGCAGCTACTGAGGCGTCGACACCGGGACTGCTCTCATCCATTTCCTCTGATTCTGAGCTTGCGGCTAAGAAATCTTCTGGGTTGGGTGCTATTCCCGTTGCGGCCGGGTGGACTGCCGGAGCTGACATCCTTCTTGTGGCAGGCGGGTCACCGCCAGCTGCTACACGGGGGATCACCACCGGAGTCCAGGGGTCTACCGCTCCTGCAACCGGAGCGGGAACTGCAGCTTCCTCACCCACTGCTTCATTCACAGGCGCCGCCGCTTCAGCGGTCGGCGCGGCTCCAGCATCTGGTTTAGGAGCAGACATCTTCCCGCTTCTCCCCCTCGGTCTTTTGCAAGCACCCCTTCATGCGGCTGGTTAGTTTCATTTTAAGACCTCGGGGTTTACCTTCTGGCCGTGTTCCCAGGGGGCGGGGCTTCAGCTTTGCGCCCTTTCTCGGGGAAGAAGACGCAGCAGTTTTCGCGCCTAAAAATGCTGGCAAAAATGGCGACTTCTGAAAATTTCTCAACGGATCACCGCTGATTGTCCAATTCAAGGCGCACTTCCACCAGGTAGGTGGATGGGTTTGTATCCTGTTCGTGACACCAAGTTTAGGGGTGTGCCGCCCCCGTGCCAGCAGCTGCCGCCGGGTAAAAATGTTGGTAGAAGGGATGGGGACATAGTAACGCACACAATGTACTTACTAAGGCTCTGTCATGGCGGTATGCTGCTTCCAGGTCACGCATTTACTTCCTGAGCAGCTAATTAACTTTCATTGAATATGCACTGCTTTCACCACCCACCGGTGCCTGTAACTAGTTGCACTCAGATGCGCCCCCCCACTGAATGTCAGTGTGCCGCCCCCGTGCCAGCAGCCGCCGCTGCTCGGGTCCGGACCCGCTGTGTGTGTTTGTGGCTCAAGGGATCCTCTTTACCCAGGGGTCTCGCAGACATGCCGAATAAAAAGGGGGGACGTAGATGTACGGGCTAGGCCGTATTAAGTTTGTGACGCCACCCACGGTGTGTGATGAGGTGGGACACCACCGCTGCTGTTGTGGGGCACCCGGGGGAGATATAGTGGCAGCTGGATGTTAACCCCTCCGTGGGTAGGGATGGTTGCCCCGGGGCCCAGTGTCTTTGTGCAGGGTAGAGTGACGGCAAGGGCCGGCGCGCCCGAGCAAGCAGGGGGACGTTTGGTTACTCACAGTAAATGAATAACACGAGTGTTTTGGTAAACCAAGGTGCTGGTGGCCAGCCGCCGCGGCCGCTTGCATTCAGGTCCCCCACCCGGGCTGGTGGTCACTGTCCTTTTCCTCTGCACTTGTTTTGTGTATGGTGGACTGCCTGGTCTGGAACTCAGGAGTCCGCTCCCGGCTGGCTGTGCCCTATGGAGTCGTGCCCGCAGACGCTGGCCTGTGGGATCTATGGGCCCTGGCGGTGGCCTTATCCCTATCGGTGGGCTGCTGTCTTCTTTTAGGGACTTTGGGTGGGACAGGCCCTAAAATCCTGCCCTCAATTGGTTAATTAGCTAGGCTGCTGCTTTCGGTCCTAGCTTCAGGGTCTGAGTACCCCCTCTGTGCTACGGTTTTCGGGTCAGTTCTCCGTGTTCACCGGCGGGCTACAACCCTGTCCCGGTCCACCTCGGATCTGCCGAGCCGTCTTCCCGTCTCCTGCTGACTGAGACCTCTGTCTGCCACGTAGCCAAATGCACCAGGGCTCTGACCCTGGCACCGTTCAACTTGAACCTCCTCTGCTGGAGCTACACCTAGCTCCAGCCCACACTCCTCTCAACTTGAACTACAAACTCTTTCTGCTTGTTTTCCCGCCCCGGGCTGTCTAGACCCTGGGGTGGGCGTGTCCAACGTCCTGGTCCCGCCCACTGGTAGGCCTATCTTTCTCTAAGGGGGGGTGACTAGGGTTTCAGGTCGGCTGTGTGTTACCTAGGTGAGGGAAGGTGTTATGATGGGGCCTATTTGGAGCATCGGATGCGATATGCTAATGACCCTGGGCTCAGGATCTGCTGCGTGTGTGTGCCGAGTGTCATGTGACTGTGATCGGATCCATTGTCAGCCTATGCATATATTGCACTGCACTTGGATGTCATCAGTGCAGTCCGATGTTTCTCTTTCACCCATAGACTTTTATGGGAGCATGTGATAGGAGACTCGCAGACAATCGCAGCATCCTGCGATTTTGTTTCCTCAGTCTGATTAGAGCTGAGGAATAACTCGCAGATCTGACCTGCAGCATTGTCTTACATGGCGCCGAGTGCAATGCCAGATTTTTTAGTATTGCACTCGGGCAAGTAATATGCCAGTCACAGTGAGCGGCCATAGAGCAAGTCTGCCCACTGTGAGTGCAGACAGACAATGACTATGACGCGATGAGCGATGACGTCACTTAGGTTATTTGCGGTCACAGGTGGGAACCTCCAGCTGTAACAGCAAATTACCTGAGTGACGTCATCGCTCATTGTGGCTCAGTCTCTGTCTGCACTCACAGCGGGCAGTCTTGCTCTATGGCTGCTTGCTGTGACTGGCGTATGACTCGCTCAAGTGCAGTGCGAGAAAATCCGACATTGCACTCGGCCCCATGTAAGACAATGCTGCAGCTTAGATCTGCGAGTTTTTCCTCAGCCCTAATCAGACTGTATTGCCATAGGACCTTGTGTAGATTACATTGGACCTGCATGGGGTTGTTTAGGAAGTTAATAAAGTTGTGAAATAGGGTGTTTTTTTGTATTTTATTCTAAATAAAGGATTTTTCTCGTGTTTGTGTTTATTTCTTTTTAATTTTAGGATTAGTGATGGGAGGTCTCATAGCCCCCTCCCCATTACTAATTTTGAGCTTGATAACAGTTGTGCGCTGTTAATAAAGCCCCCGTCACATTTAACGACTACTAGCGATCCCGAAAACGATGTGACTTGATAAGAATCGCTGGTAAGTCGCTGGGAGGTCGCTGGTGAGATGTCACACAGTCAGACCTTACCAACGATGCAGAAACGATGAGCGACCTGTATAACGATGAGCAACCTGTATAGGAGGTCATTGTTAGGTGTCAAACACAGCGATGTGTCCTGTCCAGCAGGACATCACCTTTGAAGAAAATGGTGCGGACCCTTCGGCAACAACTAGCGATCTCACAGCAGGGGCCTGATCGCTGGTAGGTGTCACACATAACGAGATCGCTGGAGAGATCGTTGCTGCGTCACATCTAATGGGTGCGAGAATCCCGGATGGCTGTAGGTTGCTGTTTTTAGGCTGGAGGAACAATAACCATAGGCCTCCCCTGTCTGGGAATACCAGCCCCCAGCTGTTGGGCTTTATCATGGCTGGGTATTAAATTTGGGAGGGACTGCATGCCAGTTTTTTAAATTATTTATTTAAATAATTAAAAAAAAAAAAAAGCCACATGAATGTTCCTCTTATTTTGATACACAGCCAAGATGAGCGCAGGGCTGGGGGCTGCAGCCTGTAGCCTTGGGTTTTATCTGTGCTGGATATCATAATATGGGTGGACCCCACACCAATTGTTTTATTTAATTTTATGCCACAATACTGACCCACAGACAGCGCCTGTGATTGGTTGCAGGCAGTCGCTGTCAAACAGGCTGGGGGCGCGTCTGACTGCAATCAATCGGTGGGCAGGGAAAGCAGTGAATATAGATGAGCAATGATGAGCGTCCCAGAAGTGAAATAGAGGCCGCAGGAGCAGCGTACAGCCACGACGGAGCCTTGGTAAATATGAAGTGCTTGCTTCACTCTTTTTTTTTTTTTTTTTTCCTTTATTTGTTTAAATTTCTCGAGTGGCGGATCCAGATCAAACACCGGGAATCCTGGGCCTGGCACCTTTGAAACCGTGCGGATCCGGACTTTTAAAGTCCACGTCCGCCCATCACTACACTCATCTTTAGTGCACAGTAGTGCAGCAATTAACCCTTTCCACTCCTACCGGCTATTGCTTAGCAATGTAGAAGACTCATCGCAAGTTATCACAAATATAGACTGCAGTAGTTACTACCAAAGTTGGCACAAATAGTTATTACGTTTGAAGACGGTGGCAAGTACTTTTTAAATGGAATGATCTTTAAAAAGCAGAATGTAAAAGCTGTTACTTTATGGTATCTTTACCTTTTACTGTATTCAAATTTGTATGTTGACCTGAAACTTTAAATGTGACAAATAAACAAAAACAAAAGAAATATAATGAGAAAAGTATTTTAAGTAGCACATAATTACAGCCAAGGCCAAAAGTGTTGGCACCATTGAAATTTTTCCAGAAAATGAAGTATTTCTCCAAGAACTTTACTGCAATTACACGTTTTGTTATTGCAACAATACAAAAAGAGAAAATAAGCCAAATTGGCAATAATTTAAAAAAAAAACAACTTTGGCACTGTACTGAAGTACAATACATTCAGTTATAGAGTCCTCTCGATATGACTACAGGGCGTGCCGATCCATGTCACAGTTATTCAAGTCTATTCACCAACAACACATGCCAAAGAGGAAGACGTGAAACTATTCTACAATCAAGTTCAAGAAGAAATTGACAAGATGCTGAAGCAACACTAAGGCGGGCTTTGCACACTACGACATCGCAGGTGCGATGTCAGTGGGGTCAAATTGAAAGTGACGCACATCCGGCATCGCATGCGACATCGCAGTGTGTAAAGCCTAGATGATACGATTAACGAGCGCAAAAGCGTCGTAATCGTATCATCGGTGCAGCGTCGGCGTAATCCATAATTACGCTGACGCGACGGTCCGATGTTGTTCCTCGCTCCTGCGGCAGCACACATCGCTGTGTGTGAAGTCGCAGGAGCGAGGAACATCTCCTACCGGCGTCACCGCGGCTTCTGTAGGTTATGCGGAAGGAAGGAGGTGGGCGGGATGTTTACATCCTGCTCATCTCCGCCTCTCCGCTCCTATTGGCCGCCTGCCATGTGACGTCGCAGTGATGCCACACGACCCGCCCCCTTAATAAGGAGGCTGGTCGCCGGCCAGAGCGACGGTCGCAGGGCAGGTGAGTGCATGTGAAGCCGGCGTAGCGATAATTTTTGCTACGCCAGCTTTCACAAGATATTGTACCTGCGACGGGGGCGGGGACTATCGCGTGCGACATCGCAGCATTGGCTTGCGATGTCGTAACGTGCAAAGCCCGCCTTACTCATTATCATTTTAGACTTGAATGCCAAAGTGGGCCATGGCAAATGTGTCAAGATGGAAAGCTCGAACATGGGACTCCTACTCTATTCCATGAAGACAAAAATATTGACTTCTGCTAGGTACGACAGGGACATATTTAAGATGGATGATGACAAATTCGAAGTTGTAAAGAACTTCAACCTACTCTGATCTATGAGAACTCAAGAAGTGGTGACAACATTTAAAGTCAATAGGAGAATAGCTAATGGCAAATCAACAATGAAGTTACTAGACAAGGTCATCAAATCAAGGGACATTTCATTGGCGATGAAGATACGGGTTAAACATAGTCCGGTCTTTTCTGTAGTAACATATGGATGCAAAACCTGGACAATAAAGAAGTAAAGAAGTAAGGCAGATGAAGAATCCAATGACTTCAAAATGTGATGCTGAAGAAAGATGTTATCAATAACATGGATGGTAATAAGAGCAAACATCCATCCAGAAATATAGCTAGCACTGAGGCATGTGAGTAGTGAGTAAGATTAGCCCCTCCCAAAATGTGATTGGTCAAACCAAACAAGAAAGGGCACACACCTTCTTCTTTCTTATTTTCTGCCTTCTTTTGAAACAGGAAGGCATAGGATAAGAAAGAAACACAAGAGATCTCTCAGCAATAGGAGAGAAGAGTAGAGAGTAGAACTGTCTAAAGACTTAAGAACCAAAATTGTTGAAAAATCTCAACAATCTGAAACTTTCAGTGGCAGTGTCGCGGGCGGAGGATGGGACGCTGCGCTCACCCACTGCTCAGGTCCGGCTGCTGCTGCTCGGTGGCTCGAGCGGTGGGCCGGATCCCGGGGACTCAAGCGGCGCTCCTCGCCCGTGAGTGAAAGGGGGTAGTTTGGTTTAGGGATATTGTCCGTGACGCCACCCACGGTTGTGGTGAGGTTGTGACACCACCGCTGCTCTGGACGGGGATCCCGGGAGCGATGACAGGGAGCAGCTTGGATGTTGTTTCTCCCCTCTGTGGGTAGGGAGGTTGGTTGTCCTGGGGCCCGGTGAGGGAGGGATGGCAGGCGGGCTACGGGGAGGCCTGTTGAGGTGCAGGGTCGCGGGGGCAGCGCTGTGCCGCACGGCACGGTAGTACTCACTCAGCCAATGATGAATGCAAAGTCTCCGGTAAAACAAACAGCTGGATGGACGGGTCCCACAGGCGGCCGCGGTGTTTCTCCTCCCGGTAGGTTGGTGGTGACTGCCTTTCCCTGCACCTGTGTTATGTTCACGGTTCCAATGGCTTCCCACTGGTAACCCGCTCCCCAGCTTGGATGGATGCTGAGGGAGCCCCTTTTGCCCGCAGGTTCTGGCCCTGGGAACTGTAGCCTTGGCGGTGACTGTGTTTCCCTTCACGGTTTGAGCGGTTGCCTTCAATCGGGTCTTGACTGCTGGGAAACCCCGGAGGTTCCCTTCGCTAACGAATTTGACCGGTTTTATGGCGACTCCTAGCCTGGTCGGGGTCCGTAAGCCCTGCCGAATGATGCTGGCTTCTCTCCGCTCCCCGATCCGGTACCGGCGGGCCTCCGCCCGTCCCCAGTCCTTACGGTTCACTTCAATCAGCCTCTCCTGCAGACGGTCACCACCGTCTGCCAACCTTGCTGTATGTGCCCGGGCCATGCACCCGGACACAGTCAGTCTCCTCTACTGCCACTTCACTCTCTCCTCCTCAAACTCCAAACTGAACTGATCTGACTCCTTTTTCCCGCCTCCAGGACTGTGAACTCCTCGGTGGGCGGGGCCAACTGCCTGGCCCACCCCCTGGTGTGGACATCAGCCCCTGGAGGGAGGCAACAAGGATTTGTGTTTGACCTAGATGTGCCTAGCCGGGGTGTGGGGTGTGTTGTTGCAGTACCTGTGACGTCCTGGCTTGTCCAGGGCGCCACATTCCCCCTTAGTAAAATGCAGACCGTCCGCGGGCTGCCCGTCCATCACCGGTTTTATTTTTGGTTAACTGTGGAAAAGGGGTAAAACATATAAAACAGTAAAAACAAGCATTTTTTTTTGTATAAAACTTCCCTTAACGGGAGGTACAGTTCTTAAATGTTGCAAACGGTAACGGCTTCCGCTCTTTTCCCACCCAAACAACCTGGCCCTGATGCTGCCCCTAAGAAGTGGGCAGCACCCCTTGCCCCAGTCCATTACCAGGCTGCCCGAGCGAGTACGGTCTCTTTCAGGGGACCCGTGTCCATGGGACCCCTGAACCCCCGGAGGATCGCCACCGGTTACGGTAGTGGCGGGCCTGGGCCATCTCTTTCCTCCAGGCCCATCCTCCCAAATCAGCCTCTCCGGAGGCGGTAACGGTATCAAGCCAAAACATTTTTATTTACATCCCACTAAGTTTGTGGTTGCCCTGCCAGTTCTCGGGCTTGTCCATAAGAAGTCCCTTATGCAACGGTTGCAGGAAGTCCCTACGGGGACTGGTTGCCAGCAACGGCCGGTTTAATCAAAGTGCTAATCAGGTTACATCTTCTGTTGATTACTTATCATTTACAACTTTTAAACTGGTACACTCAACACATAAAGCCCCCCTTTAAAGAGTAGTTTCCCTATACCTAAGTGGGGGTCTACCTAGGTTGGGACGAGTGGACCTTCGGGGTCCGGTGTCAGTGGTGACAGGCAGTGGGGCAGAGGGAACAATCAGTTCCTCCTCCCTGCTATCGTGTGGGGCAGGCGGAGGCATAGGGGAGCTGGGTACAGGTACATCCCTGGGTACTGGCTCATGGTTAACCACTTCCATCATTTCTTCATCTACGGGTTGTGGGAACAGTATCACTGGAAGAATCACCGTCAGGCCAGTCTGCTGGAAAATCACCCATCATGGTGTGGATTACCTCTCTCCGCCGGTCTGGGAACTGGAGCTTCATCCGCTACCCTCAAGGCTGGTGGGCACCGCTTTAGATGGTCCCGGGAAACCGTGGCCAAAGTTCCCCCCTGGTCATGGCTGATCTGGTAGGCCTTCCCATTCTCCCATCCTGTGGGCTGTACTACTATATACGGGGTTTTTTCCCATTGATCATCCAGCTTGTGGGTCCTTCTTTTCCGCTTCAGCACTACATCCCCAGGCTGGAAGGGACCGGCAGGCGCCTTCTTGTTGAAGCACTGCTCCTGTTGTCCCCGACTCCGGCACAAGTTCTTTTCAACATATTCCTGGACCTGTCGGTACTGTGCTCTCCGCCGAGTGTCCCATTCAGCTGTCGAAGGGAGTGCTTCTGGAGCTTCCAAGCCCATTTCCAATTCCACTGGTAGCCGGCCGGGACGAGCTCTCATCAGGTATGCTGGACTGCATTTCGTAGAGCTGGAAGGGATGTTGTTATACATATCGACCAGGTCAGGTAGCTTCTCCAGCCACAGGTTCCGCTCTTCCAGCGGTAACGTCTTGAGGAGGCCCAGGACCTTGTGGTTCATCTTTTCACACATGCCATTGGTTTGGGCATGGTAAGGCGTGGTCCGGATTTTCTTGCAACCGTACAATTGGCAGAATTCCTGGAATACCTCTGCTTCAAAGGCCGGACCCTGGTCGGTAAGCACCTTCTCGGGGTACCCATGCGGTCGACAGAAATAAGCCTGGGACGCCTTAGCGGCGGTACAGCCGGTTAAGTCCTTAACTGGGACAACCACCATGAACCTTGAATAGTGGTCTACAATGGTCAGAGCGTAGGTGTACCCACTTCGGCTGGGGGTGAGCTTTACATGGTCAAGGGCAACCAGCTCCAGCAGTTGATGCGTAATGATCGGGTTTAGGGGTGCCTTCTGGCTGGCCTCGTCCTTCCTTCTCAATGCGCAGGGGCCACATTCTCGGCACCAGGCCTCCACAGATTCCCGCATTCCACTCCAATAGAACCACTCTCTCAACAACATCTCCAGCTTCTTCCACCCGAAGTGCCCAGCACCATCATGGTATGCTTGCAGGGCGATGGGCACGTTAGCCTGGGGAATCACCAGCTGGCGGATCTTCTCGTGAGTCTTCGGATTAATCAGCTCACGATACAACTTCCCCTGGTGTAGGTACAGCCGGGTCCGTTCTCGCCACAGACGTTGGGCTTCGGCACGGGCGGCAGGGCCTATCCCAGCAGAACCCTGTTCCACCAGGGTCTTGACCAGGCGGACAGCAGGTGCCTGGTCCTGAGCTTCCTGCCACTCCTGACTAGGCAGCGGGTCCAGGTTCACCCGTTGTTGATGGACATGCACCTTCTCAGTTAGCGGCCGGTGAAATGCAGGCAACTCGATCTCTTCGAGGTCGTCATCCTCTGGCCCCTCTTCCGACAGGTGGGGCATCCGGGAGAGTACATCGGCATTAACGTTGGTACGGCCGGGCCGGTACTTGATGGTGAAATCGTAGTTGGCTAACCTGGCCACCCACCGCTGCTCCAACGCACCCAGCTTGGCCGTATCTAGATGGGTCAGCGGGTTATTGTCCGTGTAAGCGGTGAACTTGGCTGCTGCCAGGTAATGGTGGAACCGCTCGGTGATAGCCCACACCAGTGCCAAGACCTCAAGCTTGAAAGAGCTGTAGTTCTCAGGGTTCCTCTCAGTCGGTCAGAGTTTTCGGCTAGCATAAGCAATCACCTTCTCCCTTCCGTCTTGGACCTGGGATAGAACAGCCCCCAAGCCCACATTGCTGGCATCGGTGTAGAGGATGAATGGGCGGCTGTAGTCAGGGTACGCTAGGATTTCCTCTCCGGTCAGGGCCGCTCTCAGCTGGCGGAAGGATTCCTCATGCTTTTCTTCCCACACCAATGGGGCTCCTAGGGGTCTACCACCCTTGGTCTGTCCCATGAGGAGGTCTTGCATGGGGGCAGCCATCTTCGTGTACCCCTTAATGAAGCGACGGTAATATCCCACCAGGCCCAGAAACTGCCTCACTTCCCTCACCGTGGTCGGTCTTGGCCAGTCTTGGATGGCAGTGATCTTCTCGGGGTCGGGGGCGACACCTTCCGCACCAACCACATGCCCTAGGTACTGCACTCTGGGCTTCAGCAGATGACACTTTGAGGGCTTCAACTTCATCCCATACTTAGCAAGGGACGCGAACACCTCGGCTAGGTACTCCAGGTGGGCTTCATACGTCTGTGAGTACACAATCACATCATCCAAGTACAGCAAGACGGTCTCGAAATTTAGGTGTCCCAGACAGCATTCCATCAGCCGTTGGAAGGTTCCGGGGGCATTGCACAGCCTGAACGGCATGCTGTTGAACTCGCAGAGTCCCATAGGAGTGGCGAAGGCAGTCTTCTCTCGGTCTTCCAGTGCCACGGCCACCTGCCAGTACCCTCTGGTGAGGTCAAGGGTGGAGAAGTAGTTAGCGGTTCTCAGCGCGGCCAGGGACTCTTCAATGCGGGGCAGAGGGTAAGCATTATTATGCGTTATCTGGTTAATCTTCCGGTAATCCACACACATCCGCATTGTGCCATCCTTCTTCTTAACCAGCACCAATGGGGCGGCCCAGGGACTACAGCTATCCCTAATAAACCCTGCCTCCTTCATGTTCCTCAACATGTCTTTGGCGCATTGGTAGTGCGCGGGGGGAATAGGCCTGTATCTCTCTTTAATAGGGGTGTGTGTACCGGTAGGGATGTGGTGTTGGACCCCTTTAATCTGCCCAAAATCTAGAGGGTGCTTGCTAAAAACTCGCTCATACTCCTGTACCACCCGGTATACCCCTTCCTTGTGGTGTGTGGGGGTATCATCAGTGCCGACATGTAGCTCTCGACACCACTCGTCTAACTCCCCCAGGGATAGGTGGGAACCGGCTGTAGGCGGTGCGATCGGGGGAACGGCTTCATGGATGGTGTGGGGATCTAGAGTGAGCAATTTGGCAAAGGTAGCGTACCGGGGAAGCCTAACCTCTTCCTCCCCACAGTTCAGTACTCGTACGGGCACTCTCCCTTTCTTGACGTGTACCACCCCTCGGGCGGCCATTACTGTGGGCCAGTGTTCGGAGGACATGGGCTCTATCATGGCGGGGTAGTCTCGCCCTTGGGGCCCTACCGCTGCCCTACACCAAATCATCATCTCACTCCTGGGAGGGACAATCAAAGGGGCCGCATCCATCACTCTCACTCCTCCAATCTCTCCTCCTGTCGAGTTCACATGCTGGCGATACATCAGGGCCCGGATCTCACGCTGCACAGCTCTCTGTCGGCTCCCCACCGCTGTGGCGGCCAGCTGCTGCAGTAGGGTCAGCACGTCACTCATACAGTGCTCCATCACATTAGTCCCTAACACTACCTTCGGGTTATGATCACTGGGTTCATTCATTATCACAGTCAAACCCTGGTGTTGCAGTTCAGCTCGTCCCACGGTCATGGCCACTTGTTTGTACCCCACTTTGGTCAATGGGAGTCCATCAGCGGCAATCAGTGTCATACTGCCATCTGGGGGGGCTAGTTCGTCTTTTCCCCAATACCGCTGATACAGTGTGTATGGTATTGTGGTTACCTGCGATCCAGTGTCCAGGAGAACCATCAGCGGGATGCCGTCCACTGCCAGGGGGATGATGGGCCGGGCTCCGATGTACCGGTCCCGCCAGTCGGGGGGGCCACTGGGTTCGACTCCTGAGGATTGGCCCGTGGCCCCAGGGGTTGCTCGTTTAACGGACACCGTCGGGAGTAGTGGCCGGGCTTGCTGCACCTGTAACAAATCGGAGGTCCATACCGTGAGTCGTTGGCCCTTCTCCGCTGCATCCAGGGGACGTCCTCAGGGCTGTCAGCGAGCTGCATCTTCCCTGGGGGCTGGGACCTGGTCGAAGGCTGGAGTGCGGCGAGGATCTTGGCGAGGTCCCCATCCATGCGGCGGACTTGGGCAGCCAGTTCCTCCATCATTCCGCTTGGGGCAGCAGGTATCGGAGGTGTTGGGAGGGCAGGGGCCACCACGACGGGAGCCGTCTCAGCTGGCCATGGGGCTGCCTCAGGGATTTCCGATGTTGGAGGCTGCAAAGCTTTAATGGCCCGTTCCTTTAACACGGCAAAGCTCACATCAGGGTGTTCTAGGGCCCGCAGCCCTCCGAGGACCTCATCCCCTGTACAAACTGCTCCACTAGCATTTTGTTGCTGTCCGCATCGTTGATGGTGTCTACCCGCTTCAGTGTGCGGAGGGCGGTTTGCAGACGCAAGGCGTAGTCCCGAATGCTATCCGCAGGCCGTTGCCGGCATTGATAAAACTGCATCCGCAGCTCGGCTTCGGTACGGGTCTCAAAGGCAGTCTGTAGCTTCTCAAAGATGGTGGCTACAGAGGACCGGTCCCCCTCGGCCCAGGTCTCCGCCTCCTGCTCAGCCGCGCCGGTTAGCTGCCCCAGCACTACCCCTGCACGTTGCTTATCAGTTAGGGGGTACAGTTCTAGTAGCGGGCTAAGCTTCTTTCGGAAGACCTGCAACGCATCAGGTTTCCCATCTTACTGCGGTAGCCAGGTAGCTCCGGGCACGTAGGGCAAAAAGAACGGCATCACCTGAGCGAGAGCTGGGGCCACGGCACCTCCCGCCAGTGCGTCCGGGACCTGGGCGGGCCCATTCCCATCCGCAGGTGCCACTGTGGCTGCGACCGCCGCTCCTCCAGCGGCTCCGTCGGGCGCAGACATCTTGTTTCCGTCCCCCTTAGTCTTTTTCCGGCTCCTCCTCTACAGGGGCGGGGTTTCGGTTTTCGCGCCTCCACTACTCGGGAAGACGCTCGAGCGGGGACTTTTCGCGCCCAAAATGGCGGCTTCTCAAGATTTTCAGCCGGACGCCTCCGGCGGTCACAAGGCGCACCTCTACCAGACGGCAGAGCGGTAAGATCCTGTTCATAACGCCAAGTTGTCGCGGGCGGAGGAGGGGACGCTGCGCTCACCCACTGCTCGGGTCCGGCTGCTGCTGCTGCTCGGTGGTGACTCGAGCGGTGGGCCAGATCCCGGGGACTCGAGCGGCGCTCCTCGCCCGTGAGTGAAAGGGGGGTAGTTTGGTTTAGGGATATTGTCCGTGACGCCACCCACGGTTGTGGTGAGGTTGTGACACCACCGCTGCTCTGGACGGGGATCCCGGGAGCGATGACAGGGAGCAGCTTGGATGTTGATTCTCCCCTCCGTGGGTAGGGGGGTTGGTTGTCCCGGGGCCCGGTGAGGGAGGGATGGCAGGCGGGCTACGGGGCCTGGTGATGTGCAGGGTCGCGGGGGCAGCGCTGTGCCGCACGGCACGGTGGTACTTACACAGCCAATGATGAATGCAAAGTCTCCGGTAAAACAAACGGCTGGATGGACGGGTCTCACAGGCGGCCACGGTGTTTCTCCTCCCGGTAGGTTGGTGGTGACTGCCTTTCCCTGCACCTGTGTTATGTTCACAGTTCCAATGGCTTCCCACCGGTAACCCGCTCCCCAGCTTGGATGGATGCTGAGGGAGCCCCTTTTGCCCGCAGGCTCTGGCCCTGGGAACTGTAGCCTTGGCGGTGACTGTATTTCCCTTCACGGTTTGAGCGGTTGCCTTCAATCGGGTCTTGACTGCTGGGAAACCCCGGAGGTTCCCTTCGCTAACGGATTTGACCGGTTTTACGGCGACTCCTAGCCTGGTCGGGGTCCGTAGGCCCTGCCGAATGGTGCTGGCTTCTCTTCGCTCCCCGATCCGGTACCGGCGGGCCTCCGCCCGTCCCCAGTCCTTACGGTTCACTTCAATCAGCCTCTCCTGCAGACGGTCACCACCGTCTGCCAACCTTGCTGTATGTGCCCGGGCCACGCACCCGGACACAGTCAGTCTCCTCTACTGCCACTTCACTCTCTCCTCCTCAAACTCCAAACTGCACTTATCTGAATCCTTTTTCCCGCCTCCAGGACTGTGAACTCCTTGGTGGGCGGGGCCAACTGCCTGGCCCACCCCCTGGTGTGGACATCAGCCCCTGGAGGGAGGCAACAAGGATTTGTGTTTGACCTAGATGTGCCTAGCCGGGGTGTGGGGTGTGTTGTTGCAGTACCTGTGACGTTCTGGCTTGTCCAGAGCGCCACAGCAGCAATGAGTCCAGATCTAAATCCCATTGAAAGCCTGTGGAGAGATCTTAAAATCACTGTTGGGAGAAGGCACCCTTCACATATGAGAAAACTGGAGCAGTTTTCAAAAAAGATTGGGCCTAAATTCCAGTTGAGAGATGTAAGAAGTTGGTTGATGGCTATACGAAGCAATTGATTGCAGTTACAGTGGCATGTAAACGTTTGGGCACCCCTGGTCAAAATTACTATTGCTGTGAACATTTTAGCAAGTTGAAGATGAAATGACCTTTAAAAGACATAAATATGTCACATTTTCTTTGTATTTCAGGTGAAAAGCCCGCGCCGGGGTCTGCAGGGATGGCACGGTCACCGGGCCGGTGGTATTCGGGGTCAGGCTGCGAGTGGCCCGACCCGGCTTCCGTGACCCCGGCGGGTTTCAATAAAAGGGAAACTCTGACAGTCAGTCCGGTGTGACAAGGGGGATGGAAGGAGGGTAACGGGGTTCCTGGGGAGCTTGCCATCGTCGCAGCGGCCACTGAGGTCTCGGCCTCCTCAGCCGCAGCTCTCCCCCAGGAAATGGTATGGGACGGGGACAGGGTGCTAGCAGCGCCACCCGTGGTATGCGGCCAGATGTTTAGCCACCGCTGCGCAGTCTCTCTCCGGGGCAGGTGTTACAGGCAGCTGGGTGGCATCGCTCCCCACGGGTGGAGCGGGGGAGCACCGGGAGGTTAATGAAACCCAGGGCAACAGTCATCAGGGACACTGAGGGGGCACGGGGCGGTAGCATTACTCACACCAGTCACGGAGTGCAGGCTTCAGTTTTTCTTTATTTCCAGTCCGTTCCATATCGCACCCGGGTGCTGGTCCTCGCCGTCTGTAGCCTCTGGTCGGTCCCAGGCAGGTAGGAGGAAGGGTCCGGTGGAGTGATCTGGGGGTCCCTCTCTTTCGGTACGTTAGTGCTGTCCCCGTGGCATGGAGCATCTTGGGGACCCGCCGCCATTCTGTCTTTCTCTCTTCCCGGTAGCGTACTAGGAACACTATCAGGTACGACACTCTCCAAAGATCCCCAGTCCTCAGCTCCATTCCCTTCCGCTAGATGTTATCAGCCCTGGTCTCCTGGCATCTCCTCAGCAGGGAGCTCTTTCCCCTGAGGTCTGTGCTCTGTCACGGCCTCTGACGCTCTGCTAAACTTTCTGACTGCTCTGCACTGAACTCACTCATTCAGGCCCCCCTCCCCTTGGCTTGTCATGGGGACCTGCACACCTGCTCATTAAGGAGACAGGATGAGCCATGAGGTTCAAACTACATGCTGTAAAAGCTATTAACTCCTTCCTGCCAGTGTGATGTGTGTGTGTGTGATGTGCATGTGTGTGTGTGGACTTCACTCCTCCTGCCCAGGAAAAATTGGGGTAATATTTAATACCCTGTAACGACCCGGTTGCAGGGGCGTTACACAGGCATAAAAATATATTTTCATATTTTACATTTTAAAAATTACAAAAAGGAAAATGGGTCGAACCAAACGTTTGGGCAACCCTGGAGATTTGTGTGACCGGATAATTTTAACTAAAGGTTGCAGACCTTAATTAGCCTGTTAGGGTTATGGCTTGTTCAGTATTGTTAGGAAAGGTAAGGTGATGCAGATTTCCCAACTTTATATCTACCCAGCCTCCCCTAACCTTGTGCCAAAAAAAATGGCAGCCATGGGTTCTTCTAAGCAGCGGACAGGCACTCTGAAAATTAAAATGGTGGAGGCCCACAAAGCAGGAAAAGGCTATAGGAAAATAGCAAAGCCTTTTCAAGTTGCCCTTTCCTTAGTTCGAAATGTAATTAAGAAATGGCAGTTAACAGGAACAGTGGAGGTCAAGATAATGTCTGGAGACGAAGCAAAATTTCTGTGAGAGCTGCTAGTAGGATTGCTGGAAAGGCAAATCAGAACCTCCACTTGACTACAAAAAAACATTCAGGAAGATTTAGCAGACTGGAGTTATGGCACATTGTTAGGCTATGTGCGCATGTTGTGTTTTTTTCCGCGGAAACGCTGCGTTTTGAACTGCAGCGTAACTGCATGCGTTCAGCTTCCCCAGCAAAGTCTATGAGAAAGCCTAAAAATCAATGCAGACCCTGCGTTTGTAAACGCAGCGTTTTGGATGCCCAAAATCGCTGCGAAAAAAAGCAGCATGTCACTTATTTTGTGCGTTGTAGCTGCTTTCTCCACCCTTTGAAATCAATGATGTGAGTCAGAACGCAACCAAAATGTCAATGTCGGTCAATTTCTGTCTGTGGATGTCGGTGAATCACCCTCTGTCTGCAGGGCCGTATTTGCCATTAGGCACTTGAGGGCACGTGCCTAGGGCGGCGCCTTCCAGGGGGGCGGCGCCCAAACCAAAATTTAAAAAAAAAAAAAAAAAAAAAATTTTTTTTTTAAATCTTCCTCCCTCCCTCCTCCAAACTCTTTATTAAATCCGGCGCCTTTTTGGAGGAGGGAGGGAGCGCACAGTCATTTATAGTCGCGTCTATAACACGCGACTATAAATGACACTGTGAGCGTGCCGGCACTTACTTCCGGGGTCAGAGGAGCTGTAATCAGCTCCCCGCCCCAACGTGCTGCCGTGCGCTCACTGTGCAGAGGTCACAGGAGCGTGAGGCCGCGCAGAGGAGGACGGGAGCCGCCGCCGCCGGAGATGGAGCCGCCGCCGGAGATGGAGCCGCCGCCGGAGATGGAGCCGCCGCCGCCGCCGGAGATGGAGCCGCCGCCGAGCAAGATGTCAGATGCCGCCGCCGCCACCGTGGAGAACGGGAGATGCAGCCTGGAGCAGGTAAGCGCTTTACAGCCGAAGACAGCGCCGAACAAGCAACCCGGGGGGGGCGCAACATGGAGGATGGGGGGATGGAACATGATATGGGGGCGCAACATGGAGGATGATGGGGATGGAACATGATATGGGGGCGCAACATGGAGGATGGGGGGGATGGAACATGATATGGGGGCGCAACATGGAGGATGGGGGGGATGGAACATGATATGGGGGCGCAACATGGAGGATGGGGGGATGGAACATGATATGGGGGCGCAACATGGAGGATGAGGGGATGGAACATGATATGGGGGCGCAACATGGAGGATGGGATGCAGCATGATGTGGGGGCGCAACATGGAGGATGGGATGCAGCATGATGTGGGGGCGCAACATGGAGGATGTGGGGATGGAACATGATGTGGGGGCGCAACATGGAGGATGGGGGGGATGCAGCATGATGTGGGGGTGCAACATGGAGGATGGGGGGATGGAACATGATATGGGGGCGCAACATGGAGGATGGGGGGATGGAACATGATATGGGGGCGCAACATGGAGGATGGGGGGATGGAACATGATATGGGGGCGCAACATGAAGGATGGGGGGATGGAACATATGGGGGCGCAACATGAAGGATGGGGGGATGGAACATATGGGGGCGCAACATGGAGGATGGGGGGATGGAACATGATATGGGGGCGCACCATGGAGGATGGGGGGGATGGAACATGATATGGGGCGCAACATGGAGGATGGGGGGATGGAACATGATATGGGGGCGCAACATGGAGGATGGGGGGATGGAACATGATATGGGGGCGCAACATGGAGGATGGGGGGATAGAACATTATATGGGGGCGCAACATGGAGGGGGGGGGATGCAGCATGATGTGGGGGTGCAACATGGAGGCTGGGGGGGGATGCCGCATGATATGGGGGCGCAACATGGAGGATGGGGGGGATGCAGCATGATGTGGGGGTGCAACATGGAGGATGGGGGGGATGCAGCATGATGTGGGGGTGCAACATGGAGGATGGGGGGGATGCAGCATGATGTGGGGGTGCAACATGGAGGATGGGGGGGATGCAGCATGATGTGGGGGCGCAACATGGAGGATGGGGGGGATGCAGCATGATGTGGGGGTGCAACATGGAGGATGGGGGGGGATGCCGCATGATGTGGGGGTGCAACATGGAGGCTGGGGGGGGATGCCGCATGATATGGGGGCGCAACATGGGGGATGGAACATGATGTAGGGGCGCAGCGTGGAGGATGGGGGGGATGCCGCATGATGTGGGGGCGCAACATGGAGGATGTAGGGGCGCAGCGTGGAGGATGGGGGGGATGCCGCATGATGTGGGGGCGCAACATGGAGGATGTGGGGGCGCAACATGGAGGATGGGGGGGATGAAGCATGATGTGGGGGCGCAACATGGAGGATGTGGGGCCGCAACATGGGGGATGAAGCATGAATTGGGGCGCAACATGGAGGATGGGGGGGATGAAGCATGATGTGGGGGCGCAGCATGGAGGATGGGGGGGATGAAGCATGATGTGGGGGCGCAACATGGAGGATGGGGGGGATGAAGCATGATGTGGGGGCGCAACATGGAGGATGTGGGGGCGCATTTATTGGGGATGGAGCATGATGTGGGGGTGCAGCATGGGGGATGGAGCAGAATGGGAAAATGAGGGTGGACAGTATAGCAAATGGGAGTTACAGTATGGAGAATGAGAGGCATGGTATGGAGAATGGGGTAGCATGGGGGGGGGAATGGTATGGAGAATGGGGTAGCATGGGGGGGGGCATGGTATGGAGAATGGGGTAGCATGGGGGGGGGCATGGTATGGAGAATGAGAGGCATGGTATGGAGAATGGGGTAGCACGGGGGGAGGCATGGTATGGAGAATGGGGGGTGCTCTGTATGGAAGGGGAACCATGGTGGGCTTGGTATGGAGGGGGCTTGATATGGAGACGGGGCAGCATGGGGAGCGCTCAGTTAGGAGCCTGGAAGGGCTGGGTATACATAATGCGAAGCATAAGGCTCATTATAGAGTGGGGACATCATGAGGGGGGCAGTGAAGTGGGGGCTGCATGGAGAGGTGGGGACAGTGGGGGTCATAGTTCATAAGTGAGGAAGGTCTGGAGGGTATAATTCAGTGGTGAGGACAGTGGGGTTTTCATTTGAGGGGGCAGTGTAGTGGAAATGTTATAGGAGAGAATGTGGAGGCTGTATACTGTAAGTGACACGGTGTGGGGTCATTTTTTGTGCTGTGAGCTCAGTGATGGGCAGTTATTTATTCTTGGGCACAGCCTTGGGCTTACTTCGGGTGGTTACTCTTTAGTGAGAATTATGAGTCTGTCACCAGGTTTTTGCCACCTAATTTGAGAGCAGCATAATGTAGGGGCAGAGATCCTGATTCCAGTGTTGTCACTTACTGGGCTGCTTAATGTAGTTTTGATAACATCACTGTTTAATCAGCAGTAGTTATCATTACAGGACTACTTGGTGTGCTGCAGGTAGTCCAGCATATTCATGAGCTCTGTATAACTGCGAGATCTGCAGCAGAGAAAACAACAGCAAACAGCTCAGTAAGTGACACATCGCTGGAATCAGGGGCTCTGTCTCTACATTATGCTGCTCTCAGATGGGGGAGCAAAACCTGGTGACAGATTCCCTATACGGGCACCATTGCAGTATGTGCTGCAGCAGACCAGACAAGAGGGGAGTCTTGGGAGACGCAGGACAATGTGTTGCTAAGAGCGATGACATTTTACTTTTACTCCCAAAATGGCAATTAATCTGCATACACATTTATACAGGGGACGTCGCTCTGGCATGTACAGTTTTACCTTAATATTATATATATGCAAACTGTTCTGTCCCCCCTGGTGCGGCCGATGTCTTGGTGCAGATGTGCACCGTCCTATTTGCATATTAAAGACAGTCCCTCGTCCTTAGGTGAGTCAGTGCTGTCTAAAATCACTTAGCATTTCTGCACGTGTCCTGACACTGGAGGAGCAGAGTAGCACTCCAAGTATCCGCGTGGGTGCGCCTGCAATGTGACTGCAGTGTCCGCGTGGGTGCGCCTGCAATGTGACTGCAGTGTCCGCGTGGGTGCGCCTGCAATGTGACTGCAGTGTCCGCGTGGGTGCGCCTGCAATGTGACTGCAGTGTCCGCGTGGGTGCGCCTGCAATGTGACTGCAGTGTCCGCGTGGGTGCGCCTGCAATGTGACTGCAGTGTCCGCGTGGGTGCGCCTGCAATGTGACTGCAGTGTCCGCGTGGGTGCGCCTGCAATGTGACTGCAGTGTCCGCGTGGGTGCGCCTGCAATGTGACTGCAGTGTCCGCGTGGGTGCGCCTGCAATGTGACTGCAGTGTCCGTGTGGGTGCGCCTGCAATGTGACTGCAGTGTCCGCGTGGGTGCGCCTGCAATGTGACTGCAGTGTCCGCGTGGGTGCGCCTGCAATGTGACTCCAGTGTCCGCGTGGGTGTGCATGCAATGTGATGCAGGTACGTTCTGACACCTGGTTGCTGCCTGTATTTGACTGCCGATTCAATGAGGAAGGTTGTTGAAGTGAGCAGACAGCACATCACAGCGCCGTGTGCCCCTCCTCACTGTGCTCCTCCTGTGTTGGATGCACACATGCACTGACGCTTGGAGTGTGCCGCTGTGCTCCTCCTGTGTTGGATGCACACATGCACTGACGCTTGGAGTGTGCCGCTGTGCTCCTCCTGTGTTGGATGCACACATGCACTGACGCTTGGAGTGTGCCGCTGTGCTCCTCCTGTGTTGGATGCACACCCGCACTGACGCTTGGAGTGTGCCGCAGTGTTGGGTGCGGTGCAGTCAGGAGATTTGGTGTTACGGTGCTCACTCTCACCAATGGATCACTATTAATCAAGACACAGGCCTGGCTAGTATTTTCCTATATTCGGTGGTAATGGTGCACCCAGGCTTAGGCCGCGCAGAAATGTCCTCATTTTCATATCAAATGTGGCTTTTTCAGTGAACATTAAAGGGAACCTGTTACACCCTTTTTCAATTCTAAACTGCCCCCAATGTCTTGTTAGTGACGCAACGTAAGTGATGCACATTTTCTGACTAACAAGACAATGGAGCAGTTTAATATTAAAGGTCGTGACCAGTTCCTTTTAAGCTGAACTCTATTTGGGTGGGATTATTTCTCCACAGATCATGTCCCCCATATAAATATTTCTGCAGTCTAGGTGTCATTTTGGGGTGACAGATTCCCTTTCAGTCAGCTTAAAAATCATCTCACCTGACGAATGAAAGTTTTTTGCTCGTGAATCGGGTGATGGACACTGTTTAGATAAATCAGGTTCCCATCTTTGGCTGCAGTGTGAATGCTGCTTTTAAAGGGGTTTTCTCACATTGGGAACTTACCCCCTATCCTTGGGATGGGGAATAACTTTCCAATCGCTGGGGGTCCGACTACCGTGGCCCCGAGTGTTTCCCAGAACCAGAACATGCAGACAGAATGGATTCCGGGAGTAAAATTTCATAGTCCTGTCTCCTGAGCTGTGCACTTAAGAGGTCTTTTGAGCAATTGGTGGGGGTCTCAAGTCCCACCCCATGATGCCCCTTCTCCCTACTGAGCCCACCTCTGCGCTACTAATCTCCTCAGAATTAATGGACCTAAACCTATAAGATCTCGTCCAAAAGTTAAGTCTACTGCCTGGGACTAATCAGTATTGTGGTTCTTATATGGTCCACAGTCTAATGATGGCTGGTAACAACTACCAGCATCTCCTTACCATTGTTAAGGACATACTGAGAGTTGTACGTTAATGCAATACATAGATGTATATGGGTCTAACCTGACACTGCACTTGATTGCTGTGTGAAGTTGGCATTGTATTCATGTACTGATGGTGGTTTTGGCGATGTATTGTCTTCAGGGTGGGTTTGGTGATGTTATTGTGTTTAGGGTGGTTTTGGTGATATTACTGTATTGACAGTAGTTCTGTTGATGTATTACTGTACTAACTGTGGTTTTGGTTACGTATTATAGTATGTAGTGTGGTTTTAGTTATGTATTACTGTACTGATGGTGGTTCTGGTGATAGTCATGTGGCTGTTGTAATCTTTACCTTATCAGTCTTGATCCTAAAACATAGGGTCAGCGTGCTGGACTAAAAATACAGCTATCTGCATGTCTGTCAGCCGAATAAGTAATAGACTAAAGCCCCCATACACTATAGTCTGATTTTTAGGCCGGCAGCTATCTTGCTCGGCTCTCCCATATACAGGAGCACTCATTCTGCCAAGTGTTTCTGTGTTCTTTATTAGAGCCGCTGCTGGACATCTCCGACAGCAGCTTATCATTTAGAGGATAATAGGATCTACACTCCGTAATTGGACATTCTGGATCCTTATTCCCCTGACAATCAGAATTGAGAGCCCCTGTTCACATTGGGCTATCAGGAGAACCTGTCGATATTGGCGGGTTTAGACAACTTTAGGTTAATGTGTATGGAGGTCTTAACTACTATCTGAAGGCTCTGGGCTCTATCAGGGAATGTGCACACGTCTTGTAGTGGTCTGTGAACCCCCGGAATTATTCAGACAGAAAACACTTTAGGACAGTCATCATTTTATCCTGAAGCAAATATTTTTTTTTTTTTGCTGTGGCTTCTTGGTTGTTTTTTCCAACATCTTTTAGCTACTGGATTTTACTTATTTTTTTAAATGAAGTAGTAAGCGGCATCCAAGCAGCAGGCGCCATATAATGGACCGGTCACAACTAGTAAGCGGCATCCAAGCAGCAGGCGCCATATAATGGACCGGTCACAACTAGTAAGCGGCGTCCAAGCAGCAGGCGCCATATAATGGACCGGTCACTGTCAGCCGCTTCATGTCTGAGGAAACCTGACGCGCTTAAAAAAACTCCAAAGACTGAACATATGAACAGCAAGTCGTTTTACATTGCAGTGTATGAGTTCATTTCTTTAATATTTAGAGTTTGGGTTTTTTGGGCGGGTTATAGGGCGGATCTGTCTGGAAAAAAAAAAAAAGCTGTGTGCATATAACCGTAATCTGACTGATCAGAAGGGGGCGCCACCACTGAGAGTGCCTAGGGCAGCAAAAACCCCAAATACGGCCCTGTCTGTCTGTCGGTCGGTCAGTCTCTTTCTCTGTCAGTTGGTCGCTCTGTCTGTCTCTCTCTCTCTCTCTCTGTCGGTCGGTCTCTCTGTCCCTCTCTCTGTCCGTCGGTCAGTCTCTCCCTTTCTCTCATACTCACTGATCCCCAATCACCGGCGCGGCGCTGCATGGCGTTCACACTGCTCCGGCGGCTTTTCCTCTTTTGAAAATACCGGCCGCTCATTATTCAATCTCGTATTCCCTGCTTACCGGCACCTATGATTGGATGCAGTCAGACACGCCCCCACGCTGAGTGACAGCTGTCTCACTGCAACCAATCACAGCCGCAGGTGGGCGGGTCTATATCGTGCAGTAAAAAAAATAAATAAATAATTTTAAAAAAACGGTGTGCGGTCCCCCCAATTTTGATACCAGCCAAGATAAAGCCACACGGCTGAAGGCTGGTATTCTCAGGATGAGGAGCGCCACGTTATGGGGAGCCCCCCAGCCTAACAATATCAGCCAGGAGCCGCCCGGAATTTCCGCATACATTAGATGCGACAGTCCCGGGACTTTACCCGGCTTATCCCGAATTGCCCTGGTGCGGTGGCAATCGGGGTAATAAGGGGTTAATGGCAGCAGCCCATAGCTGCCACTAAGTCCTAGGTTAATCATGACAGGCGTCTCCCCGAGATACCTTCCATAATTAACCTGTAAGTGAAAGTAAATAAACACATACTCCCGAAATTATCCTTTATTTGGAATAAAAGACAAAAAACACCCTCTTTCACCACTTTATTAAAATTTCCAAATACCCCTCCAGGTCCGGCGTAATCCAGAGGTCCCGCGACGCATCCAGCTCTGCTACATGAAGCTGACTGGAGCGGCAGTAGAACACCGCCGCTTCTGTGAGCTCCATGCAGCAACTGAAGTGAATCGCGCTGTCAGCGGGGACGACACTGAGGTAATGCCAATGTGTGTGCTGTGATGATCAGGGCTGTAGTGTCGGAATGTGTGCGGGGATGTAGGCGGTAATGTCGGGATGTGTGCGGGGATGTCGGCGGTAATGTCGGGATGCAGGCGGTAATGTTGGGATGTGTGCTGGGATGTCGGAGGTAATGTCGGGATGTAGGCGGTAATGTCGGGATGTGTGCGGGGATGTCGACGGTAATGTCGGGATGTGTGCGGGGATGTAGGCGATAATGTCGGGGTGTGTGCGGTGATGTCAGCGGTAATGTCGGGATGTGTGCGAGGATGTAGGCGGTAATGTCGGGGTGTGTGCGGGGATGTCGGCGGTAATGACGGGACTTAGGTGGTAATGTCGGAATGTGTGCGGGGATGTCGGCGATAATGTCGTGATATGTGCGGGGATGTAGGAGGTAATGTCGGGGTGTGTGCGGT
The DNA here is from genome assembly GCF_048569485.1 of Anomaloglossus baeobatrachus. NCBI lineage: Eukaryota > Metazoa > Chordata > Amphibia > Anura > Aromobatidae > Anomaloglossus > Anomaloglossus baeobatrachus. The sequence continues at coordinate 168,591,112 of NC_134361.1, forward strand.
GATGTCAGCAGTAATGTCGGGATGTGTGCGGGGATGTAGGCGGTAATGTGAGGGTGTGTGCGGGGATGTAGGCGGTAATGTGAGGGTGTGTGCGGTGATGTAGGCAGTAATGTTGGGATGTCTGCGGTGATGTCAGCTGTAATGTCGGGATGTGTGCGGGGATGTCGGCGATAATGTCGGGATATGTGCGGGGATGTAGGCGATAATGTCGGGGTGTGTGCGGTGATGTCAGCGGTAATGTTGGGATGTGTGCGGGGATGTAGGCGGTAATGTCGGGATGTGTGCGGAGATGTCGGCTGTAATGTCGGGATGTGTGAGGGGATGTCGGCGGTAATGTCGGGATGTGTGCGGGGATGTAGGCGGTAATGTCAGTGTGTGTGCGGGGATGTCGGCGGTAATGTCGGGATGTGTGCGGTGATGTAGGCGGTAATGTCGGGATGTCTGCGGTGATGTCGGCTGTAATGTCGGGATGTGTGCGGGGATGACGGCGGTAATGTCGGGATGTGTGCGGGGATGTCGGCGGTAATGTCGGGGTGTGTGCGGTAGTGTAGGTGGTAATGTCGGGATGTGTGCGGGGATGTAGGCGGTAATGTCGGGGTGTGTGCGGGGATGTAGGCGGTAATGTTGGGATGTGTGCGGGGATGTCGATGGTAATGTCGGGGTGTGTGCGGGGATGTCGGCGGTACTGTCGGGATGTGTGCGCTGGTGATGTAGGCGGTAATGTCGGGGTGTGTGCGGGGATGTCGGCGGTAATGTCGGGGTGTGTGCGGTGATGTAAGCGGTAATGTCGGGATGTGTGCAGGGATGTAGGCGGTAATGTCGGGATGTGTGCGGGGAAGATGATAATCGAGACGCCACACACAGACAGAGCCGCGGTATGACAATGAAGTCGGGTGCAGTTCACCAGAGTTCATTCTCATCGCCCGACTCTGTCTGTGTGTGCTGTCATCCGGCATGTAGCAAAGCTGAATTGCCGGGGGAACGCACTTTCAAAAATGCATCCAAAATGCATGCAAAACGCATGGAAAAAGCATCCAAAATGCATGCGTTGAGGATGCATTTTATTTTATAAACGCAGTGTCCAGTCTGCCAGAGGGTGCGTTCTTTTCCGCACTGCAGAGAACGCAACGTGCGCAAATAACCTTATACTGTTCAGAGACACCTGCACAAATATGGCCTCCATGGAAGAGTCATCAGGAGAAAGCCTCTCCTGCATCCCCATCATAAAATTCAGCATCAGAAATAAGAGTCCAAAAAATTCCAAGGCACTGAGAAGCTCCTCTCCGTTTATAAATCTTTATTTGTTCCAGCATACAAAAGGAAAAAGTGCAAAAAAACAAGGCTTCGGCCGATAAAGGGCCTTTTATCAAGCCTGAAAAAGGCCTTTGCCAGCCGAAACATCGTTTTTTTGCACTTTTTCCTTCTGTATGCTGAAACAAATAAAGATTTATAACCAGAGAGGAGCTTCTCAGTGCCATGGAATTTTTGGGATTTTTTACAAGGTTGCAGCTGGTGGAAAGCTGCACAAAGTAGCACGAGTGGTGGAGTGGTGCATGGGATACCGTTGATTCAGAATCAGAAATATGCGAAAGAACATTTAAACAAGCCTTATGCATTTTGGAAACAAGTCCTCTAGTCCGATGATATTAAAATAGAACTCTTTAGCCACAATGATCAAAGGTATGTGTGGAGATAAAAGGGCAAATAATTTTAGGAAAATAAAATCTCGCGAACCATTAAACATGGGGGTAAATCAATCATGCTTTGGGGTTGTGTTGCAACCAATGACACAGGAAACATTTCACGGGTAGAGGGAAGAATGGATTCAATTAAATTTAAACGAATTCTTGATGCAAACTTAACACCATTTGTAAAAAATCTTAAGTTGAAAACAGGATGGCCTCTACAAATGGATAATGATCCTAAACACATATCAAAATCTTATAAATTGAATCGTTTACTTGTATAGGTAGAAAAGGGAAGAGAAGTGCGGCGCTGACCTAAGCTCAGTAAATGGTAAAAAGACTTGGATATAAATAAATTCAATGCTCACCTTTTTGAAGGAATAATTCACCTTCAAAGTAGGTGTATTGAGCCATGACAACTAGCCTCTCTTGGCTTGCGGCAATCCCTGGACACTATGAAAGAATCCTCCCTTGGATTCACATAGGCCCCAAAAATCAGAACCATAAAAAATCCAGGCTGTGTGTGATTGCGCTTCCATAGGAGGCCAGAGCGGGTGATCTTTTTTAAGAATTATTTATTAATGTCCACATACAACACGTTTCGGCTAGCAAGCCTTCTTCAGGTAAAATATAAGCAATAACGGTTAGCTTGCTAGCCGAAACGCGTTGTATGTGGATTATGTGGACATTAATAAATAATTCTTAAAAAAGATCACCCAGCTCTGGTCTCCTACGGAAGCGCAATCACACACAGCCTGGATTTTTTATGGTTCTGACATATCAAAATCCACAATAGACAACCTCAAAAGGTGCAAGCTGAAGGTTTTAAAATAGCCTCCACAGTCCCCTGATTTGAACATCATTGAAAATCTGTGGCTAGAAATCAAAAGAGCAGGACATGCAAGAGGAGCCAGGAATCTCACAGAACTGGAAGACGAGCCAGGAATCTCACAGAACTGGAAGGTTTTTCCAAGGAAGAATAGATGAAAATCCCTCAAACAAGAATTGAAAGACTCTTGGCTGCTACAAAAAGCATTTACAAGCTGTGATACTTGCCAAAGGGGGTGCTACTAGATACTAACCATGAAGGGTGCCCAAACTTTTGCATTGACTCATTTTCCTTTTTTGTTAATCTTAAAATGTAAGAGATAAAAAATATGTATGTATAAGTAAATGTGTAATCATTAACTTTATACCTTTTAAAGATCAGTTCATCTTCAACTTGCTTAACTGTTCACAATAACAGTAATTTTGACCAGGGATGCCCAGAGTTTTACATGCCACTGTATATATTCCAAGGGGTGTGCAACTAAATATTAAATTGAAGACACCAACAATTTTATCCTGCCCATTTTCTTTTGTGACCATTTTCTCATGCTACAGAAGAGAAATACGGCATTCATGAATAGGACTCCCATAGCAGCGGACTTTGTGCATCATGCACACACATGGCATCAACAAAATAGGTAATCACTTATTTTATTCTGATCACCTGTCGCTAGAGTTGAGTGATGCTTGAGTCGAACGGTTTGCCAATTTCAAATTCGAGTGATTTTGGGCGGTGTTCGAGTCGTTCGACGAACTCGAACGATTTACTTAAAGCTCGGCAGTTCGAGTTACCGAGTTAGCGTGGCTTTTCACAGTAAGTATGTGCGCACGTTGCATATCTGCATGTCCCCAGCACAATCCCTCTCTCTTTCCTACTCACCGATCACGGGCGCGAGGCTGCACGGCTGTCACAAAGATCCAGCGGCTTTTCCTCTTTTGAAAATGACTGCCGCTTCATTATTCAATCAGGTACTCCCTGCTTTCCCCGCCCACCGGCGCCCATAATTGGTTGCAGTCAGACACGCCCCCACGATGAGTGACAGCTGTCTCACTGCAACCATTTACAGCCGCCGGCGGGTGGGTCTATATGGGGCAGTAAAATAAATAAATAATAATAAAAAAAAACTGCGATTCCCCCCAATTTTGATACCAGCCAGCATAAAGCCACACGGCTGGAGGCTGGTAATGTCAGGATGGGGAGCGCCACGTTATGGGGAGCCCACCACCTTAACAATATCACCCAGCAGCCGCCCGGAATTGCCGCATACATTAGATGTGACAATCCCGGGACTCTACCCAGCTCATCCCGAATTGCCCTGGTGCGGTGGCAATCGGGGTAATAAGGAGTTAATCATGACAGGCGTCTCCCCGACATACCTTCCATGATTAACCTGTAAGTGAAAGTAAATAAACACACACAACAAAAAATCCTTTATTTGGAATAAAAGACAAAAAACACCCTCTTTCACCATTTTATTAAAATCCTTAAATACCCCTCCAGGTACAACGTAATCCACAGAGGTCCCACGATGTATCCAGCTCTGCTACATGAAGCTGACAGGAGCGCCGTAGAACACGAGTGCTCTGTGTCAGATCCACGAAGCAATGAAGTGAGCCGCGCTGTCAGTGGAGACTTCACCCATGTGCGGTGATGAGTGCGGTACTGCCGGTGTTTGCCCGCCCATCTGCCCATCCATCCACCCATCCGCTCGTCCTTCCGTCCATCCGCCCATCTGTCCATCCGCACATCCGCCCATCCATTCTTGCAGCTGAACAATCTGCTTCTAGATTCTCAACTGCCCAATAGAGGTCAAGATTACCAAATCTTCCTATGCTTTTCATAAGAGGCAGTGGCTCAATAGATAGAGCTCCCGCCTAAGGAAAGTTAGTTCACGAGTTCGAGTCCCGGCAGTCCCAGTAAAGGGTTTAATTAATTTTAAATTATAATTATTATTTATTTATAATTTAATTTAATTATGCACTGAGGGGAGGAGCCAAACATCAGCTGTGAGCCACAGGACACACCTCTAAAATCGGAGCAGTTCACGGAATGAGGGTGCATTGCTCTCTCCTCTCTCTCTTCTCTCTGTTCTCTCTCTCTCTCTCTCTCTCAATCCCTCTCTCTCAATCCCTTACTTTCTCTCTCTCTTTCTATCTCTCTCTCTTTCTCTCTCTCTCTCTTTTTCTCTTTTTTTCTCTCTCTTTTTTCTCTCTTTTTCTCTCTCTGTCTTTTTCTGAGTCTCTCTTTTTCTCTTTTTCCCTCTCTCTCCTCTCTCCCTTCTCTCTCTTCTCTCCTCTTCTCTCTCCTCCCTCTCTCTCTTCTCTCTCTCTCTCTCCGCTCTCTCTTTTCTCTCTCTCTTCTCTCTGTTCTCTCTCTCTCAATCCCTCTCTCTCAATCCCTCTCTTTCTCTCTCTCTTTCTTTTTTCTCTCTCTCTCTTTCTCTCTCTTTTTCTCTCTCTTTTTTCTTTCTTTTTCTCTCTCTGTCTTTTTCTGAGTCTCTCTTTTTCTCTTTTTCCCTCTCTCTCTCCTCTCTCTCTTCTCTCTCTCTTCTCTCCTCCCTCTCTCTCTTCTCTCTCTTCTCTCCGCTCTCTCTTTTCTCTCTCTCTCTTCTCTCTCTTCTCTCTCTCTTCTCTCGCTCTTCTCTCTCTCCTCTCTCTCTCTCTCTCTCCCTCTCTCTTCTATATCTCTCCCTCTCTCTCTTCTCCTTTCTCTCTCTTTTCTCTCTCTCTTTTCTCTCTATCTTCTCTCTCTCTTTTCTCTCTCTCTCAGACCTGGTGATGATCAGCTGATGCGGTCACCTGACGTAATCAGCTGACACTATAAGTCGAGCGGTGAGGCCGGCTTTTTACCACCCGGCCGACTAAACTATCAGCTGATGCTGTCGGACAGGAGTATGCACAGAAGTGTGTAGTTTTTTGGGGGGTTTTTTTGCACTAATGCATCAGCTGATTGTATAAAAGCCATTTATACAATCAGCTGCTGTGTCATGTGATTCAGGCAGTTGAACCTGACACATCATCTGATCGCTTTGCCTTTCAGCAAACTAATCAGATGATATTGGATCCGGATTGGACGGCGCGGGACCCTTGACCCAGGATTACTGTGGAGGGGGGTTCTTTATTTCAATAAAGATGGAGTCACTAATTGTGTTGTGTTTTATTTCTAATTAAAATATTTTTCTGTGTGATGTAATTTTTTTTATCTGTACTGAAAGCGGCATTTTCTGGGGCAGCTGCAGACTGCAATTCGCAGCAGGGGTGCCCAGAAAGCTTGGGCACCCTGCGCTGCGGATTCAAATCCCCAGCTGCCTAGTTGTACCTCGCTGGACACAAAAATTGGGCGAAGCCCATGTCATTTTTTTTTTAATTATTTCATGAAATTCATGAAATAATTAAAAAAAAAAGGCTTCCTTATATTTTTGGTTCCCCTCCGGGTACAAATAGGCAGCTGGGGGTTGGGGGCAGCCCGTAGCTGCCTGCTGTACCTGGCTAGCATACAAAAAAATGGCGAAGCCCACGTAATTTTTTTTTGGGGGGGGGGGGGGGCAAAAAACTCCTGCATACAGTCCTGGATGGAGTATGTTGAGCCTTGTAGTTCTGCAGCTGCTGTCTGTATGGAGGAGAGCAAACAGCAGCTGCAGAACTACAAGGCTCAGCATCCTCCATCCAGGACTATATGCTGGAGGGAGAGGCATGGGGAGCAGAACTACAAGGTTCAGCATGCTCCATTCACTAGTGTATCCAGGAGAGCAGACAGCAGCTGCAGAACTATAAGGCTCAGCATACTCCATCCAGGACTTTATGCAAGAGTTTTTTGCCCACCAAAAAAATGACGTGGGTTTCCCCATATTTTTGTATGCTAGCCAGGTACAGCAGGCAGGTACGGCTAACCTCAACCCCCAGCTACCTATTTGTACCCGGCTGGAAACTAAAAATATAGGGAAGCCCTTTTTTTCATTATTTCATGAATTTCATGAAATAATAAAAAAAAAAAAACGACATGGGCTTCGCCCCATTTTTGTGTCCAGCCAGGTACAACAAGGCAGCTGGGGGTTGGAATGCGCTGCACAGGTTAGCCCGAGCTTTCTTGGCCCCTCTTCTGCGAATTTCAGTCCGCAGCCGCCCCAGAAAATGGCGCATTCATAGAAGCGCCATCATCTGGCTCTGTATCCAACTCTTCCAGCAGCCCTGAAGCCGGGTGGCTTGCTGGGTAATAATGGGTTAATACTAGCTTTGTTTTACTAGCTAGTATTAAGCCAGAGATTCTTAATGTCAGGCAAGTTTGACCCGGCCATTAAAAATCTCCAATAAATGGTTAAAAAAAAAAGATACCACACAGAGAAAAAAATACTTTAATAGAAATAAATACACAGACACACTTAGAGACTCCATGTTTATTACTCCCTCTCAGCCCTCCACTATCTTGGTCTTCTTTCTTCTTTCTCCTTCAACCCATGCAGCTCTGCTATATCAGACAGCACTGCATGGGAGGAAGACGCTGCTGCTCCCGTGCAGTATAATCACTCAGTGAGTGAGCAGAGGCTGCAGGCTGTAAGCGGTGACGTCACCGGCTGTGGCATCCAGTCCTTGCATGTGGGCTGACTCTGTAAAGAGCGCCGACATGCAAGAACGGGGAGCCAAGCATGTCGCCGGTACACGGAGATGCTGGAATGAGCACTGCGTACCGGAGAGCTGCTCTGACAGGATCTAGCATGACGTCTAGCCATGTGACCAGTCTGTAGCCAATGAGATAATACACACGTGACTGGTCACATGCTATTTTGACGTCACAGTAGGTCCTATCATCAGTGCTGGTTACCGGGAGGACGCAGCGATTATCGGAAGGAAAAGCGGTGGGAGACAGAGTGCAGGACGCGTCGCAGGACCTGTAAGTGTAATGGCAATGTTTATTAACTGTATGTGTATATGTATATTGTGTTTTTTATGTATTTGTGTTTGCCTGCCATTGTTTTCAATGGGGTTCAAAGTAGTTCATCGAACATTCGTCGAACAGTCATCGAACGGAGCCTCCGTTAGACGAACCGAACCAAACTCGAACGCTAGGGGGGTGGCTCAACACTACCTGTCACTCTATGTTTAAATTCCTTGTTATCCAGTGCTTGAGCAGCTTTCCTTGAGGAAGCCACTAATGGTGGCATAACACTTAGGGCTGCATTTTCTGTTACCCTCTCCTCCTTTATAGCCCTTCTTTACCTTTAGGCCGGGGCCACGCGGGGACTAATGCAATCCTCGCATGACACTCGGCTCATGCTGTCAGCACATCAGGAGCCGAGTGTCACTGTGACTGAGGTCCGATCATGCGATCGGACCTCAGCTGCGGGGGCGGGCCGGCACTGAGGAGGGGCGGGCCAGCGCTGAGGAGGGGCGGGCCGGCACTGAGGAAGGGAGGGAGGGATTTATCTCCCTCTCTCCTCCGTAGTCGGCTATTGCCATTCTCGCCCTGCACTCGCGGTACACCAGTGTACTGCGAGTGAAGTGCGATCTTTCTCTCATACCATAGACTTGAATGGGTGCAAGAGAAAGAGTCTTGCATACAATTGCAGCATGCTGCGATTGTTTTCTCGGTCCGATTGGGGCCAAGAAAATAATCGCTCATGGGTGCTGACACATAGGTTAATATTGGTCCGACTGGAATGCAATGTTTTATCGCATTCCACTTGGTCCGATTTTCATGCCAGTGTCTTAAGGCCCTGTCACACACAGAGATAAATCTTTGGCAGATCTGTGGTTGCAGTGAAATCATGGACATATTGTTCCATTTGTACACAGCCACAAACCTGTCACTGATTGTCCACAATTTCACTGCAACCACAGATCTGTCAAAGGTTTATCTCTGTGTGTGACAGGGCCTTACGGCCTTAGGGGTACTTCTCACATAGCGAGATCGCTAGCGAGATCGCTGCTGAGTCACGGTTTTTGTGACGTACCAGTGACCTCATCAGCGATCTCGCTGTGTGTGACACTAAGCAACGACCTGGCCCCTGCTGTGAAATCGCTGATCGTTACACACAGTCATTTTTTGCTCGTTGCTCTCTCGCTGTGAAGCACACATCACTGTGTTTGACAGCGAGAGCAACGATCTGAATGTGCAGGGAGCAGGGAGCCAGCTCTGACAGCTGCGGACGCTGGTAACCAAGGTAAACATCGGGTAACTAAGCAAAGGGCTTTGTTTGGTTACCCAATATTTACCTTGGTTACTAGCGTACGCCGCTCTCAGGCAGCCAGTGCTGGCTCCCTGCACACGTAGCCAGAGTACACTTCGGGTAACTAAGCGAAGCGCTTTGCTTAGTAACCCGATGTGTACCCTGGCTACGAGTGCAGGGAGCCAGCGCTAAGCGGTGTGCGCTGGTAACCAGGGTAAATATCGGGTAACCAAGCAAAGCATTTTGCTTAATTACCCGATATTTACCTTGTTTACCAAGCACAGCATCGTTTCCATGAGTCGATGTGGGCTGGTGGCTGGTCACTGGTCGCTGGTGAGATCTGCCTTATTGACAGCTCACCAGCGACCCTGTAGCGACGCACCAGTGATCCTGACCAGGTCATATCGTGGTCGGAATCGCTGGTAAGTCGTTTAGTGAGACGGTACCCTTAGGATGGCTGTTTGAAGTAATGTTATCTGGTCACTTGGTAACTAAAGAATGTGTATTATATGTAGATCCTTATCATTGTTATTGAATTAGTGAATTACCATGTTTATCAGAACGGGTTAAATTATGGTTTTACCACTATTTTAGTGGCTGAACCTTTTTAAATATTTTTATATTGTATGTTAGCACACCTTTTTGACTTAATAAAGCAATGCACTTTTTCAGACCTTTAGGTCATCCTGCTTTGTTGTACATATACGCAGATTGTATGTAGCCATTATCCAATTATATACACTATTGAGGTTTAGAGACTGGTGCAGTGTATAGCACTTTGTCCTTTGTTTTTTCTGTGTAGTCCCCTGATCTGAACATCATTGCAAATCTGTGGCTAGACCTCAAAAGAGCAGTGCATGCAAGATGAGCCGAGAATCTCACAGAACTGGAAGACTTTTCCAAGGAAGAATAGATGAAAATCCTTCAAACAAGAATTGAAAGACTCTAAGATGTTGAAAGATGGTTTTTTTTTGTAACCATTTTTTCATGCTATAGAAGAGAAATACGGCACTCCAATCTTGATAGCGGTGCTCAGATAGGATCCCAATCCGTATTAATATGCAAGAAGAATCCGGCACTCAAATTGTGATGAAAATTAAGTCTTTAATATACGGTATTGTCTGATTTGTACATGAAGATCTTTTTGACTATTTTCAATTGATTTATATTTTTACATGTTTTCTCACTGTACTGTGGGTTTGATGAAGGTCAGATAGACCAAAACGTCATGTTTTGCACACTTTATACTTGAGCCGTATAATAAAGACTTGATTTTCAACACAATTTGAGTGATAGATTCTTCTTCCGTTTTCTCATGCTGTTACTCAACTCCCAAAATTTCAGATAAGCTACCAACACAAGATCCCAACATGCTGTGATCCCACAAACAAAATCTTTGCTCTCAACTTTGGGTGGTTTACGCTGATCTTAGGGACTGTTAGAAACTTTTATTTAATCCGACACATTGAGTAAAAGTATTTGTGGGTGGTTGCCCATTGCTTGCACCTGGTCAGTCTTCTGCAGACATGCGCTGAACAACCCTTTTAACCCTCTTATAAACTCAAAATACCAAGACGTCCTATAACCAGTTATATTTATGAAGCAAATCAGTCAATTCCAGTATGTCATGCAAGTGTTTTATGATTTCCCACAACTCCAGACAAGCCTAAATTATGAGCTTATTAACTCATACTGGCATTGGAGCAAAGGAAAAGCTGCTCCCAATATTTGTTATAAAGAAGCGCCTTTACCTAAAAATATGCCTTCCTCGTAAAGTCTTCTGTATGAGTCACTTTATCTACTGCAATAAAAATTACACATATACTCTTTCCTTGGATTATATATTTTCCAATTTTAATTATTTTTTTTCTAATTAGTTGTTCAGGCTTGTCAGGGAAAAATACCTCTCATGTTGTTATATTGCTGTCCTTAAAAGGCAGTAATTGTACCTACCTAATGGGGCTTACCAGTGATGGATATGGAACCACTGAGTTTGCACTTCTTTGGCTTATGGCAAAACCTGAGAGGAGAGTCTTGGGGATTCCCAGGTGCATACCCTTTCGCCATTAACCATGTGAATTGATGTGCTTGAAATGGTCCATCAGCCTTGTCAGTAATCTATAATTTTTGTATGGGAGCTGAGAGAAGCACCTATTATTTGACAGCACCTATACTATTTTTTTGGGGAGAAGAAAGGGTCATTGCCACGCGGCCGCCGAAAGGATCAAGATGTTGATTTGAGAACTTAAAGTTTTATTCAGTCTATGCGTTTCAGAGATCAAAGTTTCCTTCATCAGGACAAAAGAAAATCAACATTGTATACAGGTAACAGATCAGAGATATATATATATACCCACAATCACATTCAAAAAAGGCGGGTAGATAACGGACTTGAAAGCATGACATCACTGAAACACCATAAGACTTACTATTAAAAAACAGTGTATGATCCAAAAACGCAGATAAAAATATAGAAAACAGCCATATCATTAAAAATAAAATTTAAATTAAACGTCATTATTAAAATTCAGTTTGGTAGTATGCTTCGGGTCATTGTCCATTTGGAAGACCCATTTCCGCTCAACCTTTAAGTTCCTGGCTGATGTCTTGAGATGTTGCTTCAGTATTGCCACAATCTTCTTTCCTCATGATGCCATCAATTTTGTGAAGTGCACCAGTCCCTCCTGCAGCACAACAACCCCACAACATGACGCTGCCGCCACCGTGTTTCACAGTTGGGATGGTGTTCTGAGGATTCAAAGCTTCTCCCTTTTTCCTCCAAACATAACAATGCTCATTATGACAAAACAGTTCAATTTTAGTTTCGTCAGGCCACAGGACATGTCTCCAAAAATGTAGGTCTTTGTTCCTGTGTGCATTTACAAACATTAACCTGGCTTTTTTTCTTTTTCTTTTGGAGTAATGGCTTTTTCCTGGCAGAGTGGCCTTTCAGCCCATGTTGATACAGTTCTCGTTTCACTGTGGATAATGAAAGAAGTAAGAACTGTGGAAAAAAAAAAAGCGCAATAGGGTTTTACCTGAGTAATATACGGGGTGAACAAGAGCAAATGCACTCACCGAATCGAGTTGTGAGAGTCACAACTACTATACACGCATGATACTCCAGGTCACGGCAGCAGCACCCAGGATGGCTGATAACGGAGAATAGTAGAATTGGGTTTTTCAAACCGCGCCAATGACCGCTATGAACGTATGTAAGATTAATGCTACTTTTATTTCATTTTCAGGTCGAAGAAGAGTTCACCCTCTTTTTTTACACATGAAAGACACATTTTTTTAGTTCAAAATCAATTTTAATGATTTTTCATGTTTTGTGACACATTAGAGTAATATGTTTATTTGTGAATTCCTGTATTTTTTGTCTATATCATTGTACTACGTCATGGTTAGTCTTATATGTATGTTTTTCCCGCGGGTTTTTTTGTAAAGGAGGCTGGCTCTTGACGTCAATGTGACGGAGTGTATATATATCTTGTATGCCCTGTGTTTCCAGCAGATTTGATGTACTTTTTCCTGCATGTCCTGAGGAAGGGAGCAGAGACTCCAGAAACGCGTTGACCTGAAAATGAAATAAAAGTAGCATTAATCTTATATACGTTCATAGCGGTCATTGGCGCGGTTTGAAAAACCCAATTCTACTACTCTCCACTGTGGATAATGACACATTGTTACCAGCTTCTGCCAGATCTTCGCAAGGTCTTTTGCTTTTCTTTTTGGGTTGATATGCACATGTCTGACCAAAGCATGTTCATCTCTGGTACACAGAACCCATCTCCTTCCTGAGCGGTATGATGGCTGAACATTGCCATCTTGTTTGTACGTGCATATAATTGTTTGTACACATGAAAAAGGCCCCTTCAGGTATCTGGAAACTGCAACCAAGAATGAACCAGACTTGTGCAAGTCCACAATTCTCTTCCTGAGATTTTGTCCAAAATCTTTGGGCAGTGTGTTTCAGGTGTGCATTAAAATACATCTCTAGGTGTGTCTCTAATTAACTCAGATGTTGCCAATAAACCTATCAGAAGCTTCCAAAAACATGACCTCATCATATGGGCTGTCCCATATTGTTTAAATGCATAGTACTCTTAAGGGTACTTTACACGCTGCGACTTCGCTAGCGATTGCTAGTGATGTCGGGCGCTATAGCACCCGCCCCAGTCGTTCGTGCGATATGTGGTGATCACTGCCATAGCGAACATTATCGCTACGGCAGCGTCACACGCACATACCTTGTCAGCGACATCGCTGTGACCGCCGAACAATCACTACTTCAAGGGGGAGGTGCGTTCGGCGTAATAGCGACGTCACTGCGGCGTCACTAAGCGGCCGGCCAATAGTAGCGGAGGGGCGGAGATGAGCGGGACGTAAATCCCGCCCACCTCTTTCCTTCCGCATTGCCGGTGGAGGCAGGTAAGGAGATGTTCGTCGCTCCTGCGGTGTCACACATAGCGATGTGTGATGCTGCAGCAACGACGAACAGCATCACTACGTACGAGACAACGATATTTGGTGTTTGGACGACCTCTCCAAAACCAACAATTTTTGTCTCTTTTGCGATCGTTTAAGGTCGCTCGTACGTGTTACATGCTGCGATGTCGCTAACGGCGCCGGATGCGCGTCACAAACACCGTGACCCCGACGATAAATTGTTAGCAATATCGCAGCGTGTAAAGTACCCTTTAGTGTATTTAAACTTTAAACTTTTGACTTTGCAAAAAGTAATAAAAATGCCTTAAAACATTCTCTCTCACTATTCTGACATTTGGCAAACAGATACCGTAATTTTGATAATCCTAATTGACTTCCAACGGGAAAAGTTTAGGCTATGACCACAAGCTGCATTTTTGTGGTGACCACAAAAATGCACCCTGTGGCCAAAAAACCTGCAGCATGTGGCAAAAAACGCATCAAAAACGTATGCATTTTTTAAACATTTTTGGTACGTTTTGATGCGTTTTTTATGCTTTTTTTTGACCATCCCTTTATGATGCATTTTTTTTTATAGCCAATGGGTGAAAAAAGCAGGGGAAAACGCAAAAAGAGTTGACATGCTGCATTTTTGTGGTCAGCACAAAATGTAGCCCCCAAAAAAAGCAACGTGCGCACAGCATATCTGAAATCTCATAGACTTTTCTGGGGAAGGAAAAACCATACAGTTTGGGGTGACTAAGAGGTCACCACAAAATGCAACAAAAAACGCATCAAAAACGTATGCATTTTTTAAACATTTTTGGTACGTTTTGATGCGTTTTTTATGCTTTTTTTTGACCATCCCTTTTTGATGCATTTTTTTTTATAGCCAATGGGTGAAAAAAGCAGGGGAAAACGCAAAAAGAGTTGACATGCTGCATTTTTGTGGTCAGCACAAAATGTAGCCCCCAAAAAAAGCAACGTGCGCACAGCATATCTGAAATCTCATAGACTTTTCTGGGGAAGGAAAAACCATACAGTTTGGGGTGACTAAAAGGTCACCACAAAATGCAACAAAAAAAGCATCAAAAACTGAAGTGCACGCTTAGTGAGAAAAACATGCATATGTGTCTTTTTAGATAGTGGAGGGAAACGTCTGGTTTCAACTCTATATCCAGCTTTAACTTCAAGGATCAATTACTTTATTTTATTTCTAGTGATGTATAGATTTTGTCAACTGTCAGATTGTTGTGGGTTTATATATTTCCTGCAAGTAAAGACATCTAATTTCCATTTTTAATGGAGAGGTAAAAGAGGTCAAATGAAAATGGGAAAAAAAATATCCCAAGGGAGCATTTGGCTAATCATATAAAAGGTTTTCTGACACAAAGCTATTGTATATGATTAATTTTGTTGCTATAGTTGCACTGAGCATTTGCTGACTTGCAAATATTTCTCTGACCCCATCTTAGTAAATGCTATTGAGTTTCCACAGATTTTTTTTTTATAATCCCGTAACTGTTTTTAATGGCTGTGCACATAACTGACATCTAAATACGGCAAGTGTACAATGTGTTATATTATAGGCAACATTATGTATATAAGTATAGCAAGAACACATAACACAACATACAATGTAACAATCTTTTTCTGGGCCCTATACCTAATTTAAAATTGTTTTTATTCGGTTATTATTATACTTTTTTCAATATAAACAGTGCAAAGCAGTGAGACTATGGAACGCCGCCACACAATGTTATGATCATCTGCTCATTTGAAGAATTTTGAGAAGGGTCTGAAAAAATAATATTTAAAGTTAAGGGTACTTGAGTTCTGTAGATGGAAGGTTAATCCAGAGACTTATACATATCGCTATATTTTGAGCTGGCAAATACCTTTTGACCCAGTATGAGACGATTGACATCCATTTACAAGTGCATCTCAAATTAGAATATCATCAAAAAGTAATTTATTTCATTAATTCAATATAAAAATGGAAACACATATATTATACTAGAAGGTGGCCCGATATTAACGCATCGGGTATTCTAGAATTTATTGTGTAGTTACTGTATGATTTTTGTTATATATATACAGTGCCTACAAGTAGTCTTCAACCCCCTGCAGATTTAGCAGGTTTGATAAGATGCAAATAAGTTAGAGCCTGCAAACTTCAAACAAAAGCAGGATTTATTAACAGATGCATAAATCTTACAAACCAACAAGTTATGTTGCTCAGTTAAATTTTAATACATTTTCAACATAAAAGTGTGGGTCAATTATTATTCAACCCCTAGGTTTAATATTTTGTGGAATAACCCTTGTTTGCAATTACAGCTAATAATCGTCTTTTATAAGACCTGATCAGGCCGGCACAGGTCTCTGGAGTTATCTTGGCCCACTCCTCCATGCAGATCTTCTCCAAGTTATCTAGGTTCTTTGGGTGTCTTATGTGGACTTTAATCTTGAGCTCCTTCCACAAGTTTTCAATTGGGTTAAGGTCAGGAGACTGACTAAGCCACTGCAACACCTTGATTTTTTCCCTCTTGAACCAGGCCTTGGTTTTCTTGGCTGTGTGCTTTGGGTCGTTGTCTTGTTGGAAGATGAAATGACGACCCATCTTAAGATCCTTGATGGAGGAGCGGAGGTTCTTGGCCAAAATCTCCAGGTAGGCCGTGCTATCCATCTTCCCATGGATGCGGACCAGATGGCCAGGCCCCTTGGCTGAGAAACAGCCCCACAGCATGATGCTGCCACCACCACGCTTGACTGTAGGGATGGTATTCTTGGCCTCGTATGCAGTGCCATCCAGTCTCCAAACGTCACGTGTGTGGTTGGAACCAAAGATCTCGATCTTGGTCTCATCAGACCAGAGAACCTTGAACCAGTCTGTCTCAGAGTCCTCCAAGTGATCATGTGCAAACTGTAGACGAGCCTTGACATGACGCTTTGAAAGTAAAGGTACATTACGGGCTCGTCTGGAACGGAGACCATTGCGGTGAAGTACGTTACTTATGGTATTGACTGAAACCAATGTCCCCACTGTCATGAGATCTTACCGGAGCTCCTTCCTTGTTGTCCTTGGGTTAGCCTTGACTCTTCGGACAAGCCTGGCCTCGGCAAGGGTGGAAACTTTCAAAGGCTGTCCAGGCCGTGGAAGGCTAACAGTAGTTCCATAAGCCTTCCACTTCCGGATGATGCTCCCAACAGTGGAGACAGGTAGGCCCAACTCCTTGGAAAGGGTTTTGTACCCCTTGCCAGCCTTGTGACCCTCCATGATCTTGTCTCTGATGGCCTTGGAATGCTCCTTTGTCTTTCCCATGTTGACCAAGTATGAGTGCTGTTCACAAGTTTGGGGAGGGTCTTAATTAGTCAGAAAAGGCTGGAAAAAGAGTTAATTAATCCAAACATGTGAAGCTCATTGTTCTTTGTGCCTGAAATACTTCTTAATACTTTAGGGGAACCAAACAGAATTCTGGTGGTTTGAGGGGTTGAATAATAAATGACCCTCTGAATAAACTTTTCACAATTTAAAAAAAAAAAAAAAAGAAATAACATTCTTTTTCACTGCAGTGCATTTCACACTTCCAGGCTGATCTACAGTCCAAATGTCACAATGCCAAGTTAATTCCGAATGTGTAAACCTGCTAAATCTGCAGGGGGTTGAATACTACTTGTAGGCACTGTAGATGTTGTCTGTAGTTGCCAATTGTTTGTGTAGGGCGCTGTAAATGTTCTGGGTGTTGTCTGGGTGGGGGTGTGTGAGAGCGGTGTTGTTTGTGTGTTGCGTTGTTTGTAGAGCGCTGTGTGTCTGCAGCGTTGTGTGTGTTGCTGTATGTTGCATTGTGTGTGTTGTGTTGTTTGTGGAGCGCTGTGTGTCTGCAGCATTGTGTGTGTGTGTGGTGCTGTATGTGTTGCACGGTTTGTGTGGGTGGGTGTGTGTGTGTTTTGGGGGAGGCATGTTTTGTGCAGTGTATGTGTTGGAGGAGTAGTCCTGGAGGGAGAGGAGTATAATAGTAGGAATAGTCCTGGGGGGAGAGGAGGATAATAGGAGGAGTAGTCCTGGAGGTGAGGCGTATAATAGGGGGAGTAGTCCTGGGGGGAGAGGAGTATAATAGGGGGAGTAGTCCTGGGGGGAGAGGAGTATAATAGGAGGAGTAGTGCTGGGGAGAGAGGAAGATAATAGGAGGAGTAGTCCTGGGGGAGAGGAGTATAATAGGAGGAGTAGTCATGGGTGGAGAGGAGGATAATCGGAGGAGTAGTCCTGGGGGGAGAGGAGGATAATAGGAGGAGTAGTCCTGGGGGGAGAGGAGGATAATAGGAGGAGTAGTCCTGGGGGAGAGGAGTATAATAGGAGGAGTAGTCCTGGGGAAGAGGAGTATAATAGGAGGAGTAGTCCTGGGGGGAGAGGAAGATAATAGGAGGAGTAGTCCTGGGGGGAGAGGAGTATAATAGGAGGAGTAGTCCTGGGGGTGAGGAGTATAATAGGAGGAGTAGTCCTGGGGGAGAGGAGTATAATAGGAAGAGTAGTCCTGGGGGAGAGGAGTATAATAGGAGGAGGAGTCCTGGGGGGAGAGGAGTATACTAGGAGGAGTAGTCCTGGGGGAGAGGAGTATAATAGGAGGAGTAGTCCTGGAGGTGAGGAGTATAATAGGAGGAGTAGTCCTGGGGGTGAGGAGTATAATAGGAGGAGTAGTCCTGGGGGAGAGGAGTATAATAGGAAGAGTAGTCCTGGGGGAGAGGAGTATAATAGGAGGAGGAGTCCTGGGGGGAGAGGAGTATACTAGGAGGAGTAGTCCTGGGGGAGAGGAGTATAATAGGAGGAGTAGTCCTGGAGGTGAGGAGTATAATAGGAGGAGTAGTCCTGGGGGGAGAGGAGGATAATAGGAGTAGTACTGGGGGGTGAGGAGTCTAATAGGAGGAGTAGTCCTGGGGGGAGAGGAGTCTAATAGGAGGAGTATTCCTGGGGGGAGAGGAGGATAATAGGAGTAGTAGTCCTGGGGGTGAGGAGTCTAATAGAAGGAGTAGTTCTGGGGGGGGAGAAGAATAATAGGAGGAGTAGTCCTGGGGGGAGAGGAGGATAATAGGAGGAGTAGTCCTGGGGGGAGAGCAGGATAATAGGAGGAGTAGTCCTGTAGGGAGAGCAGGATAATAGGAGGAGTAGTCCTGGGGGGAGAGGAGTCTAATAGGAGGAGTAGTCCTGGGGGGAGAGGAGTCTAATAGGAGGAGTATTCCTGGGGGGGGGAAGAATAATAGGAGTAGTAGTCCTGGGGGGAGAGCAGGATAATAGGAGGAGTAGTCCTGTGGGGAGAGCAGGATAATAGGAGGAGTAGTCCTGGGGGGAGAGGAGGATAATAGGAGGAGTAGGCCTGGGGGAGAGGAGGATAATAGGAGGAGCAGTCCTGGGAAGAAAGGAGGATAATAGGAGGAGTAGTCCTGGGGTGAGAGGAGTATAATAGAAATAGTCCTGGGGGGAGAGGAGTATAATAGGAGGAGTAGTCCTGGGGGGAGAGGAGTATATTAGGGGGAGTAGTTCTGGAGGTGAGGAGTATAATAGGAGGAGTAGTCCTGGGGGGAGAGGAGGATAATAGGAGGAGTAGTCCTGGGGGTGAGGAGTCTAATAGGAGGAGTAGTCCTGGGGGGAGAGGAGTATAATAGGGGGAGTAGTCCTGGAGGGAGAGGAGTATAATAGGAGGAGGAGTCCTGGGGGGAGAGGAGGATAATAGGAGGAGTAGTCCTGGGGGGAGAGGAGGATAATAGGAGGAGGAGTCCTGGGGGAGAGGAGTATAATAGGAGGAGTAGTCCTGGAGGTGAGGAGTATAATAGGAGGAGTAGTCCTGGGGGGAGAGGAGTATAATAGGAGGAGTAGTCCTGGGGGTGAGGAGTATAATAGGAGGAGTAGTCCTGAGGGAGAGGAGTATAATAGGAGGAGTAGTCCTGGGGGAGAGGAGGATAATAGGAGGAATAGTCCTGGGGGGAGAGGAGGATAATAGGAGGAGTAGTCCTGGGGGAGAGGAGTATAATAGGAGGAGTAGTCCTGGAGGTGAGGAGTATAATAGGAGGAGTAGTCCTGGGGGGAGAGGAGGATAATAGGAGGAGTAGTCCTGGGGGGAGAGGAGGATAATAGGAGGAGTAGTCCTGGGGGAGAGGAGTATAATAGGAGGAGTAGTCCTGGAGGTGAGGAGTATAATAGGAGGAGTAGTCCTGGGGGGAGAAGAATAATAGGAGGTGTAGTCCTGTGGGGAGAGCAGGATAATAGGAGGAGTAGTCCTGGGGAGAAAGGAGGATAATAGGAGGAGTACTCCTGGGGTGAGAGGAGTATAATAGAAGTAGTCCTGGGGGGAGAGGAGTATAATAGGAGGAGTAGTCCTGGGGGGGAGAGGAGTATAATAGGAGGAGTAGTCCTGGGGGGAGAGGAGGATAATAGGAGGAGTAGTCCTGGAGGTGAGGAGTATAATAGGAGGAGTAGTCCTGGGGGGGGAGAAGAATAATAGGAGGAGTAGTCCTGTGGGGAGAGCAGGATAATAGGAGGAGTAGTCCTGAGGGGAGAGGAGGATAATAGGAGGAGTAGTCCTGGGGGTGAGGAGTCTAATAGGAGGAGTAGTCCTGGGGGGAGAAGAGTCTAATAGGAGGAGTATTCCTGGGGGGAGAGGAGGATAATAGGAGGAGTAGTCCTGTGGGGAGAGCAGGATAATAGGAGGAGTAGTCCTGGGGAGAAAGGAGGATAATAGGAGGAGTAGTCCTGGGGTGAGAGGAGTATAATAGAAGTAGTCCTGGGGGGGAGAGGAGTATAATAGGAGGAGTAGTCCTGGGGGTGAGGAGTCTAATAGGAGAAGTAGTCCTGGGGGGAGAGGAGTCTAATAGGAGGAGTAGTCCTGGGGGGAGAGGAGTCTAATAGGAGGAGTATTCCTGGGGGGGGGGAAGAATAATAGGAGTAGTAGTCCTGGGGGGAGAGCAGGATAATAGGAGGAGTAGTCCTGTGGGGAGAGCAGGATAATAGGAGGAGTAGTCCTGGGGGGAGAGGAGGATAATAGGAGGAGTAGGCCTGGGGGGAGAGGAGGATAATAGGAGGAGTAGTCCTGGGGAGAGAGGAGGATAATAGGTGGAGTAGTCCTGGGGTGAGAGGAGTATAATAGAAGTAGTCCTGGGGGGAGAGGAGTATAATAGGAGGAGTAGTCCTGGGGGGAGAGGAGTATAATAGGGGGAGTAGTTCTGGAGGTGAGGAGTATAATAGGAGGAGTAGTCCTGGGGGAGAGGAGTATAATAGGAGGAGTAGTCCTGGGGGGAGAGGTGTATAATAGGAGGAGTAGTCCTGGAGGTGAGGAGGATAATAGGAGGATTAGTCCTGGAGGTGAGGAGTATAATAGGAGGAGTAGTCCTGGGGGGAGAGGAGGATAATAGGAGGAGTAGTCCTGGGGGGTGAGGAGTCTAATAGGAGGAGAAGTCCTGGGGGGGGGGAGAGGAGTTAATAGGGGGAGTAGTCCTGGGGGGAAAGGAGTATAATAGGAGGAGGAGTCCTGGGGGGAGAGGAGTATAATAGGAGGAGTAGTCCTGGGGGGAGAGGAGGATAATAGGAGGAGTAGTCCTGGGGGGAGAGGAGGATAATAGGAGGAGGAGTCCTGGGGGAGAGGAGTATAATAGGAGGAGTAGTCCTGGAGGTGAGGAGTATAATAGGAGGAGTAGTCCTGGGGGGAGAGGAGTATAATAGGAGGAGTAGTCCTGGGGGTGAGGAGTATAATAGGAGGAGTAGTCCTGAGGGAGAGGAGTATAATAGGAGGAGTAGTCCTGGGGGAGAGGAGTATAATAGGAGGAGTAGTCCTGGGGGGAGAGGTGTATAATAGGAGGAGTAGTCCTGGAGGTGAGGAGGATAATAGGAGGATTAGTCCTGGAGGTGAGGAGTATAATAGGAGGAGTAGTCCTGGGGGGAGAGGAGGATAATAGGAGGAGTAGTCCTGGGGGGTGAGGAGTCTAATAGGAGGAGTAGTCCTGGGGGGAGAGGAGTCTAATAGGAGGAGTATTCCTGGGGGGAGAGGAGGATAATAGGAGGAGTAGTCCTGGGGGGAGAGGAGGATAATAGGAGGAGTAGTCCTGGGGGAGAGGAGTATAATAGGAGGAGTAGTCCTGGAGGTGAGGAGTATAATAGGAGGAGTAGTCCTGGGGGGAGAGGAGTATAATAGGAGGAGTAGTCCTGGGGGGGAGAGGAGTATAATAGGAGGAGTAGTCCTGGAGGTGAGGAGTATAATAGGAGGAGTAGTCCTGGGGGGAGAGGAGGATAATAGGAGGAGTAGTCCTGGAGGTGAGGAGTATAATAGGAGGAGTAGTCCTGGGGGGGGAGAAGAATAATAGGAGGAGTAGTCCTGTGGGGAGAGCAGGATAATAGGAGGAGTAGTCCTGAGGGGAGAGGAGGATAATAGGAGGAGTAGTCCGGGGGGTGAGGAGTCTAATAGGAGGAATAGTCCTGGGGGGAGAGGAGGATAATAGGAGGAGTAGTCCTGGGGGTGAGGAGTCTAATAGGAGGAGTAGTCCTGGGGGGAGAAGAGTCTAATAGGAGGAGTATTCCTGGGGGGAGAGGAGGATAATAGGAGGAGTAGTCCTGTGGGGAGAGCAGGATAATAGGAGGAGTAGTCCTGGGGAGAAAGGAGGATAATAGGAGGAGTAGTTCTGGGGTGAGAGGAGTATAATAGAAGTAGTCCTGGGGGGAGAGGAGTATAATAGGAGGAGTAGTCCTGGGGGGAGAGGAGGATAATAGGAGGAGTAGTCCTGGGGAGAAAGGAGGATAATAGGAGGAGTAGTCCTGGGGGTGAGGAGTCTAATAGGAGAAGTAGTCCTGGGGGGAGAGGAGTCTAATAGGAGGAGTAGTCCTGGGGGGAGAGGAGTCTAATAGGAGGAGTATTCCTGGGGGGGGGAGAATAATAGGAGTAGTAGTCCTGGGGGGAGAGCAGGATAATAGGAGGAGTAGTCCTGTGGGGAGAGCAGGATAATAGGAGGAGTAGTCCTGGGGGGAGAGGAGGATAATAGGAGGAGTAGGCCTGGGGGGAGAGGAGGATAATAGGAGGAGTAGTCCTGGGGGGAGAGGGGAGAGGAGGATAATAGGTGGAGTAGTCCTGGGGGGAGAGAAGTCTAATAGGAGGAGTAGTCCTGGAGGTGAGGAGTCTAATAGGAGGAGTAGTCCTGGGGGGAGAGGAGTCTAATAGGAGGAGTATTCCTGGGGGGAGAGAAGAATAATAGGAGGAGTAGTCCTGGGGGAAGAGGAGGATAATAGGAGGAGTAGTCCTGGAGGTGAGGAGTTTAATAGGAGGAATAGTCCTGGGGGAGAGGAGGATAATAGGAGTAGTAGTCCTGGGGGTGAGGAGTCTAATAGGAGGAGTAGTCCTGGGGGGGAGAAGAATAATAGAAGGAGTAGTCCTGTGGGGAGAGCAGGATAATAGGAGGAGTAGTCCTGGGGAGAAAGGAGGATAAAAGGAGGAGTAGTCCTGTGGTGAGAGGAGTATAATAGAAGTAGTCCTGGGGGGAGAGGAGTATAATAGGAGGAGTAGTCCTGAGGGGAGAGGAGGATAATAGGAGGAGTAGTCCTGGGGGTGAGGAGTCTAAGGCTATGTGCCCACGCTAGAATGTCCCTGCGGATTTTTTTGCCTGAAAATCCGCGACTTTCCGCGGATTTGCCGCGGATTTTGATGCGGATTTTTTTTTTTTTTTTCCCCATTCAAAGCCAAAAATCCGCACCAAATCTGCACCAAACAATTGACATGCTGCAGATTTTTCCGGATCAAAATCCGCGGCAAATCCGCCGCGGAAAAATCCGCAGCATGGGCACAGCATTTCCAAAATGCCATTGAAATGGCTTGGAAGTGCTGCTGCTGCAGATTTTCGGCAAATCCGCGGTAAATCCGCGGCAAAATCCGCGGTAAATCCGCGGTAAATCCTGTAGCGTGGGCACATAGCCTAATAGGAGGAGTAGTCCTGGAGGTGAGGAGTGTAATAGGAGGAGTAGTCCTGGGGGGAGAGGAGTCTAATAGGAGGAGTATTCCTGGGGGGAGAGAAGAATAATAGGAGGAGTAGTCCTGGGGGAAGAGGAGGATAATAGGAGAAGTAGTCCTGGGGAGAAAGGAGGATAATAGGAGGAGGAGTCCTGGGGTGAGAGGAGTATAATAGAAGTAGTCCTGGGGGGAGAGGAGTATAATAGGAGGAGTAGTCCTGGGGGAGAGGAGTATAATAGGAGGAGTAGTCCTGGGGGGAGAGGAGGATAATAGGTGGAGTAGTCCTGGGGGAAGAGGAGGATAATAGGAGGAGGAGTCCTGGGGTGAGAGGAGTCTAATAGGAGGAGTATTCCTGGGGGGAGTGAAGAATAATAGGAGGAGTAGTCCTGGGGGGAGAGGAGTATAATAGGAAGAGTAGTCCTGGGGGGAGAGGAGTATAATAGGAGGAGTAGTCCTGGGGGAGAGGAGGATAATAGGAGGAGTAGTCTTGGAGTGAAAGGAGGATAATAGGAGAAGTAGTCCTGGAGGTGAGGGGTATAATAGGAGGAGTAGTCCTGGGGGGAGAGGAGGATACTAGGAGAAGTAGTCCTGGGGAAGGGGTGTATAATAGGAGGAGTAGTCCTGGAGGAGAGTTGTCTGATAGGTGGAGTAGTCCTGGGGGGAGGTGTATAGGTGCCCAATGTGTGTGGGGGACGTGGCCAAGCGGGGCAGACGTGGCCGAGCGGGGAGGCGTGGCCGAGGGTGTGGGCCATGGCCGAGGGGCAGAGTGTGGGGGGGCGTGGCCGAGGGGGGGCAGATTTTGGGGGGTGTGGCCGAGGGGGGGCAGAGTGTGAGGGGGCGTGGCCGAGGGGGGCAGAGTGTGGGAGGCGTGACCGAGGGGGGCAGAGTGCGGGGGGCGTGACCAAGCGTGGGGCGTGGCTGAGCGCGGAGGCGTGGCTGAGCATGGGGGCGTGGCCGAGCGTGGGGGGCGTGGCCGAGTGGGCAGAGTGTGGGGGCGTGGCCGAGCGGGGCAGAGTGTGGGGGGCGTGGTCAAGCGGGGCAGCGTGTGGGGGGCGTGGCCAAGGGGGCAGAGTGTTTGGGGGCGTGGCCAAGTGTGGGGGCGTGGCCGAGGGGGCAACTATGCAAAGCGGTTTCCATAGTTACCTGATGTGTATCATTGTTATCAGCGTACGTGTGCCGGGAGTCGGGGTATGCTAGTAAGCATGGTACACATCAGGTAAGTATTCAAAGAGACAGTGCTGGGTCACTTGTTGGTCTCCTGCTGTGCAGCACGCATCAGCGTGTGACAGCGGGAGACCAACGATTAGAATGGGCAGGGAGCCGGCATATGCTGGTAACCATGCTACACAATATTACCCGATGTGTACCATGGTTACCAGCGTACCCCGCCCCCCGCACGCAAGGGAGCCCACACCAGCGTACTCCAGCAACCCCAGCAATGCGAGGGTATGTGTCAGCTGGGTTGCCGACGTACGCTGGTATGGGCTCCCGGGGGTACAGCACTCACCTGGGAGTCGGGGCTCCGTGTCGGTTCGGGGAATGCGTGTGGGGGCGGGGCCAGAGCGAGCATGCAATGCGTGAGGGGGGCGGGGCGTGGCCGAGTTGCCAATGCGTGCAGGGGGCCGGGGCGAGAGGCCAATCCGTGTGGGGGCGGAGCCTGGGCGAGAGGCCAATCCGTGCGGGGGCGGAGCCAAGGCGAGCGGCCAATGAGACGCTTGTCACGGTAACGACAGAATTTTGGAGCAAGACAGACAGACAGACAGACAGAATAAGGCAATTATATATATAGATAGAGTCATTACACACAGAGTGATCTATTCCTATATATTATATAGAGTCATTACACACAGAGTGATCTATTTCAAGTCTTTATTTCTGTTACTGTTGATGATTATGGCTTACAGCCAATAAAAACCCAAAATTCATTATCTCAGAAAATTAGAATAATTGCCACAAATCACCTACAAAGGCTTCCGAAGCGTTTAAAATGGTTCCTTAGTATCTTCAGTAGGCTACACAATCATAGGGATGACTGGTGACTGGACAGATGTCGAGAAGGCAGTTATTGACACACTCCACAAGAAGGGTAAGCCACAAAAGGATATTGCTAAATAACCTGGCTGTTCATAGAGTGCTGTATCTAAGCATAATAATGGAAAGTTGAGTGGAAGGAAAAAGTGTGGCAGAAAAAGGTGCACAAGCAACTGGAATAACCACAGCCTTGATAGGATTGTTAAGGAAAGACCATTCAAAAATGTGGGGGAGATTCACAAGGAGTGGACTGCTGCTGGAGTCAGTGCTTCAAGAGCCACCACACACAGACGTATCCAGGACATGGGCTACAACTGTCATATTCCTTGTGTCAAGGCGTCATGACCAATAGACGATGGCAAAAGTTTCTTACCTGGGCCAAGGAGAAAAAGAACTGGACTCTTTCTCAGTGTCAAAGGTGTTGTTTTTAGATGAAAGTAAATTTTGCATTTCATTTGGAAATTGTGGTCCCAGAGTCTGGAAGAAGAGTGGAGAGGCCACAATCCAAGCTGTGTGAGGTCTAGTGTGAAGTTTCCACAATCAGTGATGGTTTGGGGAGCCATGTCATCTCCTGGTATCAGTGCACTGTGTTTTCTCAAGACCAAAGTCAGCGCAGCCATCTACTAGGAAATTTTAGAGCACTTCATATTTCCCTCTGCCGACAAACTTTTTGGAGATGGAAATTTCATTTTCCAGCAGGACTTGTCACCTGTCCACACTGCCAAAAGTACCAATACATGGATTAATAACTACAGTATCAGTGTGCTTGATTGGCCAGCAAACTCGCCTGACCTAAACTCCATAGAGAATCTATGGGGTATTGTCAAGAGGAAGATGAGAGACACCAGACCCGACAATTCATTAGATCAGCATACATGTACTGGGAATAATGCAGGCTCGCCACTCGTATATACGTCCTTGATTGTGAATGAGACCCGAGGATGCAATGCTCGGTACACTCTCCTCTAGAAGCAGTTCAGGGAGAGTTGTTGTAGCACGGAGAGCTTAGAATAAAGAAGGGTTTATACACTGCCATTAATGTGGCACTAAAAGGTGTTTTTAGCCTGGTTTAAGTAATAAATAATTAAAAAAAGAAAAATAATGCGGTTTCCCCCCTTTTTTTCATAACCAGCCAAGGCAAAGCAGACAGCATTAATGTGGTATTATCTGGCTGGGAAGGCCCATGGTTATTGGGCCCTTCCCAGCCTAATAATATCAGCCCACTGCCACTCCAGAATTGACACATCACATTATATGTGCCAATTCTGGTGAATCACCCTGTGTCTTCCTGATTGCCCTGGTGTGATGGCAATTGGTGTAATATTTTTTTGAGTTGATGTCAGCTGTGTAATGTCAACTGGCATCAATCCGAGGGGATCGTAACGGAGAGCCGTCTATCAGACACCCCATTAATAACCCAGTAAGTATAATGATAAAACACACACAGATATAGTTTTATTAAAAAAAAAACTATAACAGGGTATTATGGGATCACTAGGAAAAGAGGAGCCTAAACTGGCACTGAGGCTAGGGGAACCCTGGCTGACCTTGATCCCAAAGATACATATGAAGGTGATGATGTTTGGGCCACCTTCCTAACCCTCTCTCCACCCAGGAGAGGGCCACGACAGAAGTGATTAATTATACACAAATAAGCAGACGGGTGAAAAAAGAAATCTCAAACTTACAGTTATCACTCACAGAGGTAAAGACAATAAATGTTTAGAAGAAAACTAAAGGTCCAGTCACACATAACGAGATCGTGAACGAGATCGCTACTACGTCACACTTTCTGGATCGTTTATGAGTCGTTGTTGAAATCGCATGTTGGGTGTCACACATAACGAGTTTATGAACGAGCATGCGTCCCGTATAACGATCTTTCAAATCGCTGGGACCCTGTCACACAGCAACTATGTTAACGATTCCAATCCCATTAGGGGCGTAGTAAAATGCAGTGAGTCACGTAGGCGTGCATTTGCGTCGCCTTTTCCGCTTTCATTGGCGGCCAATACTGCGTTCTGATTGGGCGGCCGGGCGGGCGTCGCCTTTTCCACCCCCTCCGCTCTGATTGATAAGGACACTGTCACACAGCTACTATGTTAACGATTCCAATCCCATTATGCAGTGAGTCACGTAGGCGTGCATTTGCGTCGCCTTTTCCATACCCCCCTCCGCTCTCTTTGGCGGCCAATACTGCGTTCTGATTGGGCGGCCGGGCGGGCGTCGCCTTTTCCACCCCCTCCGCTCTGATTGATAAGGACCCTGTCACACAGCTACTATGTTAACGATTCCAATCCCATTATGCAGTGAGTCACGTAGGCGTGCATTTGCGTCGCCTTTTCCATACCCCCCTCCGCTTTCATTGGCGGCCAATACTGCGTTCTGATTGGGCATGCAGGGGGCGTATCTAGCGTTTAAATTTTGGATCGCGTCACCCTTTGTCACTTCTTTTGCGCTTTGCTTTGAGATAGAACCTGCGTCTCCACCCTGATTCCTTCGTCCATTGTACCCGGTCGCTTTGTTGGTGTGTTTTTCGGATCGAAGCCGCAGCTGCACCTGGAGTATCCTTGCAGTGCTCTCGAGTGTCGGTGAGATCGTATTTGCGATTCCGCTTGGATTCTACATTGATATACACTTCTTTGAAAAGGTAGGTCTTTTTTTTTGTTGGGGGGGGGTGGGCTTTTTTTTGAATAATGTTCTTGCTGTTAGATATATGTTAATATTTATTATGTCAGTTGATTGCTGTTAGATATATGTTAATATTTATTATGTGAGTTAATTAAAGTTGCTGGCTTTTATCTGTGCGTGTATAATGCCTTTTAAAGAGGGGTCTCTCCATAGTGCTGTTTGTAATGTGTCCTATCCTAGCATCGCTGGCTCTTTTGTCTCTCATTAAATAAAATATAGAAATGTGGCACTCCTTCTATAGTCGCTGGTGCTTGGATAGGGTCCCACCCCAGATCAAAAAATGAAAAAAATCCAGCACTCAAAGCATTTAACTGAAATTGTTTTATATTTTATTCATGGATCTGTGTAATTATTAAAGACGTTTCGGTCATCCGACCTTCATCAGTTTACACAGAAAAGGTTCTTTAGAAATATATGAAAAAGCTGGACCAGAGGAAAAAGCTGCCCGTCCGGGTCTGCAGTCAATGTCACATACTGTCTACAGAACCTTTTCTGTGTAAACTGATGAAGGTCGGATGACCGAAACGTCTTTAATAATTACACAGATCCATGAATAAAATATAAAACAATTTCAGTTGAATGCTTTGAGTGCTGGATTTTTTTCATCTTTTGTCTCTCAGCTACAGCCGCCATTTTGTGTTTCTGCCACACATAGGGGCGGCCATTTTAGTCTCTGCCACACCATAACCAAAAATTGTGATCGGTTTATTGCAACTTCTTTTATGTTTACATATAAATTTTTCATTCTTTATTTCAGATGGCTTATTATAACAAAGAAGACTTTGTGCGTGAGCTGCTGGATTTGTATAAATCACTGCCCTGCTTGTGGAGAATCAAATCCGCCGAATATTCAGACAGAACCCAAAAACAAGCCGCCTATGCCCAACTGGTGGAGCTTTTTAAAAAACACAGTGGAGGCGAGGCGGTGGATGTCAAAGTAGTAAAAAAGAAGATACAAGGCTTGAGGACTGTATACAAGAAGGAAGCTAATAAGGTGGAGAAATCCAAAAAGTCAGGGGCCGGCACTGACCAGGTGTATGTTTCTCCCTTGTGGTATTTCAATCTCCTGGAATTCACAAGGGACCAGGAGCTACCACGAATGATGGAAAGCTCCTACCAAAGAAACGTAGACCTGGAAGCAGACTTTCCAATCGATGACATCCCGATCGATGACAACACCTCCGCTGTTGTAGATGTAAGTACCTTATTTGCTTCACGGTACATAGCATTCAAACTTTATATGTACATGCCATTGAGGAACACAAAATAGTAACTTATTGTTACCATGATTTATTGTGCAGTTTGGAAAAGTTATCCCTTCCAGTTCAGATAAGTACACTCCAATACAATTTTGTCACACTTTAATTAAATTTACTAACTATTAATGTATGACTTTTAATTAACATTTATTTTTCTGTTCCCGCAGAACCCTCAGACAGATATGGTGAGGCCCCAATTGAATGAGAACCCCACCACATCGAGCGAGCCAATTGTGGAGGATAATGAGGCACCTGCACCCTCTGGTGAAATGCGGCGAAGACATTTACGCAAAAAGAAGGCCAACACCCCTGTGACATCCGCTGAATTTTATTCTTTGGCAACCCAACTGCTATCACAGCCAAAAAGCAGTCCAGTGGATAGCTTTGCCGCATTTGCATCGGACAGACTTTGCAAATTGGATCCCACACAGAGGGAGCAAGCCGAGAGACTAATGTTGGAAGTCCTAAGAAAGGCAGGCCGAGGAGAACTTGATGACAATGACACGATATGCAAGAAGAACCAGCCCCATGATTCTAATACATGGATTCCTCGCCAGCCCCTGCAAAGTACACCAAACAGGATGCATCCACCACGCTTGCAGCTTGACCACCCCCCACAGTATCCCCCCCCACAGTATCCCCCCCCACAGTTTCCCCCCCACATTATCCCAGGTATTCAAATGATTCATTTTTAAGCCAACTGTCATCTCCCACCCGGCCTGAATATGTCAACCAATATGAAGACGGCAACTAAATTTTGTTATTGTTGTTGTTTTGTTATTTGAGATTAATTTTAATTGATTGTTATATTTTCATTGTAATAATAAATTTATGTTGGTTCAATCTTGCAGCCTGCGTTACTTAATTCAGCATATGGTTGTGATGCCCTGGCAAAACACGGTAGTTACAGAGATTGTACCATACTCCACCCTCATTGGCATACCACCACACAACCCCCACACTCATGTACAGCAAACAACCAGTAAAGCCTAGTCACCCCCTCGTGGATAATGGGATTGGTGCATCTATAAAGATGCCTACATGTAATATGATGTTTGTGAGTGGTGAGTTTGTGAGTGGTGATAGCTGTTAACTTGCTTTATGCAATGAGACATACCAAACAGCAGATATCAATTTCAAATTTTTTATAACACATGTATATGTACACAATAACAAAAAAAAACAAAAACCGTTAGTTGCTGCTGCCCTCCCCTTGTCCAGCCACATAACGTGCCAGCAGCGCCGCATGCCGCTCCACTTTGTCCATCAGCCTCCTGTGGGCTGACATCATCCTTCTTTGGGCAGCGATGATGCTACCTTGGGAGGACATGAGTTCGGCCAAAGTGGGTATGCCTATGTAGGGAATGGTAAAATTAATAAATCATAATTTTTATTTCTGCTTATTATTACAAAGTAGGAGATTCATGACTTACGGTTATCCCCCTCGTCCGATAAAGACTCACTTATGGACCCTGGACTAGCATCTATGAAAACAAAAAACACTTTATAGTACTCAACAGCTTTTTGTTTTGCACTTTATATGGCGTTAATGTTATATTCAAAAATTACCGGGGGCCGATCCGGCCGGTGGCCCCTGTGGGTGTTTCTCCTCCTCCTCCTCCTCCTCCTCCTCCTCTGGTGGCTGTAGCTCCACCGGGGGCTCGGGCTGATCATGGGGCACATGCTCTCCCTCCTCTGCGGCCCCTTGCTCCTCTGGGGGTTCTTAAGAAAATATAAAGTTTAATGTGGTTGCGTTATGATACATATAGGACTGTGGGGGGTACATTGAAATATATGGCGGACTACGTAGCCTACCTTATACAAGGACTATGGGGGTGAATTTGAACACATTGTGGACTATGTGGTGCAGTATAATATATGGAGAACTCTGGGGTGAATGAAACTTCATGGAGAACTCTAGGAAATTCATTACAGTTCATGGAGGACTATGGGATGCATTCTAATATATGAAGGGTTATGTGGAACCCTTTATACTATATGGAAGGCTATGTGGGGGCCAATATTGTATTTGGAGAACTAGATATGAGGGGGGACAAAAATACAAGCAGGAGATGGAATTTTTTTATGCTGAGGGAAAAAGACCCACTACCCACAGCACCCAGCTTTGCCATGTTCTCTCTGATATGGGAAAAGCTGGGTGGTGAGGGAATGATGTTTTACAAAAGAATGGCGAAGCTGGGTGCCAAGGACAAGAGGTATATCAGAACATATGAAAACTGTGTGCTGATAGAGGGTTGTCAGTTCATGGGAAATCTTGGTGTAGAGAGCCTACTGTCTGCGTAATTTCCCTGTGTCCCGAGTGTCAGTGTAATTAGCCCGTACCACAAGTGTCGGTGTATCTATCGATCTATGCAATAGATCTCTATATATAGATCTGTTACATATTATATATATATATAATCTATATATATATTATATATATATATAATCTATCTATCGTTCAATGCAATAGATCTCTATATATATATCTATTACATATTATATATATAATCTATCTATCGATCTATTACATAGATCGATAGATTATATAAATACTTTTAATGAATTAAAAGAAAAAAAAAAAATATATATATATATATATATATATATAAATATATATACATTAAAATATATATATTTATTATTTAAATATTATATGTATATATTTATTTTTATAATTATATATATAATTAATATATTATATATATTTTTATAATTATATATAGATATATATATATTATTTATATATATATTATATGTATATATTTATTTTTATTATTATATATATCTAAATATATTTTTTGAATTTTATCTATATATATATATATTTATATATATATTATATATATATAATCTATCGATCTATATAATACATTATATATATATAATTGTAATTAAAAAAAAGGATATATATATCATAAATATATACATTTAAATCTATATATTTATTAGTTATTATATATGTATATTTTCTTATATTTATATATATAATTAATATGAATTATATATATATTTAATTTAAAAATATATATATATAGATATATATATTATTTATATATGTATTATATATATTTATATATTTATTTTTATAATAAATATATATATATATATAGATAGAGATATATATATATATATATATATATATATATATAATTATATATAAATAGATATATATTTAAAAAGACCATTATAAGTTGCCAAGGCACACTCATCTGCGCCTACCTTGGTTTTGGAACTCTGCTTGTATGGCAGAGATCCGGGCGCTGGAGCGGTAACGCAGATCCGCTAATTTTTTGCGGATCTGGGCGCAGGTGCGCTCCAAATGAAACCTCCTCCTCAGCCCACGTTGGATCCTGCGCAAGACCGCTTTTTTATGGAGAAGTGGATGCTCTTGCGCCTCACGGCAATCATAATCGCGAGCATCCACTTCTCTGATTAGGTAACGGACCTCCGCCTCTCCCCAAGCTGTCGCCCTCCTGCGTGCCGCCATTGTTCGCTGGTGTGTCTGCGTAGCAAACGCAGTTACGTCACCCGCAGTAACGCCTCTTCACATCTGATTCGACGGATAGCGTCACGTGAACGCTAGCTCCAATCATATTGGGGTAGACGTTGTTGATCCTGCTCCAGCCAATGGCCGCCGATATTACATCTTCGGCCATGGCTGGATTGTTGATTTGTGAAATATTACAATTGCTATGATTGAAGGTGAAAGTGCGACGCACTTTTAAGAAATCAGAATGATCTTTGCTGCAGAAATGAGATCGCGCCATGACGCAAATGCTGTGTCAAGGGGGTCGTGGTAGCACACACTCCGAGCGCACATACAATTATAAAAAATCGAAAAAGAGATGTCGTTTGATGAAGGTTTCGGGGACGCACAAACGTCCCCGTTTAAAAACCCCAAATGAAAATATATACAGCTTCATATTCATAATTTGTGTGTTTTTTTTTTTTATTGCATTGGCACATGGAAATCAAAATTGTACAAGAGCCCTAAATGATGTATTCATCATACAGCTGGACGCCAAATTGAGGAAGTAAATAAACCTTTGCAGGGTTTTACCTAAAGAAAAGCAATGTTGAAGTTAAAAGTGAACATTTTACTTTTAAACCCAAAAAACAAATTTTAGTCATACCATTGAGCATTTATACTAGGGTATCAAGATAAAATTCACCATAAAATATATTGTGCAATTTCTTCTTAGTGCACCCATATGTAATATGTGGTTGAAATCAACTGGTTTGGCACATATTTTGGCACGCTGTTGTTCGCTACGCTCACTCTCAATGTGCGATCCGGAGCAGGAGGCCCAATGATAGCGGTGATGACACCCGGTGCCGGGCCGGACTAGTCTGGGGGTCGTAAGTGGTTGCCGGAGTCATGGCTTCAGTGGGGGTGATTGTAGTTTATATTCGTGACGCCACCTTAATCCGCCGCTGCTGTATGGGGCCTCCGGGGGTGATGTAACGGCAGCAATGGTGGTACTGCTCCCCACAGTAGCCCTTAATAGTGAATGAATGACAAACAAATCTTGTGGAAAGTAAAAACAACTGTTTATTAAAGTAATCGTTTTGCAAAAATGACATTTTAGTATAAATGTGATGAACATAACAATACAAGTACCCATATATTTTAAAATTAGTATAAATGTGATGAACATAATACAAGTAACCATATATTTTAAAATTAAGAAGGGAAGTTTCTTAAACAAATCAATAAAAGAAAATAAAACTCAGCATAATAAATGTGCTCAATACAAGTTTATCTAATGCTGCCACGTAATTGCACCAGGACCATTAAAATATTGGCAGTACTTTTCTCGACAGACCTTCGCATCATCGGTATTTCTGCCGGGCGCCAATGGTTGAAGTCCTGCGATTGCGGGATCTTCAGAATGCCATTCGCCAAGCACCACTTCGCCATTTAAGTCAACAGAGTCTACAAAGCCTGTTGGACAGTACGTAATAGCATCTCGCCGTCGAAGAAAGTTGTGAAGGGCGCAACAGGCCAAAACAACTGCGTCTATTGATGGTATACTCAGGTTAATTGGTGTGTGGAAAACGCGGAAGCGATTTGCCATTATCCCAAAGGCATTTTCCACAACCCTGCGTGCCCTTGATAATCTGTAATTGAACCTTTGTCTTTCCGCCATTAGACTTTTCTGGGGGAATGGTTTCATGAGATTGGGATGAAGTGGGAAGGCTTCATCGCCCACAAATACAAAGTTAAGGTTTGCGGTAGTGTCAGAGTTGGGGGGCAAGTGCAGTTCACCATTTTGCAAACGTTCACCAAAGCCTGTGTGTTCTAAAACCCCACCGTCAGAAACCCTGCCATTCATGCCAACATCAACAGCAATAAATTCGTAATTGGCATTCACAAGGGCCATTAGGATGATGCTGAAATAGCCCTTATAGTTATAAAAATAGGAGCCGCTGTTCAGTGGTTGAGTGATCCGCACATGTTTCCCGTCCAAAGCACCACCACAGTTTGGGAACTGCCAAAGGTGTTCAAAATCGGAGGCAATCTTCTGCCATTCCTCCACAGTTTTGGGGAACTCAATGTAGTTACGCAGACTGTGGAAAATTGCTCTACATGTCTCCGGAATAAGAACGCTGAGCAGGGACCTTGAAATTGCAGAAGAAAAATGTAAGTCTTGCAGGGAGCGTCCGGTGGCCAGGAAACGCAGCGTGACTGCCAATCTTTCATCTGCCGGGATGGCAGCACGCATCGCTGTATTCTTGCACTGAATAATTGGCGTAACTCTTTCGAGTAAAAGGCTAAATGATTCTTCTGACATCCGCAGAAAATTGCGGAAATCCTGAGGATTATTTTCCTGCAGCTCTCTTAGCAGTTGCATGTGGGAGTATTTGTACCTCTTCTGCAGCCACTCTCTGGTCCACATGCGGCGCTTTCGTTTGGAACGCCTCTGTTCCACTTCACGTAGCCGACTGGCCTCAAACATCAATGCAGCACCCAGCACAACACGCTGAATGTCGTTCATGTTGTCCACACTGCAAAAAAACATGTAAAGATGAGAAAAGTTGCTATAAACCAATCACATTTTTTGGGGGGGTGTAAAAGAGACACTAAAATGGCCGCCCCCATAGAAGTGCACCAGTTCTAACTGTGTCAGAGAAACAAAATGGCGGCTGTAACTGTGTCAGAGAAACAAAATGGCGGCTGTAACTGTGTCAGAGAAACAAAATGGCGGCTGTAACTGTGTCAGAGAAACAAAATGGCGGCTGTAACTGTGTCAGAGAAACAAAATGGCGGCTGTAACTGTGTCAGAGAAACAAAATGGCGGCTGTAACTGTGTCAGAGAAACAAAATGGCGGCTGTAACTGTGTCAGAGAAACAAAATGGCGGCTGTAGCAGAGAGACAAAATAACCAGCAATACTAGATAAGGACACATAAAAGGACGATGGACGCACAAAAGGCAATATGTATACAGATAACAACCAACCACTTTCATGATCCGCAAAAATAATTACTATCTATAAACACAAAAACTTTCCATACTATAACAAAAACATGGAACATGTAACAAAGACTTTTCGAAAATGACTTACCACGTCCAGAAAATGCAGCCGTCTATGCTATCTATTAATAATCGCAGTTTCGATCCTCACAGCGACACGCTCGGGAACGAATGAGGGATATACAAGTGCAGATGCGGCTTTGATCCGAAAACCAAGCAAGCGGGAACAAAGCACGAATGAATCTGTAATACAGCGACACGCTCGGGAACGAATGAGGGAAGATGCAGCTTTGATCCGAAAACCAAGCAAGCGGGAACAAAGCACGAATGAATCTGGGTGTAGTCACAGGTTTGCTCCTAGAAGACTCAAAAGGGAACAAAGCATGAAGCGATACCCAATCAGAACGCAATAGTATTCTCATTGCTAACCAATCGTTGCAGAGAGGGGGCGCGGAAATGGCGACGTAACTACACACTATTGTTCTCAGCGCCAACCAATGGGTGCAGAAGGGGCGTGGAAACGGGGACGCAACAACACGCCTTCGTGCATCTCATCTAGGTCGTCAACGAAATCGTAAATAGGGTGTCAAACATACAGATTCATGCAGCCCAGCAGGACTCCAACGAGCCAAAAATGGCCCAAGCTGTTCGGCATCGATCAGCGATTTCGCAGCAGGGGGTGAATCGTTGGTACGTGTCAAACATGACGAGATCGCAATTGAAGTCGTTCTTGCGTCACACAAACTGTGACGTAGTAACGATCTCGTTTTACGATCTCGTTATGTGTGAAGTGGCCTTAAAGGAAGGGAGGAAATAATCAGACAATTAGAGCATTTCCATGACACACCAAACAGCAGAGAAAAGTACACCAGCAACAATATATCAAAGCACAAGGACCGGGATTGCATAAAGTTATCATTGGCATGGGAAACCAGGCTGCACTCTTAAAATCTTAAAAAGGGTGGAGGTGACTGTGATAGGTCTCCTGCAACATGTGACTCCAGCAGTAATCTACAGGCTAGCAGAAATAACTGCAAGTCTAATCACTGATAAAAGCACAGCTGGTCGACGCCCGAGCCTGTCTGTGCAACTCAAAAGCTGCATCGTGTAGAGTGTCTGACTCTGGTGTGTGAACAGCTTCAGAAGTAGACCGGACACTTAACAAGCTTTGAGCCAGACACTGTGTGACAAAAACACTCTTGACCTGGCTGACCAATTTATTAAAGAAAAATAAACCCATGAAGATCTGAAATAATCCGCCGAATCTGACATTGTCCACAAATGGGAATCTGAAAGACATAAAAAAGAGAGGTAAAGAAATAAAAACAAGAGACAGTCCATCATTGACCTATTTATTTCCATGACGTCCACCAATTCTATAGCACAACCCACGAGTCGTGTGTTTATTACCAGTGAAATGTTCCTCGATTTGAAGAACTTGTCCAGTGACTTCATTGTTGATTTGCTCATAACTATTCTATTGACTTCTGGTGTCATTCCTGCATTTTGAGTGATCATTGATCCCAGTATGTTGAACTATGGATTACTACAAATAAATTAACACGTAGAGCTAACCATTTCAGAGTGAAATATTTCTATTAGTTTATAAAGTGAATTAACCTGTGATCCAAATTACAACATACTAGAATGCTTTATATAGCCCCCATCTGCCCTGCAAGGCAAAAAAAATAGCTTTTAATGTACTTACAGATATGGCAGTCAGGTTCAATGGACGTCTCTGCTCTTGGTCCAGCGCCTCCCCTCTTCTTACGATCACCGTCTTCATTTCCTGCTTAATGAGGATGACACATTCTACGTCATCCACACAGTGACCTAAACTGCGCTCCTGCACAGGCGCACTTATGGCTATGTGCGCACAGTGCATTTTTCGCGGCGTTTTTGCGCGTTTTTCGGGTGCGTTTTTGGCCTCAAAACTGCAGGACTTTGCTTCCCCAGCAAAGTCTATGAGTTTTCATTTTTGCTGTCCGCACACATCTGTTTTTTTTACCTGCGTTTTTGAGTTTAAAAAAAAAAATGGACATGTCAGTTCTTTCCTGCGTTTTTCTGCGTTTTCCCCCCATGCAATGCATTGGAAAAACGCAGCAAAACGCAGAGATCAAAAACGCAGCAAAACGCAGCCAAAAATGCACCAAATCGCGGCAAACGAATGCGTTTTTTGATGCGTTTTTTCGACGCAGGTGCGTTTTTGTGCGTTTTTAGCGGCCAAAAACGCACAAAAACGCAGCGTCAAAAAGACGCAGTGTGCGAACCTAGCCTATCTCTGCTCTACCGACGGCAGAGAAAAGTACTGTAATAAAAAATTACATTATAAAAAACACGCCAAAAATGACAGCCAAAAATGCATAAAAAGCGATCCAAAAGTTATATCTAAAAAAGTTGTATAAATGAAAATGCCAAATCGTCCTGCAAAAAACAAGCCATGATATGGCTCATGCAGCAAAAAAAGAAATAAAAGTTACAGGCTTCAGAATATGGAGATGCAAAAACAAATCCATTTTTGTAAAATATTGTTTTTAGTGTGTAAAAGTAACATAGTTTCTGAGAAAAATAGCGTACAATAATAGTTGCTGTGAAAAAAATCGATGGCATATGCATGCCATACGGATGCTAGGCAAGAAAAAAAATCACACACTCGCACAGCACTTACATGATATGGAATACCAAGCAGATTTCACTCTTCCTACTTTTCTACACCATCTGTGCCCCCCATGTCTTTGTCATTTCAGTTTCACTACGTACTTTTCTGGTTGAAAATAGGACCATTTTTTTATACACAGACGTAAGCGAACCTTAACCCCGCAAATACATTTGTTTTAGCTCTTTTACTGCACGATGACCTGCGCAAAAATAGGAAAAAAAACAATAACTCTGTGTTTTGTTCATTCTGTGTCTGAACAATCTGAATTAAAAGTGATCCAAAAATGTTATATACACCAAAATGGTCAGAAAAAAATATCTAAGTTGTTGCATAAAAATCAGTGTTTACATAGGTCTGTTTGCCAAAAAATAAATAAGTTAGAGCTCTCAGAATACGGCAACAAAAAAACTATGCAAACTATGCAAAAATTGCATTTTAAGCTGTGAATATAGAAAAACAAAAACAAGACAAATCATAAATCTGGTATCGCTGTGTGACGCCCCTGGACTATCAGGTCGTCACAGGGTATTGCACGCTCTTTCCTCTAAGTGCAGTATCCAAGTCCCTCATGGTTCTGGGTCCCTACTATGCAGTGTCGCCGCCAACAGCAAACCAAATCCTATGAACACCCTGCACCACACCGACCAGACACACCAGTGGGCGGCTTGAGCGAAATAGGGTCGCCCACCTAGGGGTCAGGAGAGTGTCAGTGAAGTGAAGTGAAGTGGAGAGGAGTGAAGTGGAGGAAGCAGGGAGCAGTGGCTCTGGAAAGTAGCTGTCTAGGTTGCAGGCGGTGTCTGGGCCTAGAGGAGTCGGACCCTGGTCGCAGGGGATTGAGGGTAAGTGCCTGTGACCTGTCAAGAGGACAGTCGGAAACCTGGTCCCATCACTAGTCTGGGACCAAAGGCACGGCGGGGTACACGGACCTTAGGTTGGGGAGAAGCTTCAGGCAACCCGGCAATTCACCTGAGGAGAGCGGTGCCTTTATGGACTGTTCCCACTAGCTCCAGAATCGGGGCACTAGCACAACGAGGGGGATAGGGCCTTTCACATATGCAGCCCAGAAGATCCCAAGCATGAGCACTGAGAGCAGGCTCCCACACTTAGCCACAGTGGGGATCGGGGCCCGGCAAGTTCCAAACTACCGGGCCACTTCAGAAAATCTAAACTTTGTGCCAGGAGGTAGGTCACAGTGCACCAGGCAGCACTGCAGGGGATGGGACCCGGACGAGCTCCCCGAGAGAGGCAGCGGCACCAGAGACTTGGTTTACCCGGTTGTCAGCGTCTGCTTATTGGCTGAGTGAGTACATGAGTGGTCTTCCCGTCCTGGCACCCAGTATAACCTTCCAGAGCCCCTGGACGTACCCCTACCCGTGGAGGGGAACAACACCTGGCTGCCCCCATTCCATCACCCCGGGTACTCCCAATAACGGCAGCGGCGGTACCCCAATTACCGCATACCACGGGTGGCATCACAAACTACCATCCCCTTGTAAATATCCCCCTTTACCTTAAGAGTGTGGCCCCGAGCCCCCGGGTCTGGAGACCCTCGAGCCACGAAAGGACATTGCCCACAGATCGAGCGGTTCGATCCGCTGTTGGGGCAGCACAGCTGTAATGGTACTGACCTTAACAATAAAGCCATCTTATCACTAATACAAGATGGTGAACCATACAGAAATTAAAATGAGAACTATTCCCTAAAGATGGTTGGGGACAACAGAGAAAAATATTGTGGGCCACTTATAGGTGTGGCAACCCTGAGGCTTCAGTCACTACAGGGTACTGCGCCTCACCAGAGGTGCTGTCCTCATCCTGGGTA
The DNA here is from genome assembly GCF_048569485.1 of Anomaloglossus baeobatrachus. Lineage (NCBI taxonomy): Eukaryota > Metazoa > Chordata > Amphibia > Anura > Aromobatidae > Anomaloglossus > Anomaloglossus baeobatrachus. Next base: position 168,631,142 of record NC_134361.1, read on the forward strand.
CAGAGGAGGTCATTACCGGTAAACACCACAATCCACCAAAACACACAGTCAGTTGCCGTTCCAGCGGGACTGGGTTAGGGTAGGGTCATTTGGATGATCACCATAAGGAATGGGACCTCCCACCCACTAGTTCAGCAACCCGGGGGGTATAGCTACACAATGGGGAGAAAGGCGATACACACACACACGAAGTTAGTCAGTGATGGGGGACAAGTGAAGCGTGAGGAGAATATGGTCGCTGAGGAGAGAGCTGCGCCATAGCTCTCTCAGGACTGAGCACACAGAACAGGGTGCGGAACCCTAGGCTGGGTGGGTACTGCAAATCCCACAAGCAAAATCCGCTGGACAGAGGATTTCAAGTCTTCTAACCCACACAAAGTGCCAGGGGCACAGCAGCATACTAGAGCCAGGAGCCATGACAAAAGAGAGGCACCAGTAAAGGACTTGCACTGCCTGCCATACGGGACAGGACTGGAGCCAATACAAGGCAGAGGGTCCCAGTGTAGCTTCAGGCCACAGGGACCCACACAACACAGCGCAGGGAGGAAGGACTCACAGAGAAAAGCACAGGCCCTGACCTCCGAACTATCCGGGATCAGCTGGAGCCCATGATTACGGGACCCGGCACTCCAGAGGTGGTGATACTTCAGTGAGTAAACAACTTTGATTGCAACTCCTGTGTCGTCCAATCCTTCCCGCACCCTACCCTCGCCATTGATGCATGGCAGCAGGAGACTACTACTCCCAACATCCCTGGGGCCTGAGCTCTGCCTGTGGAGAGCTGCACCAACCGAGCTGCGCTACCATCTGCCCCAGAAGATACCTCCTGCAGAAGTGGCTCCCATGTTAGCTGCAAATCACAGGTGGCGTCACGGATACAATCTCTATTCTCCCCTGTAAATAACCCCTCCACCTTTATTGACTGTGACATCCCAACTCCCCCCTACACCAGCCCGGTGATGAGTAAACCTCCCCAGACACCATGGGCGCGTCATAGGCTTCAGATTGTTCAACTCATTTTAGAGGGTATCAACTTAAGCCTGCTTTACACGGTACGACCGATTGTGCGATTTCACAATCGATCGTACCCGCCCCCGTCCTTTTTGCGTCACGGGCAAATCGCTGCCCGTGTCGCACAAAGTCAGTAACCCCCGTCACACATACTTACCTCTCGTGCGACCTCGCTGTGGGCGGCGAACGTCCACTTCCTGGAGTGGGAGGGACGTTCAGCGTCACAGCGACGTCACACGGCCGCCGGCCAATAGAAGCGGAGGGGCGGAGATGAGCGGGACGTAAACATCCCGCCCACCTCCTTCCTTCCACATAGAGCCGGCGGCGGCCGCGGGAGGCAGGTGAGCTGCTCATCGTTCCCGTGGTGTCACACGGAGCGGCGTGTGCTACCACGGAAACGATGGTCAACTAAATCAACCGATATTATGGAACCTAACGAGCAGTACCCGACTCACGATTTGTGAACGATACTGCGTCGCTAGGAGGTGTCACACAGGCCGGCATCGCCAGCGATGCCGGATGTGCGTCACAAAAACCGTGACCCCGACGATCTATCGCACGATAGATTGCCTGGTGTAAAGCAGCCTTAAGAAGGAGTTCTATGCCATTCAGTTTGGAGAACCATTTTCCATAACCTCATTATGAGGATAAAAAGATTGAGGTTTTAGAATCTTCATTATTTTGTGTTTTATACACCAGCAACAAGTTACAATCTGCCATCAATTAATCCTTGTTGCCACTGGCTCTGAGACCAAAAGTCACTAATAATTTTTGATTATATACAATTTTAAAATCATATGTATAACCAACATGACAGACTCAAAGATATATTAGGCAGCGAGCCAGCAGGGAAACCACCACGAAGAATGTTTTGTGAAACGCATTGAGTGGTGGCTGAGCCACATTTTTATTTTACCTACTTGAACTTTACACAATCTATTTTTATTAACTTTTTGCACTACAACTAACTTTGGTGACTGGTATCATTTTCTATTTTGAAGGTTTCTATGCTGGCTCAACCACCACTCCAATCCTTGCACGTTTATTGTTTTGTTACTTTCTTTTCTGCCTTGGGACTTCCCACTCTGCCTGTGGTTGCAATTTTTTCTTTGACTCTATAATACTCATAATATTGGTGAAATCAAGAAACTTTGACTTCTGTTGATGAAGGATTTTGATTCAATGTCTCTGTATTCTGTCCTATAAAGTGTTTGAAAACCCTTCATATGGATATTAATTCATGTTCAAATACTGTGTGTTAGAAGAATATAAGCTAAGGTGTCCATGTTTTCAGAAAAGATAGCTTTCCTACTTGTAACACCCATACTGCCACTATCCTGCACCCTTCCCCAGGCAGGGATGTTGGTTCTCTCACCTGGCTGGCTGTCCTGCGGTGCCTGTGTGCCGCCCCCATGCCAGCAGCCTGCCGCTGCTCGGATCTGGACCTTCCGGTGGGTGGCTCGAGGGTCTCCGGACCCGGGGGGTCCCGCGGACACTCCGAATGAAAAGGGTAGGAGATGGTGGATGTAGGATGTATATGTACAAGCTGAGCTGTATTAAGTTTGTGACGCCACCCACGGTGTGTGGTGAGGTTGGACACCACCGCTGCAGTTACGGGGCACCCAGGGGAGATGTTATGCAGCAAGTTGTTAACCCCTCCGTGGGCAGGGATGGTGGCCCCGGGACCCATTGGGGTTTGGTGCAGGGAGATGGGCGACCACAGGGTGCTGGTGTACTCACTATTAAGGAAACACACGAGTCTCTGGTAAACCAAGGTGATGGTGGTCGGTGCCTGCAGCCGGCTGCGTTCTGGTTCCCCCACCCAGCTAGTGGTCTATGTCTTTCTCCTGCACCGTTTTAGAACGGTGGACTGCCTGTGCTTGCAACTTCAGGAGTCCGCTCCCAGCTGGATGTGGCCTAAGGAGCCCTTGCCCGCAGACGCTGGCCCGTGGGATCTCTGAGCCTTGGCGGTGGCCTTTTATCCCCCTCGGTGGGCTGTTCTCTTCTAATAGCGACTTTGGGTGGGACAGGACCTCTAGTCCTGGCCTCAATCGGTTAATTAACCAGTTCCATTCACTTCTGGTCCCGGCTTCAGGGTCTGAGTACCCCCTGTGTGCTCCAGTTACCGAGTCGGTTCCCCGGGTCGGTAGCAGCGGGCTACAAGCCTATCCCGGTCCACCTCGGTTCCACCGAGCTGTCTTCCTGGCTCCTGCAGACAGAGACCGCCGACTGCCTCCTAGCCAATGGCACCAGGGCTCCTACCCTGGCACCGTTCAATTTGGGGGTATTCGCTTCTGCTGGAGCTGGACACAGCTCCAGCCCACACTCCTCTCCAACTTGAACTCTAACACTTTTTCCTTCTTACTTTCCCGCCCCGGGCTGTCTAGACTCCTCGGTGGGCGTCTTCCAACCGCCTGGTTCTGCCCCCTGGTGTGTCTATCTAGCCCTGAGGCGGGTGACTAGGGTTTAAAGGTCGGCTGCTGTTACCTGTGAGGGAAGGTGTTGTGCAGGGGCCTATCTGTGACTACCTGGCCCGGCCAGTGCGTCACACCTGCCCTTTTCTCTGTTCATACTGCAGTCTCCTGGGGCCTGCACATGTCGCGGGCGGGGAGGAGGGTGTCAGCACACCGCGCTCACCCCTTCTGCTCGGGTCCGGCAGTTGCTCCTGGTGGCTCGAGCTGCGGGCCGGATCCCGGGGTGTCTCGAGCGACACTCCTCGCCCGTGAGTGAAAAGGGGGGTGTTTGTTGGGATTATAGTTCGTGACGCCACCCACGGTTGTGGTGATGGCACCACCGCTGCTCAGTGTGAGGGTCCCGGGGATGGTGATGGGAGCAGCCAGGTGTTGTGTTGCCCCTCCGTGGGTAGGGGTTGGTGATCCCGGGGCCCGGTGAAGAGATGTGAAGTGTAGGGCCTGGAGGGCGCAGGGACGCGGGGGCAGCGCTGTGCCTTGCGGCACTGTGGTACTCACTCAGCCTGAGACACGGACACAGTTTGTACGGTAAACCAACGGCTGGTAGGACGGTCCCACAGACGGTTGCACCTGCACTCCCGGTAGGTGACGGTGACGTCTCTCTTCCTTGCACCTGTTTGACTGATGGTAGCGGTGGATTCCCTCCGGTTACCCGCTCCCCGACTGCAATCTGGGCCGGAGGAGCTCTACACTTTGCCCGCAGGCGCTGGCCCTGGGGAAACTGGTGCCTTGGCGGTGGCGGTGTCTCCCCGGTAATGGTCGGGCTGTTGCCGTCAATCGGGACTTTGTTGCTGGGGGATCTGCGTCCCCTTCACTGACGGATTCGGCAAATTGGGCGACTCCTAGCCTTGCCGGGGTCCGAGAGGCCCCTGCCCTGGTGCTGACTGTCCTTCGGAACACTGCTCCAGACCACCGGGCACACAGCCAACGGGGTCCTTCCAGGAACTTCCGAACTGTCCCACTCCGGACAGTCACCGCCGTCGCTGACCTTGCTGTTCTAGCCCTACACACAGCTGGGCTCTCAGGCTTCTCCTTCTCTCTGCGCTCTCTCCACTTCTTGCTTTCCTCCTTTTCCACTTTCCTTTCCTTCACTTTCACTTCTGGTTGTTTCCTCTAGCCCCTGCCTGGGCTAAGCTGCTTCTTTACTCAAGCCCTGCCTGGGCTAATCTGCTGTTCACTCCTTCATGTCCCTGACTCGACTGCCTGGTAACTTCCTGCCTCCAGAGTTGTGAGCTCCTTGGTGGGCGGAGCCAACCGCCTGGCCCACCCCCTGGTGTGCATCACAGACTCCTGGAGGGAGGCAACAAGGATTTCTGGTTAGCAGGTGTGCCTACCTGGAGTGTGGGGTGTAGTGGTGTTGTTATCTGTGTCCCCTGGCTTGCCCAGGGCGACACACACACACCATACAGGCCTCCTGGGAGTGCGTACGTGACCAGGCCCTTTTCTTAAAGGGCCACTGCGCCCTGACCTGTCTGTTAGGTCAGCTGAGAGATTTCAGGTATTTACCCCTTCACCCCCGGGTGATTTTCCATTTTTGTTTTTTTGCTCCCCTTCTTCCAAGAATGGTACCTTTTTATTTTTCTGTAAATCTTGCCGTATGAGGGCTTGTTTTTTCTGAGACGATTTGTACTTTTAAATGAAACCATGAGTTTTACCATTCAGTGTACTGAAAAATGGCAAAAAAATTAAAAGTGCGGAAATATTGCAAAAAAGGTGCGATTGCACGATTGTTTTGAGGGTATTTTATTCACCGTGTTCCCTATATGATAAAACTGATGTGTCGCTGTGGTGCCTTAAGCCTGCTTTACACATTGCAATTTCGCATACAATATCGTATGCGATTTGCAACGCCCCCATCGTATGTGTGGCACGTTCAATTTGTTGAATGTGCCGCACAAACGATTAACACCCATCACACGTACTTACCTTTCATACGACCTCGATGTGGGCAGCGAACATCCACTTCCTGGAGTGGGAGGGACGTTCGGTGTCACATCGACATTACGCGGCAGCCGGCCAATAGAAGCGGAGGGGCGGAGCTGAGCGGGACCTAAACATCCCGCCCACCTCCTTCCTTCCGCATTGTGGGCCGGGAGCCGCAGGACGTAGGTAAGATCTGTTCATCGTTCCCGGGGTGTCACACACTGCAATGTACGATGAACAATCTGACGTGCAATTCTAGAGAAAGGTACGATGTGTATGCGATGAACGTTTTAACGTTCAATCGCAATCGCACGTACCTGTCACACACTGCAATGTAACTTACGATGCCGGATGAGCGTCACTTACAACGTGACCCCGCCGACACATTGTAAGATACATTGCAGCGTGTAAAGCAGGCTTTAGGTTGCTTCGAGTTCGTAGATACAAAATATGTATAGGTTTACTTTTATATAAGGGGTTAAAAAAAATTCAGAAGTTTGTCCAAAAAAAGTGGCACACTTTTTGCGCCATTTTCCGCAACTCATAGTGTTCTCATTTATAGAGCTCAGTGATGGGTTATTTTTTTGTTTATTGAGCTGACATTTTTAATGGTATTTTTGTGCTATAATGCTATGTTTTGATCGCCTGTTATTGCATTTTGTGCAAATTTTGTGATGAGCAAAAAACGTAATTTTGGTTTGGAATTTTTTTGACGCTATGCCGTTTATTGATCAGATTAATTGATTTTATAGTTTGATAGATCGGGCATTTCTGAACGCAAAACCAAATATGTATCATGATAGCGACAGGAGTGATTACATGACTTGTTGCTACGCTGGCAACCATCGGCTCCACATGATGGCATCACGGGACCTCTGATGGCGGCAAGGAAAAGGTGATTTCCCCACCACGTCCATTTAAATCCCGCTGTCATATTTTCACAGCACGATCTAAGGGGTTAACAGGAGCTGGTGGAGTGCAGATCCACCTGTGCATATTAAGCCTGCTTTACACACTTCAATAAATCCTTCAATCCGTCGTCGGGGTCAAGTTGTAAGTGACGCACATCCGGCATCGTTCGTGACGTGTTTGCGTGTGAAACCTACATGCGATCGATATTGAACGAAAATACGGTGATCGCATACACGTCGTTTATTCCTCATACATTGAACGTTTGGTAGTACGAAACTAGTGAATTGTAACGTGTGACATCCCTCATACGATTTTGGTGTCTGATGCTATGTGCGCAGGTGTGCGCTCTGCACCGCAGCTTAAAAAAGGTCCGCTTCAGAGCGCAGCTGAAAAGCTGCGTTCTGAAGCGCCTCACAATGTCTGTCATGCACTAATCTCTGTCAGTCCGTCACTATCTCTGTCCCTCTCTCTCTGTCCATGTCAGTCTATCCCTCTTACCCCCTCTCTCATATACTCACCGATCCCCGATCTCCAGCGCAGCGCTGCACGGCATTCACACTGCTCCGGCGGCTTTTACTGTTTTGAAAAAGCCGGCCGCCCATTAAACAATCTCGTATTCCCTGCTTACCCCGCCCACCGGCGCCTGTGATTGGTTACAGTGAGACACGCCCCCACGCTGAGTGACAGGTGTCACACTGCACCCAATCACAGCAGCCGGTGGGCGTGTCTATACTGTGTATTGAAATAAATAATTAAATAATTAAAAAAAACGGCGTGCGGTCCCCCCCAATTTTAAAACCAGCCAGATAAAGCCATACGGCTGAAGGCTGGTATTCTCAGGATGGGGAGCTCCACGTTATGGGGAGCCCCCCAGCCTAACAATGTCAGCCAACAGCCGCCCAGAATTGCCGCATACATTATATGCGACAGTTCTGGGACTGTACCCGGCTCTTCCCGATTTGCCCTGGTGCGTTGGCAAATCGGGGTAATAAGGAGTTATTGGCAGCCCATAGCTGCCAATAAGTCCTAGATTAATCATGTCAGGCGTCTATGAGACACCTTCCATGATTAATCTGTAAGTGACAGTAAAAAAACACACACACCCGAAAAAAATCCTTTATTAGAAATAAAAAACACAAACACATTCCCTCATTACCAATTTATTAACCCCCGACAAACCCTCCATGTCCGGCGTACTCCACAGTCCTCCAGCGTCGCGTCCAGCTCTGCTGCATGGAGGTGACAGGAGCAGCAGAAGACACTGCCGCTCCGGTCACCTCCACGCAGGTAATGAAGACAGCCGCGCGATCAGCTGATCTGTCACTGAGGTTACCCGCTGTCACTGGATCCAGCGGTGGATGCAGCGGTGGCCGCGGGTAACCTCAGTGACAGCTCAGCTGATCGCGCTACTCACCTCAGTTGCTGACTGGAGCTGACCGGAGCGGAGGTGAGTAGCGCGATCAGCTGAGCTGTAACTGAGGTTACCCGATGTCACTGGATCCAGCGGTGGCCGCGGGTAACCTCAGTGACAGATCAGCTGATCGCGCGGCTGTCTTCATTACCTGCGTGGAGGTGACCGGAGCGGCGGTGTCTTCTGCTGCTCCTGTCACCTCCATGCAGCAGAGCTGGACGCGACGCTGGAGGACTGTGGAGTACGCCGGACATGGAGGGTTTGTCGGGGGTTAATAAATTGGTAATGAGGGAATGTGTTTGTGTTTTTTATTTCTAATAAAGGATTTTTTCGGGTGTGTGTGTTTTTTTACTGTCACTTACAGATTAATCATGGAAGGTGTCTCATAGACGCCTGACATGATTAATCTAGGACTTATTGGCAGCTATGGGCTGCCAATAACTCCTTATTACCCCGATTTGCCAACGCACCACGGCAAATCGGGAAGAGCCGGGTACAGTCCCAGAACTGTCGCATATAATGTATGCGGCAATTCTGGGCGGCTGTTTGCTGATATTGTTAGGCTGGGGGGCTCCCCATAACGTGGAGCTCCCCATCCTGAGAATACCAGCCTTCAGCCGTATGGCTTTATCTGGCTGGTTTTAAAATTGGGGGGGACCGCACGCCGTTTTTTTTAATTATTTAATTATTTATTTCAATACACAGTATAGACACGCCCACCGGCTGCTGTGATTGGGTGCAGTGTGACACCTGTCACTCAGCGTGGGGGGCGTGTCTCACTGTAACCAATCATAGGCGCCGGTGGGCGGGGTAAGCAGGGAATACCAGATTGTTTAATGGGCGGCCGGCTTTTTCAAAACAGTAAAAGCCGCCAGAGCAGTGTGAATGCCGTGCAGCGCCGGGGATCGGGGATCGGTGAGTATGAGAGAGGGCTGCTCAATTCAGTCACTCAGGGGATTAGCGGTCACCGGTGAGTCCTTCACAGGTGACCGCTAATCAGGGCGCGACACAGACAGAGCCACAGCATGACAATGAAGTCGGGTGAGGTTCACCCGAGTTCATTCTGACAGTGCGGCTCTGTCTGTGTCTGCTGTCATCTGCCATTCAGCTCTGCTACATGGCTGTCTGTGGCTGCTGTTAGCGGCCATGTAGCAGAGCTGAATGGCAGATGACATAGTAAAAACGCATCCCTACACATTACACACGCTTGTCAAGTCAATAAATAAAAAAAAAAAGGGTGCCCGATGCATACGTCACGGAACACATGATCTAAAGGATCGCACACAAAATTGATCAATTTAACATAGACTACTAACGCTCGTGTGACAGCAAATGAACGACCAACGTGCAATCTCATTCAATCGCATATGCGACCTGGGCGTGTCACATCGCATACGAGATCGCATCCCTAATTGTAAGGTGTAAAGCTGGCTTTAGTCGCACATGTCTGCTGTTCAAATCAGCAGATATGAGGAGGGATCGCTGCTCGCTCACCGTAGCAGCTGGCTGTGATTACCCTTTCATAATTTAGGATGTACAGGTACGTTCTTGGTCGTGAAAGGTGCGCACGTTGCTTTTTACCTGCTTTTTTGCTGCTTTTTCTTCTGCGCTGTTTAATGCCAAAATGGATGTGTTCTTCTATTCAAGCAAAGTCTATGGGAATTTGGGTTTCTTGTTCACACTATGTTGTTCAAAATGCTGCCTTTTTGAGGCAGAACTTTGGTCAAAAACTCAGCTTTTCAAAGAAGCAACATGTCAATTGTTTTTGCCATTTGGGTTTTGCACTGCAAAGCTGAGTTTTTGACCAAAGTTCTGCCACAAAAAGGCAGCATTTTGAACAACATAGTGTGAACAAGAAACCCAAATTCCCATAGACTTTGCTTGAATAGAAGAACACATCCATTTTGGCATTAAACAGCGCAGAAGAAAAAGCAGCAAAAAAGCAGTTAAAAAGCAACGTGCGCACATAAGGTACCTTCCCCTTAACGTTGCTAGTTCTCACATCCCTTTGTGCTGCTGTCATTGTGCTGTGTAATGTGCTGCAGATTCCTATCTGTGTTTTAGTGCATTGCAATCTGCTGCTGCAACCATCTATGATGGCCAGCTACTATGATATTAGCAGCTGCAAGTATCCACGCTGGCTGCCTACCATGGTACTCGCTGCCATAAGTTTCCTCATCTGCCGCTGCTACCGCATCCATCCATTCATCCATACCAGCCCAAACCATGACCCTTGCTGCTGCTGTTCCTATCTTTAAAGACTGTCTGTGTCCATACCGCTGGGACAAGCTATCACAGCATCTGTGTAACACACACACCAGCAACTGTCCTGACCCCTTCCCCTGGCAGGGATGTCGGTCCCTTCTCCTGCCGTGGCTGTCCTGTCCCCAGTTTATACTGCTGCCTCACAGAGCTTGTGTAAACTCACAGGTTTTTTGGTTCTGCCCTAACCCTGAAGTGCCTCTTAGGTCAGCTGAGAGGTTGCAGGTACTTAAGGCACCTTTCCCCTATGGGAGGTGCCTGGGCAGCGAGTTAGTAATCTTGCTAGTTCTTAGGTCCTCTGTGTTGCTGCTATTATTGTATTACATAATGCTGCTGATTAATGCCTCAGATTCAGTGCACTCCTAATCTGCTGCTGCTGCTACTACCATCTACACTGGCTGTCTGCCCCATACCAGCTGCTGCAAGTACCCATTCTGGCCGCTGCTGCCGTAACCATCCATCTCTCTCGGATGGATCCACGATTCTACCTGTTGCAGCTACAACCAGAGACTGTACTTTCTGTGGTGCCAGCTGCCGGGGTACCGCAGATCCCCTGGGGCTGCCCACTGCCGGCTGCGTACCAGCACGTGTACCTGCTGCCAACTCGGATGGCAGTAGTGAAGACTCGGGGGCCAGTCCAGTTCGCTCCTCCAGGCAAGTGAACATCATCTTTGGTCCAGTGGATCCACTAATACAATGCCTGCACCGCAAGCATAACAGTTTGGCCAGGCCATGGATCCTGCTGGCCCCAGCTTTACTTGATTCGCCAATTTACAGCAAGAGGTGGTCTGCCAATGTGAACAACAGGATCAGATGCTGAAGTCTCTTCAGCTGCATCCTCACTGCCTCACATCCTCACTGTCCTCACCGGTTCCAGCCCATGTGAACTGGGCTGGAATAACGAAGAACAGGTGGCTGTATTCTGGGAAGGTTTGTCTGGAAGAATTAAGGATGAGCTGGCGGGTCAAGATGTAGCCATCTTCTTTGGATGACCTAGTATTTCTGGCTATCCACATCAACCTTCGGTTCCAAGAACGATTCAGAGAGTCGAACTGTGAGAAAAGGTCATTGCACCTGGCTCCTTAATTCCAGAGGCCCATCATGCCGCTACCTGTAACTCCTGCTGTATCTTCTGAGCCCATGGAGATAGATCAAGTGCGTCCAGCCTGCCGCCGGCGGGAGATCCATTGTACCAGTGAGAGGTACTTCTACTGCAGAAGTCCTATACACCCAATCCGGTTCTGTCCCAAGAAGCCAGGAAACTTCCCAGCCTGGGATCAGTAGGAGAGTCTACCCTAGGTGATTACAAGTCCTCTTTACCTCTATATATGACTATGTCTGTAACCAGTGGCGACTCCTGGTTCTCTGAAGTGGTTTTTCTGGACTTTGGTACAGACAGGAATTTCATACAGCAGGCCATAGTGGATTGGTACCAGATTCCTGTTCGTCAATTGCAAACTCTCATTACAGTGCTGACGGTGGATAGAAAGTCTCTGCCTGAGGCCATCCAGTTCATTACCAAAGAGGTTGTTCTACATGTGGGAATGCTACATAGGGAGAAAATCATCTTCCATGTTCTTCCAGATATGTCACATCCACTGTTGCTGGGCCTACCGTGACTTCAGAAGTATGATGTCATGGCCGGGGATTTAACATGCCGGCAAAGCAGCTGTGAATGACAACACACAGGAAGGGGAATGGAATGCCTTCTAGCTAGGGAATGGGGGAAATGGTGAACCCTGACCTGCAGCTCACCTTCACAGTCCTAACAGACCCTATACAGGTTCTGCACCTGTCACAGAGCTGGAATACCTGTGGCCCTATTTCACCCTAGCAAATGAGCCCTAAGTAAAGATGGAGGGTATGAGCTCTTTGTCAACACCACTATCACTAAAGGAGGACTCCAGGGAACAATACAGGGGAAACACAATAGCTATTGTGGTGCTCCTGACCTGGTCAGGCACTACAGAGTACTGCATCCATGCTGGGACAGTGCTTCCAGGTAATTCCAAAAGGCCAGAATGAGGTATGTACACACAGACACATAGCAACCAGGTCTCCCACACCTTTAGAGGGGACCCTTGGGTAGCCTCAGAAGAGGTTAGCTTTCAATTCTCAGCAAGGGGTGCAGTGGAGGAGCTGGAAGCTAGTTTGCAGTGGCAGTAAGGAAGGAGGAGGAGCAAGCCAGTCTGGAGCAGTGTACAGAAGTTGCTGAAGGAAGCAGACGTACAGCCACGCTAGTCAGACCCTGCAGGTGTGGTAGCTGTTAGAAAGACTTTCTGGATTGCGACTGAGTTATTCTGCGATATGTTGTTCTACACACACACCCGAGCCCCTGGCGCCAGCCTCACTCTCGGGAGGCCACACCATCCGACTGCAGATTCCATCAGCCCCAGACGCTCGTTAAACTGCAGTGGCAGTCACCCATAACCCTGATCGCAAACTGAGAGTGGCGTCACGGCTCAGATGTAAATTACCTGACATACCTGTTGCCAGCAGTAATCAAGTGGAGCTCCTGTGGCGTCCCAGAAGGTGGAGCGACGTCCCTGAGGCGACCGCTACAGGTGGGTGACACACTATCACCAGAACCCTGGTAGATAGCAAAGGCAAACACGTATCTGAGCTGCAGCAACCACATGAGTCTGGAGCAAGAGAACAACACAACTTCTCCACAGCTCAGTCAGGAACAAACTATAAACTGCCCAAATATCCCCAGAGTGAAGCTTATAAAGGGAGTCAGAGGCTGGCAACAAAGAGGAAAACCTGACAGATTACCAGGGTCCTAGAGTCTGCAGCTGCAAAAACAGGGCACTGTCAGATAACATCACGTGCTGCCAATCTCTGAGATTTTCTTACACTGGCTGCCACAGGATTGTCAGCTGGTCTTGACACAGCTGTGACACATAAACCAGTTTTGGACTGGAGATCTGGAGATGTGCTCAGGTGGGGGGTCACACCTGCCACGAAAGCTGTCTTGTCCCAGTGCAACCTGCTTGGCCACCTTTGAGACCCTCTAAACTTCCTGGTCTGCTGTCCATTTACTGGGATTATGCAGACATTTTTTATGAGAATGAGGCTGTGACCCTGCCGCCACACAGACAGTACAAATAACCTATTGACCTTCTCCCTGGGTGTACACCTGCTCGTGGTCATGTCTACCGTCTGCTGCAATTATCCACGCCAAGACGGATCAACAATTCTGCCTGCTGCCGCGACCACCAGAGACTGTACTGTGTCTGTGGCACCAGCTTCTGGGGTACCGCAGATCTCCTAGGGCTGCTCTCTGCTGGCTGCTTAGCAGCATGTTTACTGTGTAGTGAATTGTGTACAAAAAACACGTAACTTCTGGCTATTTATGGGTGCGCAGGTAGGTTGCAAAGCCGTAATATTAATCAGTAAATCCAGGCACTCCAATTGAAAAAATCTGATAATATTTATTTTATATTTTCAATCCACTTGTGAAGATGTTTCAGTCAATTTATTATTGACCTTCTTCAATTCACGTGCTGGAGAGTAAGGATTGCTTGATTTGAAGGTGCTATATACAGAGCGGTGTCCACTGGATTGAAATGATAAAATAAATACAGCACAGACCAAAGGTTTGGACACACCTTCTCATTCAAAGAGTTTTCTTTATTTTCATGACTCTGAAAATTGTAGATTCACATTGAAGGCATCAAAACTATGAATTAACACATGTGGAATGAATTACTTAACAAAAAATTGTGAAACAACTGAAAATATGTCTTATACTCTAGGTTCTTCAAAGTAGCAAACTTTTGCTTTGATTACTGCTTTGCACACTCTTGGCATTCTCTTGATGAACTTCAAGAGCTAGTCACCGGAATTGGATTTCACTTCACAGGTGTGCCCTGTCAGGTTTAATAAGTGGGATTTCTTGCCTTATAAATGGGTTTGGGACCATCAGTTGTGTTGTGAAGAAGTCTGGTAGATACACAGCTGATAGTCCTACTGAATAGACTGTTAGAATTTGTATTATGGCAAAAAAAAAGAAGCTAAGTAAAGAAAAACGAGTGACCATCATTACTTTAAGAAATGAAGGTCAGGCAGTCAGAAAAATTGGGAAAACTTTGAAAGTGTCCCCAAGTGCAGTGGCAAAAACCATCAAACGCTACAAAGAAACTGGCTTACATGAGGACCGCCCCAGGAAAGGAAGACCAAGAGTCAACTCTGCTGTAGAGGATAAGTTTATCCGGGTCACCAGCCTCAGAAATCGTAGGTTAACAGCAGCTCATATTAGAGACCAGGTCAATGCCACACAGAGTTCTAGCAGCAGACACATCTCTATAACAACTGTTAAGAGGAGACTTTGTGCAGCAGGCCTTCATGGTAAAATAGCTGCTAGGAAACCACTGCTAAGGACAGGCAACAAGCAGAAGAGACTTGTTTGGGCTAAAGAACACAAGGAATGGACATTAGACCAGTGGAAATCTGTGCTTTGGTCTGATGAGTCCAAATTTGAGTTCTTTGGATAAAACCACCGTGTTTTTGTGCGACGCAGAAAAGGTGAACAGATGGACTCTACATGCCTGGTTCCCACCGTGAAGCATGGAGGAGGAGTTATGATGGCGTGGGGGTGCTTTGCTGGTGACACTGTTGGGGATTTATTCAAAATTGAAGGCATACTGAACCAGCATGGCTACCACAATATCTTGCAGTGGCGTGCTATTCCATCGGTTTGCATTTAGTTGGACCATCATTTATTTTTCAACAGGACAATGACCCCATACACACCTCCAGGCTGGCTATTTGACTAAGAAGGAGAGTGATGGGGTGCTATGCCAGATGACCTGGCCTCCACAGTCACCAGACCTGAAACAAATTGAGATGGTTTGGGGTGAGCTGGATCGCAGAGTGAATGCAAAAGGGCCAACAAGTGCTAAGCATCTCTGGGAATTCCTTCAAGACTGTTGGAAGACCATTTCCAGTGACTACCTCTTGAAGCTTATCAAGAGAATGCCAAGAGTGTGCAAAGCAGTAATCAAAGCAAAAAGTGGCTACTTTGAAGAACCTAGAATATAACACATTTTTAGTTGTTTCACACTTTTTTGTTAAGTATTTCCTTCCACGTGTGTTAATTCATAGTTTTGTTGACTTCAATGTGAATCTACAATTTTCAGAGTCATGAAAATAAAGAAAACTCTTTGAATGAGGTGTGTCCAAACATTTGGTCTGTACTGTATTATCAGATTGTTTTCAACAGGAGTGCCTGGTTTTACTGATGTGTAGTGAAGACTCAGTGGTCAGTCCACTTTGCTCCCCCAGGCAAGTGAATGGTACTTTTTGGTACAGTGGACCCACTAATACAGTGCTTACCTTGCAAGCATAACAATCAGTGTTCCCAAGTGGCACCCAATCTCACACCTGCAGCATAACACCCTCACCATTAGAGGCTCTGGCGAAAACCAGGTGGGGTTCCGTAGTCAGCCCCTAAGGGTTTTCTGTGTGCTGTGGCCCAGTGAGTCTGTTAATCCTTTACTCACTTTACGAGCATAACACTAATATATGAAATTCCCAGTCCAACTCAATAGATTTAATCTGTAATCAATCTCATTTGATCAGGCACCTGATGTCCAGACCCAAGCCCCACTTGGGTATTTTTAGGACAAAATGGAGGAAATTTTTCAGAATATCATGCGATGTTCGGCTTTGTACACACCTGCTGGCACGGCGTCATCAGACTCTGTTCAAACTACAGAGTCTGACAAGCAACCTGAGCCTTCTGGATTGTTCAGCCAGAGACGGGCGTTGGCTGGTTCAGGTTTACTGGTCCTCAGTTCTGCATGAGTTAATTCCTGCAGACTGGTGAGCAGGACCTAAGAGCTCAGGTTGCTACTTGCCTTGTGCAGCTGTCTCCTCCTTATATAAAGCATGGTTTCCTTCCTGTATGTGCCGATGATAGCTTCAGTTTTAGCTCCAGCGATCCCGATCTTGGTGATTTTCCTATTTATGGTGATCCGTGTTGCACTTCTGAGTGGTGTGAGCGTTCCCCTGTGGTGCGTTACTTTCCACCCTTTTCCGTTGTTTCTCAGTACACATGTTGTTTCTCTTGTGTGTTTTGAGTGCTGCGGGTATGAGTTTACGTTCTTCCTTGTCCGTGTCATTTTGTGGGGTTTTGTCTTTGTGTTTTCTGACCCTCCTTGAGGGTGTGAGAGAGGGGGAGTAAGATCAGGGCTCAGACAGGAGTTAAGGTCACACTGGGGGCTCGAAGCTGGTTACCATTAAATCTACCTTCAAGATAAGGGACAATGCAGGGTCTCTAGTCTGAGGGCTAGCCTAGGGGCATCAGTCCCGTCATTACATACCCCGTGACACCCCGTGACACAGAAACAGTGCAATGGAGAAGTAGAGGAGTCGTGTATAGTATAGATAACTGCAGAATGAAAATGCAACAAACTATTATGATTCCATGAGGATATATAATGATGATGAAATAAAGTACCATACAAAAACTTAAGTGTAATTTTTCATATGCAGAAAAATAAATCTTTTGTTTTAAAATCCTCAAGAGGATTATCAGCTTAAAACATTTAATGCCAAAAACATGAGTATAGTTATAGTACAAGAAGAGGATTAGCTCAAGACAGGTAGACTTCATAGAATATGTGTATGGTCAACCTCCTACTGAGTTTTTCATTTTAACTGCTTGATCTAACACTAAGTCTAAACTATTTAGATGTGAAGAATACTGAGCCAAGACCGACATCCTACATAGCGAAATCATTCTACAATCTAAGTATTCTAACCTTGTTTAGTGATGTATGCAGCATTATATTCAGGAACGTTTTGTCAAACATTAATATTCCCATTTTTCTTCTCCTTCCATTTTTATTTAGTTGCTCTCTGAAAAAGTGGTTTATTCATTTTGTCAATACTAGAGCCACCATATGTCAACTTTTATTTAAGTGATGGGTACCTCTAATTTGTTTTTGATTTGCAATGGTTTTATCGCATTAGTGACATAGATAATTTTGACTTTAATCCATACTTATATGTTCGGCACAAATCGGTAGCGGGCTCACTGGGGCCTGCAGGATTCAAATCTCTAGTCTGTATAGGAACCGGCTCAGTCAGTTGCAGTATTTTCAGTCTTTTACCTATTTACCTATTTACCATAACAAACAAGCCTTCATATTGCTGTATTGACAAAAAAATAACAAAGGTATGGCTCTTGGAAGAAGGGGAGGAAATAACGAAAGCGCAAAAGCAGAAAATGGCCATGGCGTGAAGGGGTTAAAGAAATTAAATTAAAGGGTTTAAAGAAAGTGTTAATTATTCCAGTGCTACAAATGAATTATTACAATGTGTAATAAAAAAAATATTTTTTTTTCAGCTAAAATATTTACTTAAATACAATTTGTTAATTTCACAAGGGGTAAAAGAAAAAAATGGACCACACAATTTGTTACACAATTGCTCCCAAATCTGTCAAAATCCCATACGTGGTAAAAAAAACCCTCAACTTACTGCTTGATTCCAATTACAGTTGCCTCCGCCCTTTTTAAGATGGTGGAGCCTGGTCTTCCATGCCGATGTTAGCTTTATGTGATCCCAATCCTTGTTCTTTGATATCCAGTTGATGGTGAAGTTCGGTGTACTGTTTGGTGTATTGTGGAAATACTCTTGTTGTCTGATTATTTCCTCCCTTCCTTTAGTTTCCTCCTGATCACGTATTGTCTATACCTCTGTGAGTGATTGCTGGGAGTTTGAGTTTTGGTTTTTTTTCCCCAGTCTGTTTATTTGTGTGGGATTAATCATTCCTGTTCCGACCCTCTCCTGGCTGGAGGAAGGGGGGGGTCACTAGACCAGGGTTGCTCGGGCAAGTAAGGCGGCCCAAACATCGTCACCTTCAGAAGTATCTTTGGTATCAGGGTCAGCCAGGGTTCACCTAGCTTGAAGGCCAGTTTAGGCTCCCCTGCTCGTAGTGATCCCATCACACCCCATGACACTTTCCGTGCAACTATACAGAATTTTTAGGGGAAAGGGAAAGAGGGTAGGATACACATTCTGATTGGTGTGGCTTGCTTGTTCCTTGTTTTTGCTCAACGTAAAGGATCAGAGGAATGACAAAAACTCTATACAGAATAGAAGTATGAGTGCTGCCAGCATTGCTGCAGAAGATACAGGGGTGGGGTGTAAGCCTGTAAGTGCTCAAGCATATACTGCACACTGCATGAAATTGGTCTGCATGACTGTCCTCCCAGAAGGAAGCATCTTCTAAAGATGATGCACAAGAAATTCTGCAAATAGTCTGCTAAAGACAAGCATACTAAGGACATGGATTACTGGAACCATGTTCTGTAGTCTGATGAGAAAAAGATACATATTTTTGGTTCTGATGGTGTCCAGTGTATCTGGAGACAACCAGGTAAGAAGTTAACGTGTCTTGCCTACAGTCAAGCATGGTGGCGAGAGTGTGATGGTTTGGAGCTTCATGAGTGCTGCTAGCTCTGGGGAGCTACAGTTCGTGGAGGGAATCGTAAATGCCAACATGTACTATGGCATACTGAAACAGGGCATAATCCCCTGCCTTCAGAAATTGAGCCGCAGAGCAGTATTCCAACATAATAATGAGCCCAAAGACACCTCCAAGATGACCACTGCCTTACTAAATATACTGAAGGTAAAGGTGCTAGACCTAAACCCTATTGAACATCTATGGGGCATCTTCAAACAGAAAGAGCACAAGGTCTCTAACATCCATCAGCTCTGTGATGTAATTGAGGAGTGCAAGAGGATTCCAGTGGCTCCTGTGAAGCTCTAGTGAACTTCTTGCCCAAAGAGAGTTAAGGCAGTGCCACACCAAATATTGACACCTTGGTCACAATTTGGCCATTTTCACTTAGGGGTACATTCACTTTTGTTGCCAGCGATTTAGACATTAATGGCTGTGTGTTGAGTTATTAGAGGGCACAGACAATTCACACTGTTATACAAACTATACACTGACTACTTTACATTATATCAAGCTGCATATCTTCAGTGTTGTCCCATGAAAAGATATAATAAAATATTTACAAAAATGTTAGGGGTGTACTCACTTTTGTCATATACTGTATATACAGTCATGGGCCAAAGAGTTGGCACCCTTGAAATTGATCCAGAAAATAACGTTTTTCTTCAAGAAAATTAATGCAATTACTCATGTTTTATCATACATGAATGTATTTCCTTTTTGTGTATTAGAACAAGTCAATGAAAAAAGGCAAATTGGCCATAATTTTCCAAACTGGGCAGGACAAAATTGTAGGAACCTTTCCAAATTTGTGGGTAAAAAACTTTGCTTCAATCATGTGATGCTCATTCTGACTCACCTGTGGCAAGTAACAGGTGTGGGCAATATAAAAATTACCCCTGAAACCAGATAAAAAGGGGAGACGTTGACTCAATGTTTGCATTGTGTGTCTGTGTATGCCACACTAAACATGGAGAATAGAAAAAGGAGAAGAGAACTGTCTAAGGATTTGAGAATCAAAATATCAACAATCTCAAGGATATAAGTCCATGTCCAGAGATCTTGATGTTGCTTTGTCCACAGTGAGCGACATAATCATGAAGTTTACAATCTATGGCACTATAGCTAATCTCCCTGCATGTGGACGGCAGAGAAAAAAATAATCAAATGTTGCAATGCATGATAGTTTGTATGATGGATAAGCAGTCCCAATCAAGTTCCAAATAAATTCAAGCTGTCCTACAGACTTAGGGTGTATCAGTATTAGTGCAAACTATTAGTTGACATTTGAATGAGATGGCTGGCATAGAGACATAAAAAAGCTGGACTTCAGTTTGACAAGTTCATGAGTAAGCCAAAATCCTTCTAGGAAATCATCTGCTTGACAGATGAAACCAAGATAGAGCTTTTAGAGCACATCATTCTACTGTTTGCCAAAAATGGAATGAGGACTATAAAGAAAAGAACACAGTATCTACAGTCATATATGTTAATGGGGGTTCAAATATGTTTTGGGGTTGTTTTGATGCCTTTGGCACTAAGTGCCTTGACTGTGAGTAAGGCATCATGAAAACAGAAGATTACCAAAGGATTTTGGGTGGTAGTGTAGTGCTCAGTATCAGAAAGTAGGGTTTGCATCCCAAGTCTTGGGTCTTCCATCAGGGCAATGACCCCAAGCATACTTCAAGAAGCACCCCAAAAAGGATGGAAACAAAGCACTGGAGAGTTTTGAAGTGGCCAGCAATGAGTGCAGATCGAAATTTCATTGAAGACCTGTCCAGAGATCTTAAAATTCCTGTTGGGAGAATACACCCTTCAAATATGAGGGACCTGGAGCAGTTGGCAAAAAATGAGTAGTCCAAAATTCCAGTTGAGAGGTGTAAGAAGCTTGTTGATGAGTATAGGAAGTAATTTATTGCAGTTATTTATTCCATAGTGTGTGCAACCGAATATTATATTTAGGGTGCCAACAATTTTGTCCAGAACATTTTGGAGTTTTGTGTAACATTATGTCCTATTTGCACTGTTTTATTGTTGTTGTTCTAATAGACATAAAGTTAATAAACCAGTGTATAACAAAACATGTGAAATTGCAATAATTTTCTGGGAGAAATACTTAATTTTCTGGGACAATTTCAAGGGAGCCATAGAATATAAAACAATGACAGCCCACTGTGAGCTTCAGGCCAAGACTGAGTGAGCCACGCAATCAGTAGTGACATCACTCAAGTGATATGCAGTCACAGCTGGAGAATCCCACAGTTCTCCAGCTGTGACTGCAAATCACCTGAGTCACGTCACCGCTGATTGTGCTGCTCACTCAGTCTCTGCCTGAACGTCACAGCAGGTGGTCATATTCTATGGCGCTCGCTGTGAGCTTCAGATGTAGCAGAGCTGGAATTGTCGTGAGACCTTGTGTCTATTACGTCAGACATACAGAGGGGTGTTTTGGGATTAATAAAGTGGTAAAAGAGGGTGGCTTTTCTGTTTTTTATTTCATATAAATATTTTTTTAATTTTTTGTGTTTATTTCTTTTCACTGACAGATTAGTAATGTGTGGGTGTTGTAGATGCCTCTCATTACTAATTTAGGGCTTAGTGGCAGCTGTGAGCTGATACTAACTCCTTATTACCCCGATTGCCACTGCACCATGGCAATTGGGAAGAGCCGGATAAAGTGCCGGGATTGTCGCATCTAATGGATGCAACAATTTTGGGTGGCTACAGGCTGCTATTTTTAGGCTGGGGTGGCCCAATAACTATGGGTCTCCCCAGCCTGAGAATACCAGCCCCCAACTGTCGAGCTTTATCATGGTTGGGAATCAAAATTGGGGGGGGGGGGACTACACACTGTTTTTTAAAATTATTTATTTAAAGAATTTTAGAAAAAAAGCTGCACGTGGTTTCTCCTATTTAGATACACGGCCAAGATAAGTTCACGGCTGCGGGCTGTAGCCTATAGTTGTATGCTTTATTTGTGCTGGGTATCATAATATGTGGGGACCCTACGCCAATAGTGATATTTATTTATTTTTACACCACGATATAGACCCACAGACAGCGCCTGTGATTGATTGAAGTCAGACGCTGTCACACAGGCTGGGGGTAACATCTGACTTTAACCAATCACAGATGCTAGGACTGCTGGTGGGTGGGGAAAGCAGTGCATATGGATGAGCAATAATCAGCAGCCCTGGAAGAAGAATGATTGGTCGCTGGGGAAGTTCCAGCCGCGCTGTAGCCTCGGCAAGTATGAAGCGCTTCCTGCTATCCCCTATCCCTTCTACCATAATTTTTAATTGCCGAGTTCTAGTACCCATATACTTATATGAGCCAGAACCGGAATTTTTTTTTTAACCCAGTTAGAACCTGCTGTCCCAGATATCTGCGAGATTGCCTATCACTACTCCACACAGCATGATGCTGCCACTATTATGCTTGACAGTGGGGATGATGAGTTCAGGAATATGTGCATTGTTAATTTTTACACCACACTGTGTTTAGCCCCAAAAGTTTTAGTTTGGTTTCATCTGACTACAGCACCTTCTTGGTGGCAAGATATTGATGAAGCTCCAAGTTGTGCCAAAATATTTACATTTCTCTGCAATCTGAAAGGGATACAGTTGTCTATACAGTATATCTGCCCATATGATAACAAGGACTGGACATAAAGTGTTTTACTTCTTCTTGAAAAACTGATTATAAAGGTTATAAAACATGCCTACTTTCTTGAAATCACAGCGCTACATCTGTTCACAACATGTGTATAGCATTGCAATTCCAGACTCAAGCTGGGGATATTTAGGGTGCTATTGTCAGAAGAAAGTAGCTATGTTTTTTGTTTTTCTAATCATTGACAACATAAAGCCAGCCTGTCAGGTCACCTATGCCCTCCAACCCAGCAGCATTCATACCTGTATGTTCAAATTCCCTGCCTAACCAGCCCTGTAAAACGCTATTCAATAATATGAATGTTTATAAACTTCGCTGTCCCTATGCTACTTCGGCCTGTGACTATTTGCAGAGGAATTAGATCCTTTTCCCACTCCTTTGTGGGCGTGATAACATGATTTCCATGAGCCGATCACAGCAAGCTCCTGGAAATTTCGTGCAAGCATCGTCAGTGCATCTGAGAAGCAGGGTGGACGCTCCAGGTTTCATTAGGCGCATGACTGGAAGTTCAGAAGATGGCTCATGTACTCGTCTTCTGAACTGCCAGTCATGCACAGTGTGCCTAATGAAGCCAGGAAGCATACACCCGGCTTCAAAAGCATACTGATGTGGCTGAAATGAGCCATGCGCATGCGCGAGATATCCAGGAGCTGGCGGTGACACCTTCTCATGGAAGTCATGTTATCACGGCCACAGTTCGTGATAATATGGAAAAAGGCCCAACTAGTCTGTGGAACTAATGCCCCTGCAACTAGTCACAGGTCTACATTTTTTAAATATTCATATTAGTGAATATCTTAATACAGGGATGGTTAGGTATGGAATTTGGGCATACAACCATGAATGCTGCTGGGTTGGAGGGTATAGGGGACCTGACAGATTTTCTTTAAAGAAACACACTTTTTGATAATGTTTAAAAGTGAAATTTAAATAAAAAAAAATATAAATACTTGGCAGATCTATTGATTTTCTTCCATGTGATATATCGTAACCATCCATCCCCAAGATGACGGTAAGAATATTACTGACTTACCCTGGGTTTTCCTACATTTCTCATATGTTCATTTGATTTACCATCTTGTCTCGGAGATAGTTTATAGTTTTATATTCATTCCAATATTTTCTGGATGAGATCTTTTTCTATTTTTTTTCCAGGCAGAACTAAGAAAAGACTATACGTCATAAAACAATCACTGTACCATCCCTCAGTGTTCTGATTCTGACACTCAGGAATTCTGTTCCGTCAACGGGTGAACGTCTCAATGGAATTTTTAATGACTCACACGACGACAACGTATAGTGATGGAGCAATTGCCCAAATCGTTAAAATAGGGAAAGCTTTTGCATTTTTTTATTGCCGAACTTGGACCTGGATGTGTGAATATTTTCACCCTCAGCAGCTATTAAACTATGTGAAAGTGAGGAATTCTCTGGGAAGTGCGATAGTCATCAGAACACCACATGCGGATCGGGTTGCAGTATGGCGTAACGTTTTGTTTTCATTTCAAATTAGTTAACAGCTCCAGGTACTGACTTGTACTTTATTGTAATCATTCATATTATCATTTTCCTCCTTTAGTGTTCCAGGCTGGAGTATTTTAATCATAGGAAACAGACATACGAAGGAAATGAGGAGAAAGAGAATGTCCCATCACAAGCGAGCCTTCCAGAGTAGGATTTCCTGTTATTGTAGCCCAAATTGTAAGTTGACATCAGTAATCCGGCTTTCAGGAGACTGCTCCTAAGGAGTTCTTTAGATATGGTAACACCCCCTCCCCTTCTTCTCTTTTAAGGAATTTAGTCCCTATATGGAAGAGTTGGTTTCCTAATATGCAGCTTTCTATTGGTTTACCACAAGTGAATGGAGGTCGTGAATCTCAAACCAGTTGAACATAATTGTACATTATGACCACAGAGTGACGACGTGATGACATGATGATTTCTGAATTGTATAATTTAAAATAGGAAATGCTTAGTAATTTTGCAGTAAAATATATCATGGAGGTCTCAGATTTTTTTTTCTTAAAGTGGTTTTATGGTTTGGAAAGTTTGTTTTTATTAGAAGAGACTAATGAGAATTAGTATATTACAGCGTTAGAAATGCAGAATACAGGAATGCCCAAAAGTTGGCAGTAAAATGTGCCAGCAACCAGAAGTGTTAATTTCATCTGAAGCACCATCATAAGACAAATAAGTACAGTAATAACTATCCACCTAACATTGGGGAGGGGTGAACTGGGGCAGGGGAGTACATAGAAATCATGGGACCCCATAGCAAAATTGTTAATTCCCCCCCCCCGAAAGACAAATAAGCACAGTAATGACTAGCCACCTAACATTGGGGGTGTGGACTGGGGCAGGGGAGTACATAGAAATCATGGGGCCCCATAGCAGAATTTCTAAAGCCCCCCCCAAAAAAAAATAAAATAAAATAAATAATAATATTCGGCTGGGTCACGGAAGAGCATATTTCACAACTTTACAGCCCTTACCAAGTAATTTTGCTCCTATTGAAACCCCTAGATTCCCCTTTCATTGCAGTCATAAAGTGTGATGGCAACAACAATGCCCCACAAACACGGTATGATCACCTACAGTGAATTCTTCCACAGTACCCTCCATACGCACATTATGATGACCCTACTATACTCCCCTTCAACTACCCTAGCAATGAATAGTGACCTCAACACAGTAAGATCCCCAAATGTGACCCCCATACAGCCTTCCATGCAGTATAATGGCCCTTACTATCCTCCAAATAGCATAATGGGCCCTATACAGCCCTCTACACAGTATAATGGACCCCACACAAATCTTCACACTGTATAATTGCTTTCACACAGTATAATGGCCGTCATATAACTCTAGATAAAGTATAAAGGCTCCACCATAGCTCTCCAAATATTATAATAGCCGCACAAATCCTTCCATATAGGATAATGGGCCTCACATAATCCTCCATATAGTAATGGGCCTGCCATAGTCCTCCATATAGTAATGGACCTCACATAGTCCTCCATATAGTAATGGGTCTCACATAGTCCTCCATATAGTAATGAGCCTCACATAGCCCTCCGTATAGTAATGGGCCTCACATAGTCCTCCATATAGTGATGGGCCTCACATAGTCCTCCATATAGAAATGGGCCTCACGTAGTCCTCCATACAGAATTGGCCCCACATAGTCCTCCATATCATCTAAAGCACCCCATAGTCCTCCATGTACTATAATACATGCCCCATATTCCTCCACATAGCATTATACTGCCCCAACATAGCTTCATGCTGCCCCTACATAGCGTTATGCTGCCCACACATAGCATTATGCTGGCCCATATAGTATAATGCATCCCCACATAGCATTATGCACCTCACATAGCGTTATATGCCCCCACACAGCATTATGCAGCCCCCACATAGCATTATGCTGCACCACATAGCATTATACACCCTTAAATAGCATTATGCGGCCTCACATAGCATTATGCTGTCCCATATAGCATTATTTACCCTTCACATAGCATTATACACCCCCACATAATGTTATACACCCCCAAATAGCATTATACACCCCCACATAGCATTATACACCCCCACATAGCATTATACACCCCCACATAGCATTGTACACACCCACAAAGCGTTATACACCCCCACATAGCATTATGCACCCCCACATAGCATTATGCACCCCCACAGAGCCTTATACACCCCCCCCACATAGCATTATACACCCCCTCACATAGCATTATATATCCCCACATAGCAATATACACCCCTACATAGAATTATACACCTCCCACTTAGCATTATACATCCCCATATAGCATTATGCAGCCCCACATAGCATTATTCAGCCCCACATAACATTATATACCCCCAACATAGCATTATGCACCCCCCACATAGCATTAAAAAACCCACATAGCATTATACACCCCCACATAATGTTATACACCCCCAAATAGCATTATACACCCCCACATAGCATTATACACCTCTACATAGCATTATACACCCCCACATAGCATTGTACACCCCCACAAAGCGTTATACACCCCCACATAGCATTATGCACCCCCACAGAGCCTTATACACCCCCCCCACATAGCATTATACACCCCCTCACATAGCATTATATATCCCCACATAGCAATATACACCCCTACATAGAATTATACACCTCCCACATAGCATTATACATCCCCATATAGCATCATGCAGCCCCACATAGCATTATTCAGCCCCACATAACATTATATACCCCCAACATAGCATTATACACCCCCCACATAGCATTAAAAAAAACCCACATAGCATTATACACCCCCACATGGCATTATACACCCCCTCACATAGCATTATACACCCTCACATAGCATTATACACCCCCACATAGAATTATACACCCCCACATAGAATTATACACCCCCACATAGCATTATGCACCCCTCAAATAGCATTTTATACCTCCTACATAGCATTATACACCCCCATATAGCATTATGCAGCCCCACAAGCATTATACACCCCACATAGCCCCACATAGCATTATACACCCTCACATAGCATTATGCGCCCCCACCATGAACTGAATAAATATATAATCAACTATGCTTTGTCCACCGTCACTGCTCCTCATCCACCTGCTCTCTGTGCTCTACATATCTCAACACAGTGACGACTGGTGCTCAGTAGTGAAATCACCACTGTGATAAGCTGTGAGAGAGAGCACAGACACAGCAGGACAATGATAAGAGGGAGCGCTTCGCTTCATCTCATCATTGCTTTCAACTGTATCGGCATCTGTGAGAATATAAAAAAGGGCAGTTTTATATGAGCCCAACAGCTAACGTCAAGGCGTATCTCTTATTTTAGGTCCCTAGTAGATAGGAGTGGACCTGTTAAAGTTCAGTTCAGCAGGTGCAACTGAACCTTAAATTAGGATCAGTTTGGGACCCGAACTTGACCTGAACCCCAATGGAAGTAACTAATTGGGCTATTCAGGTCACCGCACACATGCAGCCAGCTATAAACAAATCACTTCAGGAGGGGGTTGGATGGGCAGAGTTTTTCCATTTTGTTTTGGTGCACACTATATCCAATCATGCTGCTTTTACACCCAGTGCAAGCCGTTCAAATACAGCAAGTGGCTTGCACTGGGCTGAGCACTGAGCGTACCTGAGCACATTGATGCTCGCGCAAGTGGTGTTTATATGGGAGTTTATATATAAAGCAGCCGAACTCCGAATCCAAACTCTGGTTTTTTTTAAGTGTTCCCTGATCTTCAATTATTTCTGCTTGATTTGTATACCTTTCCCTTTTAGACTCTGCCGAGTTACTTAGCCTTTCAGCTGCTTTTCATTAGCACTCCCTTGGTGTCTTTATATGCCTTCACTTCCTATTATTCGGTTCTGGTGATAATTTACCTTTATCAAGTTTTCAGTGCAAGCAGATGGCTTGCATACATCTGGTGAATCTTGGTGGTTATTGTGGTTCATCTCCCTGAGTAAACTGGAGATAAGTTGTTTGTTGTTTTCCCCTGTTTATTATCCCATCCGCTCCCTACCTGGGGCCTAGATCAGGGTCAGTCTAGGGCCAAGTATCCCGCTCGGCGCATAGGTGCGGAATCTATCTAGGGCAGTGTGGGAACCCAGGCCCCAGCAGTAGACTTGATCAGGGGTTACCATCTCTCCCTTACCTAGACACAGCGTTTCCCTTTCTGCCATGTGCTTAGTACTTTCCCGTACCTATCGTGACAGATATATTAAAACAAATAAAGAGACAGTTGCACTCTTTAATGGTAAGATATGTTAACAATGAATATAGGATTTTGAATATGTATTACTGCTAAGAAAATACATATAAAAATTGAGATACTTAGCATATAAAAAGGGCAAGTTTTATGTGAGCCCAATAGCCAATGTCAAGACATATCTCTTTGATGTTGGCTGTTTCTCTCACATAAAACTGGCCTTTTTATATGCTAAGTATCTCATTTTTTATATACAGTGCCTTGCGAAAGTATTCGACCTACTTGAATTATTCAACCTTTTCCCACATTTCAGGCTTCAAACATAAATATAAAATGTTAATGTTATGGTGAGAATCAACAAGTGGAAAGGCCCTGTTACACACAGAGATAAATTTGTGGCAGATCTGTGGTAGATCTGTGGTTACAGTGAAATTATGGACAATCAGTGACAGGTTTGTGGCTGTGTACAAATGGAACAATATATCCATGGTTTCACTGCAACCACAGATCTTCCAAAGATTTATCTCTGTGTGTGACGGGGCCTGAACACAATTGTGAAGGTGAACAAAATTTATTGCTTATTTTAAATTTTTGTAAAAAATAAAAAACTGAAAAGTGGGGCGTGCAATATTATTCATCCCCTTTACTTTCAGTGCAGCAAACTCACTCCAGAAGTCATTGAGGATCTCTCAATGGTCCAATGTTGTCCTAAATGACTGATGATGCTAAACATAATCCACCTGTGTGTAATGAAGTCTCCGTATAAATGCACCTGCTCTGTGATAGTCTCAGTGTTCTGTTTAAAGCGCAGAGAGCATCATAACCAATGTAAATATCGGGTAACCAAGAAGCCCTTTCCTTGGTTACCCGATATTTACCTTCGTTACCAGCGTCCGTCGCTCTCACGCTGTCAGTGCTGGCTCCCTGCACACATAGCCAGACTACACATCGGGTAATTAACCCAATGTGTACTCTGGCTAGGAGTGAAGTGAGCCAGCGCTAAGCGGTGTGCGCCGGTAACCAACGTAAATATCGGGTTGGTTACCCGATATTTACCTTAGTTACCAAGCGCAGCATTGCTTTCACGCGTGGCTGGGGGCTGGTCACTGGTTGCTGGTGAGATCTGCCTGTTTGACAGCTCACCAGCAACCCATGTAGCGACGCTCCAGCGATCCCTGCCAGGTCAGGTTGCTGGTGGGATCGCTGGAGCGTCGCTTAGTGTGACGGTACCTTTAAGGTCCAGTCACACACAACGAGATTGTTAACGAGATTGTTATTATGTCACAGTTTCCGGATCGTTGTTAAATCGTTGGTGAGATCGTTGGTGAGATGTCACACAGTCATTTTCCCAACGACTTTAGTAACGATGCAGCGACCTGTATAATGATCTCGTTGGTCGTTGGGACCCTGTCACACAGCAGCTATGTAACGATTCCGTCCTCGAATAGGAGCATAGTGTTTGACGCTGTAAGCCATGTAGGCGTGCATATGCATCACCTTTTCCACACCCCTCCGCTCCGATTGGTGGCCAATACTGCGTTCTGGTTAGGTGGCCGGCCTAGAAGGCAACTTTGTATTGTTTCATCCTTTGTCCCTTTTTGAGCCTTGCTTTCAGGATAGAACCTGCGACTCCACCCAGATTCATTTGTACTTTGTTCCCGGTTGCTTGCTTGCTTGCTTTTCAGATCGAAGCTGCATCTGGACACGGATTCATCCCTCCTTCGTTCCCGAGTGTTTGATTACTGTTCTCAGCGCCAACCAATTGGTGCAGAGGGGGGCGCCTGAAAAGGTGAAGCAACTACATGCCTACGTGTCACAATTGAAGTTCTCACCTAGATTGGTAACAAGATCGTTGGTAGGTCTCAATCATACAGATCCATCCTGCTCAGCAAGACTCCAACGAGCCAAAAATGGCCCAGGACATTCAGCAACGACCAACGATCTCACAGAAGGGGGCGGATCGTTGGTACGTGTCAAACATAACGAGATCGCTGGTGAAGTAATTGTTTCATCACAGAAACTGGGACGTAGCAACGATCTCGTTAGCGATCTCGTTATGTGTGACGTGGCCTTTAGAGCTGTGTTCAAAGGATACTAACATTAGCCAATGTGCTATATCTATGTTAATGCCAGCACTATGTAAGAGATAGGCTCAGCCAATTAGGATGCTAAAATGTAAGTCCAACAAATGCCTATATAACTGTGTGACGATAATGTAATAAAAGCATTATTTTGAGACAATGAGAAAGCTCTGTTGATACATTACTGTCTTAGGGGTGCTTCACACACAGCGAGCTCGCTGCCGAGATCGCTGCTGAGTCACGCTTTTTGTGACGCAGCAGTGACCTCATTAGCGATCTCGCTGTGTGTGACAATGAGCAGCGATCTGGCCCCTGCTGCGAGATCGCTGCTCGTTACACACAGCCCTGGTTCGTTTTCTTCAAAGCCGCTCTCCTGCTGTGACACACAGATCGCTGTGTGTGACAGCAAGAGAGCGACAAATGAAGCGAGCAGGGAGCAGGAGCCGGCGTCTGACAGCTGAGGTAAGCTGTATCCAAGATAAACATCGGGTAACCAAGGTGGTTACCCGATATTTACCTTAGTTACCAGCCTCCGCAGCTCTCACGCTGCCTGTGCTGCCGGCTCCGGCTCTCTGCACATGTAGCTGCTGTACACATCGGGTTAATTAACCCGATGTGTACAGCAGCTAGGAGAGCAAGGAGCCAGCGCTCAGTGTGCGCGGCTCCCTGCTCTCTGCACATGTAGCTGCATTACACATCGGGTTAATTAACCCGATGTGTAATGCAGCTAGGAGAGCAAGGAGCCAGCGCTCAGTGTGCGCGGCTCCCTGCTCCCTGCTCACACTGGTAACTAATGTAAACATCGGGTAACCATACCCGATGTTTACCTTAGTTACCAGTCTCCGCAGCTTCCAGACGGCGGCTCCGTGCAAGCGCAGCGTCGCTTGCACGTCGCTGCTGGCTGGGGGCTGTTCACTGGTCGCTGGTGAGATCTGCCTGTTTGACAGCTCACCAGCGACCATGTAGCGATGCAGCAGCGATCCTGACCAGGTCAGATCGCTGGTCGGATCGCTGCTGCATCGCTAAAGTGTGAAGGTACCCTTAGCCTGGCTTTCTATGTATGTGCGTAGTTACTATAATTTAATCAGTAGCACATACACAAAGTCTTATACGTCGCTGAGTGGTAATGACAGAGGTGCCAAGGATGCCAGTATTGCACTGACCAGGTCCTGCAAACTGATATAGACACCTGACTGGGGTCCTCCTATTCTTTTTTTCTACAAATTACTGCAACATACATGTCACCTTTTCTTATCTAGTGATTATTTTTTTTTATACATTTCCTTTAGCTATAATTGATGTTTACAGTCAGTCACAGGAGTTGGCAATAATTGGGCTAGATAAAATTAGCCAAAACCTCACCAGCAAAGTTTTAAGACTTCCAAATTCTAGACATTGGAAAGGTATAGCAACTAATCCTCTACATCTTAAAGGAGATGTCCACTACTCTGACAACCCCTTATTATTCCTATTGTTTCCCCCATTAAATAAATAAGCCTATACTCACCTCCAATGTGGCCCTGGTTCCAGCGATGTCTGAAGCCACGTTCTCGGAGCCCATGTGACATTGTTAAGACACGCAAGTGTAGCGCCCCTGAAGCCATCAGGGAGCTACAAGGTACTGCATCCCCAATAGGATGCAGGCAGTACCCCCAGGGACCCAGAAGACCAGTGCCGGTAACAGCAAAACATTCGAGTAAAGGGGGCTTTCCACGCAGCGATATCGCTAGCGATATCGCTGGCGAGCATACCTGCCACCGTTGTTTGTGCGGCACGGGCAAATCGCTGCCCGTGGTGAACAATATCGTTTGGAGCCATCACACTGACTTCCCTGCCTAGCGATGTCGCTGTGGCTGGCGAACCGCCTCCTTTCTAAGGGGGCAGTTCGTGCGGCGTCACAGCGGCGTCACTAAGCGGCCGCCCAATAGAAGCGGAGGGGCGGAGATGAGCGGCCGTAACATCCCGCCCACCTTCTTCCTTCCTCATTGCTGGTGGCCGCACGTAAGCTGTAGTTCGTCGTTCCCGAGGTGTCACACATAGCGATGTGTGCTGCCTTGGGAACGAGGAACAACCTGCGTCCTCAACAATCAACGATTTTTTTAAATGAACGACGTGTCAACGAGGGACTATTTGGTGAGTATTTTCCATCATTAACGGTCGCTCGTTGGTGTCACATGCAACAACGTCGCTAACGATGCTGGATGTGCGTCACGGAATCCGTGACCCCGGCGATATATTGTTAGATAAGTTGTTGCGTGTAACGGGGCCTTTAATCCATGTTTTAGTCCCAAATTTCCCCAAAGACTGGTGACAGACTAGGGTCGGACCCAGTTGATGGCCACCTAGAGGGTGGAGCCGATCCAGTCCACTAGACAACCAGGTGGGAGGGGCAAACAGTAGACAGTCAGACAGTCCGTAGTCGGAGTGAAGGAGAGAGGAAGCACTGACAGGAGTGTGGCGGTGACCTGAGGGCCCAGGCCTATGTTTGCCGGTGGAGTACGGTGGAGTTCTCCCGGAATCATAGGACCAACGGGATACAGAATCCTAAGTCAGCCAAACGCTCTAGGCAGACCTGATAAAATCTGCACAGTGAGGGGACCATCAAGGATCTCACTGACCTTGAAAGTTCGGGACACATTAGCAACGGGAGAACTGGGGAACAGGACCAGAGACTCTGACCCCATAGGGTTCATGCTACCGTGAGAGACCACCTGGAGGGGACCCCCAGACGCTCCAAACCACGGGGACTCACCAACCAGAGACAGGTGCAGGGGAAAGAAGCCACTAGGTCACTACACCGGCACTGGGACTAAGGAAACCAGAGGTTAAAACCAGCCTTCCTCGGGTAACCAGTTCACTAGAGACTGTGAGTAAAGATACCAGTTATACTGCAACTCCTTGTGTGGCCTACCTTCTTTCCACTCCTATCAACATCACCTATCCTCTGGGGCCTGGCCCTGCTTGCGGAGGGCCTAACATCCAGGTTGCCACCAACACCAGCCCCAGTAGTGAGAACTGTGCAGCGGAGGCTCCACATAGCCGCAATTCGCAAGTGGCGTCACGTTATAAACTTTATTCTAACCTCCCTTGTAAATATACCCCTTTTAAAAAGCATCCCCAGGGTCACGGAACCGGGCAATGGCCACAGCATACCCATGACACAGCATCCCCGTACATATACGGCCCGGGACCGAGGACCCCATAACCCTGGGTGACACAGGCTTTTGCCTGACGTCACAAACAGGATTGAACTGGACCCATTTACACCGGGTGACGTGTGCCTTATAGACTGCGTTTATGGACTGTGTTTTATTGCTGGTGAAGAAACGCCGCCATTTTTGGTGTAAAAAGTGACTGTGCCACAGCAGTGAGAAAGGCGCGAAGTGAGAGCCCTAACCCCTGGGAGTGTCTAGCATGTAAAACGAAACTGGAAGCAGGGAGCCCGGAAGCCCTGTGTACTACCCCTGCAGCAGTCGAACTGCTTGGATCCGGGGTCTCTGTGGTTCAAGGGTCTCTGGACCCCGGGGCTTACGGCCACGTCGAAGTAAAAAAAGGGGAATATTTACAAGGGAGAGTTCGTGACGCCACCCGTGGTTTGCGGTAAGGGGAATACCGCCGCCCAGACCACCGTCTGCGACCTAACCAAAACTCTTCCAGGTGTCAGGCTACCACCAGGGGGAGCTGGAGCCCTGCAGGAAAATATACTACACAGAGCCGAATCAGCATGGAGGGGAACACACAGTGTGTGCTTGAGAACTGCCCTGCAGAGTCAGCCAGAATACAGAGGCCACGGGGCGTGCGAGAGATGGTCAGGCAGGCCAGGTCATACACAGTACGGTAAGAAAGAAGACTTGAGGAACGAGCAAAAGCGGGGTCGAGGTCAGGCCAAGGTCAGTACCAGAGGAAGCAACCGAGTGGAGAGGTAGGAGAAGGGGGAACGAATGGGGCTATTGTGGGAAAGAAGGAGGTGGGATGGAACACAGACAGAGCACAGGGAAAGGACGGATCCGGAAACACTTACAGAGAACAGCAATCACAGTGCTAAAATTATAGCCGATGCTGGTTCACCAGAGATGATAGAATTTAAAGCATCCAAACTCCGGAAGTGAGGCCCAAGAGAAGGCTCTGCCCCCTAGCCATGTGGACGGGAGGTGGAACCATGACACCAGGGAGCTACAACTCCCTCAGCTCCTCACTCTTTGAGGGCTACTCTTAAACTCCTCACTTCCACCCTCCCACCAGTCTGCCTGACCCCTAGGCAGGTGGCCCTTTTCCGGCTAGACCACCCACTGGTGTGTCTGACAGGGTGTGGTGTGAGGTGTGGTTAGGATTTGTGTGCTGATGGAAAACAATACCAGAGTTAGGATCCCAGAACCATGGAGGATGAGTTCTGCACCATAAGAGAAAGAAGTGCAGTTCCCTGTGACACCTTGATAAGATCAGGTGCATCACACCTACACGAGAATGTTTCCAGGACTGTTACCAGTGACACCATGTCTGCCCCAGGGGATCATAAAAGCGAACCAGGTTGCTCTGCAGTGTGGACAGCGGAGAGGCTAGAGGCGGAGGTACAGCGGCTGTGCTGGACCCTGCGTGCACAGCAACTCTAGCGCATTGAGGAGTGTTGAGCAGAGATGATGGGAGCGGGGGCGGCCATGCAGGCCCACAAGCACCCCATAACCCTGGGCGACACACGAGCTCTGCAACCAATCAGCGCCCAGTGTCTGTCTCCCTGCCTTCGGACATTTGAACAGGATGTGAGTGCTGCGCTGACTTCCTACTGAAACGTTGGAAGGCGGGGAGGAGGAATCCAACACTGATTGGTTGTTGGGCATGTACAGTTAGGTCCAGAAATATTTGGACAGTGACACAAGTTTTGTTATTTTAGCTGTTTACAAAAACATGTTCAGAAATACAATTATATATATAATATGGGCTGAAAGTGCACACTCCCAGCTGCAATATGAGAATTTCACATCCAAATCGGAGAAAGGGTTTAGGAATCATAGCTCTGTAATGCATAGCCTCCTCTTTTTCAAGGGACCAAAAGTAATTGGACAAGGGACTCTAAGGGCTGCAATTAACTCTGAAGGCATCTCCCTCGTTAACCTGTAATCAATGAAGTAGTTAAAAGGTCTGGGGTTGATTACAGGTGTGTGGTTTTGCATTTGGAAGCTGTTGCTGTGACCAGACAACATGCGGTCTAAGGAACTCTCAATTGAGGTGAAGCAGAACATCCTGAGGCTGAAAAAAAAGAAAAAATCCATCAGAGAGATAGCAGACATGCTTGGAGTAGCAAAATCAACAGTCGGGTACATTCTGAGAAAAAAGGAATTGACTGGTGAGCTTGGGAACTCAAAAAGGCCTGGGCGTCCATGGATGACAACAGTGGTGGATGATCGCCGCATACTTTCTTTGGTGAAGAAGAACCCGTTCACAACATCAACTGAAGTCCAGAACACTCTCAGTGAAGTAGGTGTATCTGTCTCTAAGTCAACAGTAAAGAGAAGACTCCATGAAAGTAAATACAAAGGGTTCACATCTAGATGCAAACCATTCATCAATTCCAAAAATAGACAGGCCAGAGTTAAATTTGCTGAAAAAAACCTCACGAAGCCAGCTCAGTTCTGGAAAAGTATTCTATGGACAGATGAGACCAAGATCAACCTGTACCAGAATGATGGGAAGAAAAAAGTTTGGAGAAGAAAGGGAACGGCACATGATCCAAGGCACACCACATCCTCTGTAAAACATGGTGGAGGCAACGTGATGGCATGGGCATGCATGGCTTTCAATGGCACTGGGTCACTTGTGTTTATTGATGACATAACAGCAGACAAGAGTAGCCGGATGAATTCTGAAGTGTACCGGGATATACTTTCAGCCCAGATTCAGCCAAATGCCGCAAAGTTGATCGGACGGCGCTTCATAGTACAGATGGACAATGACCCCAGGCATACAGCCAAAGCTACCCAGGAGTTCATGAGTGCAAAAAAGTGGAACATTCTGCAATGGCCAAGTCAATCACCAGATCTTAACCCAATTGAGCATGCATTTCACTTGCTCAAATCCAGACTTAAGACGGAAAGACCCACAAACAAGCAAGACCTGAAGGCTGCGGCTGTAAAGGCCTGGCAAAGCATTAAGAAGGAGGAAACCCAGCGTTTAGTGATGTCCATGGGTTCCAGACTTAAGGCAGTGATTGCCTCCAAAGGATTCGCAACAAAATATTGAAACTAAAAAATTTTTTTTGGGTTTGGTTTATTTGTCCAATTACTTTTGACCTCCTAAAATGTGGAGTGTTTGTAAAGAAATGTGTACAATTCCTACAATTTCTATCAGATATTTTTGTTCAAACCTTCAAATTAAACGTTACAATCTGCACTTGAATTCTGTTGTAGAGGTTTCATTTCAAATCCAATGTGGTGGCATGCAGAGCCCAACTCGCGAAAATTGTGTCACTGTCCAAATATTTCTGGACCTAACTGTATGTCTAATGTCACGTGGGTTCAGACATCGCTGAGATTGCTCATCATTCTGCGTTATGGTTGAAGATGACACAATGCACTGGATATGTTGAATATTGAAAGCTACATCCTTTTGTCCATTCCTGGTTCTTCGTAAAAAGCTGATTTGGCAAGTCAGCAACCTTCATCATGTGTAAGTTCGGTTTAATAGAATAGAGACCTATCTTTGAAGCTGTATTCCACTTATCCTAAACTCCACATACTTGTGCACTGTAGAATTACAGCTTACTGTATATGATTTCTAGAAAAAGTCCAGTCTTCATTTTCATTTGGGTGGAGTTTTTTTTTCTTCTAAATTACATGGTGCATTTTCACAGGTTGTGCCCACTTTCATCCCTGGATCTAGCTTGTTATTATTCTATAAAGGAGGATCCATCCCTTAGGAATTCTAAAGAAGAGCATATGACTCTAAAGTAAGAAATTAAAAGGCTTATTTTCCATAATGAAATGCGGGCAATGATTTTTTTCTTTTTATAGCTATTACTGAAGCTTGTTTTCTCAGAAAGTGTTTTACTTGTGGTAAAGGTCACAGAAAGGCTTGACGGCAACAATTTAACTTTGTTTTCAGTAGTTAGAAAATTGTCAGCTGAAATATAGAAAATAGTATTCAAAAACAGAATAGAAAAATATATGCGGCTTTATTACATTAAGGTGTTTGTGCGTGTGAGTGTGTGGACAGGGGTAGGACGAGGGTTTGGCGCATAAGGTGTCATTGTTATGAAAATGCAATTCATGGGTTAAAAAAATATGCTCTGCCATTAAATATCATTCTTAATACACTGAGTTGCTGTTTTATGATTGTAAGCTATGGAGGACAGTGGCAAGTAATGATGGACAAATCTTTTGAAATTCAAATTTGCTGATTTCACTGAATTTTCCCCAAAATTCAGTTCATGGGGAATACATTTGTGCGCGTTTCAATGCTGAAAGGTTTGTAATTCCTTAGAAAATACATGTGTAGAAGAGCAGAAAAACCTTGCTGACCATAAGCGTTTACACTTTATAGGTGAGAAAGAGAGCGAACCCTGCCAATCATAAGGTCTAAACACTCCGCTGACCATAAGAGCTTATACTCTACAGGAGAGAGAGAGGACCCCCACTGACCATAAGAGCTTACACTCTACAGGAGAGACAGGACCCCACTGACCATAAGAGCTTACACTCTACAGGTGAGAGAGAACCTTGCTAACCATAAGAGTTTACATTTTACAGGTGAGAAAGAGAGCGGACCCTGCCAATCATAAGGTCTAAACACTCCGCTGACCATAAGAGCTTATACTCTACAGGAGAGAGAGAGGACCCCCACTGACCATAAGAGCTTACACTCTACAGGAGAGACAGGACCCCACTGACCATAAGAGCTTACACTCTACAGGTGAGAGAGAACCTTGCTAACCATAAGAGTTTACATTTTACAGGTGAGAAAGAGAGCGGACCCTGCCAATCATAAGGTCTAAACACTCCGCTGATCATAAGACCTTACACTCTACAGGAGAGAGAGACAGGACCCCACTGACCATAAAAGCTTACACTCTACAGGGGAGAGAGGACCCCACTGAACATAAGAGCTTACACTCTACAGGAGAGAGAGGACCCCACTGACTATAAGAGCTTACACTCTACAGGAAATGGAGGATTCTGCTGACCATAAGAGCTCACACTGTACAAGAGAGAGGGGACCCCACTGACCATAAGAGCTTACACTCTACAGGAGAGAGGGAACCCCACTAACCATAAGAGCTTACACTCTACAGGAGAGAGGGGACCCCACTGACCATAAGAGCTTACACTTTACAGGAAATAGAGGATTCTGCTGACCATAAGAGCTCACACTCTACAGGAGAGAGGTGACCCCACTAACCATAAGAGCTTACACTCTACAGGAGAGAGGGGACCCCACTGACCATAAGAGCTTACACTCTACAAGAGAGAGAGCACCCCGCTGACTATAATAGCTTACACTTTACCGGAAATAGAGGACTCTGCTGACCATAAGAACGTACACTCTACAGGAGGGCAAAAGGACCCTGCTGACCATAAGAGCTTACACTCTGCAGGAAAGAGAGAGGTCTCTACTGACCATAAGAGGTTACACTCTACAGGTGAGAGAGAAAGGACTCCACTGACTATACGAGCTTACACTGTACAAGACAGTGAAAGGACTCTGTGGACCCTAAGAGCTTACAATCTATAGAAGAGAGAGCCCCCTCTAATCATAAGGGTTTACACTCTACAGATGAGAGAGAGGACTTCGCTCACCATATGAACTTACACTCTATATGAGAGAAAGGACACTGCTTACTGTAAGAGCTTACATGTAGGATCCCAGGAACAGGGGACCCCAAATGTTTGATATGTCACAGTTGCTCTTCTGGCACGAGAGTGCAGGGACCGTGTTTCCTGGGTGGTCTACAATGCTGATGTTACCTGCTATCCACCCCCACACAGTATCCACAGCCGATGGACTGCCCATAGACATCAGTTTTGGGGATAACAGTGGCTTTAATACAGCAGGAACGAAGAAGTCCAACTCAGAATATATCTTTCACAGTCTCTCGTGGGTAGGCGATGGCAAATACAACTGGGAGTTGAATACTCAAGTGCAATTAGTGTTCTGGAGCTTTAAGAGCACAAATTGTTTTAGATGTAATAGTTGTATGCTTTTAGAAGCAGGTTCAGAGTTTTTTGTAGCTTAGAATAGGAGGGTAGGTGCAATAAAGAGATTATACAGACCTGGAATGCTGGGATTAATATGACTGCTAGTCAAGGCATGTGCAGAAGTACTTGCAAGCAAAGGTAGAGAGTTGCCCAGTGCGCCACAGGAACCGGATGGATGGTGCGTGGCCGATGGCATGCAAGCCACTAATGTTGCAGTGGGATGGGTGACCCTCAAACTTTGTCAACCTGCGTACAGCAGGTTCTTCTATATGCTCAGTATGCCCTACTGTCTGAAGATGCACGTGTCGCTTAGCAACATTAGTTACTCCATGGATGTGTTCGATAGCAGTGTTAGCATCTCCAACATTAAGTTCATTCCACCAGAAGGTAGTGGGTGTATTAAAGCCTTTGGGGGTGGCTTTTAGTGACCTTTGATGAGCAAGTGTCTCATCATCTAGGATGTCTTCTGGATCAAGGCTATGCAGTTGAGCAACTGACCTAAAGTTGTATAGCTCGATGGGTGCATCACTCAGGTTGACTAGCATCTGGGACCTGAAGCCTAGGGGGCTTTTTGACCCATATGAAAAGTCTACTGCTATTAAAGATTCACGAAGGTTAATGGCCCTGTTGTGGTGTTTGCATTGGACCCACAAGCTTCAAGTTATACAATTTTTTTCTTTCTCTTTTATTTTTCAAATATGTTAATATACTATGTTATATATGTATCAGTATACAAGTTTTTGTTATTGTATTAATATTTTTCATGACTAAAATAGACTTTCATTTGGAAGACACTGAACTCGTGATCCCATTCTTTCCAACATATTAAGGTAAAAAGCTAGGTACGGGCATCACCATATAGAGTAACGGGCTCAGGATATGGAATTGATATAGATTTATATAGAGTGTCCACTAGGATGCACTATGCCGTTGGGGGCCATAGCTCTTCTGGGACAAGATACTCACGCTTTTCTGTACCTGGTCTCCCTAGCACTGAAAGTAGGGTTATACAGAGAAACAGTAAATGCAAATAAGTAGAGTGCCAATTTTTATGGACACTTTAGTGCCCTTCTGTTCAGTTCCCCCTTTTTTCGTAGTATCTATTTATTGCCCTTTGATTTCCTTCTGTCCAGTACCCCTTTGTGCTGAATTGCCATTTATTGCCAATTTGGCAGTAAATGACAAGTGGACACCAATGGAGCACTGGTGCTAACTGGGCCCTAAATGTAATTAGAGATTGACTGTCCAGACTTTTTGCTAATCAAGATCACTTGGCTCCAGTCACCAAAAAGAGCAGTCACTTTTGCAACTAAAATGGATCCTTATGAAATATATTTTAATACTAAGTAGAACACAGTACTTCCAATAAGATTCCAAACGTGGAAAAACCTGAATAAATGACACTCTTTTAAAACTAAATAAAATTAAAATTCAAATGTGCTAACTAACAAAGTAGTTCCTGCTTTTGTAATTGTAATCAGACCATACAAAATAGTTAACACTTACTGATGCAGCTTAGTTGCACTGGTTGGATGTGAATAAAGCTTGCTCTATGGTATATTATCTGAAGCGGGTGGCATATAAGCGTAACAGATGTACCGGAGCACCCCGGTGGTGCTCCAAGTGAAAAACTATTCGCGTACAGAATCGCGTGTGACGTCACAGGGGTAGGAGGTGAGAGCTTGGGGCTCTCATTAGGTCCAAAAACCTAATATCCTGTCATTGCTGTATGTCCTGAAGAAGGGGGCTGCGACCTCCGAAATGCGTTGACCTGTACTTGGCAATCTCAATAAAGACATGTAATAATTTTTTCGGTCTTGAATGGTGTTAAGCACGGCGTGACAACTGGCTTATTTTATATATCTTCAGCTGAATTCTTCGGGGCTGCAGTTGTCTTCACCTTGTTTCCACGCGAGTATAGGAGTTGTGACTTACACAATCCTTATAGGTGAGTGTACCTAATTATTATTCCTCGGTGTTTTATCTGGTAAGACCCTATTACGCTACTTCTCCACAGCTTCTATATCCTGACATGGGGGACTATGGGAGGTGCATTATAATACATGGAGGACTACAGGGATGCATTATAAATTATGAAGGGTTATGTGGGACCCATTATACTATATGGAAGGCTATGTGGGGGCCATTAAAGTATTTGGAGAGATATATACGAGTGGGGGGGGGGGACAAAGATAAAAGCATGGGATGGGAATGTTTTGTGTTTAGCACACAGCTTTACCATGCTCTGATATAAGCTGGGTGCTGAGGCAAAGGTGTATATCAAAGCATGGGAAAGCTGCATGCTATGGGAAAGAAGTATAGCAAAGCATAGCGAAAGTGCGTGCTGAGGACAAGATGGACATCAGAACATAGGAAAGCTGGATTATGATAGAAAGAGGGATTTCAGATCATGAGAAACATGGGTGCTGAAGAGCCAAGTGTCAGTGACACTATCCCATACCCCGAGTGTCAGCGTAATTATCTCGTACCCCTACTGTCAGTGACAATATCCTGTACCCAGAGTGTCAGTGTACGGTTGGGGGGGGGGCAGGTCCAATTTTGCACCGGAGCCCATCAAACTGTAGTTACACCACTGCCTTTATGGTATATCTTGAGGACATGCTATATATTTCTAAGATGGAAATTCTCTTGTAAATGGCAATAATGGACCACTGAATGGGTAACGTGTGGCACCAAATGGCATATATGCTGTACAGGGTTAATACATTTCAAATGGGTCCTAATGAACATATCTCTAATAAGTGCAGTGTAAGTAATCTAATATGAGCACTCTATGGCACTAATAAGAGGGTGTTCTGTCTGTGTGTATGTTATGCAAGGATAGACTGTTTCAAGGCATAATTATAATTTGTCATATTTTCCCACCGGACTTTCCTAGTAGAATTAAAAGACCATCATATTTCTGAGCATATTTTTACATCCTGGACACATCAAACATGACTGTGATAGATCAGGTGAAATAAGTATTGAACACGTCAACAATATTCTAAGTACATACCGTATATTTCTAAAGGTGCTATGCTGTTCTACAGCGAAATTGGTTTAAAATTGAAAACAGTTCAACGCAACTAATTTTGTGGTGCTGAAAATGAATATGATGCTTAAATTTGCAAATTGGCTATAATTTTCAAGATCCAGAGGAGGTTGTAGTTACGTATGACAAATATCATGCAGGCTTATAGAAAAATGGCATCTTTATTATTTCATCCTAATTATTGCAT
Source organism: Anomaloglossus baeobatrachus (assembly GCF_048569485.1). Lineage (NCBI taxonomy): Eukaryota > Metazoa > Chordata > Amphibia > Anura > Aromobatidae > Anomaloglossus > Anomaloglossus baeobatrachus. The sequence continues at coordinate 168,673,543 of NC_134361.1, forward strand.
TGTCAGTATCTAGTCTATTACATCATCTATTTAGTCTATTGAGCCTTCAGTATTCTATTATGTTAGGGTGACCAATAAAAAAACCCAAATACAGCTCTGATGATATAATCCTAAATCCAGTTGCATGACCTACTTTTGTAAATGCTCTCTGTGTAAAGTATACAGCTTTAGAATTTCTTAGTTTAGTTTCTTAGCATGTTGACATGTTTCTATATATTTTTTCCAGATATGCCTTGTTCTTGCAGTAATAAAGCAGATAGTTTTTGTTACATATGCAGAGAAGTCACTTTTGTGTCACAAATGCAAAACTTGACTACCATGATAAGAAAAGCGGTACTTTGGCTGCAGAATAGAAGATCAGGATAACAATTGGGCTAAACATATTTGCTGGAATAGATGTGTATCACATCTTACCCATTGGTTGCATGGAAAGAGGCACTCTATAACTTTTGCAGTCCTAATGATCTGGAGAGAGCCAACCGATCACACTACCAATTGCTATTTCGGCATCGTGCCCCGCATTAGGAAAGGAGTTTTAAGGAGGAATTGCACTTTACTGTATCCAAACATTAACCTAGCACCACATACAGAAGAACCGTCGATTGCAAAAGCACCAGAAACATTTTCACTCGAGTCAAGTGAGGAAGAAGAGGGCAGTTGGTGTCATGGAGCACTTTTCTCTCATGACCCAGACATTCTGTCAGCAACCTCAACTGAACCACACCTTATGACACAAAGTGAACTGAGCAATCTTGTTAGAGATCTGCATCTTCCCAGAGTAAGGCCCCTTTCACAAGTCAGTGATTCTGGTACGTTTGTGCTTTTTTTTAAACGTACCAGAATCACTGACATACGCAGACCCATTCTAATGAATGGGTCTGCTCACACATCAGTGATTTGTCACTGCACGTGTCTCCGTGCAGCGTACCCGCGTGTGCGTGATTGCTGCACGGAGACATGTCCATTTTTCTCTGGCATCACTGATGTTCCATGGACCACGCAGTGGTGTGGTCCGTGAAACACGTGCCAGAAAAAAACGTGCTTTTAAAATAATAAACATTTTAATTCACCCGGCGTCCAGCGATGTCCTCTGCAGCCCGTTCTCCCTGCTGCTTCTGTGCCGGCTGATTACTGTCGCGCATATTCATTATGCGCGACACAGCCGACCCGGAAGCAGCTCCTGCAGGGGTCACCGCCGGCCGGATGCTGCGTCGCGGGAGCGATCAGCACCATGGACAGCGGGAGCGGGCGCAGGTGAGTGAATCTCTAAGTGCAATCACGGGTCACGGAGAACGGAGCCCGGATTGCACTTAGACAACCCACGTGTGCCGTGATTTTCGGCACACGCAGGGACATGTGCGTGTTTTACACGCCAGTGAAAAACGTCTGTGTTTTTCACTGACGTGTGAAACGGGCCTAAGGCTGAGTTCTTAGGTTCCAGGTTACAGCTGTGGAATCTCCTAGAGGGCGATGTTTGGATTTCTTTGTTCCACATCCTAGAGAAAAATCTTGTCTAAAGGTACCGTCACACTAAGCGACGCTCCAGCGATCCCACCAGCAACCTGACCTGGCAGGGATCGCTGGAGCGTCGCTACACGGGTTGCTGGTGAGCTGTCAAACAGGCAGATCTCACCAGCAACCAGTGACCAGCCCCCAGCCAGCAGCGATGCGTGGAAGCAATGCTGCGCTTGGTAACTAAGGTAAATATCGGGTAACCAACCCGATATTTACCTTGGTTACCAGCGCACACCGCTTAGCGCTGGCTCCCTGCACTCCTAGCCACAGTACACATTGGGTTAATTACCCGATCTGTAGTCTGGCTATGTGTGCAGGGAGCAGGGAGCCGGCACTGGCAGCGTGATAGCGGCGGACGCTGGTAACGAAGGTAAATATCGGGTAACCAAGGAAAGGGCTTCTTGGTTACCCGATATTTACATTGGTTACCAGCGTCGCAGAAGCCGGCTCCTGCTCACTGCACATTCAGTTGTTGCTCTCTCGCTGTCACACACAGCGATGTGTGCTTCACAGCGGGAGAGCAACAACTAAAAAAATGGTCCAGGACATTCAGCAACAACCAGCGACCTCACAGCAGGGGCCAGGTTGTTGCTGGATGTCACACACAGCAACATCGCTAGCAACATCGCTGTTGCGTCACAAAAGTCGTGCCTCAGCAGCAATGTTGCTAGCGATGTTGCTTAGTGAGACGTGGCCTTAATACTTCTTCATGTAAGGTGCTCTTGTGGCATGCAACAATATCAACAGTTTAATGGCAGCTCTGAAGATAAGTTGTAATGCAGAGGAATGGAGGTTCTTCATTGATTCGTTCAAAACAAGTATCTAACAAAAATTGAGAAAAAAGTCGAAGCGGTGGAACAAACCAGCACCCAAGCAGTCTGATTAATAACTGTGGGATATGATGGGTATATGACTAAATGTGTAACAGACCAACATAAGTATAAATATGTTCAGTGCAGCACAGATTAGAAGGCAGTTCTATATAGTATAAATGACCATAGTGGTTAATAACAATGCCTGCTCATGGAAGGAAGGGACTGCTTGTGCAGTAGGTAACAACATGTTCCTTACTCATCAAAGAGTTCACCCAGAATCAGACAGCCAGGTAAACAAAGTGCCTCAGGCCCCCTTCACACGTCCGTGATACACGTGCGTGTTTGGTCCGTTTCCGTATATACCGGAGACACGGCCAAACGTGCACCAATGTTAATCTATGATTGTGGTCACACGTCCGTTATTTCATTATGTCCGTGTGTGCGTGTCCGTGATCCGTATGTGTTTGCGTTTTGCACGGATGCATGTCCGTTATCTGCACGGAGCACGCACACGTGGACACAATGAAAGTCTATGGGTATGTGCACACACGTTAGTAAACACGTATGCATATACCTATAGTCCGTGTCCGTTTGGTGTTTTTATTTCTAGTGATGTCGGCTATTCTTTCTATTTCTGTGTATGTCGGTCAATCTCCCTGAGTCCGTCGGTCAGTCTCTCTGTCTCTCTGTCGGTCTCTCTGTCTGTCTGTCCCTCTCTCACAGTCTGTCGGTCAGTTTCCCCCCCTCTCTCATACTTACCGTTCCCCGATCTCCAGCGCAGCGCGGCACGGCATTCACACTGCTGCGGCGGCTTTTACTATTTTGAAAAAGCCGGCCGCCCATTAAACAATCTCGTATTCCCTGCTTTCCCCGCCCACCGGCGCCTATGATTGGTTACAGTGAGACACGCCCCCACGCTGAGTGACAGGTGTCACACTGCACCCAATCACAGCAGCCGGTGGGCGTGTCTATACTGTGCAGTAAAATAAATAAATAAATAATTAAAAAAAAACGGCGTGCGGTTCCCCCCAATTTTAATGCCAGCCAGATAAAGCCATACGGCTGAAGGCTGGTATTCTCAGGATGGGGAGCTCCACGTTATGGGGAGCCCCCCACCCTAACAATATCAGTCAGCAGCCGCCCAGAATTGCCGCATACATTATATGCGACAGTTCTGGGGCTGTACCCGGCTCTTCCCGATTTGCCCTGGTGCCGTTGGCAAATCGGGGTAATAAGGAGTTATTGGCAGCCCATAGCTGCCAATAAGTCCTAGATTAATCATGTCAGGCGTCTATGAGACACCTTCCATGATTAATCTGTAAGTTACAGTAAAAAAACACACACACCCGAAAAAATCCTTTATTTGAAATAAAAAACACACACAAATTCCCTCATTACCAATTTATTAACCCCGACAAACCCTCCATGTCCGGCGTACTCCACGGACCTCCAGCGTCGCGTCCAGCTCTGCTGCATGGAGGTGACAGGAGCAGCAGAAGACACCGCCGCTCCGGTCACCTCCACGCAGCTAATGAGATGAGTAGCGCGATCAGCTGCTGTCACTGAGGTTACCCGCGGCCACCGCTGGATCCAGCGGTGGCCGCGAGTTACCTGACTGACAGCAGCTGATCGCGGCTGTGAAGCCTATGCAACGGATGCGGTGAAAACACCACATCCTTTGCATAAGTTTTTCCTTTGCGGCCCGCACGGTTTTTGCCGCTTGCGGCATGCTACTGAGCATGCGCAGTGGCAAAAACCGCATGCGGCGGCCGGATGCCGTATTTGCCGCATCGCGCCGCATCCGGCCGCCATAGGCATGCATTGAAAGATGCGCCACATCGGCCGAATGCGGCGCGATGCGGTTTTTTTTGCCGCACGAAAAAACGTGCCAGGCAACGTTCCATCCGGCCGCCGCATCGGCTAAATCTGCCGCATGCGGCAAAAACCGGATGGAACGCAAGGCCATGCGGCACAATGCGGCACTAATTAAAGTCTATGCAGGAAAATCGCAACCGGCAGCAAAAAAAACCGGTTGCGATTTTCCTGCAAAGTGCCGGATTGTGCCGCAGAAGAAAATCCGGAGGTGTGAAAGTACCCTAACAAACTACCAACAGCAATTAAGGTAGTCTGCATGCAGCCAGGGCTGGGTGGGTCCATGTCTTTGGAAGCTTCTGATAGATTTATTGGCAACATCTGTGTTTATTAGGCTGCTTTCACACTACGTTTTTTTAACATGCGTCATGAACGTTTTTTTGCTGCAAAAGCAGATCCTGCTTGTACAGCACAAAAACGCATGCAAACGCATGTGTTATTTTGCAGGATCCTGTCACTTTAAGTTTATGGGTGGGCATTGGAGTCATGTGATCAAGAGTGAGGGGAACAGAACGTGAAAGACTGGGAGCCGGTTTTTGACAGCTGTGAAGTCTCGTAACCAAGGTAAACATCGGGTAACTTGCTTGGATACCCGCTATTTACATTGGTTACGAGTGTCTGCAGCTGCTAGGAGCCGGTTCCCTGCACACGTAACCAAGATAAACATCGGGTAACTAAGACCGCGGTTACCCGATGTTTACCTTGGTTACGAGCGTCCTCCGCTCTCAGGCGGGGGAGAGTGGAGAGAGAGGGAGGGGGAGGGAGGGAGGTGGAGAGAGAGGGAGGGGGAGGTGGAGAGAGGGACTGATCACCCAAGGCTGGTTTCTGTGCATGCTCAGTAGAGCAAGCAGGATCCTGTCTAGCAGCATGCCAGCGTTCACATGCGTTTGCGTGCTGTTTAATCAGGATCCAGCAATTTGCAGTATTTGGACGCAGCTCAAAAACGCTACAAGTAGCATTTTTGAAAAAAGCTAAAAAACTGTGTCGCGGGCAGCGGGGGACTGCGCTCGCTAACGCTCGGGTCGGCGCTGCTGCTACTGCTCGGTGGCTCGAGCGGTAGGCCGGATCCGGGGACTCAAGCGGCGCTCCTCGCCTGTGAGTGAAAAGGGGATGGTTTGTTTGGGGATTTAGTCCGTGACGCCACCCATGGGTTGTGGTGAAGGTGGGCACCACCGCTGCTGGTGACGGGGATCCCGGGAGCGATGGTAGGGAGCAGCTGGGATGTTGTTTTCCCCCTCCGTGGGTAGGGGTTGGTGGTCCCGGGGCCTGGTGGTGTGACGGGGAGGCAGGGTCGGTGAGGTGCAGGGTTACAGGGACAGCGCGGCGTGGTGCTGGATGGCACGGGTGTACTCACTCAGCAAGAGATGCACAAAGTCTCCGGTAAACCAAACGGCTGGATGGACGGGTCCCACAGCCGGCTGCAGTGTCTCTCCCCGGACAGGTGATGGTGGCTGTCTCTCCCTGCACCTTGGGGGCGGGGCTTCGCTTTCGCGCCTTCCCTGCTCGGGGAAGATGCTCGAGCGGGAAATCTTCGCGCCAAAGATGGCGGCGCTTCAAATTTTTCGGCCGGACGCCGCCGGCGGAGACCACAAGGCGCACTTCTACTGGTAAGTAGATAGGTTCTATCCTGTTCGTGACGCCAAGTTGTCGCGGGTGGCGGGGCGCTGCGCTCGCTAACGCTCGGGTCCGGCGCTACTGCTACTGCTCGGTGGCTCGAGCGGTGGGCCGGATCCGGGGACTCGAGCGGCGCTCCTCGCCCATGAGTGAAAAGGGGGTGGTTTGTTTGGGGATTTAGTCCGTGACGCCACCCAGGGGTTGTGGTGAAGGTGGGCACCACCGCTGCTGGTGACGGGGATCCCGGGAGCGATGGTAGGGAGCAGCTGGCATGTTGTTTTCCACCTCCGTGGGTAGGGGTTGGTGGTCCCGGGGCCCGGTGGTGTGACGGGGAGGCAGGGTCGGTGAGGTGCAGGATTGCAGGGACAGCACGCGCGTGGTGCCGGATGGCACGGGTGTACTCACTCAGCAAGAGATGCACAAAGTCTCCGGTAAACCAAACGGCTGGATGGACGGGTCTCTCCCCGGACAGATGATGGTGGCTGTCTCTCCCTGCACCTTTGTGTACTGTGTTGACTCCAGTGGCTTCCCAACGGTAGTCTGCTCACCGGTGTATAGATACTGGAGGAGCCCGTTTTGCCGCAGGTGCTGGCCCTTGGATTTCTAGCCGTTGGCGGTGGCTGTGTATCCTCACGGTGTGAGCGGTTGCCTTCAGTCGGGACTTGGTTGTTAGGGAACACCGGGGGTTCCTGTCACATTCGGATTTGACTATTGACGGCGGCTCCAAGTCTGGTCGGGGTCCGATGGCCCTGCCTGGCTGTGCTTAGGTTCACTCCGTTCCCCGGTCCGGTACTGGTGGGCCACCGCCCAGCCCCGGTCCTTACGGCTCTGCGGAGTTCCACCAACTCCTGCAGACGGCCACCACCGTCTGCCAACCTTGCTGTCAGTGCCTGGGCTCCGATCCAGACACTCGCAGTTTGTGTCCTCTCACTTTCACCTCCTTAACTCCAAACTCTAACTGACTGCTTTTCCCGCCTCCAGGCCTGTGAACTCCTCGGTGGGTGGGGCCAACTGCCTGGCTCCGCCCCACCTGGTGTGGACATCAGACCCTGGAGGGAGGCAACAAGGGTTTTGTGTCTTACTAATGTAACTGTCCGGGGGTGGGGGTGTGTGTCTGTTTTGTCTGTGGCTACCTGGCTAGTCCAGGGCGCTGGATCCTTACTATAATGGACGCAAACGCAGGTGAACGCATGTTGACACAAGTCCATTGCAAATGCATTGAAATGAAAACGCATTTGCACTGGATCCGTTTTTGCGTTAAAAAACGTTCATGACGGATGTTAAAAAAAGCGTAGTGTGAAAGCAGCCTTAGAGACACACCTGTGGATGTATTTTAATGCACACCTAACATACACTGCTTCTTTGTGTAGCATCATGGGAAAGTTAAAAGCTAAGATCTCATCAAGGGAATTGTGGACTTGCACAAGTCTGGTTCACCCTTGGGTGCAATTTCCAGATACCTGAAGGTGCCTCGTTCATCTGTACAAACAATTATACGCAAGTGCAAACAAGATGGGAATGTCCAGCCATCATACCGCTCAGAAAGGAGACGGGTTCTGTGTACCACAGATGAACGTGCTTTGGTCAGACATATGCATATCAACCCAAGAACAAAAGTGACAGACCTTGTGATGATGCTGGCAGAAGCTGGTAAGATTGTGTCATTATCCAGAGTGAAACGAGTACTATGTTAACATAGGCTGAAAGGTGACTTAGCCAGGAAGAAACCATTACTCCAAAAGAAACATAAAAAGCCAGATAAATGTTTGTAAATGCACACAGGAACAAAGACCTTAATTTTTGGACACATGTCCTGTGGTCTGGCAAAACTAAAATTGAACAGTTTGGCCATATTGATCGTCGTTACATTTGGAGGAAAAAGGGAGAAGCTTTGAAGCCTAAGAACACCATCCCAACTGTGATACACGGGGGTGGCAGCTTTATGTTGTGGGGTTGTGTTGCTGCAGGAGAGATTGGTGCACTTCACAAAATAGATGGCATGATGAGGAAAGAAGATTGTGGCAATACTAAAGCAACATCTGAAGACACCAGCTAGGAAATTAAAACTTGGTTTCTGGATTCAAGTGTATATCAGCATAAATTTGGTGCTCTCTCAGTAACTCAACACACAGCTATTAAGGTTAAAACTGCAGGCAACAAAAGTGAGTACACCTATAAGTGAAATTGGCCAAATTGTGCCCAAATTGTCTATTTTGTGTGGCCATCATTTTTTTCAAGCACTGCCTTAACTCTCTTGAGCGACTGGAACCTCTTCCACAACTACATGACGACATCATGAAGCGGGAATATTTTAGAGATTTTTAGAGACATTGTGCTACTCCACTGTCCATCTGAGGAGGCCCCACAGATGCTGTAGGGTGTAGGTCTGGAGACATTCTTGGCCAGTCCAGCACCTTTATCCTCAGTTTCTTTTGCAAGGCAGTGGTTATCTTGGAGGTGTTTTGGGGGCCTTTATCATGTTGGAATATTGTGGCTTAGATTCCAAATGGAAGTGATTGTGCTTTACTTCAGTATTTCACAATATGTGTAGGCATTCATGGTTCTCTTAATGATCTGTTCTGAGTGGAACCTGTCTTGCTAATCTGCTGTATGGTCTTGGCCACTGGGATGCAGCTCAGTTTCAATGTGTTGCCTAGACCATCTTTATATAGAGTAACAATTCTTTTTTTCAGATCCTCAGAGAATTCTTTGCCATGAGGTGCCATGTTGAACTTCCAATGATCAGTATGAGAGAGTGTGTGAGCGATAACACCAAATTTAATACACCTGCTCCCCATTCACACCTGAGACCTGTAACACTAATGAGTCAAATAACAATGGGGAGGGTAAATGACTAATTGGGCAAAATTTGGCCATTTTCACTTAGGGGTGTACTCACTTTTGTAGCCAGTGGTTTAGACATGAATGACTATGTGTTGCGTTATTCAGAGGGCATCAAATTTACCATGTTATACAAGCTGTACACTGGCTACTTTACATTGTATCAAACTGTCAGATCTTTAGTGTTGTCCCATAAAAAGATATAATAAAATAATTGCAAAAATGTGAAGGGTATGTATTTAATATATCTTCTCCACCACCATATTGATGTTTATCCAGCCATTTCCATAAACTGTATACAACAAACCATTCAGAAAAAAAAGCCTAGAAAAAAGATCCTTTTTTATTTTTTAATTGTTTTAAAAATCCTTTTTTTACTTCATATATAACAAGTAAAAAATTGCCATTAGCATAATTTATTTTCAAGGAAACATTTGATTTATACATATCATATGAAAAATACAAAAGACATCAATTAATTTACATCTTTTGCAGTATATCTGCTTGGTATGACGTCTATAAATGATCCTGATCCTTATCAAAGGTAAATTATAGAGTAGAGCTTCCACATTACTAACATGTTAATGTAGCACCCATGGGGCAAGAGGTTAACTTTATTCGTCGCCGAGCCTGGTGATGTTGGGTCTGGGGATGTCATGGGTGGCCCTGCCCAGTTTCGTGGCCCAAAGATGTACAATAAAAGGGGAGAGAGCCGCCTCTGCTGTCGCTGTCCTCCGGGGCGGATGGTTATAGCAGCTAAAATGTTTCTGCTCCCTACAGGTGGAGTAGGCTCTGGGGAGGATGATGAAGGTTGCAGTGATGGCGGGTGCCGAATTACGGGGCCTTGGCGCCGGCAAGGACAGGCAGACACAGTCTCTGCGGGTTCAAGGTTTCTCACAGTCCTGGTTTACCCGGGAGATGCCGGTCACTGCCGTGATGGGCCCCAGTCGATCCCGAGCAATTCGAGGTCACCGCCGGTGTTCCCACTGTGAGTCATTTCTGGTCAGGGTCCCTCCAATCTCGATGTATTTGGAATATGGAACGGGCTGCAGCTGTTTCCTGCACTCTCCGCAGACCCTGGAATCCCGTGTAGCTGTAGAGAACCTGGGCTGAGCTGTCTGCTCCAAGCCGCGGGTCCTGTGGTGCTCCCAGAAGTGTGAGCTAAAAGAAGATTGGACTGAGGTCCTGACTAGAGATGAGCCACCCCCCTAGCGTTTGAGTTCAGTTCGGTTCGTCGAACGGAGGCTCTGTTCGACGAACCGTTCGACGAACCACTCGAACCCCATTGAAAACAATGGGAGGCAAACACAAACACATAAAAACACATTATACATGTACACATACAGTTAATAAACATTGCCATAACACTTACAGGTCCCCGCGACGCATCCTGCACTCTATCTCCCCACACTTTTCCTTCCGATAATCAGTGCGTCCTCCCGGTAACCAGCACTGATGATAAGAACTATTGTGACGTCAAAATAGCATGTGACCAGTCACGTGTCTATTATCTCATTGGCTACAGACGTCACATGGCTAGACATCATGCTAGGTCCTGTCAGTGCATCTCTCCGGTACGCGGTGATCGTTCCAGCATCTCCGTGTACCGGCGAAATGCTCTGGCACATGGTCGGCTTCCCCGTTCTGCATGTGTGCGTTCTTTACAGAGTCAGCCCACATGCAAGGACTGGTTGCGAATAACGGAGATCACCGTTGCTATAGCAACCCACCTGTCAGCGGTGACGTCACCGCTTACAGCCCGCAGCTTTTGCTCACTCACTGAGTGAATAGACTGCACGGGAGCAGCAGTGTTCTTCCTCCCATGCTGTGCTGTCTGATGTAGCAGAGCTGCATGGGTTGAAGGAGAAAGAAGACAGAAGACCATGGATCGTGGAGGGATGAGAGGGAGTATTAAACATGGAGTCTCTAAGTGTGTCTGTGTATTTATTTCTATTAAAGTATTTTTTCTCTGTGTAGTGTCTTTTTTTTTAACCCTTTATTGGAGATTCTTAATGGCCGGGTCAAACTTGCCTGACATTAAGAATCTCTGGCTTAATACTAGCTAGTAAAACAAAGGTAGTATTAGCCCATTATTACCCTGCACGCCACCGGGCTTCAGGTCTGCTGGAAGAGTTGGATACAGCACCAGATGATGGCGCTTCTATGAAAGCGCCATTTTCTGGGGCGGCTGTGTACTGCAATTCGCAGCAGAGGGGCCCAGAAAGCTCGGGCTTACCTGTTTTGTGGATTCCAATCCCCAGCTGCCTAGTGGTACCTGGCTGGACACAAAAATGGGGTGAAGCTCATGTCGATTTTTTTTTTTAATTATTTCATGAAATTCATGAAATAATTAAAAAAAGGTCTTCCCTATTGTTTTTAGATCCCAGCCAGGTACAAATAGGCAGCTGGGCGTTGGGGGCAGTCGTACCTGCCTGCTGTACCTGGCTATGGGGAGATAAGGTATGCACACCAGTGACTATGTAAGGGGAATACATGAAATAGCAGAAACTGCTGTGTGAATACTGACTTGAAAAATCCAATAGCTATATGTAAGAGTGAAAATGTGAAAAATGGAATCTGCATTACTGCCATGAACATATGAATCAAGAGAAATTTAGCTACTGAATTGATCAATGCAATAGAGCCCCAACACGGGGCTTACACTTACACGGTAAGTTTTTTAACTGCATGAGAGGACACACAAGCTAGGGACCCCAACGTAGAGAAATACTTTGGCGTAGTGTTGGGGCTCTATTGCATTGATCAATTCAGTAGCTAAATTTCTCTTGATTCATATGTTCATGGCAGTAATGCAGATTCCATTTTTCACATTTTCACTCTTACATATAGCTATTGGATTTTTCAAGTCAGTATTCACACAGCAGTTTCTGCTATTTCATGTATTCCCCTTACATAGTCACTGGTGTGCATTCCTTATCTCCCCATAGTGATGTTTTTTTAGGTTTTTGCACCCAGTTCAGACTTAGAATGGTGTTCCAAACGTTATTCCTTATTTGTTAGTAGTTTTTCGTTTGTGAACCCTCCCCAACCACACCTATTGCCAATCCATATCATACGCATAAATAGCCTGGGTCTCAGCTTCCCATACACGGTAAGTTTTTTAACTGCATGAGAGGACACACAAGCTAGGGACCCCAACATAGAGAAATACTTTGGCGTAGTGTTGGGGCTCTATTGCATTGATCAATTCAGTAGCTAAATTTCTCTTGATTCATATGTTCATGGCAGTAATGCAGATTACGTTTTTCACATTTTCACTCTTACATATAGCTATTGGATTTTTCAAGTCAGTATTCACACAGCAGTTTCTGCTATTTCATGTATTCCCCTTACATAGTCACTGGTGTGCATACCTTATCTCCCCATAGTGATGTTTTTTTAGGTTTTTTGCACCCAGTTCAGACTTAGAATGGTGTTCCAAACGTTATTCCTTATTTGCTGTACCTGGCTAGCATAAAAAAATATGGTGAAGCCCACGTCATATTTTTTTTGGGCAAAAAACTCCTGCATACAGTCCTGGATGGAGTATGCTGAGCCTTGTAGTTCTGCAGCTGCTGTCTGCTCTCCTGTATACACTAGTGAATGGAGCATGCTGAGCCTTGTAGTTCTGCAGCTGCTGTCTGCTCTCCTCCATACAGAAAGACAGCAGACAGCAGCTGCAGAACTACAAGGCTCAGCATACTCCATCCAGGACTGTATGCAGGAATTTTTTGCCCCCCAAAAAAATTTCGTCGGCTTCGCCATGTTTTTGTATGCTAACCAGGTACAGCAGGCAGCTACAGGCTGCCCCCAACCCCCAGCTGGGAACTAAAAATATAGGGAAGCCCTTTTTTTTTTATTATTTCATGAATTTCATGAAATAATTAAAAAAAAAATGACGTGGGCTTCGCCCAATTTTTGTGTCCAGACAGGTACAACTAGGCAGCTGGTGATTGGAATCCGCAGCTCAGGGTGCCCAAGCTTTCTGGGCACCCCTGCTGCGAATTGCAGTCCGCAGCCGCCTCAAAAAATGGCGCTTTCATAGAAGCGCCATCTTCTGGCACTGTATCCAACTCTTCCAGCTGCCCTTGTGATGGGTGGCTCACTGGGTAATAATGGGGTTAGGGCTAGCTTTATATTATCAACTGGCCCTAAGCCCGAAATTCATGGTGTCACGCCAATATTAGACATGGCCACCATGAATTTCTAGTACAGATAAAAAAAAACACAACACACAGAAAAATATTTTTATTAGAAATAAAACACAACACAATTACTGACTCCATCTTCATTGAAATAAAGAACCCCCCTCCGCAGTAATCCTGGGTCAAGGGTCCCGCACCGTCCAGTCCAGATCCAATATCATCTGATCGGTTTGCTGGAAGGCAAAGCGATCAGATGATGTGTCAGGTTCAAGGGCCTGAATCACATGACACAGTAGCTGATTGTATAAACGGCTTTTATACAATCAGCTGATGCATCAGTGCGAAAAAAAACGAAACCAACTTTACACTTCAGTGCAGACTCCTGTCCAACAGCATCAGCTGATAGTTTAGCCGGCCGGGCGGTAAAAAGCCGGCCTCACCGCTCGACTTATAGTGTCAGCTGATTCCGTCAGGTGACCGCATCAGCTGATCATCGCCAGGTCTGAGAGAGAGAGAAAGAAGACAAAGAGAAGATAGAGAAAAGAGAGAGAAGACAGAGAGGGAGAGAGAGAAAAGAAAAGAGACAGAGAGGAGAGAGGGGTGAGAGGGAGAAGAGAGAGAGGAGAGAGAGAGAAAAGAGAGAGGAGAGAGAAAGAAAGAAAAGAGAGAGGAGAGAGAGAGGAGAGAGAGAGAAGAGAGAGGAGAGAGCAGAGAGAGAGGAGAGAGGAGAGCGAGAGAAGAGAGAGAGAGGAGAGAGAAGAGAGAGAGAAGAGGAGGGAAGAGAGAGAGGAAAGAGAGGAGAGAGTAGAGAGGAGAGAGAGGGAGAGAGAGAGAAGAGAGAGAGAAGAGAGAGAGAGAGAAGAGAGAGGAGAGAGAGAGGGAAAAAGAGAAAAAGAGAGAGAGAAAAAGAGAGAAGAGAGAGGAGAGAGAAAAGAAAGAGAAGAGAGAGAGGAGAGAGCAATGCAGCCTCATTCCGTGAACTGCTCCGATTTTAGAGGTGTGTCCCGCGGCTCACAGCTGATGTCCGGCTCCTCCCCTCAGTGTATAATTAAATTAATTTATAATTATGAATAAATAATAATTATAATTTAAATTCTTTACCGGGGCAGCCGGGACGTGAACTCATGAATTAATGCTTCTTAGGCAAGAGCTCTAACCATTGAGCCACTGGCTGGCTCTAATAAGAAACATAGGCAGATTTGGTAATCTTTAGCTCTATACTGCAGTAGAGAATCTAGAAGCAGATTGTTCAGCTGCAAGGATGGATGGGCGGATGGGCGGATGGGCGGATGGGCGGGTGGACAAACACCGGCAGTACTGCACTCATCACCGCACACACGCAGGCACTACAATCACCGCAGGCACTACAACCCCCATCATCCTCCCCTTAGTGCATAATTAAATTAAATTATAATTATAAATAAATAATAATTATAATTTAAAATAAACTAAATTCTTTCCCAGGGCAGCCGGGTCCTGAACTCGTGAACTAATGCTTCTTAGGCAAGAGCTCTAACCATTCAGCCACTGGCTCTAATGAGAAGCATAGGCAGATTTGGTAATCTTGACGTCTGCATTGCAGACTGACGTCTCCGCTGACAGCGCGATTCACTTCAGATGCTACGTGGAGAGGACACAGCGCTCGTGTTCTACGGGGCTCCCTGTCATCTTCATGTAGCAGAGCTGACAGTGTCGTGTGGATTACTTCGGACCTGGATTGTTGTTTGGGGAGTAATAAAAAGGTAAATGAGGTGTTTTTTGTCTATTGTACCAAATAAAGGATTTTTCGCTATGTGTGTTTCTTTACTTTCACTTACAGTTTAATCATGGAAGGTGTCTCAGGGAGACGTCTGCCATGATTAACTCCTTATTACCCCGATTGCCACCGCACCAGGGCAATTCGGGATGAGCTGGGTAGAGTCCCGGGACTGCAGCATCTAATGGATGGCAATTCCGGGTGGCTGCTGGGTGACATTGTTCCCCATAATGTGGCGCTCCTTATCCTGACAATACCAGCCTCCAGCCGTGTGGCTTTATCCTGGCTGGTATCAAATATGGGGGGAACCGCATTTTTTTTTAATTTATTAATTTATTTTACTGCACAATATAGACCCGCCCGCCGGCGGCTGTGATTAGTTGCAGTGAGACAGCTGTCACTCATCGTGGGGGCGTGTCTGACTGCAACCAATCATGGGCGCCGGTGGGTGGGGAAAGCACGGAATAACTAATTGAATAATGAAGCGGCAGCCATTTTCAAAAGAGGATATACCGCTGGAGATTTGTGACAGCCGTGCAGCGAGACGCCCGCGATCGGTGAGTAGGAAAGAGAGAGGGATTGTGCTGGGGACGCAGGATGCATGCAGATACGAAAGGTGTGCACATACTTACTGTGAAAAGCCACGGTTTTGATGCTCAAACCGTTCTTGAACGTAACTCGAACTCCTGAACTTTTAGCAAATTATTTGAGTTCGTCAAACGACTCGAACACCCCCCAAAATCACTCGAACATGAAATTGGCGAACATTGCTAATCTCTAGTCCTGACTTTGCTCCTCACCCCAAGCTGTGCCCGGGGCTAACTGACTAAGTGTGAACATGGTCCTTCTCTTTTTCCCAAGTGGTGCCTGCCTCCCAGTTGGTTGTCCTAGTGACTGGGAAAGTCCCATGCTTTGTGATGGCTACCCCCCTAACTACCCCAGGTCATCCCACCGGTGGGAAAGCACCTAACTGTGTTTTGTTTGTGAATGTGAGAAACACTAGCGATTAATCTCTCCTTACCCAGGATGAGTACTACATCTTAAGGGAGATGCAGTAAGACATCACCATGCTGCCATATATCTGCACACTTCTAGTTGTGAGGACAAAGCCCTGACCTTCCGAGACAGCAGATCATCTCACCCAAATCAGGACTTTCCGGAAAAGTTGTGCAATATGGCTGAACCTCTGTGCTTTCCCTTGTTAGAATCAGAGCAGCTATGTCTCTGCAGCATCGAAGGAACACAGAGGATTTGAAGCTAGAGGACTTGAAGATTAAGGATTAGTGATGAGCGCGTACTAAAAAGCTCGGGTGCTCGAAGCTCGGGCCGAGCCTCCCAAGATACTCGTGTACTCGGCCCGAGCAACGAGCCCAATGTTATCCTATGGGAGACCCGAGTATTTTTGTGAAATGACCTCCCGGCAGCATGGAGAAACCCTAAAAATGGCACAAAAGTCTCAGAAGAGTGCTCAAATGACATGGCAACAGCATGGGGAAGACCCCTTGAAGCATTTATCACTCAAAAGTCACAGCTGTGAACAATTTTGTCCGCGTTTTACGCCATTTTTACGGACTCACCAGAAAACCTTCCAAAATGACCCCAAAATGATTTTTCATGGCGGAAATGTTAAGGGCACATACCCAATAGTGAGATAGATCTGGTGTATGTTACTTTTTGAGATTAATACATGAAAGATTTTACGTGAAAACATTGTGTGGCACTCCGATGTCCCTGAGAAGAGACGTACATGAAGGCCTCTTGAGTCTAATGTGCCCATTTTGAGGAAGTGAGTCTTTGTAGTATTTTCCTTTGCCAGGGCAGTCCAAAATTGTGAGGTTCACCAATGCCCCTGCATACAGACGTGCATGAGGGCCTCAAAACATTAAGTGTCCATTGTCAGGAAGTGGGTGTATTATAGTATAGCCCTTAGGCAGGGCAGCCAAAAATTGGGAGGCTCCACATTGTCCCTGGATAGAGACGTGCATGATGGCCTTTAAACCTGAAGTGCCCATTGTAAGGAAGTGGGTCTATTTCAGTATAGCCCTTTGCCAGGGCAGCCAAAAATTGGGAGGCTCCACGTTGTCCCTGGGTAGAGACGTGCATGATGGCCTCAAAACATTAAGTGTCCATTTTAAGGAAGTGGGTGTATTTCAGTATAGCCCTTAGGCAGGGCAGCCAAAAATTGGGAGGCTCCACATTGTCCCTGGGTAGAGACGTGCATGAGGGCCTCAAAACATTAAGTGTCCATTTTAAGGAAGTGGGTGTATTTCAGTATAGCCCTTTGCCAGGGCAGCCAAAAATTGGGAGGCTCCACATTGTCCCTGGGTAGAGACGTGCATGATGGCCTCAAAACATTAAGTGTCCATTTTAAGGAAGTGGGTGTATTTCAGTATAGCCCTTAGGCAGGGCAGCCAAAAATTGGGAGGCTCCACATTGTCCCTGGGTAGAGACGTGCATGAGGGCCTCAAAACATTAAGTGTCCATTTTAAGGAAGTGGGTCTATTTCAGTATAGCCCTTTGCCAGGGCAGCCAAAAATTGGGAGGCTCCACATTGTCCCTGGATAGAGCCGTGCATTATGGCCTGTAAACCTGAAGTGCCCATTGTAAGGAAGTGGGTCTATTTCAGTATAGCCCTTTGCCAGGGCAGCCAAAAATTGGGAGGCTCCACGTTGTCCCTGGGTAGAGACGTGCATGATGGCCTCAAAACATTAAGTGTCCATTTTAAGGAAGTGGGTGTATTTCAGTATAGCCCTTAGGCAGGGCAGCCAAAAATTGGGAGGCTCCACATTGTCCCTGGGTAGAGACGTGCATGAGGGCCTCAAAACATTAAGTGTCCATTTTAAGGAAGTGGGTGTATTTCAGTATAGCCCTTTGCCAGGGCAGCCAAAAATTGGGAGGCTCCACATTGTCCCTGGGTAGAGACGTGCATGATGGCCTCAAAACATTAAGTGTCCATTTTAAGGAAGTGGGTGTATTTCAGTATAGCCCTTTGCCAGGGCAGCCAAAAATTGGGAGGCTCCACATTGTCCCTGGGTAGAGACGTGCATGATGGCCTCAAAACATTAAGTGTCCATTTTAAGGAAGTGGGTGTATTTCAGTATAGCCCTTAGGCAGGGCAGCCAAAAATTGGGAGGCTCCACATTGTCCCTGGGTAGAGACGTGCATGAGGGCCTCAAAACATTAAGTGTCCATTTTAAGGAAGTGGGTCTATTTCAGTATAGCCCTTAGGCAGGGCAGCCAAAAATTGGGAGGCTCCACATTGTCCCTGGGTAGAGACGTGCATGAGGGCCTCAAAACATTAAGTGTCCATTTTAAGGAAGTGGGTGTATTTCAGTATAGCCCTTAGGCAGGGCAGCCAAAAATTGGGAGGCTCCACGTTGTCCCTGGGTAGAGACGTGCATGAGGGCCTCAAAACATTGTTCCCATTGCAAAGGAGCGGGTCTCCTGTCGTTGTAATGTCCATTCTGCAAAGAATGGGCGAAAAAATTTACCACTGGGGGTATACCTGAAACAAAGACCTAACTATTGTAACGGTCATCATGATGGCGCATGAGGAGAAGGAGGAGCAGTCCAGCGATTATCCAAAGTCGAGAAGTGTACCCATGGGTGAGTGGAGGTACATGGCAAACTTTAAATTCCGCTCTCATTTGCTGGTGGTGTGGTGAAGTCTGGCCCAATCCAACCCTTGTTCATCTTTATCAGAGTCAGCCTGTCAGCATTTTCAGTTGACAGGCGGGTGCGTTTATCTGTAATGATTCCACCTGCGGCACTAAAAACACGCTCTGACAAAACGCTAGCAGCAGGGCAGGCCAGGACTTCCAAGGCGTAGAGAGCCAATTCATGCCACGTGTCCAGCTTGGATACCCAATAATTGTAAGGCACAGAGGAATGTCGGAGTACAGTTGTTCGATCTGCAAGGTACTCCTTCAGCATCTGGGCAAACTTAGGATTTCTTGTGGCACTACCCCGCACCTCAGGGGCTGTGGTACGTGAGGGGCTGAGAAAACTGTCCCACATCTTAAAGACTGTTCCCCTACCTCTGGCGGATTGGACTTGTGCCTCTCTCGGCTGTACGCCTCGGTTGTCCACTGATTCCTGACCTATGCCGCTAGCGTTTTGTGAGGGGAATGCTTTGCCTACTTCCGTGAGTATGGCCTTCCGAAACTGCTGCATTTTGGTTGACCTCTCCTCCACGGGAATAAGAGACAAAAAGTTCTCCTTGTAGCGTGGGTCTAACAGTGTTACCAACCAGTAATGATTGTCGGCCAAGATGTTCTTAACGCGAGGGTCACGAGACAGGCAGCTTACCATAAAGTCAGCCATGTGCGCCAGACTCTTAACAGCCAGGACTTCAGTAGCCTGACCAACAAGATGACTGAACATGCTGTCCTCCTCCTCCTCCTCCTCCTCCTCCTCCTCCTCCTCATCTACCCTGTCCTCTGGCCAGCCACGCTGAATCGAGGATATGACTGGTGTGCATGTCATATCCTCAATTTGGCCGGAGAGTTGCTCCATGTCTTCATCCTCCTCCTCGTCATAGTCCTCCACTGCACGTTGTGATGAGACGAGGCTGGGCTGTGTGTTATCACCCACACCCACTACTGTTTCTTGCTGCAACTCATCGCGCTCCGCCTGCAATGCATCATGTTTGTTTTTCAGCAGGGACCGTTTTAGAAGGCAGAGTAGCGGTATGGTGACGCTAATAATGGCGTCATCACCACTCACCATCTTGGTGGAGTCCTCAAAGTTTTGGAGGATGGTACATAGGTCTGACATCCATCTCCACTCCTCAGGTGTTATGTGTGGAGTTTGACCCATTTCCCGACGGCTTAGGTGATGCAGGTACTCAACAACTGCCCTCTTCTGCTCACATATCCTGACCAACATGTGCAGAGTTGAATTCCAACGCGTGGGGACATCACACACCAGTCTGTGAGCCGGAAGATGCAAACGGCGCTGAAAGCCGGCAAGGCCGGCTGAAGCAGTAGGTGACTTTCGAAAATGTGCAGACAGGTGGCGAACTTTTACCAGCAGATCAGACAGCTCTGGGTATGACTTTATAAACCGCTGAACCACGAGGTTGAGCACATGGGCCACGCATGGAACATGTGTCAGCTGGCCTCGCCTCAAAGCCGCCACCAGGTTCCGGCCATTGTCACAAACGACCTTTCCTGGCTTTAGGTTCAGAGGTGTGAGCCAGTGATCTGCCTGCTGTTTCAGAGCTGTCCACAGCTCTTCTGCATTGTGGGGTTTGTCACCTATGCAGATTAGCTTCAGCACAGCCTGTTGCCGCTTCGCCGAGGCAGTGCTGCAGTGCTTCCAGCTTGTGACTGGTGTGGAGGGCACAGTGGATGAGGATGCGCAGGAGGAGGAGGAGGCTGAAGAGCATGACATTCCGGAGCTGTAGAGTGTGGGTGAAACACTGACTGAGGTAGGGCCTGCAAACCTTGGTGTGGGAAGGACGTGTTCCGTCCCTCGCTCAGACTGGGTCCCAGCTTCCACAATATTAACCCAGTGTGCCGTCAACGAGATGTAGCGGCCTTGCCCACAAGCACTTGTCCACGTGTCTGTGGTTAGGTGGACCTTGGGTGAAACAGCGTTGTTCAGGGCACGTGTGATGTTTTGTGACACGTGGTTATGCAACGCGGGGACGGCACACCGGGAGAAATAGTGGCGGCTGGGGACCGAGTAACGTGGGACAGCTGCCGCCATCAGGTCACGGAATGCTTCTGTCTCCATCAGCCTAAAAGGCAACATTTCCAGCGCAAGCAGTCGCGAAATGTTAGCATTTAGAACTGTGGCATGTGGGGTGTTGGCAGTGTATTTGCGCCTGCGTTCAAAGGTTTGCTGAATGGATAACTGAACGCTGCGCTGGGACAAGGACGTGCTTGATGATGGTGTTCTTTCTGCGTAGGCAACTGCAGGTGCAGGAGTGGAGGAGGCTTGTTCGCAGGCAGCATGGACAGAGGATTGGCTCGCATGCACAACCAGCGAAGACGTAGCAGTGACATCAGCAAGCACTGCTCCTCGACTCTGTTGTACTTCCCACAAAGTCGGGTGCTTGGCTGACATGTGCCTGATCATGCTGGTGGTGGTCAGGCTGCTAGTTTTGGTACCCCTGCTGATGCTGGCACGGCAGGTGTTGCAAATGGCCTTTTTTGAATCATCTGGATCCAACTTAAAAAACTGCCAGACTCGTGAAGACCTAACATTTGTACAGGCACCTTGTGTCGTCGTGTTGTTCCGGGGAACGGTTGCCTGACTTCTGCCTGGGGCCACCACCCTGCTTCTTACTGCCTGTTGTGATGCTACGCCTCCCTCCCCCTGTGCACTGCTGTCCTCGCTCTGCATATCCTCCTGCCAGGTTGGGTCAGTTACTGGATCATCCACCACGTCGTCTTCCTCTTCCGCACCCTGCTCCTCCTCCTGACTTGCTGACAATTGTGTCTCATCATCGTCCACCACTTGTTGAGACACGTTGCCAACTTCGTGAGAACGTGGCTGCTCAAATATTTGGCCATCTGTACAGACGATCTCCTCATGACCCACTTCAATATGAGCTGGCGAGAGGCCAGAATGTGTGAATGGAAACGTGAACAGCTCTTCCGAGTGTCCAAGTGTGGGATCATTAATGTCCGAGGAGGACGTGTACTCAGCCTGGTGGTAGGAAGGAAGATCAGGTTCAGAAATGTGCGGTGCAGTATCACGGCTACTGACACTTGACCGTGTGGAAGACAGAGTGTTTGTGGTGGTGCCAATCTGACTGGAAGCATTATCCGCTATCCAACTAACAACCTGTTGACACTGGTCTTGGTTCAAGAGCGGTGTACTGCTGCGGTCCCCAAGAATTTGGGACAGGACGTGCGAGCGACTAGATGTGGCCCTTTGTTGTGGCGAAATTAGAGCTTGCCCACGACCTCGGCCTCTGCCTGCACCACCATCACGTCCACTTCCTTGTTCCTTGCCAATGCCCTTGCGCATTTTGCAATGCTGTGCACTGCTGACGTGTATATTCACTACTTGTGCGTTATATCAAAGTTTCTGGAAATTGCACACAAGTGCACCTGTACGCTGCCACCGACAGGCACACACGTGCGGTTTTTAAATGCAAGCACGGACGCACTAAGAACCTAACACAGGTTTTAGGAGCAAAAATTAAGAACTCTGACACTATCAGCCACTGCTGACTGACGTGTATTATACACTACACTTGTGCGTTATATAATAGTTTGGTAAAAACGCACACCAGTGCACCTGTACGCTGCCACCAACAGGCACACACGTGCGGTTTTAAAAACCAAGCACGGACGCAATAATAACCTAACACAGGTTTTAGGAGCAAAAATTAAGAACTCTGACACTATCAGCCACTGCTGACTGACGTGTATTATACACTACACTTGTGTGTTATATAATAGTTTGGTAAAAACGCACACCAGTGCACCTGTACGCTGCCACCAACAGGCACACACGTGCGGTTTTAAAAACCAAGCACGGACGCAATAATAACCTAACACAGGTTTTAGGAGCAAAAATTAAGAACTCTGACACTATCAGCCACTGCTGACTGACGTGTATTATACACTACACTTGTGCGTTATATAATAGTTTGGTAAAAACGCACACCAGTGCACCTGTACGCTGCCACCAACAGGCACACACGTGCGGTTTTAAAAACCAAGCACGGACGCAATAATAACCTAACACAGGTTTTAGGAGCAAAAATTAAGAACTCTGACACTATCAGCCACTGCTGACTGACGTGTATTATACACTACACTTGTGCGTTATATAATAGTTTGGTAAAAACGCACACCAGTGCACCTGTACGCTGCCACCAACAGGCACACACGTGCGGTTTTAAAAACCAAGCACGGACGCAATAATAACCTAACACAGGTTTTAGGAGCAAAAATTAAGAACTCTGACACTATCAGCCACTGCTGACTGACGTGTATTATACACTACACTTGTGCGTTATATAATAGTTTGGTAAAAACGCACACCAGTGCACCTGTACGCTGCCACCAACAGGCACACACGTGCGGTTTTAAAAACCAAGCACGGACGCAATAATAACCTAACACAGGTTTTAGGAGCAAAAATTAAGAACTCTGACACTATCAGCCACTGCTGACTGACGTGTATTATACACTACACTTGTGCGTTATATAATAGTTTGGTAAAAACGCACACCAGTGCACCTGTACGCTGCCACCAACAGGCACACACGTGCGGTTTTAAAAACCAAGCACGGACGCAATAATAACCTAACAGGTTTTTTTGGGGAGCGACAATTACAGTACAGACAAGTCAGACACTATCTGGACTGTTTTACACTGTGTACACCAGCCCCAGATATGAAGGCTGGTATACGGTCAACACTACCCTGCCTGCCTGCCTGCCTGTATACTGCTACAATAGTCCTGACAAGGACTCTTTTGGTCACTAGCCTGTATTCAGACCTGGCTATACCCTGCCTGTATATAGCAACAATAGTCCTGAGAAGGACTCTGCTACTGTACGCCGACCTGGCTATACCCTGCCTGCCTGTATACAACTAGAATAGTCCTGAGAAGGACTTTTGGTCACACTGTTTGCAGCCCTGCAACTGAAAAAGCTATAAAGGGCCGCAAAGCTTTCCCTGAATCAGCGACACTCTCCCTGCACTGACTGTCTGGATGGCTGTGAGCAGAGCACAGCGCGCCGGCCGATATAAAGGCTCGGTGACGCTGTGCAGGCCGGCCAATCACTGCAATTCCACAACTAACAGGGCTGTGGCATTGCAGTGGTCTGCCAGCCAATCCCTGCATGAGGGCTGGCTCTCAAAAGAGCGCCAACATGCAGAAATGAAGACCACGAGTAAAGCACGAGTATCGCGAGATTACTCGGTCCCCGCCGAGCAGCCCGAGTACAGTGATACTCGTGCGAGTACCGAGTAGTGACAAGCATGCTCGCTCATCACTATTAAGGATCTAGCTAGCTTCAGAGCAGCACTTGCATGCTGTAAGGGGGAGTAAGGCTCGGCCGTCCCAGACCTGCAAATCCATTGTGTATGAAATGCAATGTTTAAAGTTTATATTTTGGTGTAATGTGTTTAAACCGCCACTATGTGGCCACAATGTGTACGCTTCCCTGGTACTCCTGGGCTAGAGAGAGTCAGTGAAGGGGAGGGGCTTAGAATGAAAGATAACTGTTAAGAAGTCATTGAGTGTAAGGAGAGTCCCTGAGGGAGAGGAACAGATTACATTTGAGAGAGACCTGGTAGAGGAAAAACCCCAATAACTTTAATTTGGAGTAACATCCTGGGTCGAATCCAGGTGCAGGACAAGTAGTACCGCCAAGGTGGTGGCGATTCCATGGCGGATACCTAACGAATCCTTTCAGTCAGCAGAAGGTCAGTGGGCCCTTGAGAGAAGAGTAGGTCCTGACTGACCGTAAAGACTGTTGTTTCTGTCGTGAACAATGAAGCTGAAGTAGAGGATGAAAAGCTTAGGGACCCCAACGGGAGCCCAAGTACCAGGGAAGTGGTCCACCAGCAAAATGAATGAATTATCCGTTGCTAACGGTATCCCCTTTGGGGAACAAGAATGTGCCCCCACCTGGAGAGATAAAAGACTGTTTTTGAAATTGACAAGAAAAGAAGCTTAGTTGAAAGAATTTGTTACCGTGTCAGCGCTTGTGACAGTTGAAGAAAAAGTCTGCTTATTACTGTACTGCACTAATGCGGTGGTTGGGGTGCAAAGAAAGAACACTGGGCTGCGGTGCAGCGGAACAGCGGGCTCTGCCACGACTAACAAGGCCCTGGACCTCCCCTTTAACCCTAGAACGCGCAACCATAGAAATCTACACTTTCACATACCTGGGGCCTTTTAGGCTTGTGTGCAAATAACATGGAGTAAAGGCTACTTTACACACTGCGATATCGGTCCCGATATCGCTAGTGTGGGCACCCGCCCCCATCTGTTGCGCGACACGGGCAAATCGCTGTCCGTGCCGCACAACAGCCGTCACACATACTTACCTGTCCGGCGACGTCGCTGTGACGGGCGAACCGCCTCCTTTCTAAGGGGGCGGTCCGTGCGGCGTCACAGCGACGTCACTGAAGCGTCACTGAACCGCCGCCCAATAGCAGCGGAGGGGCGGAGATGAGCGCGACGTAACATCCCGCCCACCTCCTTCCTTCTGCATAGCAGCCGGGAGGCAGGTAAGGGGAGCTTCCTCATTCCTGCGGCGTCACACGCAGCGATGTGTGCTGCCGCAGGAACGAGGAACAACTTCGTTACTGCTGCAGTAACGATTTTTAAGAATGGACCCCCATGTCGCCGATTAGCGATTTTGCACGTTTTTGCAACGATGCAAAATCGCTTATCGGTGTCACACGCAACGGCATCGCTAATGCGGCCGGATGTGCGTCACAAAATCCGTGACCCCAACGACTCCGCATTAGCGATGTCGCAGCGTGTAAAGCCCACTTAACTCAAATAGAAATACTTTTCAAAGTTTATTTGAGATGTGACTATTTCAAAACATTATAATTATGTGCATAAAACAAAAAAAACATAAAACAAATAACCTAGCGGGCCTGCGAGGCCCCAGGTATGCGTTCTATTGTTAACATGCTTTAAAACAAAGAGCCTGTAAGCAAACTCTCTTTATCTAGGAAATGGGCTATACTTGAGAACTAACAGGATTTTTAAATAAGAGGTAAATTGCAAAGTTGCTAGTTTTTACAAACATTTTGTAATTGAACCAATTTAATAAGTTGAAACAACCCCTTTAATAGAGTATTTGTAAGTACTAAACATCTGACAATCATCTCTCAAAACTAATTTAAACATCACTTTTCTATCTTACAAAGAGGCCCAACGTTGTCTGAAAGAGCCTTATAAACATCTACCGATAAGTGAACTCTCCTTTGTACTGGGGGTCATTACTACCGTATGTGTTTTTCTTATATTCAGACCATGCTGGGTCTATTTGTAACATGCAAAAAGAAAGAACAACCCGTTTAATACCTATAAAAAGTTGTACCATTGAAGTGGGCATTTTTTGTCCTTAAATTGCCCTTTTCATACAAGGCAAAATAATAGATTTCACAGTTTTGAAACATGAAACTCAATAATTTTATGCCATGAGCTGGTTATAAAGAGCTTACACAACTTAACACTTCTCTACTTCTCATCTGTCATGTTTCTAAACAATTTCCTAATTTGTTTTGGTCATCTGAAAGATCAGTATGGCTGACAGAGATTCAATGATCTAATAAAGCTTTGTGTCATCTGAAAAAGAATACATGTCATGCTTTTAGACATGCAGCTTTATACACACATACTGGAAATGAGTGTGTTCTAACGTAAAAGGACTTCTATTTATAATTATGATGCAGCGTGACACATTATTAAACTATTTACTCCCATTATAAAGAATATATAATTAATTTATATAATGAACTTAAAAAGAACATATTGAAAGGGTTGTCAAGCTCTGGTGGAAGTTTCGGCAAGCATTGTAGCTAGATAGAAGAGCGACCAAGATTATTAGAGGAATGGGTGGGCTGCAATACCAAGACAGGTTATTAAACTTGGGGTTAGTTAGTTAGGAAAAACAAAGGCTTAGGGGGATCTAATCACAATGTATAAATATATGAGGGGACAGTACAGAGACCTTTCCAAAGATCTCTTTACACCTAGGCCTGCGACTGGAACACGGGGGCATCCGCTACGTCTTGAGGAAAGAATGTTTAATCATAATCACAGATGAGGACTCTTTACTGTACGAGCAGTGAGACTATGGAGCTCTCTGCCGTATGATGTTGTATTGAGGGATTCACAAGTAAAATTTAAGCAGAGCCTGATCGCATTAATTGAAAAATATAATATTACCAGTTATGTATATTGGATTTTATGACAGGGTGTTGATCCAGGGAACTAGTCTGATTGCCGTATGTGGAATCAGGAAGGAATTTTTTTCCCCATTGGAGCTTATTTGACACATTGGGGTTTTTTTGCCTTCCTCTGGATCAACATGTTAGGCTACGGGTTGAACTAGATGGACTTAGAGTCTCCCTTCAACCTTAAAAACTATGAAACTATGAAACTATGAAACCTAACAGTGTGTCACGTTCTGGTTGCCGCCAGTTCCAGTGTAAGAGGATTGCCAGAAGAAGACACCAAGATTTAGTGCCCCATGGCATTTGTGCACCAACATTGGTATGTGCTGGAGGACGAAGGTCTCCAGGAACCAATCTGAGGACTTAATATAATTTTCAGAGGAACCTGAAGAACGAACATTGTCACCAGAGGAACCTGAAGACAGGATATCATTACCAGAGGAACCTAAAGACCAAATATCATTGCCAGAGAAACCTGAAGACTAAATATCGTCAAAGGGGAACTCAAAGACCAAATTTGGAACACTGTTACTAGAAGAGAATCAGTCTCCATTGTCAAGCATTGAAGATTGGACATCGAGAAACAGAGACTGAGAAATGGATATTTGTTCCTGAGCAGCATCCAAGTGAGCCGGGCCGTGTCTTTCCGCCTTGCGTACAATACTGTTCTATTAGTGTACTGCATTGCCACACAATTTTGCCATGTCTAATCAACCGCTGACATAAGTGGGTCTATGAAAGCTTACGTTTTCTTGTTTATTGCATATTGTGACTCTGACACTCTCCTGACGGAAGGACCGGGGTTGGGTTATTCCTAATGGAGTTTTTTTTAAATAATTTTGAGTTCTTGTATATAAGTGATCAGTCGAGTGGAACTGTGAAACATGCCAACTGTCTGTAATGCTCTCAGGTGCGAGCAGGAAGTGGACTCACTTTGCCACAGCACACAGATTACCTGAGGTTTTCACCATAGCATCTGATGGTGCAGGGGGATTTGTGCTGCAGGGAGAAACCAGGTGCCACTCAGGGAGACTCAGTGTTGCACAGCTGACCCAAGGGGTATGGGCACAGACAGTCTTTTATCAGGTAGGTGCAGCCGGGATGGCTGATGCTACAGGCTCGACCGATAGGGTAGGATGCAACAGCAGCTGGTACAGTAGGTTTGGACATTTGGAACAATTTAGTAGCAGCATCTGGGACCACGAATCAGACAGGTGTAAGTAACACAGTAGCAACACATAGGTAAGGGACCTGCACAACTAGTAATGCATCTCTAGAATTAGACTACGTTGCCCAGGCACCTTCCATAAGAGGAGGGTGCCTTAAATACCTGACGCCTTTCAGCCATACAGTAGGTTCCTTAAGTAAAGCTGTGCACACACACACCTTAGGAATGCTCCAAGGAGGCCTGTGTGATGTGTGCAGGGCCTGGGAGGTGGCAGCACGGACCAAGGATGGAGCAGCCACCGTTGAGCGGCCAGGAGGGCAAGTGTGCTGGCTTCCCTGCCGTGGAAGGGGACAGGATAGTGCAGGGATGCAGTATAATAGGGCATTATACTATCATTTAATTTCTCTTGTTTTGTATTTCTTGCTTGTCAGTTGTTCACCTATCCCTCTTCCATCTCCCTGTTCCCACCAAATAAAAACCTGCTGAAGTCACCCCTAAGTGGTCCTTACTGTGTGTTGCATTCCTGTTTTCTGTGTAACACCAGTAGTCGTCACGTTACTGCAGATATAGGATTTCCTTACTTGCAATCTTGTCCAACCAGATTCTCATCCTTTTCTGTCAGCAGAGTAATGAGAGAAGTGGATGAGAAACTAGTTGGCACGTGATCACAAGTTTGCGAATCACATACTTGTGGTTATGTGATGACCACTGGAATTGGCAAGTGAAGCCAAAACGTAACAGTGTGTAAATCACATAGTGTTAAGATTTGGCAAGTTGCAATGCTTGATGAAAATTCCCTCAGTGCTGGATACCCCCTTCATCCTGTGACAATATTTGCAACAAGCTACATCCTTACGAAGTAGTGTACACTACTTGTTGTAGAGGAGTAAATATTATATTCCCTTTATGGGACAAACTGATAGTATTTTCTGTAATTATTGTGTATGTGTGTTATGCATATGTCACATAAATAATATGTGTATGACACTGTTCACATTTACATTAGGAATTTAGATTACCTGTTCTGTTTTAATACAGGTAAAATATATCTTTGCACCGTGTTAGCCAGTAGAGATTAAAAAAAGTTTGTTTAAAAGAACTGAGAGTCCTCAACCACTGGGGACTCTCAGTTCTTTTAAACAAACTTTTTCTGTTCTCTTTTAGGAATATAAAAACTATTTGAGCTAATAAAATGACAGACCATGTGACAGACGCTTCTAACAGTGTGTGTGACTTAGCAGTCATGAGGATTGTGAAGAGAAAAATGAGGAGGAGATCACCAAGTGGCGGATGCACAATCTAGTTGCATCCTGGACATCAATAGTAGCATTATAGAGGTTGTCCACTACTTTAACATTGATGGCATATCCTTAGGACTAGGACATCAATGTCTGATTGGTGGGGGTGTGACATCCGGTACCAACATTGATCAACTATGCCTAGTGTTGTTGGTGGTGGAACTGCTCATTTATAGAGATGCACACCGTAGCTCTGTCAATGGGATAGTGGCCACAGTCAGGTTCTGCACATCTGCCGCCTATTGATTTGAATGTGTGGGCTATGCTAGAGATCAAAAAGAAAATCATTACCCACATTTAGTAGTAGTTATTTAAACTACTAGGCAATATGTATAATAGATTTATAAGAATAAGCCCAAATGGGTACGTACATCCTTTTCTCCCCTGAGGAAGCCACCTGGTTAGTGGCGATACGCATGGGGTCTGTGCATGCCGTCCAAACCCCATTCTGTTACCATTACTCTTCCCTTTTTTTCCCCCCTCCCCAGGCAGGCCTGTCATTTTCACTTATTGTGAGTATCAGTTTAGGTGACCGTGTGGCATTGTGGTCCTTCTATCTAATATACTACTCAAGTCGGCCCCTGTATCAATATACAGTGGTGGCCACTCGGTACTCGTACTTATTTATTACTAAAGTACCTATTTTCCTACTCTAATGGGCAGCTGATACCAGGTCTACATACAATAACATCTGTTACTGAGTGGGCAACGGATACTAGGGGGATTTGTGGATGTAAGTACCCATTTGGGCTTATTCTTATAAATCTATTATACATATTGCCTAGTAGTTTAAATAACTACTTCTATATGTGGGTAATTGTCACGCTCCCCGGCTCCCCTGCCAAGCTCCCCGGCTCCCCTGCCACGCTCCCCGGCTCCCCTGCCACGCTCCCCGGCTCACCTGCCTCGCTCCCCGGCTCCTCTGCCAGGCGTCCCCCGCTCCACAGCCTCCATGCTCCAGCACCTGCGGTCCCAAGGCAGCCCGGTCCCCGCTCCCGGCGCCCGTCGGCATCCCTGCTCCACCCCGGCTCTTCTGCCTCCTGTTCACCGCTCCCTGCTCTGGCTTCTGGCACCCGGGCCTCGCGCATGCGCATTAGGGCGCGCGCGCGGTCATTGACCCTCTCTTAAAGGGCCAGCGTCCACTGACAGGATATTGAACACACAGGTACAGGGTATAAAGGGGTTTAATGTCCAAGTGGGCGGGGTCTGTTCTTCGTGTTTTCTGAGCTAGGAGTCAGGTCTCCTTGTGTCTGTGATATACTCACCTATCTCTCTCGTAGAGCCGATCCTGCCTCGCCAACCGGTCCTGACGATACCCGAACCCCGAACGGTGACGGCCTGCCATCCCGTCAGCTCCTGCCATCTCCGATCCCTGTGGTGACCCGTCTTCTCGCTCCATTGGTTCCGGACTCTGCCTGATGACATCTCGGCCTCCGAACCTGAGCTCCGTCACCAGGACTACCATCAGAGAACCCGTGGTCCCAGGGACTTCTTTACTCCACTCCTCTAAACGGACTGTCCTGCTAGTGCCCCGGCTACCGGGCACCTTACCCTCGGTGAGGTGTTCAGCCCAGTGGATGCACCTCCTGGGTCTGCCCGTCCACCTGGCCCTAACAGTAATGATGTGAGTTATTGCTAAAAGGCACCTATTTTTGTCCTGTATACCACACTTGCATTCTGTTGGGGGACGGCATGTTTGAGGATATAAGCCGTGATTGGCTTTTTAAGTGTTTTTAATGCCGATTTGTTGTGTGTCTTGATTGATCTCTGAGCCAAAGAAATGTGTATTTTTGATATGTCATCACAATAAAACATTTTTTGTATTTTTCTATATAATGACTCTTTGGTGATCCCTGTTGAGTATACTCTTTTTCTTTTTGTTTCATATAGTTATATGTATACTGGGAGATCCCAATGGGTGGTGCCCTTCGTCTAACTTAATCCGGGATATGCTAGAGATCCACACAGACATATATGCCTATCTTGGGTATCTGATCTGTATGAAATCAATGTGAAGTAGCTGGAACAGGTGCAATAGCCTTTAGGTTTATCCTGTTGAAACTTTAATGGTCTAGCATAGTTACATACAAGAAGAAACACATACAGTAGAAACTTGATTGAACCTTGGATCCAACCAATATTGATTCGCCTTACTCACCATGGCTTCTTGAACACAATTAGTTGGATTAAATGCCAACCTTCCACCCAATCATCACACATCAAACACATATGGCTACCTTACTCTTCCATTCTTCTTTTTAATTATACAGTCATTAGTGAAAGTGTTGTCACCCTTGAAATTGTTTCAGAAAATTAAATATTGCAATTACAAGTTTTGTTATACACATGTTTATTTTTGTGTGCATTGGGACAACACAAAAAAACTGAGAGCAAAAAGGCGAATTGGACATAATTTCACACAAAACTCCAAAAATGGTCCAGACAAAATTGTTGGCACCCTCAACTTAATATTTGTTTGCACACCCTTTGGAATAAATAACTGCAATCAATCACTTCCTATAACCATCAGCAAGCTTCTTACACCGCTCAGCTGGAATTTTGGACTCTTCTTTTGCAAACTTCTAGCACTACATCCATGATTTTATTTCTGAGAACAGCAACAACTATTCTTCAGAAAAAAAAAAAAGTCTTACATAAATTTTTATCAATGATATAAATTTGAAAGCAAAAACTAATCACAATTATATATCACTTTAAACAAAAAACATATTTGTTTTCATTTTCTTCCTTAATGAGGGTGGTCAGTTAGAGGAGGAACATAAGGGACTGTCTTTATATTATATAAGCCTTTCTATGCATCATCTGTTCCCACGTCCTCTGGTCTGGCTGTATGTTACTTCCTTATGTGTCTCAGATGCTCTGCACTCTTCTCACTGGTATCCAGCCAATCTGCTATACAACACATAAATTACAGATGTACTGACATGACATCGACACATAATACAAACATAAACAATTATGGATGCATTCAGCCATTATTCACACTAGAACTTTAAGATCAAAAAGCAACTTGAAAAGCAAATATAAAATTCACTACTAAGTTAAATTCTTGAATATGAAATGCAAAAAAAATTAAACAAAACAAAAAAGGAATTAAATCAAGTGAAACATTTGCAGTGATATCACGTTTATAACATTTCCAATATCTTCTTTAAAATATTTTTCTTCGACTAAAGCTATGAAACTAAAAAGATGAGGAAAATTTACATTTCTAACTTCACACATTTCATATAAGTAGAGCTCCTGCCCTCTTCCTCTCGCAGAGGCTATTTGCACATTCATTTCATTGTTACACTCTTCATAGATAAAATCTCATGAACTGACCTCTTGAACATGATTTACAAAAGGGCAGGGCATTTACTCCTATTCTCTTTCCAAACTTTCTATTTCTCAGCTTTATATTTTTTTTTGTTCTTTTATAGTATAGCCCTATACATGCTGAATTTATTTTCCTTCCAGTTGCATGGAGAATCCTATACATGGACTCTTTAACAATATGCAATAGATATATTAATTCCAGATATTTTCTGATTCAATTACTAATACCTAAACACAATTATATCAGGCATGAAAATTGTCACAATCACACTTTTCCGCATGTGATGCGGGTTGCACCTATAAAATTTAGTTTTTCTCCTCTTACTCAATCCAGCACTCAACCTCTAAAACTAAACATACATCTCACCCCGACACAGTCCACACACCCCGGCTACAAAATACACTGCCACCACTTATCAAAGACGGGGTGATGAGTCCCCAAAACATACTACTGTCTGACAATCAAAAGTGTCACACACACTCTGTAAGGCTTTGGATCAACGTATTAAAGAGCATACAAGGATCAACGTATTAAAGTTTTAAGCTTTAATATAAAATATACAGTGTATACAATTAAAAATGTATAAAAGAAAAAAATAAAAATTACACACAAATATGCAGAACAGTTATGAAGTAAAAAGGGAGAAATAACAGAAATACCTAAACGTTTCAATATACAGTTATCTTCTGTTTCTTTGAGGGAAAGACAAATGAATTATGGCCGACCCCCACATGTGAAACCGCTTCCTATTGTGTCACCCATCTTTTTATATGCCTGGTCCTGCGCTTGTGTTTCCAGGGTGACCTAGTTTATAATATTACAATTGTTTGTCTGTGACTGGACCATGCGCTAGGTTAAGGGCAAGCACCTTGCATTTTAAATAGTTTGCAACTCCAACCACCACCCTCAGAGGTACATTAGTCACCCAGGTTTCTCGAAATTCTACAGTGTGCAGATTGTTCAAGGGAGATTACAAAATCCACAATTACATCACCAGTCTGGAGTAATTCACCCTTCTTAGGCTACTTTCACACATCCGGTATTTGCTCTACGGCACAATACGGCGCTCTGCAGAAAAACCGCAACCGTTTTTTTTTGCCGCCGGTTGCGTTTTTTTTTTTGCATAGACTTACATTAGTGCCGTATTGTGCCGCATGGGCTTGCGGTCAGTCCGGTTTTTGCCGCATGCGGCAGATTTAGCCGATGCCGCGGCCGGATGAAACGTTGCCTGCAACGTTTTTTGCTCCGGCAAAAAAAACGCATCGCACCGCATCCGGCCGCTGCGGCACATTTTTCAATGCATGCCTATGGACGCCGGATGCGGCGCGATGCGGAAAAAAACGCATCCGGCCGCCGCATGCGGTTTCTTCCACTGCGCATGCTCAGTAGCATGCCGCAACCGGAAAAAAACGGACGGGCCGCATGTAAAAACTTATGCAAAGGATGCAGTGTTTTCGCCACATCCGTTGCATAGCTTGCACAGCCGGATTGAGCAGCAGTGCTCAAACCGGATGTGTGAAAATAGACTTATCCAGATCTACAGTTCTCTAACTATTTGTTCTTCTATCTTACTATTTTCTTCAAGAAATTCCTCCATTTTCTCTCACACTCAGTTTAGTTTTGTACTCTGATGTATTGCAGTCAGGGAAACCAGAAGTAAATTATTCAGTTACATAAAGATTTAGACAGATATATGTAACGCCCTGGAAAACCAGGTAGATGTACACATAGGCCCCCGCACAACACCTACCCCAAAAAGGGTTAAATCAGCCGACCTGAAACCCTAGTCACCCCCCCTAAGGGAGGGACAGAACACCAGTGGGCGGGACCAGGCGGTTAGGAAACGCCCACCTAGGGGTCTGGAGAGCCCGGGGCGAGAAAACAGTCAGATCAAGTTAAAGTTTAAGTTGGGAGTGGAGGTAAAAACTGACAGGTGCCAGGGTCGGAGCCCTGACACCTTGGCTAGGTAGCAGACGGTAGCCAGACTCTGCACGAGACGGAAGACGGCTGCCGGAGATCCGAGGTGGACCGGGACAGGGTTGGAGCCCACCGATACCGACACCGGAGAACCGACCCGGAAACCGTGTGCACAGAGGGGGTACTTGGACCCTGAAGCCAGGACCGGCACTGACGGCCTAGCTAATTAACCAATTGAGGGCAGGATTTTAGGTCCTGTCACAACTTAAGTCCCGAAAAGTAGATAACCACCCACCGAGGGGGATAGGGCAACCGCTAGGGCCCGTAGATCCCAAGGGTCAGCGTCAGACGGGCACGGCTCCCAACCACAGGACCGGGAGTGGACTTCCGTGTTTCAAACCGGGAAGTCCTACCTACAACACACTGAGTGCAGAGGAGAGAGACTTTGACTACCAACCCGGATGTGGGATCAGATACACTCGTCTGCGGCAGCCGGCCACCATCACCTTGGTTTACCACAACACTTGTGTGCTTTATTCGACCGTGAGTAACATCACTGGCCTGGCCGGGTGCGCTGGCCCCTGCAATCACCATCCTCAGCATAGAGACACTGGGCCCCGGGACATCCATCCCTACCCATGGAGGGGTTAACATCCAGCTGCCAGCCCAACGTCCCCGGGAGCCCCGCAATGACAGCGGTGGTGCTACATCTCACCACACACCGTGGGTGGCATCACAGACATTTTACAACTAATCCTGTATAAATACGTCCCCCTTTTATTCGGAGTGACCGCGTGACCCCCGGGTCCGGAGAACCACTCGAGCCACACCGTAGATCCGGATCCGAGCAGCACCGGCTGCTGGCGTTGGGGCGGCACACCCCGAAACTTGGCGTCACAAACAGGATTCTTACCCATTCACTTACCCGGTGAAAGTGCGCCTTGTTCTGGACTGTCAGCAGTGCTCCGCTGCAAAATTTTTGAAAAACCGCCATCTTTGCCGCCAATTTTGGGCGCGAAAAACAACAACCCAGTGTCTTCATCCCCGAGAAAGGGCGCGAAGCTGAAGCCTCGCCCCCTGGGAACAAGGCCGGAAGGAAAACCCTGAGGCCGAAATCGAAACTAGCAAGACACATCAGAGGACTGCTCCCAAAAAACCACAGGGGAGCAGCGGTAGAATGTACGCGCCCAATACTGATGGGGATGCGGTGCCACCTGTTGGCGTTGCGACGCTGAGAAGTGGCAGAGGCGGAGTGGCGTTTCCTACAGAGGAGCAAGCATAGGATCGCTTACCACCGGGGACCGCTGCCTGGCTGGAGCAAGAACTAGAGGTTCTGTGTCCGAGTGCGAGCCCAGTCACTGCAACAGGTGCTGGATTGGAAGGCAGAGGTCCGGAGGATGGTGGCCGTGGTGTGGGGCCGCGAGAGTCGAGCAGCCCAGACGGGGTCGCGTCAGGAGAAAGGAACGCAGACGCTCCCGGCCACGCTGACTTGCCCGGAGCCAGTGCCCGTTCCCGATGGGACCGGAGAGCACCGGTTGGCACAGCTCCTGGAAGAGACGGTATCACCTGCGGTACCACCTCCGTTCCCGATGGAAGTTCATAGTCCCGGGATGTATTGCAACTGGTCCAGGGATACTGTTCCCAGAGCGCTGAGCGAGCCATACGGCCCTATGCAGCAGTGGTAGCGGAGCCCGTGAGTCTATCCATGAAAAGTTACAAGTTTTCAAGCTAAAAGTTAACTGTTTAAAGAGCCGTCACCCCTGTTGAACGTCCTCATGTTCCCCAGAGGAGGCCATCTGCACAGCAGGTGGAGGGTGGCAGGGCAGTTGGAAAAGTTGACTGTTACAGCGCTCCGTTCTTGTTGAACGTCTTCACCCCTGCAAGTTAAAAGTGAGGAGGCCATCAGGGGTCAGAGCCCCTGATGGAGGATGGAGCCCGGTCCGGAGGAGCAGCTGTACCCGCACTGCAGGCGGCAGGATGATGGGGTCTTTTGGACAGTGCCGCCCGTGAGTGAAGGTGGCATTGGGGACCCATGCTTGTCCGGTGGTGGTTTTGTGGGAAAGCTGCAGGAGGAGGCTGTTCCGGCAGCGGTGTTTAAAGGTTTTAAAAATAGACTGGCTACCCTTCTTGTTCACGGTAGCCACTGGAGAGGCTGATTGGAGGAAGGGCCTGCGGTAGAGTTGGCCGAGGCCCAATCACTACTAAAACCGGTGACTAACCTCCAGGCCAGGGGTCCCCGGACTTGGGAACCCGTGACAAGGACTGCCGGGTAAGGAACTTTTCACCCGGCCCGTGTGGGCATCACCCGGACCCGTTCCTGGACTTGGGTAAAGGGGTGTACACCAGTGTTTAGCGGTGGCACCAGGGAACAGGTTGTTTGGGTGGGAGCAACAAGAAGGTGGCCCGGTCCGTCCCGTTCCGTTTATATGTGCAACGTTTAAGATATGTGCCTCTCGTAAGGGAAGAAATTGTTTACTGTTATTATACTTGTATTTATGCTTTTTTCTATTTTCTAGTTCCAGTTAAAATAAATGGTGGTGGTCGGACAGCCCGCAGATGGTCTGTATTCAACCAAGGGGGAATGTAACGCCCTGGAAAACCAGATAGATGTACACATAGGCCCCTGCACAACACCTACCCCACAAAGGGTTAAATCAGCCGACCTGAAACCCTAGTCACCCCCCCCTCAGGGAAGGACAGACACACCAGTGCGTGGGACCAGGCGGTTAGGAAACGCCCAACTAGGGGTATGGGAAAACAGTCAGATCAAGTCAAAGTTTAAGTTGGGAGTGGAGGTGAAAACTGACAGGTGCCAGGGTCGGAGCCCTGACACCTTGGCTAGATAACAGACGGTAGCCAGACTCTGCACGAGATGGGAAGACGGCTGCTGGAGATCCGAGGTGGACCGGGACAGGGTTGGAGCCCGCCGGTACCGACACCGGAGAACCGACCCGGAAACCGTGTGCACAGAGGGGGTACTTGGACCCTGAAGCCAGGACCGGCACTGATAGCCTAGCTAATTAACCAATTGAGGGCAGGATTTTAGGTCCTGTCCCAACCTAAGTTCCAAAAAGTAGACAACCATCCACCGAGGGGGATATAGCAACCGCCAGGGCCCGTAGATCCCAAAGGCCAGCGTCAGATGGGCACGGCTCCCAACCAAAGGACCGGGAGCGGACTCCCGTGTTTCAAACCGGGAAGTCCTACCTACAACACACTGAGTGCAGAGGAGAGAGACTTTGACTACCAACCCAGGTGTGGGATCAGATACACCCGTCTGAGGCATCCGGCCATCATCACCTTGGTTTACCACAGGACTTGTGTGCTTTATTCGACTGTGAGTAACATCCCCGGCCTGGCCGGGTGCGCCGGCCCCTGCAATCACCATCCTCAGCATAGAGACACTGGGCCCCGGGACATCCATCCCTACCCATGGTGGGGTTAACATCCAGCTGCCAGCCCAACGTCCCCGGGAGCCCCGCAATGGCAGCGGTGGTGCTATATCTCACCACACACCGTGGGTGGCGTCACAGACATTTTACAACCAATCCCGTATAAATACGTCCCCCTTTTATTCGGAGTGACCGCGCGACCCCCAGGTCCGGAGAACCCCTCGAGCCGTACCGTAGATCTGGATCCGAGCCACTGCAAAATATTCGTTTTTTCTGATTTTTCTCTATATAGGTATATTTTTGAGTAAAATGTAAATTGTTCTTTTATTCTATAAACTACTGACAACATGTCTCCGAATTTCCAAGCAATAAATTTATTTATTTCCTGAAAATGAGAAATGGTCAAAATAACAAAACAATGCATTGCTTTCAGACCGCAAATAATGAACAAAACAAGTTCATAATCATTTAGAAACAACAATGATAATGTTTTAACTCAGGAAGAGTTCATAAATCAACATTTTGTGGAATCACAGCTTTCATGCGTCTTGGCATGCTTTCCACCAGTCGTTCACACTGTTTTTGGGTGACCTTAAGCCACTCCTGGTGCAAAAAGTTAAGCAGTTCTTCTTTGTTTGATGGCTTTTAACTATCCATCTTCCTCTTGATTACATTTCAGAGGTTTTCAATGGGGTTCAGGTCGGGAGATTATATACTGTATCTCTATGTAGGTGAAGGAAAAGTCTGATTCTTTTGTTCCTATAAAACTGCTATAGAGAATAGAGAAAATTCTTTATTTTTACCCCTCTTGGAATCAAATAAGTAGCTTTCAAACATGTGTCCAGCAGCCCTAGCTGTTGAGCTACAAGCTATGATGATGTCAGAAGAAGGATTTTGTATAGAGAAGCATCTCTATGTCCTGTATTCTAGAGGTAGAGGAAAAGAGATTTTTTTAGTCTTCTAATAAAATTCCTAAAACTAATAAAAATTAGAACAATGTAATTTTTATTGTGCTTTTTTTTTTTATAAAATAATAAACATCACAAATCAGCAAATAATGTGGACATATTTGTCCCTGAAATTGTAATGACCCAAACATTATAGCAATCAGATTAGTTATAAGGATCAGTATATGATGTAAAAAGTGGTGCAATTGATTCTTTTTCTCTATTAAAGCCATAAAAAATTGTAAGAAAAATGTAATCTGTCCGTGTTCACACGTAGCGTAAATGCTGCTTTTTTTCTGCAGGTTTCCGCACCACACAGCGCAAAAATAATGTCTGATTATTGCGTGATTGCGGCATTTATCATTTTCCCAGATATTTGATACGTTTGGTGCAAATGTGAATCCAGGGTTTTTAATGATTTTTAATGCTACAGAAGAGCTTTTATTCTGCGTTGAAGGATGTAAAGGCACTTCTTTTTTTCGCTTGCGTTTTTTTTAAGACTCCACAAAGAAGCCTATAGAGAAAAAAAACATCAAAACTGCACACTTCAGTGGCATCTTTAAGACGCTCAGCGGGTGGAGATTTATGAAATCACATCCACTTTGCTTGGACATTTAGTCTGTTTTCACATGTAGCATAAATGTTGCTTTTTTTCTGCACAGAAATTCTGCTGTGTTTAACAGTCCAAGCAAAGTGGATGTGATCCCATGAAAACATGCCGCTGAACTTTGTGGTTTTGGTGCTTATTTTTCTCTAGAGGTTTCTATGTAGAACTTAAAAAAAAGCATGGAGAAAATTGTAGTTACTTTTTTAGACTGGATTAGATGCGATGATCTAATGACAATCAGCTCAAGCTCTGCTATAAGCATGAGCCGAGTGTCATGCATCTGTGATCCGATCCTGCGATCGGATCACAGCTGCGGAGGAGAGGGAGGAATTATTCTCCCTATCTTCTCCATTGTCAGCTGATGCGATTATCACACTGCACTTGGACATCATCCAAGTGCAGTCCGATGTTTCACTTGCACCCATAGACTTGTATGGGTGTGAGTGACATACTGTGACTTTTCTCTCATCTAGAATCTGGATGAGAAAAAAGCTGACCATCTGCTCTCCCTTGTTGAATAACGTTGGTCATAGAGCAATGTGAGATTTTCTCGCATTGCACTCATCCGAGTGATACGCTCGTATGAGCGTACCCTTAAGTGCAGAATCAAAGCTTTTCTGTGCTATAAAAACACTTAAAACACAGCTTCATATCTGCACCAAAGATGCATGAAATAATGTGGAAAAGGCATAAAAAATGCAGCAAAAATGCAATAATCAGAGAAGATTAGCATTGTATAGTTTGGTGCGGACAACAGCAGAAAACTAAAAATATCGGGTATATGCAATGTGTGAATACTGCCTTGTAGACACAAAAAAGCAACATGTCATATAGTGAAGCTTATCTAAATATGAGAAAGTTCTGACTGCTGCGAATGGGTGTGGATTGTGGTGTGGATAGGGTCGTGGCCAACATTTGCTGCGGTGCGCTGTGAGCGCTGCAGAATGTCTCTCTTTCTGTTCTTCAAAAGTTGGGAGGTATGGCAGTGGGGTGCGCCTGCAAGGGTTAATTTATCTCTTCTCACTCAATCCAGTACTCAGACTCTGCTATAAGTTATAAAGTGAGAATAAGGCTGGAAACACATCTATGCGAGTAAAATCGGTCCGACTGGGCTGAAAAATACTCGGCTGATTTTAGTTCACGTTAGGTGCAAGTGCAACGCAAGTGCGATGCTTTTTGCTCGCGTGTGTGTCGCGTTTGCGATGCTAGTTTCATGCAACATCTTAATTATATAAAAGCTATTACACATGTGTCATTTAATTTACCTTTGGGAATGTGATGTCACATTCATCTGTTGAATATTTAATGAGCGAAGTTACTGCCACACTCGCAAATGTGAATGCTGGTGCGCGTGTGTGATCCTACTTTTAATCCCCTTCCATAGGAAATCATTGGGACAAATGGTGCGAGAAACTCGCAAAAAAGCAGCATGCTGCGGTTTTTTTCTCAGTCCGATTTGGACTGAGAAAAAAATCGCAGATGAGAGCTGAATCATTCACTAACATGTGTCCGATTCCAATGCGAGTTTTTCTCGCATTGCTCTACTGCGAGAAACTCGCAAGTGAGAAGCAGCCCTAAGTCACACACCACAGCTACAAAACACACTGCCACCACTCATCAACCACACGGGGTGATGAATCCCCGAAACATACTACTGTGTCACAATCAATAATGGTCACACACCCTCTGTAATGCTATAGATTCTTTAGCGCACATAAGAATCAAACTTATTACATTTTTAAGCGTTAATATAAAAACTGCAGTGCTTACAATAAAAAGGTATAAAAGATAAAGATAAAAACAATGCACAAATATGCAGAACAGTTATCAAATTTAAATCCACTTATTTTCACTTTCTCAGACCTTGTTTTTCACACGCCTAGGCCCCAATTCGTTAATGGACTTGTTCACTATGTGGACAACGCCTTCTCAATTACCATATTCTACCCTGTCAAATAGAAGCAGCTTGTACTCTCCTCCGATGCTGGAGCTATTCCAGTGATGTCATTGTGGCGCCCCTGAGGCTTCCGTCGCCACAGGAACATTGCACCCCATCCAGCGGTGTGATGACCCATTCTGGGTAAGGAAAGGATTGAACGCCGGTCCCCAGGCAAATCTACACTACACCCATTGTTAGGTACACACTGGGACCAGGGACAGTGGCAGCAACCCTCCCATGCTGCATGCTGGGAGGGGCCGTAAGACCCATCCCTGCTCCTATAGGGTAGATCAGAGCAACTGGGGAGGTGGGAGGAGCCACCAGAAGCAGACAGTGAAAGGAAGGTCAAGTTTAGTTAGATTGAGAGAGAGGGAGGAAGGAGGAGGAGGTCTGCGGGAGGCAGACGAGAAGGGAAAGAAGAAAGAAAGCTCTAGTTAGACAGGAGCTAAAAGAAGAAAGTGATGCTTCCTGGTGAAGATCCTGGGACTCAGAGGGTCCAGTTGACAGCAAGCAGAGGAAGAGAAGGGATTCCAGGGCC
Organism: Anomaloglossus baeobatrachus; assembly: GCF_048569485.1. Taxonomy (NCBI): domain Eukaryota; kingdom Metazoa; phylum Chordata; class Amphibia; order Anura; family Aromobatidae; genus Anomaloglossus; species Anomaloglossus baeobatrachus. Next base: position 168,715,140 of record NC_134361.1, read on the forward strand.
ACAGAGGGCTTTTGAGCTGGTGGCCTGTTCCACAGGAACATCGGTGGAGGGATCAAGCTGCAACAGGGGACGGTCCCTAGAAACCGGAGGAGTGAAAAATCATCTCCAACAGTAAAAACCGAGGTCCAGGGAAAGTTGCAAACTCCCCGGGCCACAGCCCACAGCAGAACCTCTAGAAAGGGGGCAAACATCCGTCAGGCGAGCTCCCAGCCCGGAGGCTGTTGTGGAGGCCGAGCCAGGTTCATCCTACAAAGGCAAGGTTTAAGGAGACAGCTGCAGACAGAGACACTTGAGAGAAGGGTACCGGCTTTCACTCCAGGAATTACCCAGGATCGGCGGAGGTCCCTGACAGTGGGTCTCAGCAGTCCAGAGGCACCAGTGTGCTTAAGCCCAGGAAGTGTGAGTAAAGACCTTGGAATTGCACCCTCTGGTGTTGTCTCAGTTATTGTCGCCTGCATAGCCTTCCACCACACCATAGACTCTCACGAGCACCAACTGTGCCCCGGGGCACCGCTCCACCTGTGGGGAGCAGTACCATCATTGCTGCCATTCCATCACCCCGGAGGCCTCATACAGCAGCGGCGGCTTAATAGCCGCATACCACAGGTGGCGTCACGAACATAAACTTTATCCACCAGCCATATTTAATTGACACCCACCAGGGCCACGGAGTCGGGTCCCGCCACCACTGACGACCCCCGGACTAGTCCGGCTCGGCACCGGGTGTCCCATAGCCCTGGGGTGGGCAAGTCAACTTTGGCGTCACGAACAGGATTTCGTGCCCGGTCCCACCGGGTACTGTGCGCCTTGTAAAACTGTGCTGAAGAGACTTTTCCTGTTTAAAAACTGCCACCATTGAAGCAACTGAGCGCGGGAAGAAGAGGGGCGTGCCTGCAGAAAGAGCGCGAAAAAGAAGCCCCGCCCTCTTGTCTAAGAAAGAAGCGCGAAGCAGTGCCCGCTATGGAGAGCGGAGGGAGAAGGCAAAATGGCGCGCTAAGAAACTGACTGGCAATTAATGCTGCTGTCTAGAGGAAGAGAGTAGATGGGTCCTGCAAGCGGAGGCCAGGAGGAGCTCACCTGGATCAGGCCTGTGACTGCCGCTGAGCTGAAGGCTGAGGTCGGGAGGATGGCTGACAGGATGAAGGAGCGGGAAGTTACCGGCCTGCTGCTGAGCAACATCAAAAGTCTGCTACTAGAAGAAGCGACGAGTCTGCTGCTGGGAGATCGTGCAGAAGGAGACGCAGAGAGGATGGCGTCCACACGCAGCGATGCAGAGCTAGACTCCGCTGACTGGTGGGGCTGGGAGATGGACCGGTGGTGTGAAAGGCTGCAGGCGAAGGTGATGCAGCAGATCCGGCAAGCGACGCGCGGAGCAGCGACCGCCAGAACACCGGAGATGCTACTGAGGGGTGAGTAATTTAATGCCCCCGCCGGTGCGAGTGCTCCAACCCCCGCTGCCAGGCCCGCGGTCCCTGGAAAGATGCCCGGCACAGCAACGCCGATCCGGGCCGCAGCCATGCCAGGTGCGGCCCGCCAAGATTTCGCCGCCGGAGCGACGCCCATCCACACCGCAGCAGCGACGCCCAGCCCGACCTGTCCAGCTCAGGCCCCAGCAGCGATACCCCGCTCGGCCAAGCAAGATCCCGCCGCAGCAGCGACGTTAATCCACGCCGCAGGAGTGACACTGAACCAGGCCGCAGCCACGCCAGGTGCGGCCCGCCAAGGCCAGGCCGCAGCCACGCCAGTCTCGGCCCGCCAAGCCCAGGCCGCAGCCACGTCAGGTGTGGCCCATCAAGAACCGGTCACAGCAGCGACTCCAATCCAGGCCGCCACCATGCCAGGCACGGCCCGCCAAGACAAGGACGCAGCTCCGATACCATCATCCCGCAGCAGCCCCGCAACGGCTGGAGAACAGGACCAAGGGACTCAGACCAGTCTGAGCACGTCCTGCATGCTGTCCAGGGCCCTGCCGCAGCGTGACCTCTGCAATTAAAAGAAAGAAGAAACTGAACTGTAAATAGCCCCTGTCTGCCCCTCATCCCTTTGTGAAGATGTCCCTTTTGTTCTGCCCTCATGTGCTTTTTGAAGATGACACCCTTTCCTGCTTACTGCCCCATGTCCTTTTTGAAGAAGTCACACCCTTGTTTATGTGTTACCAGGCCACGGGACTGGAATGTGGTCCCCGGTGAATGAGTAAGGTGTCCTGTGTTACCAGGCCACTGGACTTAGCGGCTGGTTTTGTCATTGCCTTTTCCCCCTTTAATGTTGAAAAGACGTTTTGGGCCACTGGACTGTGTGGTCAGAAGATCCTTATGTAAATAGTTGCACCTGTTGTGCCCCCTACCAGAATTATGGTGTAAGTGCCAAACCGTGCAATGGACTGGAAGTGCACACTTAGAGTTTCTTTATAAGAATGTTTGCAACGTTTAAGTATCTGTGCCTCCCATAAAGGGAAGAAAAGTTCTACAGTTCTACAGTTATGCATAACAAAAATTTAGCAATTCCTTCCACAATTATCTGTTGTTTTTCAGCCCGAGGACGTGCTGGAATTCGCTGTGGGGGAGTGTGGCGCCCCTGAGGCTTCCTTCACCACAGGAACATTGCACCCCATCCAGCGGTGTGATGTCCCATTCTGGGTAAGGAAAGGAGTGAACGCCGGTCCCCAGGCAAATCTACACTACACCCATTGTTAGGTACACACTGGGACCAGGGACAGTGGCAGCAACCCTCCCATGCTGCATGCTGGGAGGGGCCGTAAGACCCATCCCTGCTCCTATACGGTAGATCAGAGCAACTGGGGAGGTGGGAGGAGCCACCAGAGAGCAGACAGTGAAAGGAAGGTCAAGTTTAGTTAGATTGAGAGAGAGGGAGGAAGGAGGAGGAGGTCTGCGGGAGGCAGACGAGAAGGGGAAGAAGAAAGAAAGCTCTAGTCAGACAGGAAGAGCTAAGAGAAGAAAGTGACGCTTGCTGGTGAAGATCCTGGGACTCAGAGGGTCCAGGTGACACCAAGCAGAGGAAGAGAAGGGATTCCAAGGCCACAGAGAGCTTTTGAGCTGGTGGCCTGTTCCACAGGAACATCGGTGGAGGGATCAAGCTACAACAGGGGACGGTCCCTAGAAACCGGAGGAGTGAAAAATCATCTCCAACAGTAAAAACCGAGGTCCAGGGAAAGTTGCAAACTCCCCGGGCCACAGCCCACAGCAGAACCTCTAGAAAGGGGGCAAACATCCGTCAGGCGAGCTCCCAGCCCGGAGGCTGTTGTGGAGGCCGAGCCAGGTTCATCCTACAAAGGCAAGGTTTAAGGAGACAGCTGCAGACAGAGACACTTGAGAGAAGGGTACCGGCTTTCACTCCAGGAATTACCCAGGATCGGCGGAGGTCCCTGACAGTGGGTCTCAGCAGTCCAGAGGCACCAGTGTGCTTAAGCCCAGGAAGTGTGAGTAAAGACCTTGGAATTGCACCCTCTGGTGTTGTCTCAGTTATTGTCGCCTGCATAGCCTTCCACCACACCATAGACTCTCACGAGCACCAACTGTGCCCCGGGGCACCGCTCCACCTGTGGGGAGCAGTACCATCATTGCTGCCATTCCATCACCCCGGAGGCCTCATACAGCAGCGGCGGCTTAATAGCCGCATACCACAGGTGGCGTCACGAACATAAACTTTATTCAATATCCACTTTAATTGACACCCACCAGGGTCACGGAGTCGGGCCCAGCCACCACTGACGTCCCCCGGACAGGTCCGGCTCGGCACCGGGTGTCCCATAGCCCTGGGGTGGGCAAGCCAACTTTGGCGTCACGAACAGGATTTCGTGCCCGGTCCCACCGGGTACTGTGCGCCTTGTAAAACTGTGCTGAAGAGACTTTTCCTGTTTAAAAACTGCCACCATTGAAGCCACTGAGCGCGGGAAGAAGAGGGGCGTGCCTGCAGAAAGAGCGCGAAAAAGAGGCCCCGCCCTCTTGTCTAAGAAAGAAGCGCGAAGCAGTGCCCGCTATGGAGAGCGGAGGGAGAAGGCAAAATGGCGCGCTAAGAAACTGACTGGCAATTAATGCTGCTGTCTAGAGGAAGAGAGAAGATGGGTCCTGTAAGCGGAGGCCAGGAGGAGCTCACCTGGATCAGGCCTGTGACTGCCGCTGAGCTGAAGGCTGAGGTCGGGAGGATGGCTGACAGGATGAAGGAGCGGGAAGTTACCGGCCTGCTGCTGAGCAACATCAAAAGTCTGCTACTAGAAGAAGCGACAAGTCTGCTGCTGGGAGATCGTGCAGAAGGAGACGCAGAGAGGATGGCGTCCACACGCAGCGATGCAGAGCTAGACTCCGCTGACTGGTGGGGCTGGGAGATGGACCGGTGGTGTGAAAGGCTGCAGGCGAAGGTGATGCAGCAGATCCGGCAAGCGACGCGCGGAGCAACGACCGTCAGAACACCGGAGATGCTACTGAGGGGTGAGTCATTTAATGCCCCCGCCGGTGTGAGTGCTCCAACCCCCGCTGCCAGGCCCGCGGTCCCTGGAAAGATGCCCGGCACAGCGACGCCGATCCGGGCCGCAGCCATGCCAGGTGCGGCCCGCCAAGATTTCGCCGCCGGAGCGACGCCCATCTACACCGCAGCAGCGACGCCCAGCCCGACCCGTCCAGCTCAGGCCCCAGCAGCGATACCCCGCTCGGCCAAGCAAGATCCCGCCGCAGCAGCGACGTTAATCCACGCCGCAGGAGTGACACTGAACCAGGCCGCAGCCACGCCAGGTGCGGCCCGCCAAGGCCAGGCCGCAGCCACGCCAGTCTCGGCCCGCCAAGCCCAGGCCGCAGCCACGTCAGGTGTGGCCCATCAAGAACCGGTCACAGCAGCGACTCCAATCCAGGCCGCCGCCATGCCAGGCGCGGCCCGCCAAGACAAGGACGCAGCTCCGATACCATCATCCCGCAGCAGCCCCGCAACGGCTGGAGAACAGGACCAAGGGACTCAGACCAGTCTGAGCACGTCCTGCATGCTGTCCAGGGCCCTGCCGCAGCGTGACCTCTGCAATTAAAAGAAAGAAGAAACTGAACTGTTTCATAGTTTCATAGTTTTTAAGGTTGAAGGGAGACTCTAAGTCCATCTAGTTCAACCTGTAGCCTTAGGCTAAGTTCACATTTCCGTTGATTTGTATCAGTCACATGCGTCGCTTGACGCATGTGACTGATGCGCTGTTCAACGCTGTACAACGGATGACAAAGAACAGAATTCTTTGTCGGATTCCGTTGTGTGCGGGGGGCGGAGTTCTGGGGCGGAGCCGAGCGGGGGGCGGGGCCAGGCGCTGAGGATGTCAGTGGAAGTGCTGCAGTCTGCATGGCTGGGGACAGGTGAGTGTATGTGTGAGTGAGTGTGTGTATGTGCATGTATGTATGTATGTATGTGTGTGTGTGCACATGCAAAGTGCGGGAGGGGGCGGAGCCGAGCGGGGGGCGGGGCCAGGCGCTGAGGATGTCAGTGGAAGTGCTGCGGTCTGCATGGCTGGGGACAGGTGAGTGTATGTGTGAGTGAGTGTGTGTATGTGCATGTATGTATGTATGTATGTATGTGTGTGCACATGCAAAGTGCGGGAGGGGGCGGAGCCGAGCGGGGGGCGGGGCCAGGCGCTGAGGATGTCAGTAGAAGTGCTGCGGTCTGCATGGCTGGGGACAGGTGAGTGTATGTGTGAGTGAGTGTGTGTATGTGCATGTATGTATGTATGTATGTGTGTGTGTGCACATGCAAAGTGCGGGAGGGGGCGGAGCCGAGCGGGGGGCGGGGCCAGGCGCTGAGGATGTCAGTAGAAGTGCTGCGGTCTGCATGGCTGGGGACAGGTGAGTGTATGTGTGAGTGAGTGTGTGTATGTGCATGTATGTATGTATGTATGTGTGTGTGTGCACATGCAAAGTGCGGGAGGGGGCGGAGCCGAGCGGGGGGCGGGGCCAGGCGCTGAGGATGTCAGTAGAAGTGCTGCGGTCTGCATGGCTGGGGACAGGTGAGTGTATCTGTGAGTGAGTGAGTGTGTGTATGTGCATGTATGTATGTATGTATGTATGTGTGTGCACATGCAAAGTGCGGGAGGGGGCGGAGCCGAGCAGGGGGCGGGGCCAGACGAGGGTGTCAGTGCATGGCTGGGGACAGGTGTGTGTGTGTGTGTGTGTGTACATACATGTGCGGAGTGCGGGAGGGGGCGGGGCCGAGCGGGGAAGTGTCGGCCTCCCTGCACACGTAACCAGACTAAATATCGGGTAACAGCAAAGCACCCGATGTTTACCTTGGTTACCCGATATTTACCTTGGTTACGGGCCTACACCGCTTAGAGCTGGCTCCTTGCACCGTAACCAGGGTAAATATCGGGTAACCAACCAAAGCTGGTGACGTGTGCAGGGAGCCAGAGAGCATGCGCAGCGAAATCCGACGGATCTCGCTGCTCAAAAAACGTTACATGCTGCGTTCCTCCCGCCCGGCGGTCAGTCGTTCCACGACTGATCAGTCGGGCGGAGGGTGCAACGCAGCATCATCAGTCACAATCCGCTGCTCATACAAGTCTATGGGAGCAGCGGAATCCGCTAAACGGATTCCGCTGTTTACAAGAGCAGCGGATTGTGACTGATAGATTTTAGCGGAAATGTGAACTTAGGCTAAGTTCACACATCCTGTGTTTTGCATCAGTCACAATCCGTAGCCTTGAGGAATTACGGAATCCTGCAAAATATTTTGCAGGAATCCTGTATTTCCCCATAGACTTCTATTAGTGACGGATTGCGACTGATGACCCTGCGTTGCATCCGCTGCGTCGCGGTCCGTCGTTTTTGACTGACCGCCGAGCGGGGAGCAACGCAGAATGTAACGTTTTTCGGGCCGTCAAAATTAACGCGCCGCGCAGGAATCCGTCGCCATCCGTCAAGCTTGTAATGCATGTCTATGGTGCTGGATTCCGTCGTAATCCGTCTTACAACGGAATCCAGCGCAGGATTCCGTCATGCTCTACTGAGCATGCCCAGCATGCTTGGCACGCCCACTGGGCTGTCCCAAACACAGACGGATCATGACTGATCCGTCAAAAAACGGACGCACAGCGGATGTAACGGACGCAACTGATCCGTTTTTTCACAGGATTCCTGTGAAAGGAATCCTGTGAAAAACACATCAGTTGCATCAGTTGACATCTTGAAAATGACTGATCCGTTGCTGACGGACCTGACGGATTGAAAACACAGGATGTGTGAACTTAGCCTTAGCCTAACATGTTGATCCAGAGGAAGGCAAAAAAAACCCAATGTGTCAAATAAGCTCCAATGGGGAAAAAAATTCCTTCCTGACTCCACATCCGGCAATCAGACTAGTTCCCTGGATCAACACCCTGTCATAAAATCCAATATACATAACTGGTAATATTATATTTTTCAATTAGGCTACTTTCACACTTGCGTTGAACGGTATCCGTTGCATTGCGTTGTGTAACGGATGCAACGGATGTGTTGCATATAGTGACACAACGGATGCAACGGATGCTGCAAAACAACGCAATTCGTTTTGATTTTTTTTTTTTTTTTTTTCCCGGTTTTACCAGCGGCAGACTATAGTGAACGATCAGCTGATCGTTCCCTGCAGCCGGCCGCTGGGTGATCAGCTGATCGCTCCCTGCAGCCGGCCGCCGGGCGATCAGCTGATCGCTCCCTGCAGCCGGCCGCCGGGTGATCAGCTGATCGCTCCCTGCAGCCGGCCGCCGGGTGATCAGCTGATCGCTGTCACTTGCCGGCGGCCGGGCATGCTGGTGGCCGGTCATTCAGCTGAGCGCTGTCGCTTGCCGGCAGCCGGGCGCTCAGCTGAACGTTCGGCCACCGCGAGCCAAAATAAAGTTTGATTTAAAAAAAAAAAAAAAAAAAAAAAAAAAAAGAGCATGCGCAGTGAAATCCAGAGGATTCCGCTGCTCAAAATAACGTTACATGCTGCGTTGCTCCCGCTGGGCGGAAGCAACGGAGCGTCGCCCAGCGGAAGCAACGCAGCTCCTTTTGGTACAATCCGTCAACCATACAAGTCTATGGGAAACAGCGGAATCCGTTAACGGATTCCGCTGTTTCCCAAAAGGGCGGATTGTAACGGAAGGAAAATAACGCAAGTGTGAAAGTACCCTTAATGCGATCAGGCTCTGCTTAAATTTTACTTGTGAATCCCTCAATACAACATCATACGGCAGAGAGCTCCATAGTCTCACTGCTCGTACAGTAAAGAGTCCTCATCTGTGATTATGATTAAACATTCTTTCCTCAAGACGTAGCGGATGCCCCCGTGTTCCAGTCGCAGGCCTAGGTGTAAAGAGATCTTTGGAAAGGTCTCTGTACTGTCCCCTCATATATTTATACATTGTGATTAGATCCCCCTAAGCCTTTGTTTTTCCTAACTAACTAACCCCAAGTTTAATAACCTGTCTTGGTATTGCAGCCCACCCATTCCTCTAATAATCTTGGTCGCTCTTCTATCTACCTGTAAGATTATGCTATTTATAACCTTCTATACTTTTGCTAACAAGAAATGCATCCATTCCTCTCTTAAATTCATTCAGTGAGTTGGCCATCACCACTTCCTCAGGAAGAGAGTTCCAGAGCCTCACTGCTCTTACCGTGAAGAACCCTCTTCTATGCTGATGTAGGAATTTTCTTTCCTCCAATCGAAAAGAATGCCCCCTGTAACTGTAAATAGCCCCTGTCAGCCCCTCATCCCTTTGTGAAGATGTCCCATTTGTTCTGCCCTCATGTGCTTTTTGAAGATGACACCCTTTCCTGCTTACTGCCCCATGTCCTTTTTGAAGAAGTCACACCCTTGTTTATGTGTTACCGGGCCACGGGACTGGAATGTGGTCCCCGGTGAATGAGTAAGGTGTCCTGTGTTACCAGGCCACTGGACTTAGCGGCTGGTTTTGTCATTGCCTTTTCCCCCTTTAATGTTGAAAAGACGTTTTGGGCCACTGGACTGTGTGGTCAGAAGATCCTTATGTAAATAGTTGCACCTGTTGTGCCCCCTACCAGAATTATGGTGTAAGTGCCAAACCGTGCAATGGACTGGAAGTGCACACTTAGAGTTTCTTTATAAGAATGTTTGCAACGTTTAAGTATCTGTGCCTCCCATAAAGGGAAGAAAAGTTCTACAGTTCTACAGTTATGCATAACAAAAATTTAGCAATTCCTTCCACAATTATCTGTTGTTTTTCAGCCCAAGGACGTGCTGGGATTCGCTGTGGGGGAGTGTGGCACCCCTGAGGCTTCCTTCACCACAGGAACATTGCACCCCATCCAGCGGTGTGATGTCCCATTCTGGGTAAGGAAAGGAGTGAACGCCGGTCCCCAGGCAAATCTACACTACACCCATTGTTAGGTACACACTGGGACCAGGGACAGTGGCAGCAACCCTCCCATGCTGCATGCTGGGAGGGGCCGTAAGACCCATCCCTGCTCCTATACGGTAGATCAGAGCAACTGGGGAGGTGGGAGGAGCCACCAGAGAGCAGACAGTGAAAGGAAGGTCAAGTTTAGTTAGATTGAGAGAGAGGGAGGAAGGAGGAGGAGGTCTGCGGGAGGCAGACGAGAAGGGGAAGAAGAAAGAAAGCTCTAGTCAGACAGGAAGAGCTAAGAGAAGAAAGTGACGCTTGCTGGTGAAGATCCTGGGACTCAGAGGGTCCAGGTGACACCAAGCAGAGGAAGAGAAGGGATTCCAAGGCCACAGAGAGCTTTTGAGCTGGTGGCCTGTTCCACAGGAACATCGGTGGAGGGATCAAGCTACAACAGGGGACGGTCCCTAGAAACCGGAGGAGTGAAAAATCATCTCCAACAGTAAAAACCGAGGTCCAGGGAAAGTTGCAAACTCCCCGGGCCACAGCCCACAGCAGAACCTCTAGAAAGGGGGCAAACATCCGTCAGGCGAGCTCCCAGCCCGGAGGCTGTTGTGGAGGCCGAGCCAGGTTCATCCTACAAAGGCAAGGTTTAAGGAGACAGCTGCAGACAGAGACACTTGAGAGAAGGGTACCGGCTTTCACTCCAGGAATTACCCAGGATCGGCGGAGGTCCCTGACAGTGGGTCTCAGCAGTCCAGAGGCACCAGTGTGCTTAAGCCCAGGAAGTGTGAGTAAAGACCTTGGAATTGCACCCTCTGGTGTTGTCTCAGTTATTGTCGCCTGCATAGCCTTCCACCACACCATAGACTCTCACGAGCACCAACTGTGCCCCGGGGCACCGCTCCACCGCTCCACCTGTGGGGAGCAGTACCATCATTGCTGCCATTCCATCACCCCGGAGGCCTCATACAGCAGCGGCGGCTTAATAGCCGCATACCACAGGTGGCGTCACGAACATAAACTTTATTCAATATCCACTTTAATTGACACCCACCAGGGTCACGGAGTCGGGCCCAGCCACCACTGACGTCCCCCGGACAGGTCCGGCTCGGCACCGGGTGTCCCATAGCCCTGGGGTGGGCGAGTCATCATCACCAGGTCTCCCTAGGCTCGTCATGTCGTATGTCACATGAGCACTGCAGGCAATCATCGGCTGGTTCGCTCTCACTTCCTTAACCAAAACTAACATTCGGAAGATGTCAAAACTGCTGCTTCTCTCTTCATTGACAGGAGGCACAACAAAAGGAACGTTTAAAGTTAGGCCAAATTCCCACGATCGTATTTTTGGTTCGATTGTTGTCCATAAAAACACTAGGATCAATGTAATCAATAGGTAAGAGCAGATGAGAATTTTTTTTCACATAACAAATCTGTGTATGAAAAAGTGCAACATGCACTAGTCTCTTTAATGTACCAGATGAAACGTGCCCATTCAAGTCTATGCGCAAAAAGGAGGGGAGCCAGCACTGCCTATGAGTGGCATGCAACAATGAGAAAGTAAAAAGTGTAATATTCACAAATTCATTCCTACTGTAACAATTCAATGAGATTTTTGGCAAATAATTGATCAATGATTTGAGCCCCCCTGCCCCGTCACGGCAAATCTCTATAAGGGGGGTCCCTACACTATATTTATAATATATATACGTACCATAAGGTCTCGTGTAATGCGCAGGACCGTATAAGAACATCACCTACCTGAGAAGTGTCAGAACCGCTCCAATGCTGCAAGGGCTGACAACTGCGAGTAAAAGGGCAGTCCAGGTGCCAGTGTGTGTGGCAGAACCACACACACCAGCACAGTGTCAGAACTAGCCCCCACAGTGCCAGACCAGCAAACATGGATGAAGGGCGGAACAGCCCCAGGCAGGTGGTGCTTAAGTAATAATGCCTATGGAACAGGAGGCGGTGGCTGTGTGTGAACAGGCACCAACATAAATTTTGATGGCAACAGAAGGAATTTGCAAACCACACTGGGTGTGCACGGCAAGGTGGCGGTCAACCACCGACCATCTAAACGCAAAAAGGAGTGGAGCCAGCACTGCCTATGAGTGGCATGCAACAATGAGAAAGTAAAAAGTGTAATATTCACAAATTCATTCCTACTGTGACAATTCAATGTTCTTATACGGTCCTGCGCATTACACGAGACCTTATGGTACGTATATATATTATAAATATAGTGTAGGGACCCCCCTTATAGAGATTTGCTGTGACGGGGCAGGGGGGCTCAAATCATTGATCAATTATTTGCCAAAAATCTCATTGAATTGTTACAGTAGGAATGAATTTGTGAATATTACACTTTTTACTTTCTCATTGTTGCATGCCACTCATAAGCAGTGCTGGCTTCCCTCCTTTTTGCGTTTACTGGTCGGTGGTTGACCGCCACCATGCCGTGCACGCCCAGTGTGGTTTGCAAATTCCTTCTGTTGCCATCAAAATTTATGTTGGTGCCTGTTCACACACAGCCACCGCCTCCTGTTCCATAGGCATTATTACTTAAGCACCACCTGCCTGGGGCTGTTCCGCCCTTCATCCATGTTTGCTGGTCTGGCACTGTGGGGGCTAGTTCTGACATTGTGCTGGTGTGTGTGGTTCTGCCGCACGCACTGGCACCTGGACTGCCCTTTTACTCGCAGTTGTCAGCCCTTGCAGCATGGGAGCGGTTCTGACACTTCTCAGGTAGGTGATGTTCTTATACGGTCCTGCGCATTACACGAGACCTTATGGTACGTATATATATTATAAATATAGTGTAGGGACCCCCCTTATAGAGATTTGCCGTGACGGGGCAGGGGGGCTCAAATCATTGATCAATTATTTGCCAAAAATCTCATTGAATTGTCACAGTAGGACTGAATTTGTGAATATTATACTTTTTACTTTCTCATTGTTGCATGCCACTCATAGGCAGTGCTGGCTCCCCTCCTTTTTGCGTTTAGATGGTCGGTGGTTGACCGCCACCTTGCCGTGCACGCCCAGTGTGGTTTGCAAATTCCTTCTGTTGCCATCAAAATTTATGTTGGTGCCTGTTCACACACAGCCACCGCCTCCTGTTCCATAGGCATTATTACTTAAGCACCACCTGCCTGGGGCTGTTCCGCCCTTCATCCATGTCTGCTGGTCTGACACTGTGGGGGTTAGTTCTGACATTGTGCTGGTGTGTGTGGTTCTGCCGCACGCGCCGGCACCTGGACTGCCCTTCTACTCGCAGTTGTCAGCCCTTGCAGCATGGGAGCGGTTCTGACACTTCTCAGGTAGGTGATGTTCTTATACGGTCCTGCGCATTACACGAGACCTTATGGTACGTATATATATTATAAATATAGTGTAGGGACCCCCTTATAGAGATTTGCCGTGACGGGGCAGGGGGGCTCAAATCATTGATCAATTATTTGCCAAAAATCTCATTGAATTGTCACAGTAGGAATGAATTTGTGAATATTACACTTTTTACTTTCTCATTGTTGCATGCCACTCATGAGCAGTGCTGGCTCCCCTCCTTTTTGCATTCAAGTTTATGGGTGCGCAAAAAACCCGGATTCCATACGAAGCCACAGTATACCATTCGTTTTTTACGGATACATTGCAATTCTTTAACATAGGAAACTGTAATTCGTCTAAGATTTCTGAATGAAATTTGAATGATATTTTATATGCTTGTGTGAACTTAGCCCCAGAAACAATGGTCTTAGTTACTTACTGTTGTTCTTTCCTTTTGTCGTTCCTCATAGTCCCTGTACATTAGTCACCCAGCCTTCTCCAAATTCTACACTGTGCACATTGTTCAAGGGAGATTACAAAATCCACTATTACATCACCAGTCTGGAGTATTTCATCCTTCTTCTCCAGATCTACAGGTCTCTAACTATTTGTTCTTCTATCTTACTATTTTCTTCAAGAAATTCCTCCAATTTTCTCTCCCACTCAGTTTAGTATTGTACTCTGATCCATGCATGCAATGCATACTTCAGATCTTTCTTATGAATCCAATCAGAAACTAGAGGCGCCAATTCTGCCTTTCTGAATAATTTTTCAGTGTTCCTAAGGGCCCCAGGACTTTCTAGGGCTTTGACATTATCTGTTGTGCTTGCCACTTGATCCAGAGCTTTCTTGCTCCCATGATATCCCATATTCAAGTCTAGATTCTTTAATCTTCTTGGGTGCATCTGCTAGCAACATTTGCAGTCTTACAATGTGTTAAAAACATATAAATATGGTGGCTAACCAATGGGCCAATGGACGCTAAATAATGGAGAAAACAAGAGTGTTAAGCGGGCTTTACACACTGCGATATCGGTCCCGATATCGCTAGTGTGGGTACCCGCCCCCATCTGTTGCGCGACACGGGCAAATCGCTGCCCGTGGCGCACAACATCGCCCAGACCCGTCACACATACTTACCTGCCCGGCGACGTCGCTGTGACCGGCGAACCGCCTCCTTTCTAAGGGGGCGGTCTGTGCGGCGTCACAGCGACGTCACTGAGCGGCCGCCCAATAGAAGCGGAGGGGCGGAGATGAGCGGGACGTAACATCCTGCCCACCTCCTTCCTTCCGCATTGTGGCCGGGAGGCAGGTAAGGTGAGGTTCCTCGTTCCTGCGGCGTCACACGGAGCGATGTGTGCTGCCGCAGGAACAAGGAACAACCTCGTTACTGCTGCAGTAATGATTTTTGAGAATGGACCCCCATGTCACCGATGAGCGATTTTGCACGTTTTTGCAACGATGCAAAATCGCTCATCGGTGTCACACGCAACGGCATCGCTAATGCGGCCGGATTTGCGTCACCAATTCCGTGACCCCAACGAGTTCGCATTAGCGATGTCGTAGCGTGTAAAGACCCCTTTAGAGTCCTATAACTATTGCCTAAAACTTAAATGCCTACGCTTATTCAGTTAGATACCATGTGCCCCAACCTTACTGACGCCACATAAAGGGTTTCTATTCGGCTACCCTCTTTATGCACGACATTCACTTTATAATTTCTGCATGTTTTTCTCCTTACATGTTCATATTTAGTTATGACATTTTGGTTCAAAACATGTTTTAGGGGTTACACTTAACAGTCTCTTAATTTCATATATTTCTAATAGTATTTTCTTTTATTGTTTCTAGTCCGCTATTTATAATACCCCCTTGTGTGGTTACATATTTATTTGGCTACATCTTACATGGAGATTGTGCATCTGTTGTATGGCTTTATATATATATATATATATATATATATATATATATATATATATATATATAGTACAGTCCAAAAGTTTGGACACACCTTCTCATTCAAAGACTTTTCTTTATTTTTATGACCCCCAAGTATCCCAGGTAACCTCCAATGGAAGGCCCTGACCAACCAACTAACACTCACCGAGTGAGTTGGGACCCAGGAACTCTCTTTGAGTCCGTATCCCTTCCAATGGATCAAGTATTGAGTGGGCAGAGAGGCGTCAAATAATGGTCCTGGGTCAGAGAACAAAGATCAGAACAGAGATACACACCAACAGCTCAACTGCAGAACCAGAAAATACAACTGGCAATGTCCTGGGCGAGCAGGCTCAGTAAAGAAGCCTGAGCAATTACCAGGAAGGTGGAACACCTGAGTAATCAGCTTCAACAGGGAATCCTGTGCTATTAAACACACTACTATCTCAGTAATACAGGAAAGTGCAGCAGAGCATCTCCAAAGGCAAGATGCTCTGCACAGAGGAATCGTGACACTCTTCAATACTAAACGTATACAGTTAGGTCCAGAAATATTTGGACAGTGACACAAGTTTTGTTATTTTAGCTGTTTACAAAAACATGTTCAGAAATACAATTATATATATAATATGGGCTGAAAGTGCACACTCCCAGCTGCAATATGAGAGTTTTCACATCCAAATCGGAGAAAGGGTTTAGGAATCATAGCTCTGTAATGCATAGCCTCCTCTTTTTCAAGGGACCAAAAGTAATTGGACAAGGGACTCTAAGGGCTGCAATTAACTCTGAAGGCGTCTCCCTCGTTAACCTGTAATAAATGAAGTAGTTAAAAGGTCTGGGGTTGATTACAGGTGTGTGGTTTTGCATTTGGAAGTTGTTGCTGTGACCAGACAACATGCGGTCTAAGGAACTCTCAATTGAGGTGAAGCAGAACATCCTGAGGTTGAAAAAAAGAAAAAATCCATCAGAGAGATAGCAGACATGCTTGGAGTAGCAAAATCAACAGTCGGGTACAGTCTGAGAAAAAAGGAATTGACTGGTGAGCTTGGGAACTCAAAAAGGCCTGGGCGTCCACGGATGACAACAGTGGTGGATGATCGCCGCATACTTTCTTTGGTGAAGAAGAACCCGTTCACAACATCAACTGAAGTCCAGAACACTCTCAGTGAAGTAGGTGTATCTGTCTCTAAGTCAACAGTAAAGAGAAGACTCCATGAAAGTAAATACAAAGGGTTCACATCTAGATGCAAACCATTCATCAATTCCAAAAATAGACAGGCCAGAGTTAAATTTGCTGAAAAACACCTCATGAAGCCAGCTCAGTTCTGGAAAAGTATTCTATGGACAGATGAGACCAAGATCAACCTGTACCAGAATGATGGGAAGAAAAAAGTTTGGAGAAGAAAGGGAACGGCACATGATCTAAGGCACACCACATCCTCTGTAAAACATGGTGGAGGCAACGTGATGGCATGGGCATGCATGGCTTTCAATGGCACTGGGTCACTTGTTTTTATTGATGACATAACAGCAGACAAGAGTAGCCGAATGAATTCTGAAGTGTACCGGGATATACTTTCAGCCCAGATTCAGCCAAATGCCGCAAAGTTGATCGGACGGCGCTTCATAGTACAGATGGACAATGACCCCAAGCATACAGCCAAAGCTACCCAGGAGTTCATGAGTGCAAAAAAGTGTAACATTCTGCAATGGCCAAGTCAATCACCAGATCTTAACCCAATTGAGCATGCATTTCACTTGCTCAAATCCAGACTTAAGACAGAAAGACCCACAAACAAGCAAGACCTGAAGGCTGCGGCTGTAAAGGCCTGGCAAAGCATTAAGGAGGAAACCCAGCGTTTGGTGATGTCCATGGGTTCCAGACTTAAGGCAGTGATTGCCTCCAAAGGATTCGCAACAAAATATTGAAAATAAAAATATTTTGTTTGGGTTTGGTTTATTTGTCCAATTACTTTTGACCTCCTAAAATGTGGAGTGTTTGTAAAGAAATGTGTACAATTCCTACAATTTCTATCAGATATTTTTGTTCAAACCTTCAAATTAAACATTACAATCTGCACTTGAATTCTGTTGTAGAGATTTCATTTCAAATCCAATGTGGTGGCATGCAGAGCCCAACTCGCGAAAATTGTGTCACTGTCCAAATATTTCTGGACCGAACTGTAAATATAACATTTGATTAAAATTAATAGTCTTTATTAAATATAACAAAACAATTATGCAAATATAAAATCGGCATAAAGACACAAAAAGGGGGAAGGGATCACAGAAAGAAATACAAATATATATATATATATATATATATATATATATCTATACGTACATACAATACAGACCAAACATTGGACACACCTTCTCATTCAAAGAGTTTTCTTTATGTTCAAGGCTCTGAAAATTGTAGATTCACATTGAAGGCATCAAAACTATGACTTAACACATGTGGAATGAAATACTTAACAAAAAAGTGTGAAACAACTGAAAATATGTCTGATATTCTAGGTTCTTCAAAGTAGCCACTTTTTGCTTTGATTACTGCTTTGGACACTCTTGGCATTCTCTCGATGAGCTTCAAGAGGTAGTCACCGGAAATGGTTTTCACTTCAAAAGTGTGCCCTGTCAGGTTTAATAAGTGGGATTTCTTGCCTTATAAATAGGGTTGGGACCATAAGTTGTGTTGTGCAGAAGTTTGGTGGATACACAGCTGATAGTCCTACTGAATAGACTGTTAGAATTTGTATTATCTCAAGTAAAAAGCAGCTAAGTAAAGAAAAGCGAGTGGCCATCATTACTTTAAGAAATGAAGGTCAGTCAGTCCGAAAAATTGGGAAAACTTTGAAAGTGTCCCCAAGTGCAGTGGCAAAAAGCATCAAACGCCACAAAGAAACTGGCTCACAGGAGGACCGCCCCAGGAAAGGAAGACCAAGAGTCACCTCTGCTGTGGAGGATAAAATTATCCGAGTCACCAGCTTCAGAAATCGCAAGTTAACAGCAGCTCAGATTAGAGACCAGGTCAATGCCACACAGAGTTCTAGCAGCAGACACATCTCTAGAACAACTGTTAAGAGGAGAGATTGTGCAGCAGGCCTTCATGGTAAAATAGCTGCTAGGAAACCACTGCTAAGGACAGGCAACAAACAGAAGAGACTTGTTTGGGCTAAAGAACACAAGGAATGGACATTAGACCAGTGGAAATCTGTGCTTCGGTCTGATGAGTCAAAATTTGAGATCTTTGGATCCAACCACCATGTCTTTGTGCGAAGCAGAAAAGGTGAACGGATGGACTCTACATGCCTGGTTCCCACCGTGAAGCATGGAGGAGGAGGTGTGATGGCGTAGGGGTGCTTTGCTGGTGACACTGTTGAGGATTTATTCAAAATTGAAGGCATACAGAACCAGAATGGCTAACACAGCATCTTGCAACGGCATGCTATTCCATCCAGTTTGCGTTTAGTTGGACCATCATTTATTTTTCAACAGGACAATGATCCCAAACACACGTCCAGGCTGTGTAAGGGTTATTTGACTGAGAAGGAGAGTGATGGGGTGCTATGGAAGATGACCTGGCCTCCACAGTCACCAGACCTGAACTCAACTGAGATGATTTGGGGTGATCTGGACCGCACAGTGAAAGCAAAAGGGCCAACAAGTGCTAAGCATCTCTGCGAACTCCTTCAAGACTGTTGGAAAACCATTTCCGGTGACTACCTCTTGAAGCTCATCGAGAGAATGAGAGAATGCCAAGAGTGTCCAAAGCAGTAATCAAGGCAAAAGGTGGCTACTTTGAAGAACCTAGAATATAAGACATATTTTCAGTTGTTTCACACTTTTTTGTTAAGTATCTCATTCCACATGTGTTAATTCATAGTTTTGATGCCTTCAATGTGAGTCTACAATTTTCAGAGTCATGAAAATAAAGAAAACTCTTTTAATGACAAGGCGTGTCCAAACTTTTGGTCTGTACTGTATATACACACACACATATATATATATATATATATTTATATATATTTATATATTTATTTGTATTTCTTTCTGTGATCCCTTCCCCCTTGTTCTGTCTTTATGACAATGTTATATTTGCATGATTGTTTTGTTATATTTAATAAAGACTATTAATTTTTATCAAATGTTATATTTATAGGTTTAGTATTGAAGAGTGTCACGATTCCTCTGGGCAGAGCATCTTGCCTTTGGAGATGCTCTGCTGCACTTTCCTGTGTTACTGAGATAGCAGTGTGTTTAATAGCACAGGATTCCATGTTGGTGCTGATTACTCAGGTATTCCACCTTCCTGATAATTGCTCAGGCTTCTTTATTGAGCCTGCTCACCCAGGACATCGCCAGTTGTATTTTCTGGTTCTGCAGTTGAGCTGTTGGTGTGTATCTCTGTTCTGATCTTTGTTCTCTGACCCAGGACCATTATTTGACGCCTCTCTGCCCACTCAATACTTGATCCATTGGAAGGGTTCCAACTCACTCGGTGAGTGTAAATCGGTTGGGCAGGCTGGACCTTCCATCAGAAGTTACCGGGATACTTGGGGGTCCATTGGCCCCCCTTGAAGAGGGGGTACTGTTACGATTCTTCTGTGCAGAGCATCTTCCCTTTGGAGATGCTATGCTGCACTTTCCTGTGTTACTAGCTAGCAGTGTGGTTAATAGCACAGGATTCCATTTTGGTGCTGATTACTCAGGTGTTCCACCTTCCTGGTAATGGCTCAGGCGTCTTTACTGAGCATGCTCTCCCAGGACAAAGTCAGTTGTATTTTCTGGTTCTGCAAGTTGTGCTATTGGTGTGTGTCTCTGCTCTGATCTTTGTTCTCTGACCCCAGACTGTTATTTGACTCCTCTCTGCCCTCTCCCTGTTCCTGTCATGACCTCCTGCCTGTTTGACCTTGGACCATTACCTGACTACGTCTCTGCTTTCCCACGGAACTTATTACATGCTCTCCTGGACTTCTGACCCTCGGACACTGCCCTGACTACGCCTCTGTTCTCTCCTTGTGCTTATACGTGTCCTCCTGTTAACAGACCCAGGCTTTCCTGACTACGCTCTTGCCCACACTCCCTGTAAGTAGTGGCTAGCATTGCACAGAGTGGAAGCAAGAAGAACGATCTACTTAGTCAATACCAGAAATCTGGATCTTCCATATGATACTGTTCCACCATACACGCAATCATGCTTTTGCACTTTCACTTGAAACAATCTTTCTAGATTATGTTCAGAAAAAATATATATACCAGGTGACTGGTATTCACCATATGTTTTTTATGTCCTCGATTTCTAAAAACATGAGAGGGAATATTAAAGACCATAGTGGAACCTCAAAAACTGTTGTTAGGGTAGTATGCTGTCCTCCCTTGAAGCTGTTACTCACGGAGGCCGGAGAGCAAAATAACCCCATTCAAAGATTCAGGTGAGGTGTAAAATGCTCTGAATTATTTATTTCAATATCACACATCTTTAACAAAATTATTTTCGGTCTTATTCTACTGCGCGTGCGGTGTTACTTCTGCTCTAGTTTGCCTGCTCACTTCTATACTCATATAATATGTTAAGCATACATGCAGAATTAATTCTTGGAAATATTGTGCATCTAAGTAAAGTTTAGAATATAATAAAATGTTTAAACTTCTGTAATCCAGCCATCTTGGTAATATAAACAGTTTGTTAGTAGTGATTCGTGAGCACAGCTGACATCAACCCCCAAAAATATTACCCTGCTTGCCACAGCGTCAGGGCAATCAGGAAGAACCAGCCAAAGCTCCAGAATTGGTGCATCTAATGTGATGCGCCAATTCTAGGGCGAATGTGAGCTGCTATTTTTAGGTTGGGAAGGGCCAAATAACCATGGCCCTTCCCAACCTGATAATACCAGCTTCCAGCTGTCTACTTTACCTTGGCTGGTGATCAACAATAGAGGGGACCTCATGCAGGGTTTTTTAAATTATATATTTATTTATTAGGTTAAAAAAGGCTAAATACTGCTTTTATTGGCAATTGGGGGTAATGATTTATGGGGTTGATGTCAGCTATGTAATGCCATCCGACATCAAGCCCATGGGTTACAAATCAAAATATCCAGCCATCACTCACAATTCATGGTGTCTGAATCCAGGGAAGGCATCCACAATATGCAGTAAATAAAGGATCGGCATTCCAAACTTCATAAACGATTATAATAAATTTATTCCATAATTATTCAGGATACAAGCAAGGAAAAGAACGCATTTTCGGCTAATAAGCCTTTTTCAAAAGGCTTATTAGCCGAAAATACGTTCTTTTCCATGCTTGTATCCTGAATAATTATGTAATAAATCCATTATAATCGTTAATGAAGTTTGGAGTACTAAGCCCATGGGTTAGGAATGAAAAGGCGATTAACACCTCCATTACTAACCCAGTAAGTGGAAAGATAATAAACCACACACATACAGGAAAAAAATAGTTTAGCTGAATAGAGACTCCCCTACACTATCCATTGTTCACCAATTTATTTAAAAAAACAAACAAAAAAATGAAGCTTGGAAGCCTGAATGTGACATACAGTGAACTGAATGATGTCACCTGCTCATAGTTGGGTCCTTCATTGGCTTGTGACATCACTCAGTTCAACAGAGATCACATCTAGGCTCCCCCGCTGCTGTCAGTGTTTCCCGGAGCCTGCGGAGAGTGGACATGTTTTCCCTCTCTGCAGTCTCCGGATCTAGTAGTGCCCGGAGCCTCATGGGATCTCGTATGGATTACGTCAAATCTGCAAGGGTGTTTTTGGGGTTCATAAAGGGGTGAAATAGAGTTTGTGTATTTTATTCCAAATAAAGGATTTTTTTTTGGTATTTGTCTTTTATTTCTTTTCACTTACAAGATTAGTAATGGGGGGTAGTCTCATAGATGCCTCCCAATAGGGCATTACATGGGCAATCAGGATGAGCCGGGTAAAGCCTGGAATTGTCACATCGAATGGATGCAACATTTATGGGTACCTGCAGGCTGGTATTTTTAGGCTGGGAGCAGTCAATATTCATGGTGCCGCACATCCTGATAATATCAGCCCCCATTTGTTTGCTTTACCATGACTGGATATAAAAAATGGGGGGGATCTTGCATCTTTTTTTCTCCCTCTGTCTTGATATCCATGGTAAAGATCCCAGGTGAGAGCTGCAGCCTGCTGCTGTATTTTTACCCGCACTGTCTATCAAAATATGGCAGGAGCCTACGTCTTTTTTTAAAATTATTTATTTCTTTTTACACTACTTTACAGCAAACTGACTGCAACCAATCTCAGAAGCGGACACAGGGTGGAGGGCGTGTATAGCAGTCTGCAATCAATCACAGACACTGGCAAAGAGGGTTGGTGGGGAATGCAGTGAATATTCATGAACATTAATTAGGGGGCCCAGAAAAGAGTCTGACGGCAGCATGATCCTCTGGGAAACACTGTATGTATAACTATGCTGCTTTTACTACCATTTAATTTCCATTTGTAGCCCACGTCATTTTGAATTTTTGTTTTACAGTGATTTCCCTGGCCAACAGCAACCATGTCAATACGGTAACATCTAAAATCTCAGTGGTCAGAGGGACCTCTGCTGATGTCATGCCCATGTAACCAGAAGGGGCGGGGCCTCTACCAACATAGCTGATACCAGGAAGATACATTATTCTTTTAAGTCCACATGTGCATGGAGTTGATTATAACAGAAGCGGGTTTCTGAGGGTAAGACCCCCAGATGGGATGGGAGCAGGGGGGATAAGCCCCCCTTGCTTGAGTATAGTGGATGGGAGGAAACCACCACACCCACCAACCAAGCAGGTCACGCCCACAGGTCCTCCTACCCACTTGAATACTTGGCATGGATGCGATGGCTCTGGAAGTACCCACAACCTAAAAGCTTGCTGATTGGCTGGTCTGCAACCTTTCAACAAGTTTTATTCAGGTGACACAACCTGAGCAGGAACCGGACGTACAGTCAAAAGTCTATGTTCGGTGTTCAGCACCGGACATAAGGTGTTCAGTACGGATCCCGAAATTTACAGCTCAGGTTCACTCATCCCTAGTCACTATGCCACTATGCATTTATATAGCTAAAATTGGCACAAGTCATGGCTATTGTGTTGTGTATGGAGATCACTGGTTCTCTCTGCTATCAATAAGAAGATTATTTCTTTCCATTAAAGATGAAATACTTGAAGGCTTACCCATCCCTGTCCTGTGACATACTATTTCACATTGGCAAAGATACACTTCATGCAAACCACTGTAGTAAAGTTTTACATCACAGTTATGGTGTAGGCACAGTAGATGTGCAGGAGCCATTTGTATTTTGGAGTCCGCTCTAATGGGGATAATGCTTAGCTCATATTTGCATGCATATGAAGTGTGGGCCCCTAGAGACAATTCTACTGGTGGATCTAGGGCACCCTAATCTGACACTGGCTGGGAGTTTCAGTTCCCCACGAAGGGAGAAGTGATAACAGTAATTTGAAAATTAATTTATCTTAATTATCTAAAAGGAAAAAAAACATGTACACTTTTTTTTTCAGATTTCCTGCTGTTATCTTTGATTCTGTCCTGGTAGTCCTCTGAGTAGCATGATACCTGACATTTGCCTTGGAATCTTACTTCTTTGAGCCAGTAATACATGCTCACTGCGAGGCAGGTCACAGGCAGCAGGAATAAGCAACAAAATATGTGGTTTGTCAAAGGAAATACCAAATGCCACTTTTAATGATGACTACAGTGTCAGAATTAATCAACCCCTTCAGTAGAACACCATTGGCTGTTATGACCTGCTGCAAACATGATACATAGCCAGACACCAGCTTGTGGCATAATTCCTGAGGAATCGTAGCCCAGTCTTCATGGAAAATGGCCTTCAGTTCACTAATATTCTTGGACTGGCAAGAGAGTGGTCCAAAAGTTAAGAGATGACTGACATCTGTAAGTACAGTACTTTGATAATAATGCAGTAATTAACCAAAGAGAGCATGGGTTTGTAGCAAACAAGTCATGCCAGGCCAATCTAACTGACTGGGTGGATAAGGGAAAGGTGATAGATATATCATATCTCGACTTCAGCAAAGCATTTGATAAAGCATGGTGTCACACAGGGTTCAGCTTTAAACTTATTGAGTCTTATGGCAACTTCTGACCCTTTTCACATGTAAGAGTCTGACACGTCACACTATGGTTTCCCTGGTGCTTTTGAGTTGCACAATCAGACTCGGTGTTGATCAGTTCTGTGCTTATTAGGCTGAAAACACAATTATGCGTGTAAAATCGGTCCGAGTGGCAGGAAAAAAAGTCGGACGATTTCAGTTCACTTTATGATCAGTGTGCAATGCAACTGCACTGCGATCCTGGGATTTTTCTATGATTGCAGTGCATGGCAATGCGTGTTTGATGCGTATGGGATCCGTTTTTACTATGTCATCTGCCATTCAGCTCTGCTACTGCTACATAGCCGCTGACAGAAGACACAGACAGAGCCGCACGATCAGAATGAAGTCGGATGAACTTCACCCGACTTCATTGTCATCCTTCGGCTCTGTCTGTGTGGCATGGCCCCTGATTTTCGGTCACCGGTGAAGGTCTCGCCTGTGACCGCAAATTCCCTGAGTGACCGCAGTGAGCCGCGGGATCAGCGTTGCCGTCACTGAGGTTACCCGTGGCCACAGCAGAAGTCCTCCTGCTGAGATCTGTGGCCGTGGTAACCTGAGTGATGTCATCGCTGATAGCGCAACTCACTTCAGTCGCTGCGGGGAGCTCACAGAGAGCGGTCGTGGTCTGTGACTGCTCTCTGTCAGCTTCCGATGTAGCAGAGCTGACAGCGTTGAGGGACCTCTGTGGATTACGTCGGACATGGAAGGGTGTTTGGGAACTTGAATAAAGTGCTGAAAGAGGGTTGTTTTTTTTGTTATTTATTTCAAATAAAGGATTTTTTGGTGTATGTCTTCATTTTCTTAAACTTACAGGTTAATCATGGAAGGTATCTCGGGGAGACGCCTGCCATGATTAATCTAGGACTTAGTGGCAGCTATGGGCTGCTGCCATTAACTCCTTATTACCTTGATTGCCACCGCACCAGGGCAATTCGGGATGGCCGGGTACAGTCCCAGCACTGTCACATCTAATGGATGCGGCTATTCCGGGCAGCTGCTGGCTAATATTGTTAGGGTGGTTGGCTCCCCATAACGTGGGGCTCCCCATCCTGACAATACTAGCCTTCAGCCATGTGGCTTTACCCTGGCTGGTATTAAAATTGGGGGGAACCGCACGCGGTTTTTTTAAAATTATTTATTTATTTATTTTACTGCATTATATAGACCCGCCCACCAGCAGCTCTGATTGGTTGCAGTGAGACAGCTGTCACTCATCGTGGGGGCATGTCTGACTGCAACCAGTCATAGGCGCCGGTGGGCGGGTAAAGCAGGGAATACGAGATTGAATAATGAGCGGCCGGCTTTTTCAAAAGAGGAGAAGCCGCTGGAGCAGTGTGAACGCCGTGCAGCGCCGCGCCCGTGATCGGTAAGTATGAGAGAGGGGGGGGGGAATAGACCGACATGGACAGAGAGAGAGAGAGACCGACAGAGAGACAGACCGACCGACAGACCGACCGACAGACCGTCCGACACAGAGAGAATAGAGACCGAGAGGGAGAGACCGACTAACAGAGATAGAGATTGACAGACATTGTGAGACCTCACTCATTTCCAGTGTTTTGTGAAACATGCGATAAATGTATTTAGAAAAACGAATGTCACTAGGATGGTGTGAGTGCCAGTCCATGTGACATCCGTTTATTTACCCGCTCCCATAGAGTTGCATTGGAGAGACTCGCGCGAGAAACTCTCCAAAACGCAGCATGCTGCGATTTTTTTCTCAGTCTGATTTGGACTGAGAAAAGAATAGCAGATGGGAGCTGCCTCATTGATTAACATGTGTCTGAGTGCAATGCGAGAATTTCTCGCATTGCACTACTGCGAGAAAATCGCAAGTGAGAAGCCGGCCTTACTGCTAGGGTCACAGGTTACAGCAGACCTATCACAGCCACCTTTGCGCTTTAAAAGATGGCCATTTCCCCCACGCTGATTATAGATTCATTTGTGATACCGGTCCTTGTGCTGTGGTAATCTAGTTCTGATTAGCTGTCATTTTATGTTTTGTAGAAATATTCTTGTTATCTGTTTATTTCCTCCCTAATTCTTTATTTCCCCATCAAAACAAAGAAAAAGAGGGTGTGTAACAAATGGGATCACCAAATAATTCTCAATAAATAGAAAATATTTTTATTAACAAAAAACACCAAGAAACATATTAAAAACATTTAAAACACTCAAAAAGTGAACAAACATACTGGGGGTCTGCATACAATAGAGCACAATAAATCCCAGAATTCCTCCTTAAAAATAAATACCACCTATGGGAAATGCACCATATACCATCAAAGAGGCAGCAATATAACAAGTATGAAACTGCACAGAGAGCTGCATATAAAATTACAGTAATGTAGAGCAGCAAGTGGGACTGCATGCAATGTAACAGCACTCTAAAAAAATGCTAAGCAGCTATACAGTAGTAGATACAGGTACAGAAAATTGCATGCACAAGACATGGAAATCAATAAATACCAAATTTATAAAGATCAAATGGAGGAATACCGATCCAGAGCAAGTCCCAGGTGTAAGGTAGAATAACCATCATAAAGGAGGAAACCTGAACAACCCCCCCAACGCGTATCGCTAACCTAGTAGCAGCTTCCTCAGGGAAAAATGACAATTTCAGCACCAAATGTGCACCTCCTGGCACAAAACTGCGGCAAAAATCGCCGCAAAAAGCCTGAACAAAAAATTGCATAAAAAAGTGCATAAAAAAACGTGGTTTTCTTGCCAGGAGGTGTAGATTGGAATATGTTGTAAAAATTTCAGCACCAAATTTGCATCCCTTTGGACCAAAAATGAAATATTTCTTTTTTTCTGCCAGGAGGTGCAAATTTGGTGCTGACATCTGGTGGATATGATTTCAGCAACCAAAGTGTACCTCCTGGCAGAAATCCTTGCAAAAATCGTGGCAAAAAGCCTGAACAAAAAAACACGTAAAAAACACGGAGGGTTTTTGCCAGGAGAAGTAGATTGGGTGCAGAAATATGGTGTCAAAATTTCAGCACCAAATTTGCATTAGTTGGCCCAAAAATTATTTTTTTTCTGCCAGTAAGTGGAAATTTGGTGCTGAAATCTAGTGCAGACGATTTCACAACCAAATGTGCACCTCCTGGTGGCACAAAACCGTGGCAAAAATTGCAACAAAAACCATGGCAAAAAAATGAGTAAAAAAACGCATTTTTTTGCCAAGAGGTGTAGATTGGGTGCAGGAATACAGTGTAAAAGTAAAAATTTCAGTGCCAAATTTGCATCCCTTGGACAGAAAATGAAATATTTTTTTTTTCTGTCAAGATGTGCAAATTTGGTGCTGAAATCTGGTGCACACAATTTCAGCACCAAATGTGCACCTCCTGCCACAAAACCGTGGCAAAAGCCTGTGGCAAAAAAAAACCCACGTCAAAAACCGCAGTTTTTTTTGCCAGGAGGTGTAGATTGGCTGCAGGAATATGGTGTAAAAATTTCAGCACCAAATTTACATTTCTTGGCCAAAAAAACTGCGATTTTCTGCTATGAGATGCAGGTCTGTGAACTCAATGACCTCCACCTGAGGTCAGGTTACATGCAATCACAGGTGAAGGACCGTGGGAACCTCCAGCTGTGACCGCAAATGACCTGAGTGACGTTACCACTCATTGTGCAGCTCATTCATTCTCTGGGCTCACAGTTAGCGGTCGTGCTCTATGGCCGCTCACTGTGATCTTCGAATGTAGCAGACCTGAATATCTGTGGGATCTCGTGTGGATTACGTCGGACCTGCAGGGTGTTGGGGGTTAATTAAGTGGTGAAGGAGGACGTGTTTTTCAATTTTATTCCAAATAAAGGATTTTTCTCTGTGTTTGTGTTTATTTACTGTCACTTATAGATTTGTGATGCAGGTATCTCACATATGCCTATGCCATCACTAACCTGGGGCTTAGTAGTAGCTGTGCGCTGTTATTAACCCCTCATTAACCCGATTGCCACCACACCAGGGCACTGGGAAGCGCCGGTAAAGCTCCGGGATTGTCACATCTAATGGATTTGGCAATACCAGGCGGCTGTGGGCTGAGAATACCGGCCTCCAGCTGGCTTTATCTTGGCTAAATATCAAAATTAGGTGGGACCGCACGTCGGGTTTTTTTCAAATTATTTATTTGAATACAAAAAAAAAAGCTGCATGCGGTTTCTCTTAGGCCAGAGTCACACTTGTGAGGGACTCGCAAGAGTCTGACATCGTATCACCGGCACAGCTGCACACTCTGACAGGAGCATGCATGTGTTTATGTGGACATGCACGCTCATGTTCAGAGAGCAGTAGGCCGTGCCGGTTAATGTCATGCCAGACTTGCACGAGTCTGACATTGCATCACCGGCACGCTCACCATACTGCCCCGCAGACACTTGCACTGCTTTCTCCGCCCACCGGTCGTCCTGGCACCTGTGATTGGCTGCAGTTGTGGTGCCCAGGGCTATGGGGTGCTCGGTCCCAGGCACTGTACTACTGTGATGTGTCACTGGGTGGTCGTTGCCCGTTTCCGTGACCGTAGGGGTCATTTTAAAAAGGGGCTTATTTACAGAGGGATAGTTAATAAAGTTTATGTCGTGACATCATATGCGGGTTGTGGTTATAGTGATAGAACCGCCGCTGCATAGTCTTCCTTCTGGGGCTGATATGAGGGCAGCCTGGATGTTGGGTCCTCCACAAGTAGGGCCGAGGACCCGGGGGGGTAAGTGATGAAGTTAGGTGCGGAAAGAATAGTAGGCCACACAAGGAACTGCTGTGTAACTGGTTCTTTTTACTCACAATAGATGGTAACTAGTACCCGAAGGAAGGCTGGTATTCACCTCTGTTTCCCTTAGTCCCAGTGTCGGTTGATAACCTGGTGGCTTCCTTCCCCTGCACCTTTCTCAAGTTGGTGGGTCCCCGTGGCTTGGAGCATCTTGGGGTTTCCTACTGGTTGTCTCTCAGCCTCTGGTCCGTACGGCGGGCAGTGTGAACCAAGTAGGGTCGGTGTTCAGTTCCGGTCCCTGGTTCTCCCGTTACTGCTGGTGCCCCCGGACTTCTAAGGTCAGTGAGGTCCTGGATGGTCCCCTCACTGTACAGATTTTGATCAGGTCTGGCTGGAGCATTTCCCTGATCTAAGGCTCTATGCCCCGTTGGTGCTATGTTCTAGGAGTACTTCGCCGTACTGCATCGGATACCACACGCCTGGGCCCTCAGGTCACCGTCACACTCCCGTGTCAGTGCAGTTACGTCCGTCTCCTATCACTTCCACTTACTAACTGTCTAACTGTCTGTCCCCTCTCACCTGGTCGTTATCTAGTGGACTGGATCGGCTCCACCCCTGGGTGGCCATCCATTATGTGTAATTCTAGTCTGTCATCAGCCTGTGGGGATGGGAGAAAACTGGGATTATAATGTGTTTTGCTGTTACTGGCACTGGTCTTCCAGGTCCCTGGGGGTAGGCCCTGCATCTTTGACAGGATGCAGTACCTTGTAGTGCCCTGATGGGTTCAGGGGCGCTACACAGTCAGCTGACACGCTGACACTCAGGGTGGGGGCACATCTAATTGCAACCAATTATACGCGCCGGTGGGCGGGCAAAACAGTGAAGGGAAAAGCGTGACTCGAAAGGAGTTTGCTCCATGACACCGCCTAGGTGAGTATACCGTGCATGCTCCTGCCCCCCTATCTTTTCCACCAACGTTTTTACGCTCCGGATTCTGGTCCCCAATGACTTATATGGGCACCGGATTCTGGAGCTGATCGGGTGGGGGTTTATTGATCACTTATCGTCCGGTCCCGGATTTGTGTGAGTCCGAGCAGCTCTAGTGATACACAACTTAATAAGGTGAGCAGATTCCCTTATTACTTTCAATTTGTACACTGGCTAAGACTCTATTGCGCTTTTCTTCCCTTCAGCTTTCTATATAGATTTATCTCTGGGAGTTCCAGGCCTTCAGCTGAGCGGGTTTACCTTTGAGTAAACATTACTTGAGTGCCTGGTTTGTGTTGATTTTGTTTTCCTTCCCAGCTCTTCTTCTTTGTACCTTATTTCAGTTTATCTCACTCTTGGTTGTATATGTCCCTGCTCACCTTCCTGTCCCCTTGTTGGCAGTGTGGGGCAGCCTCCTTTTAGGTCTTTCAGGAGGCACAAGAAACACTTTTAGGGAGACAGGTCCGAAATGGTGTTTTTAGTTGTGCTGTTAGGGTCTTTTAGTCTGTACAGGGACATGTGCTATGCGGTTTCTCCTTTCCTATTTTACCCAATTGCCACTACCCATGTGTGTCTTTGTGTTAGGTGCATAACAACATGGTGGTATGCAATTCCTCTGGACCTGTAAATCTTCACTGTATGGAAGAAAATTCTAGAAGAAAGAATCATGTCTCTTGTGAATAAGCTGAAGCTTATAGGTCATTGGACCTTCCAACAGGACAATGATTCCAAGCATATGTAAGAAGTGGTAAAATCCCTCCGGTGCAGAATGTTGATATAATGTGTAATGTGATGTGATGTAAAGTGTAAGGGCGGCTTTGCACGTTGCGACATCGCACGTGTGATGTCGGTGGGGTCAAATCGAAAGTGACGCACATCCGGCGTCACTTTCGACATCGTACTGTGTAAATGCTAGATGATACGATGAACGAGCGCAAAAACGTCGTTATCGTATCATCGTTGCATTCACCGACATTTCCATAATGCCGGTGCCGCGACAGGTACGATGTTGTTCCTCGTTCCTGCGGCAGCACACATCGCTGTGTGTGAAGCCGCAGGAGCAAGGAACATCTCCTTACCTCCTATGCAGAAGGACGGAGGTGGGCGGGATGTTTACATCCTGCTCATCTCCGCCCCTCCGCCGCTATTGGCCGCCTGCCGTGTGACGTCGCTATGATGCCGCACGACCCGTTCCCTTAGGAAGGAGGCGGGTCGCCGGCCAGAGCGACGGTCGCAGGGCAGGTGAGTGCATGTGAAGCTGGCGTAGCGATAATTTTCGCTATGCCAGCTATCACACGATATCGTACCTGCGACGGGGGCGGGGACTATCGCGTGCGACATCGCAGCATCGGCTTGCGATGTCGCAACGTGCAAAGCCCGCCTAATATGTTCCTTCATAGTAATGTATAGTAATATGGTATAATGCATAAGTTAATATATTTATATTATGGTATGGTATAAGATAGGTTGCCCGGCAACCGACTGCAGGGCATGTGGCAGTTGACAGTTGGGATTAGCCCTTGGGGGAGGGGCTAGTGCTGAGAAAATGTGAGCTTTGAAAAACTTTGGGTGTCCCATGATTCATATGTGGCCGACCCTGAGAGCCGAAGCTTGGAAGATGGCAAACAAATGCTAGAAACCAGTGTGTGTAATGTACCACACTTACATCACACAGACAACTAAAGATCCATTTTCTATGTGAGGTGCCAGGGCACCAGGGTGCAACAATATGGCCTCGCCCATGACTACTGCCCTCTGACACTTAAGCGCGCTTTACACGCTGCGACATCGCTAGCATCGGCTAGCGATGTCGAGCGCGATAGCACCCGTCCCCGTCGTACGTGCGATATTGTGTGATCGCTGCCGTAGCGAACATCATCACTACAGCAGCGTCACACGCACATACCTGCTCTGCGACGTCGCTCTGGCCGGCGAACCGCCTCCTTTCTAAGAGGGCGGTTCGTGCGGCGTCACAGCGACGTCACACGGCAGGCATCCAATAGAAGTGGAGGGGCGGAGATAAGCGGGACGTAACATCCTGTCCACCTCCTTCCTTCCGCATTGCTGGTGGAGGCAGGTAAGGAGATGTTCATCGTTCCTGTGGTGTCACACATAGCGATGTGTGGTGCCGCAGGAACGAGGAACAACATCGCTAATAATCTTTAAACGATTTTTTGTTTCAGGACGACCTCTCCGCAGCAAACGATTTTGAGCGTTTTTGCGATCGTTTAAGGACGCTCAAAATTGTCACACGCTGCGATCTCGTTAATGAAGCCAGATGTGTGTCACAAACAACGTGACCCCGGCGATAATTCATTAACGATATTGTAGCGTGTAAAGCCCGCTTTACACATACTTCAACATCTACCAGTGCTTGGTTTCACAAGATGTCCTGGAAGATTCTGGAGTGACGGTCATAGTTGCTTGACTTGAACACTATAGTAAATATTTGGTGAGATTTGAAGACACAACACACAAAACCAAGAATGTTAGTGATCTGGAAGCCATTGTCTATAAGGAATGGGCTAAGGGGTACTTTGCACACTGCAACATCGCTAGCCTATTGTAGCGATGCCGAGCGCGATAGTCCCCGACTCCGTCGCAGATGCGATCTCTTGTGAAAGCTACCGTAGCGAACATTATCGCTACTGCAGCTTCACACGCACTTACCTGCCCTGCGACGTCGCTCTGGTCGGCAACCCGCCTCCTTCCTAAGGGGGCGAGTCGTGCGGCGTCACAGCGACGTCACACGGCAGGCGGCCAATAGAAGCAGAGGGGCGGAGATGAGCGGGACGTAAACATCCCGCCCACCTACTTTCTTCCTCATTGCAGGCGGGACGCAGGTAAGGAAATGTTCCTCGCTCCTGCGGCTTCATACACAGCGATGTGTGCTGCCGCAGGAACGAGGAACAACATCGTACCTGTTGCTGCAGCGAAATTATGGAAATGACCGACACTACACAGATCACCGATTTTTGAAGCTTTGCGATCGTTTATTGGTGCTTCTAGGCTTTACACGTTGCGATGTCGTTACCGGCGCCGGATGTGCGTCACTTTCGATTTGACCCCGACAATATCGCAGTAGCGATGTCATAACGTGCAAAGTACCCTTTAGATTAACCAGGAATCCTGCTAGACCCAGCAGGTCATTACAGCAAAAAGGTGCAATAATAAAGTTCAGACAATACAGTAGTCATTAAAAGTATCATTTTTATAGAAACCATTTGTTACTCTATTTTTCAGATTATAAGATATGCTTTTTCCCCCCAAAACAGGGGTAAAATTGAGTTTGCATCTTATAATCTGGATATGGCCTACTGGAGTGACGTTGGGGGAGCGGGGTCACAGGAGGCAGGGTCGGTGATACTGAGGGCTTGGAGGAGGGTCACAGGATGGAGGGTCGGCAATGCCGCGTGCGCCATTGATCTGATAATGGGCTGCGGGCGCCATTGAATCGCCCACGGTTGATGCAATGGACTTCAAGAAAATGGCCACGGAGGGGGTATGTGCACAGATTGACAAAATGAACTTCAAGAAAATAGCCGCAGAGTTCTAGCTGTGGACATGCTGCCTCCGCAGCCATTTTCTTGAAGTCAATCTCATCAACCACGGGTAATTCAATGGAGCCCACAGTTCGACAGCAGAACAATAGCGCCTGCCGCCACGACGCCCCGGAGCCCGCAGTATCACCAACCCTCCATCCACTGACCCTCCTGAGCCGCAACACCCCCTCCTCTGAGCCCGCAGTATTGCCGAGCCTGACTCCTGTGTCCTTCCTGAGCCACTCCACCACCGCAGCTCCTTGCTGGTGAGATATTATAAGACGCACTATGATTATAAGACAGACCCTCATTTTAACATTAAAAATTATTTTATTCCTATTTTCCTCCTCTAAATTTGGGGTGCGTCTTATAATCCGGTGCGTCTTATAAAACGAAAAATACGGTATATTAGTTGTATTTGGCTACTTACATTAATCTTATTTGATTGGTTTGATTTGCAGAAAGTTTATAAATGTTACTAATAAATCTATTTTTGAATTGAGGTTTACTAATTTTGATTGCATCTGTGTATAGTCCATAAAGTATACCGCTCCAAATATTGCTCATGAGGATTCCTGCACAGGGAACCCCTGAGGAATTCACCTATTGAGCCTGTATTTTGAAATCCAATATTTGTTTTTCTAGAATACTTCAGAAATTGACGACATTCTTGCTTTTCTGAGTTTTCTTGAGTTTTCTTGTGGTTGTTGGCACTAGCTTTAGAGGCACTCCCTCTACTGTCTATTGAGTTTAGTGCATTTATATCTGTGTGTAATACTCTGAGCCATCTGAAAGCATTTCCAGTGGAAAATTAAATTTGTCACCTCCTTGCCTGTAAAAATACTGCCCCGCCTATATTTTAAATGTTTTATACCCAGTATTACATAAACACAATGGACATTTTTAAACTTGAGGTTTGTTTAAGTAATAGGATACAACAGTCAACATCACATTTTTCTTGTGATGAAAGAGAAATATATTGAAAATATATGTAATATAATGCTTCTATTATAATCATGACTATAATTGTTATGTTTAACAGACCACCAAATGGAATAATTACTGCAGTGGTGGGCAATTAATATTGCCAAGGGACCATATGACTGATCTGTTGTGGAAAGCCAAATCAACTGACCAAACTTAGTTTTGCTCATTATTATTGTTTTATATTCAATTTTATCACTCAATATGGAGCAGAATTAAGTTATGTGAATATCTGCTACTGTTAATACACTTGAACTCAGGAAGAGTTCAGAAATCAATATTTTGTGGAATAAACATGATTTTTAATCACAGCTTTCATGCCTCTTGGCATGCTTTCCACCAGTCTTTCACACTGCTTTTGGGTGACCTTATGCCTCTCCTGGTGCAAAAATGTAAGCAGTTATTCTTTGTTTGATGGCTTGTGACTATCCAGCTTCCTCTTGATTACATTCCAGGGGTTTTCAATGAGGTTCAGGTCTGAAGCTTGCCAATGAATGTAAAGTGCTATGGAATTAATAGCACTATATAAATGAATAAATTATTAATTATTATTATAAGATTGGGCTAGCCATGATAGGGTTTTAATGTGGTGGTCCTTCATCCACACTTTTATTGACCTAGCTGTGTGGCATGGCGCATTGTCCTGATGGAAAAAACAGTCCTCAGAGTTGGGGAACATTGCCAGAGCAAAAGGAAGCAACTATTTTTCCAGGAAAACCTTGTATGCGGCTTGATTCATACGTCCTTCGCAAAGTTTAATCTGCCCAATTCCAGCCTTGCTGAAGCATCCCAAGATCATCACCGATCCGCCACCAAATTTCACAGTGGATGCAAGACACTGTGGCTTGTACACCTCTCCAGGTCTCCGTCTAACCATTAGATGACCAGGTGTTGGGTAAAGCTAAAAAGGACAATTCGCCATGCCACATAGCTAGGTCAATCAATGTGTAGATGAAGTACAACCACATCAAAACCCTGTCATGGCCAACCTAATCTCCAGACCTGAACCCCATTGAAAACCTCTGGAATGTAATCAAGAGGAAGATGGATAGTCACAAGCCATCAAACAAAGAAGAACTGCTTAAATTTTTGCCCCAGGAGTGGCATAAGGTCACCCAAAAGCAGTGTGAAAGACTGGCGCAAAGCATGCCAAGATGCATGAAAGCTGTGCTTAAAAATCATGGTTATTCCACAAAATTTTGATTTCTGAACTTTTCCTGAGTTAAAACATTATTAGTTAAAAGAAAAAGGTTTTAGTACCGTGTTAGCCAGTTGAAAAATGATTGATTGCTCTCAGTGAGAGAAACAAAAATAAAATGTTGTAGTTCTGATACCTTTTAATGGCTAACTAAGATAAAAATAAAAATAAAATATGATGTTATAAAGCAAGCTTTCGAGACATCTCAGGTCTCTTCCTCAGGCATGGTATGACAAAATAGCTGAAGAAACAGAAATATATACACAAAACAGGGCAGAGTGATGCATAGTAAAAGGACATTTAAATAAACAAACACTGAAGGCCTCTGATCCTACATGGATATTTTGGACAATAAAACTCACACCACTAATCAAAGCTAATTAAGGACTCACTTTCCAAGCTCAGTGTTTGTTTATTTAAATGTCCTTTTACTATGCATTGCTCTGCCCTGTTTTGTGTATATATTTGTGTTTCTTCAGCTATTTTGTCATACCATGCCTGAGGAAGAGACCTGAGATGTCTCGAAAGCTTGCTTTATAACTTCATATTTTATTTTTATCTTAGTTAGCCATTAAAAGGTATCAGAACTACAACATTTTATTTTTGTTTCTCTCACTGAGAGCAATCAATCATAAAACATTATTAGTATTGTTGTTTCTAAATGATTATGAACTTGTTTTCTTTGCATTATTTGAGGTCTGAAAGCAATGCATTGTTTTGTTATTTTGACCATTTCTCATTATCAGAAAATAAATACAAAATTTATTGCTTGGAAATTCGGAGACGTTGTCAGTAGTTTATAGAATAAAGAACAATTTACATTTCACTCAAAAACATACCTATAAAGAGAAAAA
Organism: Anomaloglossus baeobatrachus; assembly: GCF_048569485.1. Taxonomy (NCBI): domain Eukaryota; kingdom Metazoa; phylum Chordata; class Amphibia; order Anura; family Aromobatidae; genus Anomaloglossus; species Anomaloglossus baeobatrachus. The sequence continues at coordinate 168,751,182 of NC_134361.1, forward strand.
TCTGAAAAACTGAAAATTTTGCAGTGGTCTCTTAATTTTTGCCAGAGCTGTATGTTAAATTTAAAAGAAAATCTTTATATAAACATTTTTTAAAAAAACCCATATGAGTTAAAAGAGGAGGTCACTGACAGAAGACCCAAGGTTGTCAAGTCAAAAAAGCAATGAATATCCAAAATTATCTATATATCTTGTAGTCACAATGTCCAGGCAAAATTTAAGAGACCAGAATATGCAGAAGAGCAATAGATGGAAAGACCAAACTTTGTTCCTCTTCATCTATTGGTCTGTTGCAAAATCTATTATGGTCTTTTTCCTTTGAGACTACTGCCATCGTGTGGGCACTTTAGGAACATCAGGACCCTTTTTTAGCTTGCATTTTTTGTTTTATATGTGTTTTTTTGTGTCCCCTTACTATCTTGCAGACACTATTCTGCACATGTACTATCTCTACATCCCATATGTTTTTTTCTTTTTTAAGAATCCCTCTTGTCCCTATTTCTATGCAATATTTGCATGATTGGTGATTTTGCTGTGATCCTTTTCTCTTTAGGACTATTTCTACTGTGTGGATATTTCAGGACTACCTGAATTCTATGCTTTATCTCTTTGTGTGTTTCCTTTGAATGGTCATTCCTATTTGTCTTCAATTATCTTGGCACTATATATTGTGCCTTGTAATTACCTGAGATTTGCTTATTATAAGTAATTTTTCTAGAATATGTTATGCAGACATAATAATAATAATAATAATAGGTAATCCTTTATAAATATATTACCATTCCCTGGACATTACTGTTTTCCTTATCGATTTGTATTTGCCTGGATATCATCATTCCCTGGACTCTACAGCTTTCCTTATTCATTTGTACTTGCCTGGACATTGTGACTACAGGCAATATAGATAATTTTGGATATTTATTGCTTTTTTGTCTTGACAACATTAGGTCTTTTGTCAGTGACCTCCTCTTTAAACGCATATGTTTGTTTTTTTTAAATGTTTACATAAAGATTTTCTTTTAAATTTAAAATACCGTATATACTCGAGTATATAGCCGAGTTTTTCAGCGCATTTTTTAAGCTGAAAATGCCCCCCTTGGCTTATACTTGAGTCAGGGTCGCACAAAAAAAATTTCTCATATTCTCACCTCTCCTCCGTTCGCGCGGTGACCTCAGCTGCTTCTTGTAGACCGCAAGGCACGTAGACCCCCCCGTGATAGCTTCTGATGCACGGGTCTGCAGTCATGTCTTTACTGTAGTTGAATGCTTTACAGTGGCGGTGGTGCAGCAAAGCATTCAATTGCTGTAAAGTACTGACAGCTGCAGTGGCCCCGTGTACAGGACATGATCACAGAGGGGTCTATGCCTGCGGTCTGCTGCTGTAAAGCATTCAACTGCTGTAAAGCCACGATGGCATCGTGCAGCGGCGGCTCCGTGCATGAGACGTGATCATCAAGGGGTGCCTCTTGCACAGTCACAGACCCCTCTGTGATCGCGTCCTGTACACGGGGACGCCGCCACTGCTGTCAGCACTTTACTGCAGTTGAATGCTTTACTGCACTGCTGCCGCCGTAAAGCATTCAACTGCAGTAAAGCCATGATGGCAGTCTGCAGCGCCGTGCACTGGACGCGATCACGGAGGGGTCTATAAGAAGCAGCTGAGGTCACCACGGGAATGGAAGACAGGTGAGAATAATTTTTATATCATAATAGAGGACAAGAAGGGGATCGATTGGAGGACATTACTGTAGGGCACATTGCTAGAGGGCCCAAGGAAGGGGCCCAAGGATGGACACATTACAATAAGGGGAGGGGGCACAAGGACGGGGCACATTACTACAAGGGGGGACAAGGACAGGCACATTACTTCAAGGATGGGCACAGTACATTTTATTGGGATCTATTTTTATTTTTGAAACTTCCCAGTAACTGCTGCATTTCCACCCTAGGCTAATACTGGAATCAATATGGTTTCCCAGTTTTTTGTGGTAGAATTAGGAGCCTCAGCTTATACTCGGGTTGGCTTATACTCGAGTATATATGGTATATCTTTTTGGCTCATGTACTCGTGTTCTTTTTAGGTTAAATTTCTTATGAGCAGAGCCACTACTTATTTTGGCCTGTTATAGGATATCTTGTTTCCCAGCACAGATGAAAGACTGCAATACATAGCTCGAGATGGGGCAAGATGGGGTACAATGTACATCACAGGAAGTGGTGGCCATCTTGGCAGCAGTTGGTAGTTACTAAACACAGATACTGTAGAGAGGATGGACAGGAGAGAGAGTCAATAATATCTGCACATAGAAGTTTCTCACCTAGACCAGAGCCATAACGGAGTGGAGCTAACTCTGTACGTATCTGACTCGCCCACCCCAGGGCTATGGGACACCCGGTGCCGGGCCGGACTAGTCCGGTGGTAGTCAGTGGTGGCTGGGTTCGTGACGAAGTTTGTGTTCGTGACGCCACCTGTGGTATGCGGCTAATAGGCCGCCGCTGCTGTATGAGGCCTCCGGGGGATGATATGGCAGCAATGGTAGTACTACTCCCCACAGGTGGAGCAATGCCCCGGGGCACAGTTGGTGCTTGTGAGTGTCTATGCAGATGAAATAACAGAGGCAACTTCAAGGGTGCAGTTTCAAGTTCTTTACTCACAATTCTTGTCACAGTCCTGCAGGGACCCTTGGACTGCTGGGACCACTGTCAGGGACCTCCGCCGTTTCTGGGTGATTCTGAGAGTAAAAGCCGGTACCCTTCCCTTAAGTGTCTCTATCTTCTGCTGTCTTCCTTAGCCTTGCCTTGGTAGGTTGAACCTGGCTTGGCCTCCACAACAGCCTCCAGGCTGGGGAGTCACCTGTCGGCTGATTATCCCTTTTCTAGAGGTACTGCTGTGGGCTGTGGCCCGGGGAGTTTACAACATTCCCTGGGCCCCGGTTTTTACTGTTTGGAGATGATTTTGCACTCCTCCGGTTTCTAGGGACCGTCCCCTGTTGCAGCTTGATCCCTCCACCGATGTTCTTGTGGAACAGGCCACCGCAGCTCTACAGCTACCCGTGGCCCTGGGACCCTTTCTGTTCTCTGCTTGGTGTCACCTGGACCCTCTGAGTCTCAGGATCTTCACCAGGAAGCTTCTCTTTCTTCTTCTTAGCTCCTGACTGACTTGGAGCTCTTTTTCCTTTCTCTTCTCCTCCTTGCCTGCCTCCGGCAGGCCTCCTCCTCCTTCCCCACTCTCTCTCCAACTCTGCTCTGACTAAACTAGAACTTCCTCTCTGTGTCTGCACTCTTGTGGCTCCTCCCACCTCCCCAGTTGCTCTGTTCTACCCTATAGGAGCAGGGATGGGTCTTACGGCCCCTCCCAGCATGCAGCATGGGAGGTTTTCTGCCACTTTCCCTGGTCCCAGTGTGTTCCTAGCAATGGGTGTAGTGTGGATTTACCAGGGGACCGGAGTTCACTCTCTTCCTCTCCCAGAATGGGGCATCACACCGCTGGATGGGGTGCAATGACCTGTGGCGACGGAAGCCTCAGGGGCGCCACACTCCCCCACAGCAAATACCAGCACGTCCTTGGGCTGAAAAAGCAACAGAAAATGTGGAGAAACTGCAAAAACATTTTTACACGTGTGAAGAAAGAAAAACAATAAAACATTTCTTCCCTTTATGGGAGGCACATATAAGTAAACGTTGCGAACTTCTTATAAAGAAAAGTCTAAGTGTGCACTTCCAGTCCATTGCACGGTTTGGGCACATCCCCCATAATTCTGGTAGGGGGCACAACGGGTGCAACTAATTACATTTTTGGCTACTACAAGTCCAGTAGCCTGGCAGTTCGTTTCTCTCATTCAACAAAGTGGAAAACAAAACCAGCCACTAAGTCCAGTGGCCTGGTTACACAGGACACTTCACACATCACATTTACCAGGGACCACATTCCAGTCTAGTGGCCCGGTACACATACACGGGGGGGGGTGACTTCTTCAAAAAGTACAAGGGGCAGTAAGGCAGGAAAGGGTGTCATCTTCAAAAAGAACATTAGGGCAGCACAAAAGGGACATCTTCACAAAGCATGAGGGGCAGACAGGGGCTATTTACAGTTCGGCTTCTTCCTTTTCTTTACTTCAATGGGTCGGATCCTGCTTCGGCAGGGCCCTGGACAGCATGCAGGCCATGTTCAGACTGGTCTGAGTCCCTTGGTCCTGTTCTCCAGCCGTTGCGGGGCTGCTGCGGGATGATGGTATCGGAGCTGCGTCCTTGTCTTTGCGGGCCGCGCCTGGCATGGCGGCGGCCTGGATTGGAGTCGCTGCTATGACCGGTTCTTGATGGGCCGCACCTGGCGTGGCTGCGGCCTGGCCTTGGCGGGTCGCACCTGGCGTGGCTGCGGCCCGGATCGGCGTCGCCGTGCCGGGCATCTTTCCAGGGACCGCGGGCATGGCAGCGGGGTTTGGGGCACTCGCACCGGCAGGGGCATTAAATGACTCACCCCTCAGTAGCATCTCCGGTGTTCTGGCGGTCGCTGCTCCGCGCGTCGCTTGCCGGATCTGCTGCATCACCTTCGCCTGCAGCCTTTCACACCACTGGTCCATCTCCCAGCCCCACCAGTCAGCGGAGTCTAGCTCTGCATCGCTGCGTGTGGACGCCATCCTCTCTGCGTCTCCTTCTGCACGATCTCCCAGCAGCAGACTCGTCGCTTCTTTTAGTAGCAGACTTTTGATGTTGCTCAGCAGCAGGCTGGTAACTTCCCGCTCCTTCATCCTGTCAGCCATCCTCCCGACCTCAGCCTTCAGCTCAGCGGCGGTCACAGGCCTGATCCAGGTGAGCTCCTCCTGGCCTCCGCTCACAGGAGCCATTTTCTTTCTTCCTCCAGACAGCAGCTTTAACTGCCAGTCAGTTTCTTAGCGCGCCATTTTGCCTTTCTCCGCTCTGCATCGCGGGCACTGCTTCGCGCTCTTTTCTTGGACAAGGGGGCGGGGCTTCTCTTCGCGCCCTTTCTTCCTGCACGCCCCCCTTCTTCCCGCGCTCAGTGGCTTCAATGGCGGCAGTTTCTCACAGTAAACACAGGCTATTTCACGATTCTTCAGGCGCACAGTACCCGGTGTGACCGGGCACGAAATCCTGTTCGTGACGCCAAAGTTGACTTGCCCACCCCAGGGCTATGGGACACCCGGTGCCCGGCCGGACTAGTCAGGTGGTAGTCAGTGGTGGCTGGGCCCAGCTCCGTGGCCCTGGTGGGTGTCAGTTGATTATGTGGCTTGATGAATAAAGTTTGTGTTCGTGACGCCACCTGTGGTATGCGGCTAATAGGCCGCCGCTGCTGTATGAGGCCTCCGGGGGATGATATGGCAGCAATGGTAGTACTACTCCCCACAGGTGGAGCAATGCCCCGGGGCACAGTTGGTGCTTGTGAGTGTCTATGCAGATGAAATAACAGAGGCAACTTCAAGGGTGCAGTTTCAAGTTCTTTACTCACAATTCTTGTCACAGTCCTGCAGGGACCCTTGGACTGCTGGGACCACTGTCAGGGACCTCCGCCGTTTCTGGGTGATTCTGAGAGTAAAAGCCGGTACCCTTCCCTTAAGTGTCTCTATCTTCTGCTGTCTTCCTTAGCCTTGCCTTGGTAGGTTGAACCTGGCTTGGCCTCCACAACAGCCTCCAGGCTGGGGAGTCACCTGTCGGCTGATTATCCCTTTTCTAGAGGTACTGCTGTGGGCTGTGGCCCGGGGAGTTTACAACATTCCCTGGGCCTCGGTTTTTACTGTTTGGAGATGATTTTGCACTCCTCCGGTTTCTAGGGACCGTCCCCTGTTGCAGCTTGATCCCTCCACCGATGTTCTTGTGGAACAGGCCACCGCAGCTCTACAGCTACCCGTGGCCCTGGGACCCCTTCTTTTCTCTGCTTGGTGTCACCTGGACCCTCTGAGTCCCAGGATCTTCACCAGGAAGCTTCTCTTTCTTCTTCTTAGCTCCTGACTGACTTGGAGCTCTTTTTCCTTTCTCTTCTCCTCCTTGCCTGCCTCCGGCAGGCCTCCTCCTCCTTCCCCACTCTCTCTCCAACTCTGCTCTGACTAAACTAGAACTTCCTCTCTGTGTCTGCACTCTTGTGGCTCCTCCCACCTCCCCAGTTGCTCTGTTCTATCCTATAGGAGCAGGGATGGGTCTTACGGCCCCTCCCAGCATGCAGCATGGGAGGTTTTCTGCCACTTTCCCTGGTCCCAGTGTGTTCCTAGCAATGGGTGTAGTGTGGATTTACCAGGGGACCGGAGTTCACTCTCTTCCTCTCCCAGAATGGGGCATCACACCGCTGGATGGGGTGCAATGACCTGTGGCGACGGAAGCCTCAGGGGCGCCACATATCCAAATCCTTACCAGATGGGAGAAGATTGATGTTAGGGATGACATCAAGGTGTCAAGTGACAGATATCAGCAGTACCGGTCATCTGTTGGAGAGGTGTAGGGGAATGGAGATGGGATGAGGATGGGTGATGATGAGGATGATAGAAGTTGTAGTTGTCTCGTGATGCCACCTGTGGTATGCGGCCAGGGGGGACATCGGGAGAGTCTCTGTCAGGGGGCATGCTTTCGACAAATCACAGAGTCTGTCCCCACCGACACTCAGTAGGGGTACTTCCTCAGAGCACTGCGGTGCCCATTCCTCTCCAGGAATGCAAGGCTTTGAGTCCAGCATCTCCGGTGTCATGGGTGCGGTGTCCGGATCATCTTGGTCTTCCATCGTAATAGACAGGATCTTTCCTTGGAGTTCTACCTGGTTCCCCAGGTGGGTAACACTCGCCTCCAGTAGCGGGGTTTCTCATTGCGTGCTTTTCGGGGTGCCGCCCACGACAGCACGTCCCCTTCTCTTCCCGCGCGGAATGAATAATGGCGACTGTCTTTTTGCAAGAAACACGGTTCAACACAGTTCTGTAAGGCGCACAGTACCCGTTTGTCGTCGGCACGGAATCCTGTTCGTGACACCAAATTGTAGCACCCACAGGGCATGGGTTAAATTACTCGTCGCCGGGCCGGTAATGTTGGGTCTGGGATGTCACGGGTGGCCCTTGCCCGGTTTTGTGGCCCCGAGGTGTACACCAAAAAGGGGAAAGGAGATGGGATGAGGATGGGTGATGATGAAGATGATAGGAGTTGTAGTTGTCTCGTGACGCCACCTGCGGTATGCGGCCAGGGAGTAGCCGCCACTGTGGTTGCTGTCCTCTGGGGCGGATGGTGTCATTACTAGGATAGTTCAGCTTCCCGCAGTTGAAGCTAGGCCCCAGGCAGGATGATGGGGGTGGTAGCAGTGGTCGGTGGCACCAGAGCGTGGAGTGACAGCGCCGGCAATAAAGGGCTGACTCAGTAGTTACGGTTCAAGATGTTTACTCACTGTGCAGTTGTCACCCTTAGAGTGCCAGTCTCTGCCGTGATGGGCTCCAGCCGATCCCGGATCATTCGGAGGTCACCGCCGGTGTTCCCACTGTGTGTCCTTTCTAGTCGGGGTCCCTCCAATCCCGTGGATGGAATGGGGAACAGGCTGCGGATGTTTTCTGCACTCTCCGCAGACCCTGGAATTCCTGGTAGCTGTAGAGAACCCAGTCTGAGCTGCCTGCTCCAAGCTGTGGGTCCTGTGATGCTCCCAGAAGTGTGAGGTAGAAAGATGCCTGGACCGAGGTCCCGACTGTGCTCATCACCCCAAGCTGTGCCCGGGGTTAACTGACTAAATTGTCTTCAAGTGGCGCCCGCCATCCAGGTGGTTGTCCTAGTGACCGGGAAAGTCCCATGCCTCGTGATGGCCACCCCCCTATCTACCCTAGGCCAACCCCAGTGGGAAAGCACCTAACTATGTATGGTTTGTGAATGTGAGAAACACCAGCAGTTAACCTGTTCCTTACCCGGGATGAGTACTGCATCTTAAATGAGATGCAGGATCCTGTGGCAACTGAAGCCAAAGGGGCGCCATAGAGGCCTCCCATCCAAATGTGTACTTCAGTCGTATTGTCCAGAACAGACTTGGGTTGGTAAGATAACTAAGGCCCACTGCGACATCGCACGCACCTCGCAACTGATTGGCGCCAAAATACTTGAGACTGAGGCAGGGCCTGAAGTCATTTTAGGTAGGCATAGTAACTGAGTCAGGCCATAGTTACCGTCACAATCACTGTCCGCCGTTTCTGCTACTTTGTTATCTACCATATCTCTTCACCATTAAAGAGATCCTGTCAGGTCCCTTATGCGTTCTGACCTACAAGCAGGGTGATGTGTGGCCTAGTAACCCCTTCCTACCCATCCCTGTGTTGTAATATTGTGTAATATGAATTTATAAAAAAAGTTTTATAACTTACGTGTTCCCTATGTAAAAAAGCCAGAGGGTCTAGTCCCCTGGGCGTCGCTTAGCCACTTGGGCGTTTGCATGCTTTCCGTGGTATCACAACCCTGTGGGCGTGATAGCATATATTTACATGAGCGATGTCACCATCAGCTCCTGGAGATCCTGCACATGCGCATTTCTCATTTGCGCAGCCTTCTTAGCTGCGTGTTTGCTTGCCGGCTTTAGACGCACTCTGCACATGGTCGGATCCGCAGGAGTCTTCTGATCATGCACAGTGCGCTTGTGAAACCGATCGGACAAGAAGGCTGCACGAATGAGAAGTGCGCATGTGTGGGATCTCCAGGAGCCGACGGTGACGTTATTCATGTAATTCCATGGTATCACGCCCACAGGGGCGTGATACCACAGAAAGCATGCAAATGCCAACGAGGCGATGCAACACCCAGGGGACTAGACCCTCTGATCATTTACATAGGGAACACATAAGTAATAAAATGTTGTTGTTTTTTTTTATAAATTCATATTACACAATATTAAAACACAGGGATGGGTAGGAAGGGGTTTCTAGGCCAGACATCACCCTGCTTGTAGGTTAGAGAGCTTTAGGGACCTGACAAGTTCCATCTAAGGATTTTGTGTTGACCACAAAGATCTTACTGACACGTAGGTGTTGCCAAGCCCTGTCACAGACTTTAGGCCATATTTGAGCTCATCCAGGGTGGATCTTGTGAAGAACAATATGCGCTATTTTCTCAAATTATTATACTCTATTTCCGGCCAAACAGGTGTTGCGTATAAGTCGTTCCAGGTGAATCTGAGGAATGATCTACTCTGTTTTAAATTAAACATGTTACAGCCAATCCATATGCTCTACTGACTTTACGTTTGCGATCATGGCACTCCTCTTGGTTTCTGTTGAATTGTGTTACTCTGTAATTTCTGATATTCTCTGTATATGTCTCTTTTGAATTATATAAATAAATATTATTTGCATTATTATATTTCATTTTAAAGCAGCTTCAGCAGCAAAAATGTATGGTTGATATCAGTTTTGGCAAAAATGGAACCTTATTGCCTACCCTCAGGGTAGGGAAAAACTTCCTGACTGCTTGGGGTCCATGCAGCTGGGACCACCTACAATCCTGAGAAGAATGGGGATAGAGCTACATCTGAAGGGAGCGGTTGATGAGCATGTGCACCTCTGCTTCGTTCATGGTGTTTGAGACATTAAGATATAGCTCAGCGCTGTCCTTATTTTTTCCAGCAGTCCCATAGACAATGAATAGAGTAGAAGTGCTCATTTTAACAGTAGAGCCCATTCTCAAAATTAGTGGGGAGTCCCAGTGCGACATGGAACAAAACCCTCAAAGTGAAAATCCCTTAAATCATAACATTTGTATATATATATAATAGGTCGCTGGCGAGTATGGGATGTAGTGGAACTTCGGCCAGTCGACTGAAACACTGGTGTGCATCTCAGTATGACACAAATATACAGTGCTCAGCATAAATGAGTACACCCCATTTGCAAAGTAAGATTTGAATCAATATCTCACTGAACACACCAGCAATTTCTAAAATTTTGACAAGACCGAGTTTCATACATTTTTTTAATCTATAACCTGGAAGATTAATAATACAACTTTCATTACAAAATCTTCAGTTTAACTCAAATTAGTTGATGCAAAAATAAATACGCCCACATCAAAAACTACTACATCTAGTATTTTGTATGACCTTCATGATTTTCAAGGACAGCACCTAGTTTTCTAGATAGGGATTGAACAAGTTGGTGACATATTGCAACATTATTTATTGTTTTCCATTCATTTGTTAGTATATATAATACTCAAGGATACAATAGTAACCACTCATCATAAAGAATAGTTGAGAGTCACTGCATCAGCCTCCACCTCAGACCTTGACTCGTGTTTCAACCCAACTTAATCCAAGTGTCAAATTAAATTAAACTATTTAACATGCAGTCACCTGTCTTTTTTTATGCTGGTACAACAGTAAATCAACAGTCCTTTTCAGGGCTACTTGAAAGCTATTCTATTCTCTAATACCGCTTTTATTCTGCAATTCGTGTAGGGTGAGCTTCTCGAGAAAGGTTATTGTATTAGACACAGGGCTGACATCAAGGTATCACTGCCCTTACTGGTGTATGGGGCCAGTGAAAAGGGGGGTTGCACCCCAGAGTAATGACTTAGCTTTATTAAGCCCCGAGCCCCAGTCATAGCCGTAACCTGCAGATACTTAAAAGTATTGTCGCAGCAGAGAGGGCTGGCCGAGTGTGACGCCCTGGCCTATCAGGTCATCACAGATAATTGTGCAATCTGCCCTTCTGCACAGCATCCACCCTCGGTTACGGATCCTGGTCCTTTGGTGTTGTTAACAGCTTGGCCAATCAAAATCCTAGGAACACTGCACTTTTCCCACCAGACACAGCATTGGGGGGCCTGAAGGGAATAGGGCCGCCCACATGGGGGGTTGGTGAGGGAGAAGTGAAGAAAGTGACAATTGAGCTAGAGTTGAGGAGGAGAGTGGAGTGGTGAGTGACCCTCGTGAGGAGAGGTCACGGAGCAGGGCTCCTGAGTACTAGGTGGCAGACGTTGGTCTGGGCCTGGTAGGATCTGGAACCCCGGTCGCAGGGGATAGTGTCGAGGAGCACGGACAGCCGAAGAGGGCAGCCGGCGGCCTTGAGCTATCAACGGGCAGGCGCCAGGGCACGACAGGGTATGTGGACCCTAGGCCGGAAAGTAGCTTCACACGTTCCGGTAATTTACCCGACGGGGGTGAAGACTTCAAGTGTCATCCCCAACCCACTCCAAAATCGGGGTACTAGCGCACCGATGGGATAGGACTTTTCCAATACAGTCCAAAGAAATCCTATGCATGAACCCTGAGAGCAAGCTCACTCCGTTAGCCACACGGGTGAGCGGGACCCGAAGAGTTTTATACCCGAGGGTCCAAACAAAGACAAACGTGCCAAGGACAGGGCCACAGGCTAACAGCAACATCAAGGGCATGGACCCAAGCATGCTCCCTACAAGCTGCAGTGGTGCTCAGAATTCTGGTTTACAAGCTGTCGGTGTTGTTATTTCCTGGACTGAGTGAGTACACTGAAAACCACTGTCCCGATCCCCAATGGCACCCAAGCACCAACCATCCAACGGGCCCCGGGGCACAAACCCCCTACCCATGGAGGGGTTAAACATCAGGCTGCCACTCCATCGTCACCGGGCTCCCCAACGGCAGCGGTGGTCCCTTACATTACCACACACCGTGGGTGCTGTCACGAACTTTCTAGCCCATTTGTACATTTACCCCCCTCTTCTTTTAATTTGAGTGTCCGCGCGGACCCCCCGGATCCGGAGACCCCCTCGAGCCACCGCAGCTCCGGATCCGAGCGGCTCAGCCGCTGGCGTGGGGGCGGTGCATCTGTCTGACATAATCTATGATGTCAGAAGCTGCCAGCCCACTCTCTGTTGCTTCGGCTACTTTATTCTGAGTGTGCATCACCACATAGTTAATTTGCATGTAATGCACTTCAGATGCGTCACATGCAAATGAGCAATGTGATGGTATCAGAGGCAGGCTGGGCCAGGGGGAGGGGGCATATGCAGGTCCCCAGGCAGATGTTCAGGGTCACTGGAGGATCGACATTGTACCTTGAATGCAATCGACAAAACTTCCCTTGCTTTCGAGAGACTCCGGTTCTCTTCATCTTGTATCCAAATGTATTTGCGTCTTTGAGATGCAAATACATTTGGCAGCATGGAGGAGGCAAGTATGCAGCGGGGAATGGTAAGTGCTCCATGGAGGAGCTGAAGATTATATGTCCTGAGATTTACTGTGGGGGATATTATATAGCGGGGCAGTGTGTATGGCGGAATATTATACAGAGGGGCAGTGTGTGTGGGATATTATACAGAGGGGCAGTGTGGAGGGATAATATACAGAGGGGCTGTGTGTGGGGATATTATACAGAGGGGCAGTGTGGAGAGATAATATACAAAGGGGCTGTGTGGGGATATTATACAGAGGGGCAGTGTGTGGGGGAATATTATATAGAGGTGCAGTGTGTGGTGGTATAGTACACAGAGGAGCAGTGAGTGGGGTATAATATACAGAGGGACAGTTTGTGGGAGATATTATACAAAAGGGCAGTGTGTGGGGGCGGTTATTATACAGACTGGTAGTGTGTGTGGGGGATATTACACAGAGAGGCAGTGTGAGGGTGTAACATACAGCGAGCAGTGTGGGAGAGATATTATGGAGAGGGGCGGTGTAGAGGGTATATTATTATTATTAATTTTCTGGGGCAAATACTTCATGTATGTATACACATTTACAGGTAGCTCAGGCAAATCTGGGTAGTTTTTCAGAAAACGCTAAATCTCTAAATTTAGCATGTTGTCCAGGCCTGCTACGTGTGAAAGCTTGCCAAGGTTCAGAGCTCCCACCAGGTTATGGCCATAATCACACACGACCATGCCTGGTTGTAGATTTTGCAGCGAGAGTCCAGTTCTGTCTGGTCTGTTATACCTTTCAACAACTCTGCTGCACTGTGCTGTTTGCAGTGCTGTAGTGCTCACATTTTGCGATTGATATGGCCATGATCAAGTATGACAATTCACAGATGGAAGACGAAGGGATGTAGCAGCTGGTGCAGGAGGTGGGTGAAACCATGATGGAACTAAATACCGCAATCCTTGGAATCGGTAGGACATGTTCCGTCCCAGGATACAACTCTGTCTCAGCCTCCACAAGGTTCACTCAATGTGCCATGAAGCAAATGTAGCATCCCTGGCCACAAGCTTCATTGTCTAGGCAGGGCATGAGTCATGTTATGGGACACATGCACGTGTAAGGCAGGGATGACACACAGGGAAAAAAGTGGCAGCTTGGGAACAAGTACCGAGGGCCAGCGGCTAGCCCTCTAAAAAGTATGAGTGTGGGCAGGCTGCTGGCCCTATCAAAATTATGAGTAAGGAGAAGTGGCAGAAGGCCCTGTAAAAATTATGAGTGAGGGCTAGCAAATAGCCCTCCAAAAAGTATGAAGAAATGAAGAAAAATTTCCAGCGTCTCCAGGAGAGTTTAAGATAAAATTTAACCTTTTATTAGGTATTTAAAATCTTCCATCAACACAAAACGAAATACAGAGGCAGGTAGGACAGAGGAGCTTTTTCCTACGCGTTTCGACCTATGCAGGTTTTAGTCATGGCTAAGACCTGCATAGGTCGAAACGCATAGGAAAAGCTCCTCTGTCCTACCTGCCTCTGTATTTCATTTTGTGTTGATGGAAGATTTTAAATACCTAATAAAAGGTTCAATTTTATCTTAAACTCTCCTGGAGACGCTGAAAAATGTTCTTAATTTCTTCATGTGATTTCCCACCCGGATCAGGGTGTTTCTGAGCGCCGGAGGTGAGATCAGGAGTGAAGAGGGGTGAGCTGAATTTTTTCCATTTACCTATCCAAAAAGTATGAGTACGAGTTGGCTAATGGCCCTTTAAAAATGATGAGAATGGGCCGGTGGCTGGCCCTCTAAAAAATATGAACTTAGTTTTATAACAGTAACACATTGTTTACTACTAATCGGTTTTGTTTTGCATGCCACTAATGAATTATCTTTCTAAGGCTATGTGCGCACGTTGTGTTTTTTCCCACGTTAACACTGCGTTTTGAACTGCAGCGTTTCAGTGCCAAATTGCATGAGATTTGCTTCCCCAGCAAAGTCTATGAGAAGTCCGAAAATTCAATGCGCACGCTGCGTTTTCAAACGAAGCGTTTTGGATGCCAAAAAATTGCTGCGGAAAAAAAGCAGCATGTCACTTCTTTTGTGCGTTGTAGCTGCGTTCACCCATTGAAATCCATGATGTGGGTCAAAACGCAACCAAAATGCACTTGGACTGCATTTTTGTTGCATTCTGCATGCTTTTTTGACAAGCAAAACGCAGTTCTTCAGTCTCTCTCTGTCGATGTCGGTCAATCTGTGTCTGTGGATGTCGGTCAATCTACCTCTGTCGGTCAGTCTCTTTCTCTGTCAGTTGGTCGCCCTGTCTGTCTCTCTCTCTCTGTCCGTCGGTCTCTCTCTCTCTCTCTGTCTGTCCCTCTCTCTGTCCGTCGGTCTCTCTCTCTGTCTCTCTCTGTCTGTCCCTCTCTCTGTCTGTCTGTCGGTCTCTCCCCCTCTCTCATACTCACCGATCCCCGATCATCAGCGCGGCGCTGCATGGCTGTCACAAGCTCCGGCGGCTTTTCCTCTTTTGAAAATGCCGGCCGCTCATTATTCAATCTCGTATTCCCTGCTTTCCCCGCCCACCGACGCCTATGATTGGTTGCAGTCAGACATGCCCCCACGCTGAGTGACAGCTGTCTTACTGCAACCAATCACAGCCACTGGTGGGCGGGTCTATATCATGCAGTAAAATAAATAAATAAATAAATAAATAATTTTAAAAAAACGACGTGCGGTCCCCCCAATTTTGATACCAGCCAGGGTAAAGCCACATGGCTGAAGGCTGGTATTCTCAGGATGGGGAGCTCCACATTATGGGGAGCTCCCCAGCCTAACAATATCAGCCAGCAGCCGCCCGGAATTGCCGCATCCATTAGATGTGACAGCCCCGGGACTCTACCCAGCTCATCCCGAATTGCCCTGGTGCGGTCGCAATCGAGGTAATAAGGAGTTAACGGCAGCAGTCCATAGCTGCCACTAAGTCTTAGGTTAATCATGCCAGGCGTCCCCCCAAGATACCTTCCATGATTAACCTGTAAGTTAAAGAAAATAAACACATACACCCGAAAAAATCCTTTATTTGGAATAAAAGACCAAAAAAAACCACCCTCTTTCACCCCTTTATTAACCCCCAAATAACCATCCAGGGCCGGCGTAAGCTCCACGCAGCAACTGAAGTGAGCCGCACGATCAGTGATCACATCAGTCAGGTTACCTGCGGTCACCGCTGGATCCTCCAACTGTGACAGCAAGTCGCCCGAGTGACTGAAGTGAGCTACGCGATCAGCGATGACGTCATAGGTGAGTTGCGGTCTCGGGTGGAGGATTCCAGCTGGCCGCGGGTAACCTGAGTGACAGCAGCGCTGATCGCGCTGCTCACTTCAGTCACCCAGGGGATTAGCGGTCACCGGTGAGTCCTTCACGGGTGACTGCTAGTCAGGACGCGACACACAGACAGAGCCGCGGTATGACGATGAAGTCGAGTGAAGTTCATCCGAGTTCATTCTCATCGCGTGACTCTGTCTGATGTCAGCGGACATGTAGCAGAGCTGAATTGCCATGGGACCGCACTGCAAAAAATGCATCCAAAACGCATGCAAAATGCATGCAAAATGCATCCAAAATGCATGCATTTTGGATAATTTTTTTTGACAAACGCAGTGTTTACAGTTCTGAGTGTGCGTTCTTTTCTGCACTGCACAGAACGCAACGTGCGCACATACCCAAAAGGGCCATTTACACGCTGCAACGTCGGTTACGATATATCGTCGGGGTTATGGTGTTTGTGACGCACATTCGGCGTCGTTAGCGACATCACAGCATGTAACACCTATGAGCAACCTTAAACGATCGTAAAAGAGGCAAAAATCGTTTGTCTGTGATATGTGGTTCATTTACCAAAAATCGTTGTCTGGCCAGTAGCGAGGTTGTTTGTTATTCCTGTGGTGTCACACATCGCTATGTGTGACGCCGCAGGAGCGACGAACATCTCCTTACCTGCGACCACCGGCAATGAGAAAGGAAGGAGGTGGGCGGCATGTTCCGGCCACTCATCTCCGCCCTCCTCTGCTATTGGACGGCCGTTTTGTGACGTCGTTGTGACGCCGCACGCACCTCCCCCTTGAAGGAGGGATTGTTCAGCATCAACAGCGACATAGCAGAACAGGTATCTGCGTGTGACACTGCCATAGCGATAATGTTCGCTACAGCAGCAATCACCACATATCGCACCAACGACGGGGGCGGGTGCTATCGCTCGCAACATTGCTAGCAATCTCTAGCGATGTCGCAACGTGTAAAGCACCCTTAAGAATGTTTTTCAGAAAGTATACACTGTTATTTACAATAATCAAATAAACTAGTTGTTCCTGCAGAAGCTTTGTTTATTGCCATTGTGTCTAGAGATATACACTTACGACTTTCAGACTTCCTTCCATCTTCCTTGGTTTCTTTTTGTTGCTCGATGTTTTAGAAGACAGAATCCACAACTTAAGTTTGTATTCTGAATGTATTTAGTAAAGACTCGATTTTCTTATTATATCCCTTCTTCAACAGATCAAAGACAATCCACAGATATCATCTTTGTTTTGTGGCTTTATTTCTTTCGATATAACTACTGATGGGTGAACATGCTCAGTGCTGCTCAATACTCAATGGAGCATTAGCGTGCTCGATGTTCTCGGTACTCGATTGAGCATTTTGCTGCTTGGATGCCATGCTCCAGCCCCCATTCTGTATGTCTATTGCTGGAAATAAATGTCATTCCTCCTGGTCATGTTGGCTAGGCCATGCACTATCTACACCTCATTTACCTGTTTGAGAGTGAAGAATTAAAAGTGTTTTAAAAATTGATCCCAAATAGAGATGAGAGTGTGTTGTGTTTGTCTGTTGATGGCTGTATTGGCCTGTTTGAGAGTCAAGAATTAAGAGTGTTTTAAAAATTGATTCCAAACTGGGATCAGAGTGACATCTGTACGTCTGTTGCTGGCTGTATTGCCATGCCTCCTGGTCGACTAGGTGGGCTAAACGTATGGGTTCACAGTTTTTCTCTTTGGGTGACTCTACTGCCTCTTCCTCAGTTCTATGTGCTGGTCAATCCTCTGTCCAGGACCCAGCCTTGGATGTCTCCCACCCTGATACTATCTTTGCACATTTGCAAACACCATCAGGAACCATATCTATTTCAATATCCCAGCACAGCATCCAACTGTCTCCCTACCCCAGTTCTTGGAGCGCAAGCGTTAATACGCTGCTACCCACCCACAGGCCCAGGGCCGGCGCCAGCACCCGGCAAACCCGGTCAAATGCCGGGGCCCTGAGCTGCCGGTGGGGCCCACTCGCGGTGGCAGGAGTGGCGCACCGCTACTCAGGGGGGCCCGGTGGCCGTGCTGTCACCGCCCTCCACCGAGGATCGCGCTTTCAATTGCATCGACATCGCAGGTGTCGATACAATTGAGAGCAATGATGAGAGATTGAGCGGCGCGCTCTCTCTCTTATCATTCTCCCCGCTGTGACTGTCGGCGTTCTGACAGCTCTGCAGAGGACCGCGGTGACGTCATCACTGCGCGCCTGCTGAGAGGTCAGAGCGAGCGACAGCAATGGACGACGCACCGAGGAGACCGGATCAGTGGGGGAACGAGGAGAAGTGAGCCGCCCCTCTACTGACACTGGGCTCCCTTGACTCACAGGCCGGCCACTACACAGCGGGACTAGTACACATAGGGGCCCGGCAGCCGCTCTGCAGAGCCGGCTGCCGGGCCCCTATGTGTAGTGCCGCTGTGTAGTGGCCGACAATGCGACCGTCAGGGGGCCGGCCTGTGAGTCAGGGGAGCCCGGTGTCAGTAGAGGGGCCCCTGACCTGGAGAGGCCACCAGCTGTGTCTGAGCTGCAGCAGAGCAGGAGTGCTCCTGACCTGCACAGAAGACGGAATAAGCCATCCTGCAGGACCTGCGATGATGTCACGCCCATGTGACTGTGTGGGAGGAGACACAGGATGCCAGCAGAAACCAGGAGATACTGAATCCTGAAGGAGATTTGTACACATGACTGGTAATAAGAAAAGAGGGGACATGAGGAGAAAGGGGTCTGCAGGGTGAGTGGCATATGAGGGCTGCAGACTGTGACAGAAGGATGTGAAGGAGTGCAGAGTGTTTGAGAGAGGTAAGTTGGGGTACAGGCAGGGTGAGATATGTGGGCAGGGTGTGTGAGATATGGGGGTGTAGTGTGTGTGATCTGGGGGGTACAGGCTGTGTGAGATGTGAGGGTGTAGTGTGTATGATATGGGGGTGCAGGCTGTATGGGGAGCAGGGTGTGTGAGATATGGGGGTGTAGTGTGTGTGATCTGGGGGGTTCAGGCTATATGGGGAGCAGGGTGTGTGAGATATGGGGGTGTAGTGTGTGATATGGGGGTGCAGGCTGTATGGGGAGCAGGGTGTGTGACATATGGGGGTGTAGTGTGTGTGATCTGGGGGGTGCAGGCTGTATGGGGAGCAGGGTGTGTGAGATATGGGGGTGTAGTGTGTGATATGGGGGTGCAGGCTGTATGGGGAGCAGGCTGTGTGACATATGGGGGTGTAGTGTGTGTGATCTGGGGGGTGCAGGCTGTATGGGGAGCAGGGTGTGTGACATATGGGGGTGTAGTGTGTGTGATATGGGGGTGCAGGCTGTATGGGGAGCAGGGTGTGTGACATATGGGGGTGTAGTGTGTGTGATATGGGGAGCAGGCTGTGTGACATATGGGGGTGTAGTGTGTGTGATCTGGGGGGTTCAGGCTATATGGGGAGCAGGGTGTGTGAGATATGGGGGTGTAGTGTGTGATATGGGGGTGCAGGCTGTATGGGGAGCAGGGTGTGTGACATATGGGGGTGTAGTGTGTGTGATCTGGGGGGTGCAGGCTGTATGGGGAGCAGGGTGTGTGAGATATGGGGGTGTAGTGTGTGATATGGGGGTGCAGGCTGTATGGGGAGCAGGCTGTGTGACATATGGGGTTGTAGTGTGTGTGATCTGGGGGGTGCAGGCTGTATGGGGAGCAGGGTGTGTGACATATGGGGGTGTAGTGTGTGTGATATGGGGGTGCAGGCTGTATGGGGAGCAGGGTGTGTGACATATGGGGGTGTAGTGTATGTGATATGGGGGTGCAGGGTGTGTGATATATGGGGGTGCAGGCTGTATGGGGAGCAGGGTGTGTGAAATATGGGGGTGTAGTGTGTGTGATATGGGGGTGCAGGCTGTATGGGGAGCAGGGTGTGTGAGATATGGGGTCAGAAGGAGAAGAGAGGTACTTGATTTTTTATTTTGCTGGCTGCATGACACATTGAGGCCTGGGGGTGCTGGCTGCATGAAACATGGAGGTCTATGGGACTACATAATAAACATGAAGGACACCTTATACATGGACTATAAGGGTGCATTATACATGGAGCAGTATGGGGCTGCATAATACAAAATGAAGGACACCTTATACATGGAATATAGGGGTGCATTATACATGGAGGAGTATGGGGCTGCATAATACAATATGATGATTTATGGCGCTACATTATAATACATATAGGACTATGGGGGCTACATTATAATATATGGAGGAATATGGAGGCTACCTTATACATGGACTATGGGTGTGCGTTATAAAACTGGAGGCCTATGTGGTGCAGTATAATATATGGAGAACTATGGGGTGAATTATAATACATGGAGAACTTTGGGGAAATGCATTGTAATACATGGAGAACTATGGGGGTGCATTCTAATATATCAAGGGTTATGTGGGACCCTTTATATTATACGGAAGGCTATGTGGGGGCCATTATAGTATTTGGAGATCTATATACAAGGGGGGGACAAAGATACAAGTATGGGATGGAAATGTTTTGTCCTGAGGGAATAAGGCTCTTTCCCTCAGCACCCAGCTTTCCCATGCTCTGCTGTACATCTCTCAGCACCCAGCTTTCCCATGCTCTGATATGGGAAAGCTGGGTGCTGAGGAAAAGATGTATAGCAGAGCATGGGGAAGCTGGGTGCTGAGGACAAGATGGATATCAGAACATGGGAAAGCAGGGTACTGATAGAGGGATTTCAGATAATGGGAAATCTGGGTGCTGAGGGTAAGAGCCAAGTGTCAGCATCATTATCCTGTACCCCAAGTGTCAGTGTCATTATTCCGTACCCTAAGTGTCGATGTACGTGGAGGGGGGCCCCGGTCCAAATTTTGCACCAGGGCCCATCAAACTCTAGTTACGCCATTGAGTATTAATCACTGTATTCTACATGAGGGTGCCTACTACTATCTGGCTCTGCACTGTGCTATATACAGGCTGCGCTATATACAAGCTGTATGCTACATGAGGGTGCCTAATGCTATCTGGCTCTGCACTGTGCTGTCTGGGTCTGCACTGTACTATATAGGTCTGTGTACTACATGAGGATACCTAATGCTATCTGGCTTTGCACTGTGCTATATAGGTGCTGTGTACTATATGAGGGTGCCTAATGCTATCTGGCTCTGCACTGTGGTATATAGGGGCTGTATACTACATGAGGGTGCCTAATGCTATCTGACTCTGCAATGTACTATATAGGGGCTCTGCACTACATGAGGGTGCTTAATGCTATCTGGCTCTGCACTGTGGTATATAGGGGCTATATACTACATGAGCGTGCCTAATGCTATATGTGTCTGCATTGTGCTATATGTGGGCTGTATACTACATGAGGGTGCCTATTGCTATCTGGATCTGCATTGTGCTATAAGTGGGCTATATACTACATGAAGGTGCCTAATGCTATATGTGTCTGCATTGTGCTATATGTGGGCTGTATACTACATGAAGGTGACTAATGCTATCTAGGTCTGCATTGTGCTATATGGGGGCTGCTTAATGTTATATGGGGGCTGCATAGTGCATATGGGGGCTACATAATACTATATGGAGGACAATGGGGGCTTCATAACACAATATGGGGGCTTCATAACACAATATGGGGGCTGAAAACTACTATACCCCCAGAGTTGTATGTCCCCTCCACCCAGGTGCTGTATCCCCCCTCAGAGCTGTATGTTCCCTCCACCCAGGTGCTGTATACCCCCAGAGCTACGTGTCACCCCCCCACCCCAGAGCTGTATACCCCCAGAGCTGCATGTCACCCCCCACCTCACAGCTGTTTGTCCCCCCCACCTCAGTCACTGCCCTCCTCTAGAGCTGTATGCCCCCCATTGCTGTATACCCCTTTCCTCAGTAATATATATTCCCCCCAGTAATGTGTTTGTCCCCAGCCTCTCTTGTGATGTATATACAGCAGTGTTAGTGTGCTCTATGTACGGCCATGTCTGTTAGACAAGCCGGGAGGTGAGTGAGGCTGTTGTCGGCTTCCCAAAATTAGAAATATATATACAGGATAAATATATAAAAATAATGTGTGTGTGTGTGTGTGTGTGTGCATGTATGATGTTTATCTATGTATGTCAGTGTATATGACTGTGTCTAGATTTCTCTATTTATGTGTTTTTGTGAATTTCTCTTTAAATAAGTATGTGTACGTATGCCTGTATGTGTATGTATCTGTGCATGTCTATGTGTGGATGGGGCCCACTGAGACTCTTTCGCCCAGGGCCCACAAAAACTTGGAGCCGGCCCTGCACAGGCCAAAGCAATAAACTGCCACATTTCGATACTGATTTTCCTGAAAATGTTGGTGTTTAGTGTTTTGGACACTGATGATTTCCGCAACCTTATGGCAGCAGCTGTTCTTCAGTACGCGGTCCCCTGCCTCGCTATTTCTTATGGTGTAGCATCCCTGCCTTACACAACCTTCTGTCGCATAGCATCATCTGTGCCTTATAGTCAATTTGGCTAGGCCTTGCATTGACTGCAGATCTTTACCAGTTTACCTATTAATACCGCTGTTAGCTACGTCTGTAATTTAATATACACCGGCGGTGCGGGACGGGTAACTGAACATGCTGCTGATGTCACACGCACAGGTTAAAATAGTTGTGCCGGTAAAACTGTGCCTGCTGAAACAGCACAACATAAACACAAACCACATATGTCACACTCTGGCCCACAAGCTGATTTTATTTGGTTCGCAAGCCTATTCTGTCTGGAGGGCTATGTGGGGTGCATTATTTTGTTTGGAGGGCTATGTAGGGCTCATTATTCTGTATGGAGGGCCCATTATTCTGTTTGGAGGGCTATATTGGGTCCATTATTTTGTATGGAAAGCTATGTGGGACCCATTATTCTGTTTGGAGGGTTATGTTGGGCCCATTATTTTGTTTGGAGGGCTATGTGAGGCCCATTATTCTGTATGGAGGGCTATGTGGGGCCCATTGTTCTGTATGGAGGTGTCATGATCCAGGACCAGTATTCTCTGCTCCAGTGTTTCTCAGACCCGGCCTGGTCATGTCAGGGGTTAACTCCCATCAGCCTCATTCTGGTTTCAGGAGACACTATATATGGTCTTTGAACCTGCATTCCAGCGCTGGTTATAATTTTGCTCTGCAGCCTGTGACTTGCTCTGGTGAGATTTCCTGGTTTATCTGGCTCCTTGTCGTGCCCTGACTTGTACCCTCTCCCGTTCGTCTATCTGTCTCAGTCCCCAATCATTGCCTTCCCGCTCCTGTCTGTTGTTTATGTTTCCCTCTGCATTCCCGATCTCCCGGCTTCTGACTTGGTTGTGTTTTCTGACTTGATTTTGATCCTCCCCCTGCACTGACTTGACTTCCCGGCTAGACCTTGACAGTTTGACTACTCTATTGCCCCCTGGTGGTTTGCCTGTTAGCTGCCTGCTGGAGTTACTCTGCTGTACTTCAGCTGCCTTTCTGTTACAGTGTAACTTTGACTCTCCTTCACTACTCTGCTGCCACCTAGTGGGGAATACGCTGTATTACGTCTTACTAGCCCTTTGTACAGTGTGACAGGAGGGCTATGGGGGGCCCATTATGCTGTATTTAGGGCTATGTAGGGGTCCATTATTCTGTATATTTAGGACTATGTGGGGCCCATTATTCTGTATGGAAGGCTATGTGGGGCCCATTATTCTGTATGGAGGGCTATGTGGGGCCCATTATTCTATATGGAGGGCTATGTAGGGCCCAGTATTCTGTGTGGAGGGCTATGTACGGCCATTATTCTGTTTGGAAGGCTGTGTGAGGCCCATTATTCTGTTTGGTGGCCTATGTGGGGCCCATTATTCTTCTTGGAAAGCTATGTGGGGCCTACGACTGGGTTGGCCTGCAACTTTGTCCAATTTTTAATTTTGTCCTTCTGTGTATTTGAGTTTGACATCCCTGCCCTATACCATGTCTTCTACTATAGTCATAGGCGATAGGGAATTACGGTGAGTGGTGGGCCAACTAATAAGACAATGTTCATGTTGCATTTTTGCAGTGTTTTTAATGAGTTTGATGCAAGTTAAAAGCTGATTTTACAGTCCCATCAAAAGCAATGAAATGTCATAACGCTAAGGAACATGTTTGTTTATTTTTCTTGACTGAAATGGAAAACTGCTGTGATTTTGCAAGAACGCTAAGGCCCTGTGCATACAGTGCATCTTTATTGCATTATTTGATGCATTTTTAGTGCAGTCTTGTCACAAAACTGCATGCAAATCCTTAGGCAGCAAAGTCAATGAGAATTCTGAAGTTTTGTGCACATTTTGTTTTTTTCCCTTGCAGATTTTGTGCAGAAATAAATTTGCAGCATGTTACAGTGGGTACGGAAAGTATTCAGATCCTTTTAAAATTTTCACTCTTTGTTTCATTGTAGCCATTTGGTAAATTCAAAAAAGTTATTTTTTTTTCTCATTAATGTACACTCTGCACCCCATCTTGACAGAAAAAAAACTGAAATATAGAATTGTTTGCAAATTTATTAAACAAGAAAAACTGAAATATCACATGGTCATAGGTATTCAGAGCCTTTGCTCAGACACTCATATTTAAGTCACATGCTGACCATTTCCTTGTGATCCTCCTTGAGATGGGTCTACTCCTTCATTGGAGTCCAGCTGTGTTTAATTAAACTGATAGGACTTGATTTGGAAAGGCACACACCTGTCTATATAAGACCTCACAGCTCACACTGCATGTCAGACCACATGAGAATCTTGAGGTCAAAGGAATTGCTCAAAGAACTCAGAGACAAAATTGTGGCAAGGCACAGATCTGGCCAAGGTTACAAAAGAATTTCTGCAGTACTCAAGATTCCAAAGAGCACAGTAGCCTCTATAGTCCTTAAATCGAAATAGTTTGGGACCACCAAAGCTCTTCCTAGACCTGGCTGTCCAGCCAAACTGATCAATTGTGGGAGAAGAGCCTTGGTGAGAGAGGTAAAGAAGAACTCCAAGATCACTGTGGCTGAGCTCCAGAGAAGCAGTAGGTTGATGGGAGAAAGTTCCACAAAGTCATCATTGCAGTCCTCCACCAGTTAGGCCTTTATGGCAGAGTGGCTCAATGGAAGCCTCTCCTCAGTGCAAAACATATGAAAGCCCGCATAGAGTTTGCAAAAAAACACATGAAGGATTCACAGACTAGGAGAAATAAGATTCTCTGGTCTCATGAGACAAAGATACAACTTTTTGGTGATAATTCTAAGTGGTGTGTGTGGAGAAAACCAGGCATTGATCATCACCTGCCCAATACAATCCCAACAGTGAAACATGGTGGTAGCAGTATCATGCTATGGGGTGTTTTTCAGCTGCAGGGACAGGACGACTGGTTGCAATTGAAGGAAACATGAATGCGGCCAAGTATAGAGATATCCTGGAAGAAAAACTCTTCCAGAGTGCTCTGGACCTCAGATTTGGCTGAAGGTTCACCTTCGAACAAGACAATGATGCTAAGCACACAGCTAAAATAACAAAGGAGTGGCTTCAGAACTACTCTGTGACCATTCTTGACTGGACCAGCCAGAGCCCTGAGCTAAACCTAATTGAGCATCTCTGGAGAGACCTGAAAATGGCTGTCCACCAACGTTCACCATCCAACCTGACGGAACTGGAGAAAATCTGCAAGGAAGAATGGCAGAGGATCCCCAAATCCAGGTGTGAAAAACTTGTTGCATCATTCCCAAGAAGACTCATGGGTGTACTAGCTCAAAGGGTGCTTCTACTCAATACTGAGCAAAGGGTGTGAATACTTATGACCATGTGATAGTTCAGTTTTTCTTGTTTAATAAATGTTAAAAAATTTCTACATTTCTGTTTTCTTCTGTGAAGATGGCATGCAGAGTGTACATTAATGAGATAAAAATGAACTTTTCGAATTTACCAAATGGCTACAATGAACCAAAGAGTGAAAAATTTAAAGGGGTCTGAATACTTTCGGTATCCACTGTAATTCTTTCATCATTTTTGTAGTGTTTTTCCACCCCAGAATACACAGAAAACGCATACAAAAAATTCATAAGAAATCCACACCAAAAACACGGCAAAAAACACACTTTTTTTTCTGCCAAGAGATGCAGATTTGCCAGTGTCATACTTGCGAATGACTTGCGCATTACTCGCACGAGAATCAAGTGGCATCACCCGAAATGGCATACATCTCTCCGGACAGGAGCGTGCAGCTGCATGTATTTCTATGCAGCTGTATACTCCTGTCCAGAGAGCGTCAGGCCGTGCCGAGTGATGCCACTCGATTCTCACGCGAGTCACACGCATTTTTTAATGCATTTTATAAGGCAGTTTGGTGACAAAACAGCAAGCAAATCCTTATGCCAGCAAAATCAATGAGGAACCTGAAGTGTAGTGCATTTGTTGATTTTTTTTTTCTTGCAGATTTGGGGCAGAGAATAATCTGCAGCAAGATGGGCAATGAGCCCCATAGGGGTGAATGAGCCCCATGACTATCGGGAGGGTATAGGGTAGGAAGGGGTTAATGTGGAGGGAATAGGGCTGTGTAAGGGATGAAGGGATTGGTGGTTTGGTGAGCGGCGAGGATTGGGCCAGAGGTCATAAGGGGTGGGGAGAGAAAGGGGGGGTTTATAAGGGGCAGTCGTTAGCAGTACCTCCTCTTTGCCGTGGGTGCCATTTCGTGTGTGGTCAGCATCGCCGGTTCCAGAATGGCTGACCTCGCCGCGCTGTTGGAGTGGGTCCGTGGAGCCTCCGAAGTCCTGGGGGTGGATGTGGTGCGGGAGCAGCTGCGTGCGGCCTGTGGGGACGGAGCGCTGGTTCCTTCAGCTGTGGCTGCAGCTGCAGCACCTGGACCTGTGCTGCGCGCTCGGCGGTCGCGGCCGCCGGAGCGTTACTCCCCCAGCGGGAGGGGAGCGAGATCTAGGAGCCCCTTGCGGGACCCTCCGGGACAGGGGAGCCCTCACCAGCATGCAGGAGCTTCGCCGGCCTCCGGGAGGAATCCTCATCGGAGATCCCGCGGGCCGGAGGTGGGCGGAGCTTATGTGCGGCCTACTTCCGGTCCGCGGGCGGCAAGGCCCCGGACCAGATTTACAGCAGCCCCCGGTGATGTGCCGGCCGGGGGCAGTGCTCAGCTGATGACTATGCCGTTGGGGACTCCCTGCAGACGGCAGGGGAGGCGCACAGACAGTGCAGCACAGGAGCTGCAGATCGCCAGCCGAAGGGCTGGGGAGGAGGGGTCCGGCAATCGGCGGGGCGACAGCGGGCGTTCAGTGGTGACGGTCCCCCCCAGCGAGGATCGTGCTGGGGGGAGGACTCAGCGGCTATCAGAGGGCGAACGGCCGCCCTGCAGTCGGCAGGGTGGGAGACCAGTGGGGACGGCACGTGGAGCCGCAGTGCAGGAGTCGGCCTCGGGATCGTCGTGGGTGGACGGCGGCAGGACGCCGCGTCGGGCGACACGCAAAAGGTCCAGCAGGAGGCGAGTGGAGGAGCAGGGTGCGGTGACCGTGGGGGTTGACGGCCGCCAATTGCAGGCTGTCCCCTTGCTGGTCCCCCCTGAGGTCCTCAGCGGCGATTCGGACTCTGGTGACGAGGATGGAAGCGACAACGCAGCGAGACGGATGGAGCGTCCGGAGAATCATGATACGGCTGTTCCGGATCCGATTCAGAGGCAGCCTGGTGAGAGAACGACGAGTATGCTTAATGTTGCGGGTAGTGTGGGGGGAGGGTCTTCTGTGTCTGTGAGTGCGCAGGGCTCTGGGGTTCGGGAGCCGGCGGCGTTACCGGGGGCAGATTTTTGGGGGCAGTTATTGGGGGTGCTGCAGGGGCTGTCGGCTGAGCGAGCAGGTACTAGTGGGTCTGGTTCGCCGGCGGGGGCTTGGGTGGGTCCCTCGGGTGGCGTGCCGCCGGGGGTGGCGGCGCAGAGTATTGCTACGCAGGGAGCTGCAGTGGCGTCAGAAGCAGGGCAGGGGGCAGGGGTTGCGGCCGGGTCGGACGCGGTAAAGGATGGGGAAAAAGAGAAGGAGAAAGAGGATGAGGTGGTGCGGCTAGATGATAGGGCGCGGAGCGAGGTATACGTTTGCTTCGAGAGTCCGTTGGGGGTGCATTTGAAAAAGGAGGTGAGGGAGAAGATCTGGAAAGGGGAGTATGTGGAAATTTTTTCCCTGCTTCCCCTTGAGAAGTTTAACTTGGATAAGGTGAAGCCAAGCGATTCAAAAAAGGAGAAGGAGGATGAGGAAAAGAGGAGGTATAGGCTTATTCCCAGGACATTTACCAACTGGTTACAGGCCTTTGCGATCCTAGCCAGTGTCATTGGGGAAAAGGAGCCGGAACATTGTTCCGCACTTTTCGGGTATATGGATTCAATTGGGGAGGCGTATAGAGTGTATGGCGGGTTAGGGTGGTTGAGGTACGATGAACAGTTTCGGCAGCGCAAGGCTCTGCGGGCCGGACTTAAATGGGACCACAAGGACATCTCCTTGTGGATGAGGTTAATGACAGCCCCGGCTCAGCCCTTTCGGGGGGCTGCCGGGGGTTCGGGTACAAGCAACGGGTCCTCGGCGGGTCAGAGAAAGGGAGCCTGCTGGCAATTCAATGAGGGTCAGTGTAAATTCGGGGCCTCGTGCCGTTTCAAGCACGAGTGTTCCGGATGTGGAGGTTCCCATCCGTTGTCCCGGTGCTTTAAGAAAGGAAAAAGTAAGCCTGGGGAGGGGGCTGGAAAAAGGGAGGACGCCGGTGAGGGTAGAGGCGATGCTTCCCTATTTAAGTAGGTATCCGGATGTGCGGGCGGCCGAGTTATTGAGGAAGGGTTTTACTGAGGGTTTTCGGATTCCGTTTGAATCTGGGGCCCCAGTGTTTCGCCCAGGTAACTTGAGGTCCGCAAGGGAACACCCAGAGGTTGTGAAAGAGAAGCTGGACAAGGAGGTTGAATTAGGGAGGATGGCGGGACCGTTTCAGGACCCACCATTTTCCAATCTTCGGATTTCGCCATTGGGGGTGGTTCCCAAAAAAGAGCCGAGGAAATTTCGGCTCATACATCATTTATCCTACCCGGCCAGGTTGTCGGTGAATGATGGGATATCACCGGAGCTGTCAGCGGTTTGTTATGTTTCTTTTGACAGAGCTTTGGATTTGGTGCGGGCGGCCGGGCGTGGGGCCCTGATGGCGAAAGCGGATGTGGAGGCAGCTTTTCGCTTGCTCCCAGTGCATCCAGACAGTCAGCATCTGTTGGGATGTATGTGGGAGGGGGAGTATTATGTGGACCGTTGCCTGCCCATGGGATGTTCTATTTCTTGTTCTTATTTCGAGGCATTTAGTTCTTTCGTGGAATGGGTGGTCCGGGACATGGCGGGGGTTCACTCCGTCATTCATTACTTGGACGATTTCCTTTGTGTCGGGCCGGCAAGGTCTTCGGTTTGTTCATTGTTGTTGTTTACGTTACAGCGGATAGCGCAGAGTTTGGGTATTCCTTTGGCGAAGGAAAAAACGGAAGGGCCAGTGACGGCTTTATGCTTTTTGGGCATAGAAATTGACACGATGGCGATGGAATGCCGCTTGCCGGAAGGGAAGTTGGTGGATTTGAAAGCGTCAGTGCGGTCATTATACCAGGCTAAAAAGGTGAAGCTGAGGGAGTTGCAGTCAGTCTTGGGAAAATTGAATTTCGCCTGTCGCATCATGCCGATGGGGCGCATATTTAATAGGAGATTGGCGAGCGCGACTGCTGGAGTGACAGCGCCGAATCATTTTGTCAGAGTGACGAGGGTGATGAAAGGGGATCTGCTGGTTTGGGATTCCTTTTTAGACAGGTATAATGGTAGGACACTGTGGATGAGCAAGGCAATGTCCAATAGTCAGATTGAGCTGTTTACGGATGCGGCAGGGGCGACGGGTTTTGGAGCGATTTTTCAGACTCATTGGTGCGTGGCACAGTGGCCACAAGCATGGAAGGAGAAGGGGTTGGTAAAGAATTTGGCTTTGCTTGAATTGTTCCCGATCATAGTGGCGCTCGAGCTGTGGGGCTCTGAATTTTCGGGAAAAAAGGTTTGCATGCATTGTGATAATATGGCGGTGGTTCATTCGATCAATTCGTTGTCAGCAAAATCTCCCCCGGTGGTGGGGTATCTGAGGCATCTGGTGCTCCGTTGCTTGGCACTGAACATTTGTGTTGTGGCGAGGCATGTGCCGGGGGTTCAGAACGAGGTGGCTGATGCGCTGTCTCGGTTTCAGTTTCGCAGGTTCAGAAGGCTGGTGCCGGGAGCAGACGACGATGGAGCACTATGTCCGGAATGGTTGTGGGATCTAGCATTGGTGTAGCTTTGGAGGGCATTAGGAGATCGGTGTCTGAGGCTACTTGGTGCCGATACCAGGCAGTGTGGAATGAGTGGGAAGAGTTAGGCAGGTCGGAGGGCATGGAGCCGGGTTATCATGGCCGAGTGGTGGGGGTTTTGGCGGTGATTAGTGGCGATTTTTCAGCGGGGCGGTCCGTATCGGTAATGAGTTACCGGTTGTCAGCTTTGGCCTTTTTATTCAAGTTGCAAGGGGTGCGGGATGCCACGAAGGATTTTCTAGTACGGCAGGCCATGAAGGGTTTTCGAAGAGGGGCGCGGTCGCGGGACTCTAGGCGGCCGATATCGCTTCCATTGTTAGTGCGTTTAGTGGGGTGCTTGGGGGACGTGTGTGCATCCCCTTACGAACAGAGGTTGTTTGCAGTGGCATTTGTGTTGGCCTTTTTCGGGGCCTTTCGGATTGGCGAGTTGGTTAGCCCGGCGAAGCAGGTAGTAGGAGGGTTGTTATTGGGAGACGTAACGCTTGGGGTAGATCGAGTGGAATGTCGATTACGTTTTTCCAAAACGGATCAGGTGGGGCGCGGGCGCCTGGTGGTTTTGTATGGGATTCCGGGACACCCATTGTGTTGGGCAGGTAACAGAGTTTTTGAAGATAAGGGGAGGTTATCCTGGGGTTTTCTTGAGACACATGGATGGATCTGCATTGTCCAGATTCCAGTTTATTGCGGTTTTCAAAACTGTGTTGGCACGAGTGGGGGAGGTGCCGGGTGACTATGGGTCACACTCTTTTCGGATTGGGGCAGCGACAGAGGCGGCCAGGTGGGGTTTGAGCGATGATTGTATCCGGCGTATTGGGAGATGGGAGTCGTCCAGGTTCCGTTTGTACGTGAGGCCTCACCTGCTGAGGGGTGAGGGGGAGTGATTCGGCTGGTGTGGAATTACGGGGGTCAATAGCTATTTATTGTGAGACATGGTTTTTTCGTTCAGTTGCTGTTTATTCTTGGTTTTATATTTTTTAGGTGTGTGCCTGGTGTGGATTCTCGGGCATTCCTTTGTTTACTGGGGAGCGTTGCGGGCGGATGTGCGTTCCGACGGTCGGCAACTTGGAGTGGCGAGAACGGAGGCACGGGTCAAATGGATCGGGATTCGGGGCATGACCTGGGGGAGAGTTCGGCCAGAGGTGGCGTACTATAGCAGGATCGACCAGGATCCTAATGTTCTCATTTTGCATGTGGGTGGAAATGATCTAGGGGTGAGGACAGCGAGGGAATTAAAAAGGGACATTAAGTTGGATCTTCTGCACCTGTGGAGAGCGTTCCCGGGTATTATTATAGTATGGTCGGATATTGTGGCTAGGGAGAACTGGCGTTTTGGGAGGTCGGCTGACCGGATTAATAGGGCACGTATTAAGTTGAATAGGGCGATTGGCCGGTTTGTGACGCGGAATGGGGGCTTGGTGGTGCGACATAAGGAATTGGAGGAGTCGTCAGGGCAATATTTGCGGAGAGATGGGGTGCATCTCACAGATATTGGCTTGGACTTGTGGATGCTTGGTTTGCGGGATGGTCTGGAGCAAGCCCTGGGGGTGTGGGGGGCCCGGGCCACGTAAGGGGTCACGTGGCCGGTCTGTGGCGGGGGGATAGGTCCGTTCCTAGAGGCTGGGAGCACCGATAGTCGGTGGGGAGTATGAAGTCACTCAGGGGTAGTGGCTTCAGACAGGATTGGGAACTTGTGGGCGTAGGTCCTGCAGGTTCTGGGGAGGGGTATTTTAACGATGGAACGTTATTACCCCACACCTTGGGTTGGTTGGTCACAGCCGAGGTGGTCCTCTGGGCCAGTGGTATGTTACGGCCAGGGGATAAGGATGATTATTGGCTTCTTGGACGGACCTATCGGTTGTTTGTCAGTTGGGAGGGTATACATGTATCGGTTTATGTTAAAAGAGGGTGGCATGTCGAGCCACAAGTTGTGATACATGTATACCGTTTAAATAAAAGCTGTGGCCATTCGCCCATAAAAAGTTGTTATGTCTTCATTTCAAGTAGAGTGGGTAAGAAGGGTTTTGTACATGGGAGACCCAATTATCCCTTTTAGATACGTCAAGATGGGCAATGAGCCCCATAGGGGTGAATGAGCCCCATGTCTATCGGGAGGGTATAGGGTAGGAAGGGGTTAATGTGGAGGGAATAGGGCTGTGTAAGGGATGAAGGGATTGGTGGTTTGGTGAGCGGCGAGGATTGGGCCAGAGGTCATAAGGGGTGGGGAGAGAAAGGGGGGGTTTATAAGGGGCAGTCGTTAGCAGTACCTCCTCTTTGCCGTGGGTGCCATTTCGTGTGTGGCCCGCCCACCCGCCCTTAATGTAAAAAAAAAAAAAAAAAAAAAAAAAAACAATTAAAGTTTTAAAAAAAAAAAAAAAAAAACAATAACATCAAAGGGTTTATATGGTGGTTTCTTTGTTTGTCGCAGCGGGGGGATAGGTCCGTTCCTAGAGGCTGGGAGCACCGATAGTCGGTGGGGAGTATGAAGTCACTCAGGGGTAGTGGCTTCAGACAGGATTGGGAACTTGTGGGCGTAGGTCCTGCAGGTTCTGGGGAGGGGTATTTTAACGATGGAACGTTATTACCCCACACCTTGGGTTGGTTGGTCACAGCCGAGGTGGTCCTCTGGGCCAGTGGTATGTTACGGCCAGGGGATAAGGATGATTATTGGCTTCTTGGACGGACCTATCGGTTGTTTGTCAGTTGGGAGGGTATACATGTATCGGTTTATGTTAAAAGAGGGTGGCATGTCGAGCCGCAAGTTGTGATACATGTATACCGTTTAAATAAAAGCTGTGGCCATTCGCCCATAAAAAGTTGTTATGTCTTCATTTCAAGTAGAGTGGGTAAGAAGGGTTTTGTACATGGGAGACCCAATTATCCCTTTTAGATACGTCATGTCAATTCTTTCAGCATTTTTGACTGCGCTTTTGATAAAAGCAATAAAAAAACGCATGCAAAGAAAAGCATAAAAAAGTAGGCAAAAATGTGCGTTTTTTGCATGCGGTTTTTCTGCCAAGAGATGCAGAAATGGTGCACAAATTTCTGGAATTGTGTATATATATATATATATATATATATATATATATATATATATATATATATAGTTGTAGCAAAATGAGATGGAGTAGGTAGATATTCTCTCTAGTTAAATCGGCCTTAGAAATGTGTCATATATACTGGAAAGAATGTTTCCTAAGATGTCCACAAAAATCCATGTTGTATGTTTTATTGTCAGTCCGTTAAAGTGGTGTAATACTCTGACAACATTGTTACCAGCAGTGACCTGGGAGTCAGAGTTGTCCTGGCATTGTCCCATGCTGTTGCCATTCCATTTCAGCAGTGTTTGTGTGACGCCCTGGCAAAACCAGGTAGTCACACAAGAGGCCCCCGCATAACACCATCCCTCACCTAGGAAACATACAGCCGACCTGAAACCCTAGCCACCCCCCTCAGGGCAAGACAGGCACACCAGTGGGCGAGACCAGGCGGTTAGGAAACGCCCACCTAGGGGTCTAGACAGCCCGGGGCGAGAAAACAGATCAGTTCACAGATTAAGTCTAGAGTTCAAGTTGAGTGAAGTGGAGGCTAGGACTAGGTGTAGCTCCAGCGGAGGTGAAGCGCAAGTTGATGGGCGCCAGGGTCGGAGCCCTGGTGCCTTGGCTAGGTGGCAGACGGTGGTCCCCGTCAGCAGGTGACGGGAAGACGGCAGCCGGAAATCCGAGGTGGACCAGGACAGGGTTGGAGCCCGCTGGTACCGACACCGGAGCACGGACCCGGAAACTGTGCACAGAGGGGGTACTTGGACCCTGAAGCCAGGACCGGAACCAACGGCCTAGCTAATTAACCAATTAAGGGCAGGATTTTAGCTCCTCTCCCAACCAAAGTCCCAAAAGAAGACAACCACCCACAGAGAGGGATAGGGCAACCGCCAGGGCCCGATAGATCCCACGGGTCAGTGTCAGCGGGCGCGGCTCCTCAGGTACACAATAAGCCGGGAGCGGACTCCCGTGTTCCATACCGGGAAGTTCAACACAAGCAAAAACAGTGCAGAGGGAAAAGACTGCGACCACCAGCCCGGGTGGGGGACCAGAGTACAACCGCACGCGGCGGCTGGCCACCAGCACCTTGGTTTACCAAAAGACTTGTGTGATTTATTCAACTGTGAGTAACCAAACATCCCCTGATACATCCGGGCGCGCAGGCCCCTGCCATTGCCATCTCCTGCACAGAGACACTGGGCCCTGGAGCAACCATCCCTACCCACGGAGGGGTTAACATCCGGCTGCCATTACATCTCTCCCGGGGTGCCCCACAACAGCAGCGGTGGTGCCACCTTTCAACACACACCGTGGGTGGCGTCACAGACATTTTACAAACAACCCCGTATAAATAAGTCCCCCTTTTCATTTGGCGTGTCCGCGTGACCCCTGGGTCTGGAGGATCCCTCGATCCACACAGCGGGTCCGGATCCGAGCAGTTCGGCTGCTACAGGCGTGGGGGTGGCACATTTGCATCCATTTTAGTGATTTCCAGGCCCCCCTCAGACCTCCTGGGGGAGCGGCCGGAAAAATGTTCAAGTTACCCATTGACTTTCATTATTCTTGTTACTCCAGACGAGCACTCCAGCACTAGATATTGCTCTTCTCGTGTAACAAGCACCCAAGCATTTTAATGCTTGCCATCACTACTTGTGATTCACCGAAAAGGACATAATTTCAAAGAAGAAAAATCAAAAAAACTCACCACAAAAAAGCCACCAGCCAACTCAGGTCAAAAATGGCAAATGCACTAGCACGATGCAGCCGGCCCCCCATGATAAAAGGTATGGGTAACACAGGTGCAGAATACCGATGAGACAGCCACTCTCAACCTACCAAGCCATGGAGGGGGTGGCTGCTGGTATTAAACTTGCACACTAATAGGTTTTAACATAGGGCACCAGTCACACAGATATGTGCAATGCACAGTGTCCAACTCACAGCCTATTGATGACGCCCTTCTATTAGATCAGGCGGGCTCTGCCCATCACTATAAGTGCACTAGCACAGACACCCAGAGGGCGGTGAATGAATTTGAATATAGTGTAGGGACTCGTAAGCGTGAGGACCCTTGACATTTGGGTTACGAGCTTATGTATTTTGGCCAAAATATGGACCAATACCTCACATTTATTATCATTTTACTATATATAATTTTTTTATTGCACAATTTCTACGGGATGCAGCCGGCCCTCTGGGTGTCTGTGCTGTGTGCTAGTGCACTTATACTGCTGGGCAGCCCACCTGATCTAATAGAAGGGCGTCATCAGTGGCGTAACTAGAATTTGATGGGCCCTGGTGCAAAATTTGTACCGGGGCCCCCCCTGTACGTGCACCGACACTTAGGGTACGGGATAATGACACTGACACTCGGGGTACAGGATTATGATGCTGACACTTGGCTCTTACCCTCAGCACACAGCTTTCCCATGTTCTGATATCCATCTTGTCCTCGGCACCCAGCTTTCCCATGCTCTGCTATACATCATTCCCTCAGCACCCAGCTTTCCCATATCAGAGCATGGGAAATCTGGGTGCTGAGGGAAAGAGCCTTTTTTCCTCAGCATAAAACGTTCCCATCCCATGTTTGTATCTTTGTCCCCCCTCGTATATAGTTCTTCAAAAACTATAATGGCCCCCACATAGCCTTCCATATAGTATAAAGGGTCCCACATAACCCTTCATATATTAGAATACCCTTCCATAGTCCTCCATGTATTATAATGCATTTCCCATAGTCCTCCATGTATTATAATTCACCCCATAGTTCTCCATGTATTATACTGCACCACAGTCCTCCATGTTTTATAATGCACCCCCATAGTCCTCCATATATAAAGTAGCCTCCATATATTATAATGTAGCCCCCATAGTTCT
This sequence comes from Anomaloglossus baeobatrachus, assembly GCF_048569485.1. Classification (NCBI taxonomy): domain Eukaryota; kingdom Metazoa; phylum Chordata; class Amphibia; order Anura; family Aromobatidae; genus Anomaloglossus; species Anomaloglossus baeobatrachus. Next base: position 168,786,826 of record NC_134361.1, read on the forward strand.
ATATGTATTACAATGCAGCCCCATAAACCTTCATATTGTATTATGCAGCCCCATACTTCTCCATGTACAATGCACTTATATAGTCCATGTATAAGGTGTCCTTCATGTTTATTATGCAGCCCCATAGACCTCCATGTATCATGCAGCCCCAGAGACCTCCATGTGTCATGCAGCCAGCCCCCCCAGGGTCTCCATGTGTCATGCAGCAAGCCCCTTACCAGGCCTCCATGAGTCATGCAGCCAGCCTCACGCCCCCCCCCCCCCCAGGACTCCATGTGTCCTGCAACCAATTTCCCCCGCAAGGACTCCATGTGTCCTGCAACCAGCACCTCCCAGGGCCTCCATGTGTCCTGCAGCCAGGGCCCCCCCAAGGACTCCATGTGTCCTGCAGCCAGCCTCCCCGTGTACTCACTGATTTATAAAAAAAAAAATTAAAAAAACAAGTACTCACATCTCCTCCTTCCACTGCAGTTCTGTCCTCACCTCTACTTGTTTCACCGCTGTCCGTCCTCACTTCTGTCATCGTTCCCCCGTGGCTCCGGTCGGCGTCCTCCTGTGCTCTGTGCTCTCACCACACACAGCAGTTGCACAGGAGGGATGTCACCGCGCAGACACAGGGGAAGACTGATGATGCATAGAGCGGCGCCGGCCACTCTATGCAATATCAAAGCAGAGCGCGGTGAGAGACGGGAGCGCGGTGAGAGACGGGAGCGCGGTGACGCCACTGCTGACATCAGACAGGGGGTGCCCGGTGTCAGCAGCGGCGACTGGGTCATATAGCAGCCGCCGCGTGGTCTGGTGCAGAACAGCGCAGCTCCTCTCACAGAAAGGAGCTGGCTGCTGATCTGCCGGGCGGCCGCGGGCCGCTGACCTCCGAGGCCTGGTCGCAATCGCGACCGCTGCGACCGCGGTAGTTACACCCATGAGGACAGGTATATATATATATATATATATATATATATATATACAGTTCACAGTTTAGCATAAATTCTGCAGCTTGTCAGTGTACAGTTCAGTAAATGCTGCTGCAGGAAATCCTTATAAAATGAAAAATAAAATACTTTTCTGGCATAAGATGCACCCCAGATTTAGAGGAGGAAAATAGGAAAAAATAAGTTTTAATGTTGAAGAGGGTCCATTTTATAATCCCAGTGCGTCTTAATCCTAATGCTCACCAGGGGGGAGCGGCAGTGGTGTAGTGGCTTGGGAAGGTCACAGGAGGGTCGCGATTCTGCAGGCTTGGAGGAGGGGGTGTTGCGGCTCAGGAGGGTCAGCGATGCTGTGGCTCGGGGTGTAGCCATGGGCGCATTTGAATCCCTCGGCTATGGCTTACCAGGGCGGTGGTGGTGGAGCAGGGTCACAGGATGCGCTCAAGGTTGTTGCAGCGGCCGCCATTGATCTGCGGGCGGGCTGTAGAGGTGTCACAACACAGGGTGTCATGGCGGCGGGTAGTCTGTGGAGGCAACTCGGCGGCAGGTGCATTGAGCTGACTGCCGGCTCCATTGAATCATCCGCGTTTGACGAGATGGACTTCAAGAAAATGGCCGCGGAGGTGGCGCGTGCGTAGATAGGACTCCATGGCCATTTTCTTAAAGTCCATTGTGTCAATCTGCGCAAGCGCTGCTTCTGTGGCCATTTTCTTGAAGTTCATCGCGTGAACTGTGAGCGATTCAATTGAGCCTGCAGTCAGCTCAATGCACCCGCCGCTGAGACACCCTCACAGCCCGCCTGCCCGCAGATCAATGCTGTCCACGCGACACCTCTGAGCGCATCTTATGAGCCCGCTCGATCACCGCCGCCTTCATAAAGCCATATCTGTTTTGTAAGATGCATCCTCATTTTACCGCCAGTTTTCAGGGGAAAAAAGTGCGTCTAACAAAGCGAAAAATATGGTAAATGAGAATTCTGAAGTATTGTGAACACGTTCAGGATCTTTTCCTTGCAGATTTGGTTGTAGAAAAAAAAACTGCAGCATGTCAATTCTTTCTGTGTTTATGCTGCGTTTTCCCCATTAAAAGTAATGGAAAAAAAAAACGAAACCAAAAATACATATAATGCACCAAATTGTGGCAAAACCCTTTGTTTTTGCTGCAGCATTTCTCCTGCCAGTAGATGCAGACTTGATGCAGAAATTTCTGCAAACAAATCTCCATCTTGTGCACATAGCGTTACAGTGTAATAGCACTCAGCAGTGCACAGTCATTTAGCCATATATAGTGCAAAGGACCTGGCTGCCTTCAACAAACTGCTCCAAATGCGTCCCCCACTGCTTACACTCATTGTATGGCACTGATTCTGTGGGTTGTGACCCCCACCAACTCATAGATCAGCCTCAGTCCCTTATCCCCCCAGATTCTAGTGTTCCAAGCACTGGCAGCTTGGTGAATCTTTACATGTTATAATAAAGATATAATGCAAAAAGGGCCAGATCCACTTTTCTGCATTATAGTTACTGTTGACCCTGTCCAGCACATGGCTGCCCATTACTACAGAGCTAATGGGAGAGGGAGGCAGCAGAAGCTGAGCGTCACAAACAAGTCACAAACTTTGTAACTGTGTCGGCCACTGTCTGCAGCCTCCAGTCCTGACCTGAATCTTCATTTCCTGCACTGCCGGCCCGACATGCATCCACAGTCACAAACAGCAGCCAGTCACTGTCTCCATACCCTGGCTGTAAAGAGTAGATGACGCGGCAGGCAGTCAGCCCGAGGTCACAGGTAAAGAGGCTGGAGGGGGCGGAGCCGGCCACTTGTAAAAGAGATCGTATAGTATAGTTACAAGTTAAGTAATGCAGCTCTCGCTCCCTGACACGATCAGCTGTTTATCTTCTGGGCGGGCCCCTAACCTCCCGGGCCCGGTCGCAGTGGCGACCGCTGCGACCGTGGTAGTTACGCCCCTGGGCGTCATCAATAGGCTGTGAGTTGGACACTGTGCATTGCACATATCTGTGTGACTGGTGCCCTATGTTAAAACCTATTAGTGTGCAAGTTTAATACCAGCAGCCACCCCCTCCATGGCTTGGTAGGTTGAAAGTGGCTGTCTCATCGGCAGGGCCAGATTAAGGTTGGTGGGGGCCCCTGGGCAGAAAATCTGGTGGGGGCCCCATAACGTTAACATTTTTAGCCATAACAGTAGAGCGCGAACTGTAGCATTTAGATATAAATCCAATGACCATTTATCTTATCCTGTTCTGCCACATTCAGATTTACAGTACTACAATACAAGTACAAACACAGTCCAGGATCACTCACAGCCGTCACTTATACACAGTACAATACAGATACAGTCCAGGATCACTCACAGCCGTCACTTATACACAGTACAATACAGATACAGTCCAGGATCACTCACAGCCGTCACCTATACACACAGTACAATACAGATACAGTCCAGGATCACTCACAGCCGTCACTTATACACACAGTACAATACAGATACAGTCCAGGATCACTCACAGCCGTCACATATACACACAGTACAATACAGACACAGTCCAGGATAACTCACAGCTGTCACTTATACACACAGTACAATACAGATACAGTCCATGATCACTCACAGCTGTCACTTATACACACAGTACAATACAGACACAGTCCAGGATAACTCACAGCCGTCACCTATACACACAGTACAATACAGATACAGTGCAGGATAACTCACAGCCGTCACTTATACACACAGTACAATACAGACACAGTCCAGGATAACTCACAGCTGTCACATATACACACAGTACAATACAGACACAGTCCAGGATCACTCACAGCCGTCACCTATACACACAGTACAATACAGACACAGTCCAGGATAACTCACAGCAGTCACCTATACACACAGTACAATACAGACACAGTCCAGGATCACTCACAGCCGTCACTTATACACACACAGTACAATACAGATACAGTCCAGGATCACTCATAGCTGTCACTTACACACACAGTACAATACAGATACAGTCCAGGATCACTCACAGCTGTCACTTATACACACAGTACAATACAGATACAGTCCAGGATGACTCACAGCCATCACTTATACACAGTACAATACAGACACAGTCCATGATCACTCACAGCCGTCACTTATACACACAGTACAATACAGACACAGTCCAGGATCACTCACAGCCGTCACTTATACACACAGTGCAATTCAGACACAGTCCATGATCACTCACAGCCGTCACTTATACACACAGTACAATACAGACACAGTCCATGATCACTCACAGCCGTCACTTATACACACAGTACAATACAGACACAGTCCATGATCACTCACAGCCGTCACTTATACACACAGTACAATACAGACACAGTCCATGATCACTCACAGCCGTCACTTATACACACAGTACAATACAGACACAGTCCAGGATCACTCACAGCCGTCACTTATACACACAGTGCAATACAGACACAGTCTATGATCACTCACAGCCGTCACTTATACACAGTACAATACAGATACAGTCCAGGATAACTCACAGCCGTCACTTATACACACAGTACAATACAGATACAGTCCAGGATCACTCACAGCCGTCACTTATACACACAGTACAATACAGATACAGTCCAGGATCACTCACAGCCGTCACTTATACACAGTACAATACAGATACAGTCCAGGATAACTCACAGCTGTCACTTATACACACAGTACAATACAGACACAGTCCATGATCACTCACAGCCGTCACTTATACACACAGTACAATACAGACACAGTCCAGGATAACTCACAGCCGTCACTTATACACAGTACAATACAGATATAGTCCAGGATAACTCACAGCCGTCACTTATACACACAGTACAATACAGATACAGTCCAGGATCACTCACAGCTGTCACTTATACACACAGTACAATACAGACACAGTCCAGGATAACTCACAGCTGTCACTTATACACACACAGTACAATACAGACACAGTCCAGGATCACTCACAGCTGTCACTTATACACACAGTACAATACAGACACAGTCCAGGATAACTTACAGCCGTCACCTATACACACAGTACAATACAGATACAGTCCAGGATAACTCACAGCCGTCACTTATACACACAGTACAATACAGATACAGTCCAGGATCACTCACAGCCGTCACTTATACACACAGTACAATACAGACACAGTCCAGGATCACTCACAGCAGTCACCTATACACACAGTACAATACAGACACAGTCCAGGATCACTCACAGCCGTCACTTATATGTAAGGGGTGGATGGTAGAGTTGAGCGCGGTTCGTGGTTCGAGGTTCTCCAGTTCGCGACTCGAGTGATTTTGGGGGCTGTTCTAGATCGAACTAGAACTCGAGCTTTTTGCTAAAGCTCGATAGTTCTAGATACGTTCGAGAACAGTTCTAGCAGCAAAAAGACAAGCTAATTACTAGCTGGCTTTCCTCTGTAATAGTGTAAGTCACTCTGTGACTCACACTATTATGAAATTTCAGTGTATAGTGTGCGGGAACAGCGCATTCAGATCACTGCTGTATGGATAATGGCGATTGCCATTTTTTTTTTTTTCCTTGTCTTCCTTCCCTAAACACGCGCGTGTAGTGGGGCGGGCCAGCATGTCAGCCAATCCCAGACACACACACAGCTAAGTGGACTTTTAGCCAGAGAAGCAACGGCATGTGTGATAGGATGTCCATGTCACATGTCCCTCCATTATAAAACCGGACATTTTCCTCCAGCACGCCATTATCTGCCTTCTGCGTCCTTGGTGTCAGTCATCACTGGCACAGCTCCTATCTCCGATACTGCTGTGTACGCTCTATACACAGCGCTGTACAGCATAGGGATAGCACTTTCTATCAGTCCTTTTAAGGGCTCATACCGGCAGGGTCAGAGCCATAGGTGACAGGTCCGTGAAAACAGAGTTTAACAGCTACACAAGATGACAGCGTCTGTGTAGCTAAGGTCAGGGATTTCCTCGCTGCATTTCCCCATTAGGAGGAATAGAAAGGCAGGCTTCCTTTCCTCTACCCAGAGACCCACAACCCTGCCACTGTACCCTCCTGCCCTTTGCACACTCCAACTCATTGTTACTAAGCCATTATACTAGCAAACACTGAGTGAACTTAGTGGCATCTTAAACATGGCTGTTGGACTTCTGTATTGTCCCACTAGTGCAAAGATATTTGCAGCACGTCTGCCTGCATTGCACACTCAAACTCATTGTTAGGCCCCTTTCACACGTCAGTGATTCTGGTACGTTTGTGCTTTTTTTTAAACGTACCAGAATCACTGACATACGCAGACCCATTATAATGAATGGGTCTGCTCACAAGTCAGTGATTTTTCACTGCACGTGTCTCCGTGCGGCGTACCCGCGTGTGCGTGATTGCCGCACGGAGACATGTCCATTTTTTTCTGGCATCACTGATGTTCCACGGACCACGCAGTGGTGTGGTCCGTGAAACACGTGCCAGAAAAAAACGTGCATTTAAAATAATAAACATTTTAACTCACACAGCGTCCAGCGATGTCCTCTGCAGCCCGTGCAGCCTGCTGCTTCTAAGCCGGCTGATTACTGTCGCGCATCTTAATGATGCACGACACAGCCGACCCGGAAGCAGGTGCTGCAGGGGTCACCGCCGGCCGGATGCTGCACCGCGGGAGGATTCAGCACCACGGAGAGCGGGAGCGGGCGCAGGTGAGTTGATTGCTAAGTGCAATCACTGGCCACGGAGAACGGAGCCCGGATTGCACTTAGACAACCCACGTGTGCCGTGATTCACGGCACACGCAGGGACATGTGCGTGTTTTACACGCCAGTGAAAAACGTCTGTGTTTCTCACTGACGTGTGAAACGGGCCTTACTAAGCCATTATACTAGCAAACACTGAGTGAACTTAGTGGCATCCTAAACGTGGCTGTTGGACTTCTGTATTGTCCCACAAGTGCAAAGATATTTGCAGCATGTCTGCCTGCATTGCACATTAAAACTCATTGTTACTAAGCCATTATACTAGCAAACACTGAGTGAACTTAGTGGCATCCTAAACGTGGCTGTTGGACTTCTGTATTGTCCCACAAGTGCAAAGATATTTGCAGCACCTCTGCCTGCATTGCACACTCAAACTCATTGTTACTAAGCCATTATACTAGCAAACTATGCTGCCAGTTTAAGGGCCGTAGTTGCATTGTCAGGGATAATTATTGTTGTTTATTCTGCTGTTAATAAAGCTAGACCACCGCTGCAATCTACACCACCTCTCAATTTTTACTTTTAATTTTTACATTTTAAGTGCACAATCTTGTCGCAATCAAAATGAGTGGCAAAATGACAGCTGTTGGTGGAAAGGGGAAGAGGCGTGTTGGAAAAGGAAAAAAATAGTTTGTCCGTGGGGAAGGTGGCAAAGCTCCATTAACATCTGGTGAAGATAGACCATCTTCCAGCAAAAGTAAGATGTCAACTACTTACCGTGGACAATCCGATGTGCTCCCTTTTTTACGGACACGGACAACTGGAACAAAGGTAGATGATGGCCAAAAAAGGAAAATGCTTGAATGGATCTCAAGTGGTCCAAAAAGTGCCCTCTCCACCACCTTAACTACCGCATCCAAAAAAACACCAGTCCTCTGAGTTGTCATCCCAATCAAACTTGCTTTCTCCCAGCTCTGAAGTCTCCATCCGCCCTGCACAGTATGGTGGAACTGAGATGGCTGAGTCTGCAGAGCTGTTCAGTCACACTATAGCCTGGGAATCAGAGGTCTGCTCCCAAGCTACAGTGAGTACAGACCAGGAAATGGTCTGCAGTGATGCCCAGAACCTTTGTGACTCTGATTCAGGCCGTGAGGACCAAGTTTCTGAGCATAATGTTGACCCTTTTTCACCAACTGTAACACCTGTTGTTATAGACAATGAGGAACATACTGATGACGATGAGACGCAGATACCAGATTGGGATGACAACTTAAATATTCGGTCAGGGCAAGAAGAGGCTCGGTCTGAGGGTGAGGGGAGTGCAAACACAACAATTGATGAGGAAGTTCTAGATCCCACCTACTGTCAACCCACAGTCAGGCACTCGAGGAGGTCAACAGAGGTGGTGGAGGAGGATGCAACTGATGATGAAGTTACCTTGCGCCTTCCTGGACAGAGTCGGAGTACTGGTAGCACGTCTACAACTGCATCCTCAGCCACCACTCTGCCTCTGAGCACTAGTCAGGGTGGATCAACAGGTCGCATGCCCTCTAAGCCTTGCCTAGCCTGGTCCTTTTTTGACATAGAAAAAGATCGCCCAAATTATGTGATCTGTAAAATTTGTCATGATTCTGTTAGTAGAGGTCAAAACCTCAGCAGTTTGACAACTTCTTCCATGAATCGTCACATGAATAAATATCATATCTCCCGGTGGGAAGCTCACCGTGCTGCAATGCGGCCTAGCGGAGCAAACCATCCACCGCCTGCCCCTTCCAGTGCATCCGCGCGCTCTTCATCTTCTAGGACTGTGGAGACAGCTGTCACACCTGGTTTTCCACGCACAACTTCCACCACTGTAACCGCAACAGGCAGTTTGCTTGGTAGGTCGTCAGTTGGTTTGGAAGGGGAAACAAGTGCGTGTGTACAGCTCTCTCAGACATCGATAGCACCAACGTTGGATGAAGGCAACATCATGTCTACGCCTGCACTTTCCTCACAAAGCTGCATTTTTCCAGGGACACCCTACACAACACCATCTACACACAGCAGCCAGATCTGTCCCTCAGATGTGGACAAATAAAAGGCCATTTTCTGCGACCCATGACAAAGCTAAGAGGTTGACTTTATCCCTCTGTAAGCTCTTGGCTACCGAAATGGTGCCTTTCTGCCTGGTGGACACACAGGATTTTAGAGACCTTATGTCTGTCGCTGTGCCCCAGTACCAGATGCCCAGTCGCCACTACTTCTCTAAGAAAGGTGTGCCCGCGCTACACCAGCATGTCGCACACAACATCACCGCTTCCTTGAGAAACTCTGTGTGTCAACGGGTGCATTTCACCACCGATACTTGGACCAGTAAGCATGGACAGGGATGTTACATGTCGCTGACTGGGCACTGGGTAACTATGGTGATAGATGGTGAAGGGTCTGCTGCACAAGTCTTGCCGTCCCCACGACTTGTGTGTCAATCCTCTGTCTGTCCAAGTTCCGCCACTGCTTCTGCCTCCTCCACCTCATCTGGGTCCTCCACCTCCGCCCCAAGCCTGCCTGGTCAGGCCACCAGCGTTCTCACAGCGCAGAAGGAATCACGCACCCCTCATTACTATGCTGGCAGCAGAGCGCAACAGCATCAGGCGGTCTTTAGCTTGACATGTCTTGGGAATAAGAGTCACACAGCTGAGGATTTGTGGTCAGCTCTGCGGTCCGAGTTTAATAAATGGTTGTCTCCACTCAACCTGCAGCCTGGTAAGACCGTGTGCGACAATGCTGCAAACCTGGGTGCGGCCCTTCGCCTGGGCAAGGTGACACACATGCCTTGTATGGCTCACGTGTTGAACCATGTTGTCCAGCAATTTTTAACACACTATCCCGGCCTAGATGGCCTGCTGACCAGGGCACGAAAACTGTCTGCTCACTTCTGCCGTTCAACCGCCGCAGCTGAGCGACTTGCATCGCTCCAGAAGTCTTTCGGGCTGCCGGTTCATCGCCTGAAATGCGATGTGGCGACACGCTGGAATTCGACTCTCCACATGTTACAGCGACTGTGGCAGCACCGCCGAGCCCTGGTGCAATACGTCATGACGTATAGCCTGGGCCATCGATATGCAGAGGTGGGGCAGATCACCCTGATGGAGTGGTCTCAGATCAAGGACCTATGCACCCTTCTGCACAGTTTTGACATGGCGACGAATATGTTTAGCGCTGACAATGCCATTATCAGCATGACAATTCCAGTCATTTACATGCTGGAGCACACGCTAAACACTATTCGGAGTCAGGGGGTGGGACAACAGGAAGGGGAGGAACTACAGGAGGATTCATATGCACAAGGGACAACAACATCACCAAGGTCCAGACGTTCATCATCACCAACGCGGCAGGCATGGGACCATGGGGGACAGGGATCAACAAGGGCGCATGGTAGCAGGCAAAATGTTGAGGAAGGTGCAGGAGAACATGAAGAAATGGAGGACGAACTGTCCATGGACATGGAAGACTCAGCGGATGAGGGAGACCTTGGTCAAATTTCAGTTGAAAGACGTTGGGGGGTGATGTCAGAGGAAGAAAGAATGGTTAGCACCTCTATGCCACAAACACAGCGTGGACTTGGTCCGCATGGCTGCGCAAGACACATGAGCGCCTTCTTGCTGCACTACCTCCAACATGACCCTCGTATTGTCAAAATTAGAAGTGATGATGACTACTGGCTTGCCACACTATTAGATCCCCGGTACAAGTCCAAATTTTGTGACATAATTCCAGCCATAGAAAGGGACGCACGTATGCAGGAGAATCAGCAGAAGCTGTTACTCGATCTTAGCTCGGTTTTTCCACCAAACAACCGTGCAGGTGCAGGAAGTGAATCTCCCAGTTGTAACTTGACAAACATGGGACGGTCTCGTCATCTTCAACAGTCTACCCGTACCAGTAGCACCGTATCTGGTGCTGGTAACAGCAATTTTATGGAATCTTTTCATAATTTTTTAGACCGTCCTTTGCAAGGCCACCAGAGACAACAAGTCTGACACATAGTCAACGGCTGGAGAGGATGATACAGGAGTATCTCCAAATGAACATTGATGCCATGACTTTGCAAATGGAGCCTTGCTCATTTTGGGCTTCAAATCTTGAAAAATGGCCAGAGCTCTCCAGTTACGCCTTGGAGATTTTGTCGTGTCCAGCTGCCAGCGTTGTCTCTGAACGTGTCTTCAGTGCTGCTGGGTGTGTGCTGACAGATAAGCGCACGCGTCTGTCCAGTGACAATGTGGACAGACTGACGTTCATCAAAATGAACAAGTCATGGATCCACAAGGAATTTACTACCCCTGTGTCATCCTGGGGAGAGTAAATGCTTGTGGATTTGGAATGTGCTTGATGCAAATCAAAACATCCTGTTTGCAACTAGGGCACAAGTGCTGCCACTGATGGGTTGTCTGTGTGGCCCAATTTTTTGTTAAAAAAGGGAGAGTCCGCTTGGAGTAACCCTTGCTTACATTGTTTTTAAAAATGATCCAAGATGAACAAGTCATGGTTCAGCAAAGACTTTATCTACCTACCCCGGTGTCATCCTGGGGATGGTTAAGAATGGCGTATTTTTGAATGTGCTTGATGCAAATCTAGCTGTGAAGTGTACAACTGGGGCACAACTGCTGCCACTGAAGGGGTGGGTGTGTGTGGGGCCCAATTTTTGGAAAAAAGGGAGACTCCGCTTGGAGTAACCCTTGCTTACATTGTTTTTAAAAATGATCCAAGATGAACAAGTCATGGTTCAGCAAAGACTTTATCTACCTACCCCGGTGTCATCCTGGGGATGGTTAAGAATGGCGTATTTTTGAATGTGCTTGATGCAAATCTAGCTGTGAAGTGTACAACTGGGGCACAACTGCTGCCACTGAAGGGGTGGGTGTGTGTGGGGCCCAATTTTTGGAAAAAAGGGAGACTCCGCTTGGAGTAACCCTTGCTTACAGTGTTTTTAAAAAGGAGCCAAGATGAACAGAGCTGGGATCAGGAAAGACTTTGCTACCTACCCTGGTGTCATCCTGGGGACGGTTAAGAATGGCGTATTTTTGAATGTGCTTGATGCAAATCTAGCTGTGAAGTGTACAACTGGGGCACAAGTGCTGCCACTGAAGGGGTGGGTGTGTGTGGGGCCCAATTTTTGGAAAAAAGGGAGACTCCACTTGGAGTAACCCTTGCTTACAGTGTTTTTAAAAAGGAGCCAAGATGAACAGAGCTGGGATCAGGAAAGACTTTGCTACCTAATCCGGTGTCATCCTGGGGACGGTTAAGAATGGCGTATTTTTGAATGTGCTTGATGCAAATCTAGCTGGGAAGTGTACAACTGGGGCACAACTGCTGCCACTGAAGGGGTGGGTGTGTGTGGAGCCCAATTTTTGGAAAAAAGGGAAACTCCGCTTGGAGTAACCCTTGCTTACAGTGTTTTTAAAAAGGAGCCAAGATGAACAAGTCATGGTTCAGCAAAGACTTTATCTACCTACCCCGGTGTCATCCTGGGGACGGTTAAGAATGGCGTATTTTTGAATGTGCTTGATGCAAATCTAGCTGTGAAGTGTACAACTGGGGCACAAGTGCTGCCACTGAAGGGGTGGGTGTGTGTGGGGCCCAATTTTTGGAAAAAAGGGAGACTCCGCTTGGAGTAACCCTTGCTTACAGTGTTTTTAAAAAGGAGCCAAGATGAACAGAGCTGGGATCAGGAAAGACTTTGCTACCTACCCCGGTGTCATCCTGGGGACGGTTAAGTATGGCGTATTTTTGAATGTCCTTGATGCAAATCTAGCTGTGAAGTGTACAACTGGGGCACAACTGCTGCCACTGAAGGGGTGTGCCGAAACTGTACAGCAAGATGTTCAATAAAGTGTCTTTTGGTTTATCAGCTGAATGTCTGCGGCGTTTTACTGAGCCTGAAGAAGAACCCCTGCCATCCACACTCTGCCCCACAAACAGAACCCATCCTTTAATAGTGACGGCCGGGCCGGGGGTTAGCCTGATGCATAAAGCGGCCATGACAGCAACCCCCAAGGCACCCCTTGCCCCCGTTACATATACACACAGTACAATACAGATACAGTCCAGGATAAATCACAGCTGTCACTTATACACACAGTACAATACAGATACAGTCCAGGATAACTCACAGCCGTCACCTATACACACAGTACAATACAGATACAGTCCAGGATAACGCACAGCTGTCACTTATACACACAGTACAATACAGATACAGTCCAGGATTACTCACAGCCGTCACTTATACACAGTACAATACAGATACAGTCCAGGATAACTCACAGCAGTCACATATACACAGAAAGTAGAGTTAAGACTGCTTTACACATTTCAATTACATGTGCGATCTCGTATGCGATCGCACATGCCCCCATCGTATGTGCGGAACGGGCAATTTGTTGCCCGTGTCGCACAAGCGATTAACCCCTGTCACACTTACCTTCTAAACGACCTCGCTGTGGGCAGCGAACGTCTACTTCCTGAAGTGGGAGGGACGTTTGGCGTCACAGCGACGTCACACAGCGGCCGGCCAATAGAAGCGGAGGGGCAGAGATGAGCGGGACGTAAACATCCCGCCCACCTCCTTCATTCCGCATTGCCGGCGGGACGCAGGTAAGCTGTGTTCATTGTTCCCGGGGTGTCACACGGTGCGACGTGTGCTGCCTTGGGATCATTGAACAACCGGACGTTCAATTTTTAGGAATTGAACGACGTGTATGCGATCAACGTTTTAACGCACAATCAGGGTCGCTCGTAGCTGTCACACACTACAATATCACTAACAATGCCGGATGTGCGTCACTTACGACGTTACCCCGCCGACACATCGTTAGATATATTGTAGCGTATATTGCTTGCTTTACTCACATATTTTTTATTGATCCCAATGTTAAAGGGAACCTGTCATCAGAAATTTAGCTATAAAGCTAAAAGTTCCCCCCTCTGCAGCTCCTGGGCTGCATTCTAGGAAGCTTCCTATAGTTTTTTTGGCCCCTTTTATTCCAAAATAAATACTTTGTAAACTGGTACCTTTTCGTATGGAAATTTCTAAAATCGTCCATGGGGGCGGGCTGCCTGGGGTCCGTTGTTGTCCTCCTACAGATTTATGCCGCCCCCGAACGCTGAATTTCGAAAGCTCAGGACGCCGCCCCTGGGTGCCCGTGGTCCCGCGCATGCGCTGTTACACTGTAGCGGTGCCGTGCTCGGTGACCGCTAGTGACGCTTTGCGTGGGCACGAGGTTATGGGCGGCGCTGTGAGTGTCATCAGTAAGTGCCGCCCATAACCTCGTGACCGCACTTTCCCCTATGACTCCAGCGTTTTGAGCAAGCGCTCGCTGGCCTGATGCCCGGACATCCGCTCCTCCCATCTATTTCCTGCTGCTGAGCAGGATGGGAAGGAGGGGACGTCCGGGCATCAGGCCAGCGAGCGCTTGCGCAAAACGCTGGAGTCATAGGGGAAAGTGCGGTCACGAGGTTATGGGCGGCACTTACTGATGACACTCACAGCACCGCCCATAACCTCGTGCCCGCGCAAAGCATCACTAGCGGTCACCGTGCACGCAGTGCACGGCACCGCTACAGTGCAACAGCGCATGCGCGGGACCACGGGCACCCAGGGGCGGCGTCCTGAGCTTTCGAAATTCAGCGTTCGGGGGCGGCATAAATCTGCAGGAGGACAACAACGGACCCCAGGCAGCCCGCCCCCATGGACGATTTTAGAAATTTCCATACGAAAAGGTACCAGTTTACAAAGTAATTATTTTGGAATAAAAGGGGCCAAAAAAACTATAGGAAGCTTCCTAGAATGCAGCCCAGGAGCTGCAGAGGGGGGGAACTTTTAGCTTTATAGCTAAATTTCTGATGACAGGTTCCCTTTAAGGCAGCCAGGGCCGGCTCCAGGTTTTTGTGGCCTCCGGGTGAAAGAGTCTCAGTGGACCCCATCCACACACACAGACACGCACATACATATACAGGCATACGTACATATACATATTTGAAGGCAAATTCAGAAAAATACATATAAACAGACAAATATATGCACAGTCATATACACTGACATACATGCAGACACAGACGCATTAGGGCTTGTGCGCACGTTGCGTAATTCCATGCATTTACGCTGCGTATAGCACTGCGGTGTAAATGCATGCGTCCTGCGTCGCCTGCACAATCTATGAAGATTGTGCATGACACGTGTACACGTTGCTTTTATGAACGCAGCGATTTGGATGCTAAAATGTTGACCCAAATCTGTGCGTTCAGAAAATGAGCATGTCAATTATTCCGTGCGCTCTGGCTGCAGCACCCACTCTGTCTATGGTGGGGGCAGCAGCCAGAGCGCATGAAATCGGCTTTTTTTGTACAGAAAAACTGCATCCATTATGCAGTGTTTCAGCAGCGATTTGAAGCGCACATGTGCTGTCAAATTGCTGCAGAATATTCAGCAGTTACGTGCGCATGAGCCCTTACAGGTATTAATATGGGGAAGTCGCCAGCAGCCTCACTCACCTCTCCCGCTTGTTTCCCTCCAGCTCCTTCAGGACATGTGGCTGTGTTTCACGATGGCTGTCACTAACAGACATGACTGCACACTGACAGCACTGCTATATATACATCACAGGAGGGGCTGGGGGCTACAATATATACATTACAGGAGGGGCAGGGCGCATAGACGTTACTGGAGTGGCAAACAGCTCTGGTGGTGTACTCATTACTGGGATGGGTGAGATAGCGCTCTGGGGGTCCCATATAGTTCTGGGGGGCCGCACAGACTGCTCTAATTCATATATACACACACACAGTACTGCTTTTTACACACACAGCTCTGACACACACACACACACACACACACACGCAATGCACTCCCCATTACTCCATACACACACACACACACACACACACCACAATGCACCCCCCATCACATCACCCCCTACACACACACACACACACACAATACAATGCACCCCCCATCACCCTCTACACACACAATGCACCCCCCATCACCCCCTACACAAACACACAGCTCTGACACACATACACAAATACAATGCACTCCCCATTACTCCATATACACACACACACACACACACACACAATGCATCCCCCATCACCCCCTACACACACACACACACACACACACAATGCACCCACTCATCACCCCCTACACACAAACACACACACACACACAATGCACCCACCCATCACCCCCTACACACACACACACACACACACACACACACAATGCATCCCCATCACCCCCTACAAACACACACACAATACAATGCACCCTCCTTTACCCCTCCCCCACACACAATACAATGCACCCCCCCATTACAGCTCCCCCCACACACAATAAAATGCACCCCCATTACCCCTCCCCTCACACACAATACAATGCACCCCCCATTACCCCTCCCACCACACACAATACAATGCACCCCCCATTACCCCTCCCCCATACACACAATACAATGCACCCCCCATTACTATCTGAAAGACGCAAATACATTTGAATCTGAAGAAGGAAGCTGCGGTCACCGGCTCTGCTGCGCTCCTCTGCAATGTGTACATGCCGGGCACACAGCAGAGCCGACACAGCACAGCGCGCTGCCTCCTGCTAGTGTGCCTGGCATGTACACACTGCGGAGGAGCGCGGTGAAGACAGCAGATACAGCGGCCCACTACACCGTGCCCCACCCCCTGCCCCTCGCTGGGTACGGCCGCAGCACATAACTGGGAGCATTGGCACACCTCTGACCCCGGAAGTGCAAGCGCTGGTACTTCCGGGGTCAATCAGCGTTCTGTGCCCGCAGTTTGTTCTTGCGTCTTAAAGACGCAGATACAAATAAATAGCGGTTCGCCAAACACCACCCCCCCCGAAAACACAGCTGATTTATTAGACTGTCTTTACGGAGGGGGAGAGGGCGTGAAGAGAAAAAAAAATGACAGTTGCCTAGTGGCAAGTATGGCCCTGGTGGTTTGGGCCCCCTTGGAAGCTCTTTTGGTGGGGGCCCCGGGGCTGAAACCCCGCCTGCCCCGCCTATAATCCGGCCCTGCTCATCGGTATTCTGCACCTGTGTTACCCATACCTTTTATCATGGGGGGCCGGCTGCATCCTGCTAGTGCATTTGCCATTTTTGACCTGAGTTGGCTGGGGGCTTTTTTGTGGTGAGTTTTTTTGATTTTTCATCACTACTTGTGAACCATTTTGAAAAATTGTGCATCTGCAACAAATAACACAAGACAAGACAAAAAGAAAAGAGACTTTCAAATACGGAATTGGTAAATTGGAGCCTGAGTAAGTTCATATGAGAGAAGTTTCATTTTGCTATGTGGATGATGAAGTACACGTCATTCATATCCATCAAAACCGGAGGACAACCACTGGGAGGAGAGAGGGGGGACGGACGCTGCAGCGAGGATGGCCATCAGACCGGACCATCCTCATTGTTACGGTTGCTGCGAGCTTTGGAGACTATGTCCAGATTTCTTGCTACTGCACATGTGCGAGCGCTGGAGACTAAGTCCAGATTTCTTGCTACTGCACATGTGCGAGCGCCGGAGACTAAGTCCTATCTTGGAGCCATTCCACATGTGCGGGTGACATCATCGCTGACACGAGGTCACATGTCTCTGACACCTTCTATGCCGATTGGTCGCTGGTCATGTGCTTGTGACGCCTTGCTCGGTGATAGGCCAGCATGATGTCACTCCTGTCGTTCTGGCAGCGGATTGGCTCTGGTGTCCTCCATCTTGGATGAGGCACAGAGTCTATATAAGACCCTGACACACGCCGCATGGCGCTCAGTCCTCTTGGTTCATGCATAAGAGTAGACGCTCTGTGCGCGTTCCTCTAGGCATTCCTCTGTCTATGCTAGGTGAGCGCTACCGGCAGGGTAGCGTTCTTATACCTTACAGCTTCGGCTGCTGTCCGTATCCTTACCTCTTAGGGGAGCGGACATAGGCAGGTGCCTGAGGCACATGGTCTGGCTGGGCCTTGTGATTCGACTCATAGGTGGACGTTGCCGCTAGGGTAACGTTCCTTATACTGCGTCTGGCAGTTGTTCGTATCCTCGCACACTAGGGGAGCGAACAGAGGTAGGAGCTTTGTGCGGCTTACGCTGCTGTTCGTCTCTTTTGCACCACTAGAAGAGCGGACCTAGGTAGGTGCCATTTCGCACACATTGCCTTTGTCTCTGTGATTATTAACAGAGATCATTCCACACACCCTCCAAGTAAGGGAGGAATTGCTTTACTTACTTATTATATCCTTCTGTGAGTTAACAGAGGTATTGCACTCTGCCATAGTCTGCAGCAAAGTCTTTGCACGGTGGACCCTGACTGTCTGATACTCCTTTAGATTATTATCTGACAGCCCCCCGTAACATTAGGACTGAGCCAAGGGTCTGGCAGTTATGGCAGAATATCAGCAGTTACATCGTTACATACAAGTACTTGAGTCACGGCTCAAGAGTATAGAGGATACACCTCAGACCATGGTGACAGCTGCACATGATCCTCGACTTGCTCTGCCAAACAGATATTCTGGCGATGCCAGATCATGTCGTGGTTTCATTAGTCAGTGTCAGATACACCTAGAGGTCAACTCTTCTCGCTTCTCTACGGAGAGGTCCAGAGTAGGCTTTATCATCTCCTTACTTCAGGACAAAGCCTTAGAATGGGCGACTCCCCTATGGGAGCGCTCTGATGTGGTTACTCTGAGACATCAAGACTTTCTTGATGCTCTTAAGGCGGTATTCATGGATCCGCAGGTTACCCATGATGCGGCCCTGAGACTGTTAGATCTATCTCAGGGTTCGTTATCCACTAGTTCTTATGCCATTGCTTTTAGAACTCTGGTGGCAGAACTAGATTGGCCAGAGAAGGTGTTGATTCCTATCTTCTGGAGAGGGTTGGCAGGCTATGTCAAGGATGCTCTTGCTACTCGTGAGGTCCCTGCTTCTCTGGAGGACTTGATCACAGTAGCAACGAGGATCGATATACGCCATAAGGAACGTAGACTCGAGGTCTCTTCCTCACGCCCTAAGCATCGGGCTATTCCAGTTGTTGAGGGTCCACTACCATCTTCCTCAGCATCTGAAACATCTCCCACTCCTATGGAGTTAGGTCATACGTTCTCCAGACTACGCAAGTCTGGTCCTCCTATATGTTACGTATGTCGTCAGGCTGGGCACTATGCCAACAAGTGTCCTAGTCGTCAGGGAAACTCCCTGGCCTAGTAACCATTAGAGGGGGGTTACTAGAGACGTCTTCTGCACCCTCTAAGTGTTGTATCCCAGGTCAGCTCTCGTTATCTGAGAATACATGGCCTATTATGGCTTTTGTGGATTCCGGAGCTGACGGGATTTTTGTGTCCTCAGGATTTGTAAAGGGACACAATATTCCCTCTATCATGTTAGAGGCGCCTATTCCTGTCCGTGTTGTTAATGGAACTATGTTGTCTGACTCCATTACATTGAGGACAGTTCCCTTGCGCCTTTCCCTGTCTCAGGGTCACATAGAGGAGATTTCTTTTCTTGTTTTGCCTGAGGGTATAGACGACGTCCTTCTGGGTCTTCCATGGCTTCGGACTCATGCTCCTCACATTGACTGGGAGTCTGACAGCATTATTAGTTGGGGTTCGAAATGTCAGTCCCGATGTCTTCCCTTACCACCTAAGGTCGTTGCGGTTGCATCAACTGATCTCTCTCCCATACCTACACCCTATTTGGATTTCGCTGACGTGTTCTCCAAACAGGGTGCTGAGGTTCTTCCACCCCATAGGCCGTATGACTGTGCCATAGACCTTATCCCAGGTTCGGTTCCACCTAAAGGCAGAGTTTACCCCCTGTCGATACCTGAGTCGGAGGCCATGTCGACCTATATAAGAGAGAGTTTAGAGAAGGGGTTCATTCGTAAGTCTGTCTCTCCCGCGGGAGCTGGGTTTTTCTTTGTTTGGAAGAAAGAGGGTGATTTGCGTCCCTGCATAGATTACAGGGGTCTCAACGCAATCACAATAAAGAACAAATACCCATTACCTTTAATTTCGGAGCTCTTTGACAGACTGAGAGGAGCTCAAGTTTTTACGAAGTTGGATCTGCGGGGCGCGTATAACTTGGTACGATTTCGAAAGGGTGACGAATGGAAGACCGCTTTTAACACCCGAGACGGTCACTATGAATACCTCGTCATGCCTTTTGGGTTATGTAATGCACCCGCAGTATTTCAGGACTTCGTAAACGATGTGTTCAGGGATTTACTGTTATCCTCAGTAGTGGTGTATCTGGACGACATCCTCATTTTTTCTCCTGATCTGGAGACTCATCGTCAGGATGTCGTTCGTGTCCTTTCCCGTTTAAGGGAGCACTCATTGTTTGCTAAACTCGAGAAATGTGTATTCGAGCAGTCCTCATTGCCTTTTTTGGGTTACATTATCTCACAAGAGGGCCTGGCTATGGATCCTGCAAAGCTCTCTGCTGTCCTGCAATGGTCCGAACCTCATTCCTTGAAGGCGGTGCAACGCTTCTTAGGATTCATAAATTATTACAGGCAGTTCATACCCCATTTTTCTACTTTGGTGGCCTTGACTAAGAAAGGTGCTAATCCCAAAGTCTGGTCTACTGAGACATCTCAGGCTTTTGAGGCAGTAAAAAGACACTTTTCAACTGCTCCCATTCTTTAAAGACTCGATGAGAGTAAGCCCTTCCTCTTAGAGGTTGATGCCTCTTCAGTGGGTGCTGGTGCGGTCTTGTATCAAAAGAACGGTGCAGGTAGAAAAAGGCCGTGTTTCTTCTTTGCTAAAACCTTTTCACCAGAGAGTAGTAGAGAATGGGTTTCACAGCCGCGCCAAAAGACTACTGGATTCTTCTCAGATTAATGTTTCTTTTATTTCATAACAGGCCAAGTCTACGCGTTTCAGGAGAACACAGCTCCCTTCTTCAGGACAAACCAGCAAAGAATCATCAAATCACGGATGATTGGAGATTTGGAGATTTGAGGATTCTTTGCTGGTTTGTCCTGAAGAAGGGAGCTGTGTTCTCCTGAAACGCGTAGACTTGACCTGTTATGAAATAAAAGAAACATTAATCTGAGAAGAATCCAGTAGTCTTTTGGCGCGGCTGTGAAACCCATTCTCTACTACTCTCTGTTATCTGCCTCATGGGGACCGCTGCCGGGACTTGGTGTTACATGCTGCTATAGGTGTTGTGACTGTCACAACCCGAATTGGTGAGTAGGATTATTCTTTGCTTCACCCTATATATATTGGGGTAAGACCCTATTGCGCTTTCTTTTTCCACAGTTTTCATTAAAACCTTTTCACCGGCAGAGAGAAACTATACCATTGGGGATAGGGAACTGCTCGCCTTGAGATTAGCCTTGGAGGAGTGGCGTCACTTGCTGGAAGGAGCGAAACATCCTTTCCAGGTCTATACAGACCATAAGAATCTGACGTACTTACAAACCGCTCAGCGTCTGAATCCTCGCCAAGCCCGCTGGTCCTTGTTTTTCTCCCGCTTTCACTTCTCCATCAACTATCTGTCTGGGAGTAAGAATAACAAGGCAGACGCCCTGTCTCGCTCTATGCTTTCTACCCAGGAAGAGATTGACGAACCTCGTCTTATCCTTCCCTCCAGGGTTTTTCATACGCTCTCCGCTGTGACGTTAGACCAAATCCCACCGGGCAAGACCTTTGTTCCGCCTGATCGACAGAATGATATACTGTCATGGGCCCACACCTCAAAGGTGGGTGGGCATTTTGGTATTAGGCGGACACGAGAGTTACTGGAGGGGTGGTATTGGTGGCCACACTTAGCCAGCCACGTCAAGAGATATGTCGGTTCCTGCTACTCGTGTGCTCGCAACCGTCCATTACGGCAGAGACCGGCTGGGCTCTTGCATCCTTTACCAGTGCCAGATAGACCATGGGAGGTGGTAGGCATGGACTTTGTGGGTGATCTTCCATGTTCACAGGGACATAGATTTGTGTGGGCATTACGGACCATTTCTCCCGGATGGTTCATCTCGTACCGTTATCGAGAATCCCATCTTCCAGGGTACTAGCCAAACTATTCCTCAAGCATGTCTTTAGGCTTCACGGGATGCCAGATCGTATCATTTGTGATAGAGGCCCGCAATTTACTTCCCGTTTCTGGCGAGATCTTTGTAGCCTTCTGCAAACTGAGTTGAATCTCTCTTCGGCATACCATCCGGAGACCAATGGTTTGGTTGAACGTACCAATCAATCTATGATTATATACCTACTAATGCCAGAGAGGTTTGGGATCGGACTCAAGAGTCGATCCAAGCAGCTAAGGACCGTATGAAGACGGTGTCCGATCGGTTTCGTCGCCCGGCTCCTGTCTTTTCTCCAGGGGACTTTGTGTGGCTCTCTGCAAAACACGTGAGACTTAGAGTGAGCTCTGTCAAATTTGCTCCTCGCTTCCTGGGTCCTTATGAGGTTCTTCGACAGGTAAATCCTGTAGTCTACCAATTGAAGTTACCTGTCCATCTTAGGATTCATGACAAATTCCATGTCTCACTGCTAAAGCCGGCTATTTTACCTCACGCTCGTGAAGTGCACTCTCCTGCCTCTGATTCCTCTGGCTCTAGCTATGAGGTACGAGCCATAGTTGGTTCTAAGATGGTTAGAGGGCGCAGGTTCTTCTTGATAGATTGGGAGGGCTATGGCCCGGAACATCGCTCTTGGGAGCCTGAGGAGGCTGTCCATGCTCCCGACTTAGTTGCCGATTACCTGCGTCGCCGGGAGGGGGGCCCTTGAGGGGGAGGTACTGTTACGGTTGCTGCGAGCTTTGGAGACTATGTCCAGATTTCTTGCTACTGCACATGTGCGAGCGCTGGAGACTAAGTCCAGATTTCTTGCTACTGCACATGTGCGAGCGCTGGAGACTAAAGCGGGCTTTACACGCTACGACATCGCTAATGCGGAGTCGTTGGGGTCACGGAATTCGTGACGCACATCCGGCCGCATTAGCGATGCCGTTGCGTGTGACATCGATTAGCGATTTTGCATCGTTGCAAAACAGTGAAAAATCGCTAATCGGCGACACGGGGGTCCATTCCCAATTATCGTTACTTCAGCAGTAACGAGGTTGTTCCTCGTTCCTGCGGCATCACACATCGCTGCGTGTGACGCCGCAGGAGCGAGGAACGTCTCCCTACCTGCCTCCCGGCCGCTATGCGGAAGGAAGGAGGTGGGCGGGATGTTACGTCCCGCTCATCTCCGCCCCTCCGCTGCGATTGGGCGGCGGTTCAGTGACGTCGCTGTGACGCCGCACGGACCGCCCCCTTAGAAAGGAGGCGGTTCGCCGGTCACAGCGACGTCGCCGGACAGGTAAGTATGTGTGACGGCTCTGGGCGATGTTGTGCGGCACGGGCAGCGATATGCCCGTGTCGCGCAACAGATGGGGGCGGGTACGCACACTAGCGATATCGGGACCGATATCGCAGTGTGTAAAGTAGCCTTAAGTCCAGATTTCTTGCTACTGCACATGTGCGAGCGCCGGAGACTAAGTACTATCTTGGAGCCATTCCACATGTGCGGGTGACATCATCGCTGACACGAGGTCACATGTCTCTGACACCTTCTATGCCGATTGGTCGCTGGTCATGTGCTTGTGACGCCTTGCTCGGTGATAGGCCAGCATGATGTCACTCCTGTCGTTCTGGCAGCGGATTGGCTCTAGTGTCCTCCATCTTGGATGAGGCACAGAGTCCATATAAGACCCTGACACACGCCGCATGGCGCTCAGTCCTCTTGGTTCATGCATAAGAGTAGACGCTCTGTGCGCGTTCCTCTAGGCATTCCTCTGTCTCTCTCTGTATGCTAGGTGAGCGCTACCGGCAGGGTAGCGTTCTTATACCTTACAGCTTCGGCTGCTGTCCGTATCCTTACCTCTTAGGGGAGCGGACATAGGCAGGTGCCTGAGGCACATGGTCTGGCTGGGCCTTGTGATTCGACTCGTAGGTGGACGTTGCCGCTAGGGTAACGTTCCTTATACTGCGTCTGGCAGTTGTTCGTATCCTCGCACACTAGGGGAGCGAACAGAGGTAGGAGCTTTGTGCGGCTTACGCTGCTGTTCGTCTCTTTTGCACCACTAGAAGAGCGGACCTAGGCAGGTGCCATATCTAGTGGTTCGTGTCCTCGCACACTAGTGGAGCGAACGCAGGTAGGAGCTTTGTGCGGCTTACGCTGCTGTTCGTCTCTTTTGCACCACTAGAAGAGCGGACCTAGGTAGGTGCCATTTCGCACACATTGCCTTTGTCTCTGTGATTATTAACAGAGATCATTCCACACACCCTCCAAGTAAGGGAGGAATTGCTTTACTTACTTATTATATCCTTCTGTGAGTTAACAGAGGTATTGCACTCTGCCATAGTCTGCAGCAAAGTTTTTGCACGGTGGACTTTGACTGTCTGATACTCCATTAGGTTATTATCAGACAGCCCCCCGTACGACTCATACAGTGCGGGAGCAATTGAAATGGTATTTTTGGTATTATACAGGGAAATCAGGAGATGATAGTGTGACGCCCTGGACTAGTCAGGTCGTCCCAGGTAGTCACACACAACACCACACCCCCTCCCGATTAGGTGACATCAGTCAAACTAAAAACCTTGTCACCACCCTCCAGGTTTGATGTCCACACCAGGGGCGGGGCGGAGCCAGGTGGTTGGCTCCGCCCATCGAGGAGTTCACAGGCCTGGAGGCGGGAAAACACACACAGAGAGTCAAGTACAAGGGTACAGTAGTCTGGAGGAGGTGGAGAGCAGTCAAGTTCACGGGCAGTCCTGTGTCCAGGCCTGCCAAGAGACTACTCGGTGGCTGGGTTGGAGCCCAGTCACCATTGGCAAGGAGGCAGACGGTGGTGGCCGCCTGCAGGAGCTGGGATTACAGCCGGTGGAACCATAGGGACCGGGGTCGGGCGGTGGCCCGCCGGTACCGAACCGGGGAACCGATTGGAAACCGGAGCACCAGGAGGAGTACTCAGACCCAGACGAAGCCCCGAACTGACAGGGCCGAGTCAAATCAACTGATTGCGGACTAGACTTAAGGACCTATCCCACCCAAGTCCCGTTAGAAGACAACAGCCCAACCATACAGGGTAAAGCCACCACCAAGGCATAGAGAGCCAAAGGGCCAGCGTCTGCAGGTAAACGGGCTCCTACGGCATATACAAGTAGGGGAGCGAACTACCGGTGTCTAGGCATAGGAGTCAAACACTTACACACAGAGGTGCAGGAGAAAGGCGGAAACCACCAACCTATTCCGGGAGAAGCTGCAGCCGGCTGTGGGCCCCGTTCATCACTCCTTTTGGTTTACCAGAGACTCGAGTTTATTGTGTCAGAGTGAGTACACCAGTGCCATCAGGGACCGCACCGCACCACAACACTTCACCTTGCACCCAGGCCCTCGCCAACCGGGCCCCGGGACCAACATCCCCTACCCATGGAGGGGTGAACACCTAGCTGCGCCATTACACCGCTCCCGTGAGCCCCCATACCTTCACCGCAGTGGTGGTGTCTACAATCACCACAACCCATGAGTGGCGTCATGAACTTACAACCCAAACCAACCAACCGCGACCCCGGCCGTGGAACTCCTCACCCAAGTCCCTGCGTGTAGCGACAACTCCCTTGCAGAGGGACATGACCCCCGGGTCCGTCAGAGGCTCCAGCCTCCACCCGCAGTACGAGCACGGATCCTAGCGGCTCGGCGGTCGCAGCCGAGCCCGCGGGGTGGTACAATAGATAGAGATGAGCGAACCTGTTCAATAAAGGTTTGCCACTTTCAAATTCGGTACGAGCCTTAGCCTGTTTGGCTCGGGCTCAGTAACACAAGCACTTTCCCCAAAAGTCGATAATATTTGTTTTTGCTCGTTAACTGATCGCATTTTCCAAAAATGCTTTTCTAATAACATGTTATGCTTTTTGATAGGATTGTGGTGCTGTATGGTGAACCTGCTGGGATGTATTTAATCAGTGGAGAAGTCGGGGACTCAAAAGAAGCTAGAGGTGCTTGGCACCTTTTTTTCTTAACTTTATTGGCGGATGTGTGCAATAATGGTGCAAACATGGTGACGACACTACACTTCCCCGACATTGCACATTTGCATTGCATGGCTCATGTCCTCAACCTGCCTGGTTGTACAGAAATTTCGAGGTCACTATTCCGGCCTGGATGCGCTGCTGCAGAAGTTACGGTCACTGTGTGCTCACTTTTAAAAATGGAAATGCCAGCCCACATCCTGTGTGTTGCATGGACCATATGTGGCGCCCCTGACCTGGTCAGGCACCACTGAGTACTGCACCCATCCTGGGACAGTGCTTCCAGGTAATTCCAAAGGCCAGAATGAGGTGTGTACACACAGACACATAGCAACCGGGTCTCCGACACCATTAGAAGGGACCCTTGGGTAGCCCTGAAGAGGTTACTTTCAATTCTCAGCAAGGGGTGTAGTGGAGAGGCTGGAAGCTAGATGCAGTGGCAGACAGGAAGGAGGAGGAGCCAGCCAGTCTGTGAGCAGAGAGTGTACAGAAGTTGCTGAAGGGAGTAGACCAGGGGTGGGGAACCTTTTTTCTGTCGGGGGCCATTTGGAAATTTCTACCAACCTTCGGGGGCCGCACAAAATTATCAATGTTTAAATGACCCTGCTATATTGGGTGAAGCAATTAATTAACTGGGGGCATGGGGCTGGGGGCACAGACACCACACGCGGGGCTGGGGGCACAGACACCACACGCGGGGCTGGGGGCACAGACACCACACGCGGGGCTGGGGGCACAGACACCACTGTGGGGAGGCACAGACATCACTGTGGGGGAGGCACAGACATCACTGTGGGGGGGAGGCACAGACATCACTGTGGGGGGGAGGCACAGACATCACTGTGGGGGGGAGGCACAGACATCACTGTGGGGGGGAGGCACAGACATCACTGTGGGGGGGAGGCACAGACATCACTGTGGGGGGGAGGCACAGACATCACTGTGGGGGGGAGGCACAGACATCACTGGGGGGGAGGCACAGACATCACTGGGGGGAGGCACAGACATCACTGGGGGGGAGGCACAGACATCACTGGGGGGGAGGCACAGACATCACTGGGGGGGAGGCACAGACATCACTGGGGGGGAGGCACAGACATCACTGGGGGGGAGGCACAGACATCACTGGGGGGGAGGCACAGACATCACTGGGGGGGAGGCACAGACATCACTGTGGGGAAGGCACAGACATCACTGAGGGGAAGGCACAGACATCACTGAGGGGAAGGCACAGACATCACTGAGGGGAGGCACAGACATCACTGAGGGGAGGCACAGACATCACTGAGGGGAGGCACAGACATCACTGAGGGGAGGCACAGACATCACTGAGGGGAGGCACAGACATCACTGAGGGGAGGCACAGACATCACTGGGGGGAGGCACAGACATCACTGGGGGGAGGCACAGACATCACTGGGGGGGAGGCACAGACATCACTGGGGGGGAGGCACAGACATCACTGGGGGGGAGGCACAGACATCACTGGGGGGGAGGCACAGACATCACTGGGGGGGAGGCACAGACATCACTGGGGGGGAGGCACAGACATCACTGGGGGGGAGGCACACAGGACTGGGGGGGTGCACACAGGACTGGGGGTGCACACAGGACTGGGGGTGCACACAGGACTGAGGGGTGCACACAGGACTGAGGGGTGCACACAGGACTGAGGGGGTGCACACAGGACTGAGGGGGTGCACACAGGACTGAGGGGGTGCACACAGGACTGAGGGGGTGCACACAGGACTGAGGGGGTGCACACAGGACTGGGGGGTGCACACAGGACTGGGTGATGGGCTGCACATAGGATTGTGTGGGGGTGCACACAGGACATTGGGGGGCTGCACACAGGACTGGGGGAGGGGTGCACACAGGACTGAGGGGGTGCACACAGGACTGAGGGGGTGCACACAGGACTGAGGGGGTGCACACAGGACATTGGGGGGCTGCACACAGGACTGGGGGAGGGGTGCACACAGGATTGGGGGGGTGCAAACAGGACTACTGGGTGATGGGCTGCACACAGGACATTGGGGGGGCTGCACACAGGACTGGGGGAGGGGTGCACAGGACATTGGGGGCCACACTGCGCTGAGAGTTTCATGCAACTCTGGGGGAGAGGGTTTACAGAACTGGTGTGGGGAGGCACAAAGCATTGGGAAGGGCACATAGCAGCAGAGGGTCGGCGCTGGACTCACAGCAGAAATGCCTATAACCTTCAATGACCTCACTGCTTCACCACCGTGCGGAGCTGCCGCCCCACCACCGTGCGGAGCTGCCGCCCCACCACCGTGCGGAGCTGCCGCCCCACCACCGTGCGGAGCTGCCGCCCCACCACCGTGCGGAGCTGCCGCCCCACCACCGTGCGGAGCTGCCGCCCCACCACCGTGCGGAGCTGCCGCCCCACCACCGTGCGGAGCTGCCGCCCCACCACCGTGCGGAGCTGCCGCCCCACCTACACCCCACCTACTGTCTCCTCCCCAAAATCCTTTAGGATGTAAGCCCGCAAGGGCAGGGCCCTCTTCCCCCTGTGCTAGTCTGTCTATTGTAACGTGTACATGTATTCTGTATGTAACCCCCTCATGTACAGCACCATGGAATCAATGGTGCTCTATAAATAAACAATAATAATAATAATAATAATAATAACAGCAGCATCGCACTCACATCACCGGAGTGCAGGAGCCGGACACACTGCATCAGAAGGAGAAGGCAGGCACTGATCTCCGGAGGGCAGGGGGCGGACACACAAGGCAGGAAGCTGTGAGGCTACTGTAGACCCGCCCACAATTGGCACTGGCCGACGGGAGAACTCATTGCAGCACAAACAGCAATGTGTGGATTTAAAGGGCCGGCGGCAGCAAGACCGCAGTGACAGCACCAGCACTGCCTCCCCCGGGAATCTGCCCGGGGGCCACATAAAAGGTCATGGCGGGCCGCATGCGGCCCGCGGGCCGGAGGTTCCCCACCCCTGGAGTAGACGTACAGCCACGCTAGACAGACCCTGCAAGCGTGGTAGCTATTAGCGGGGGAGTACAGTGACCAGAAAATCAGCCTGAAAGACACCTGGAGAGAGACAGTTGAGTACGGGGATTGCTGGTAACTACGCACGCACAGGGAACAGGTCCCTAGAGCCAGATATCGATCTACTGATCTGCTCAACCTGCGGGTGAGGGGACTAGAGGTTTCTCACCAAAGATACAGAGCTCGAGCCACAGCAGCAACAGGGGGACCCATAAGGAGATAGGGCCAGAAGCCATCTCACCAGGTCCACGCTGCCGGCAAACGGGTCAGAAAGGGGAGAACTGCAGTTGTGACTTTCCTGGGTGATTCCCGCAGTACTACAAGTCAGGGGTCACCACTAAAAGGAGTGCAAGGAAGGCGAGTTAATAGCTACCCTCAGAACGGCCTGCAGGAATTCCTGGTTCCACCTGGTATAATCTGCATCGCCCGGGTATCTCGCCAACCAGCAAAAAGAGAGTAAAAACCCTGAAAGACCTTTCTGGACTGTGTTTGAATTATTCTGCGACCTGTGGTTCTACGCACTTACACCGGAGCCCATGGGGCCTGCTTCACTCTCGGGAGGCCACATCATCTAACTGCACATACCATCGGCCCCAGACGCTCGTTAAACTGCAGTGGCGGCTCCCCCCTGACCACAACACCGAGAGTGGCGTCACGATTCCTATTAAAGTTAACCTGTCATACCTGTTGCCAGAAGATTTCCAGCACGTGAAGACCCTGAGGCGACCTGCAGGTGAGGGGCTTCACATCTGGCGTCACGAACAGGATGAGGACTAGACCTGATCAGACAGGTGACCGCGCGCCTTGGCGGTCCGCTTGAAAAATTTGAAACGCCGCCATATTGCCACCGCAGAAAGCGCGCCAAGAAAGAACAGCAGCCCGCGCAAAAAGAAGTAACCGCCCACGAAGGGGTGGGATTGTCCCAGAATTCCCAGAGCGCTCTGACCCCGGAAGAGGAGGGAGTAACCTGGTGAAGAAGCCAGGAAGCGCCCTAATTCAAGAGAAGAAGCGGGACTCTGAGGATGACGGACGCTGTGAGTGCTAATGCCCCGGCCAGGGCAACCAGCCCAAGCGATGCCAAGTTCCGGCGCAGTGAACGCAGCAGCGCCTAGTTCCGATGCTGCGGTTGCAGCTGCGCTGGCCGAAGTCTCCCCGATTATGCCGATATCCTTGCCGTAGGTCCCCGGGGTGACCTGGCTGCCCCAATACGCTGGCAGAGCAGACACCCTGACTGGATTTAAGAAGAAGATCAGCACCCTGCTGGACATGTACGCCATGACCGGTAAGCAGAGGGCCGCTGTGGTGCTGGGACAATTGACTGGAGCAGCAGAATTAGAGGCTGAGGCCTGGACCAGTGATGACCGGAGCTCTGTAGAAGCCATTTTTACCAAACTAAAAGCTGCTTTTGAAAACTGCACCGAGGCAGAGCTGAGAAAAGGCTTCTATAACTGCTGACAGAAGCCCCAAGATAGCATAAGAGACTATGCCCTCAGGTTGCAAGCCACACTACGAGCTCTCAAGCTTGTGGATCCTGTCAGTGATCAGGAAGGAAACTGGATGATGACAGAACAATTCTTGCAGGGCCTGCACTCCCCTGAGGATAGAAAACAGATGAGGCTGTGGTCCCTAGAACACCTTGATGTGGACTTTGCCATTCTGAAAGACAGGGCAGTGAAAGCATTCCAACCCCTTATGGTCACAGACCCCGTCTCACCAGCATGGCCTACCAGCACCCCGACTGCCGGAGCAGAATCCTCCTCGCAGGCCCTGGTAACTGCAAAAGGACTCATCACCTTGGCCGGAGCCATAGATAACCTATCCTCCCAGGTGCAACAGCTCAGCAAGGATGTCGCCTGGATCCTGAAAGCAATGCAACTCCCCTCAGAACCCAAAGCCCCTCATAGGATCCTGCTAGCTGACAGCCCAGAGGATGTCCCCTGGATGCAAGGGAGAAGAGGGAGAAGAGGTCCCACATCCCGAGGGAAGAGCAGTGATCGCTATGACTCGTCTGGACAACCCATCTGCCGCCATTGCTACTATGCAAGTGTCGCGGGCGGAGGAGGGGACGCTGCGCTCTCCCACTGCTCGGGTCCGGCTGCCGCTGCGGCTGCTGCTGCTCGGTGGTGGCTCGAGCGGTGGGCCGGATCCCGGGGACTCGAGCGGTGCTCCTCGCCCGTGAGTGAAAAGGGGATTTTGATTGTGGGGGTTTTGATTATTGTCAGTGACGCCACCCACGGTTGTGGTGATTTTGGTGACACCACCGCTGCTCTGGACGGGGATCCCGGGAGCGGTGACAGGGAGCAGCTTTGTTGTTAGTTCTCCCCTCCATGGGTAGGGGGTTGGTTGTCCCGGGGCCCGGTGATGGGGTAGGGATGAATGGCAGGCGGGTTGCGGGGCCTGGTGAGGTGCAGGGTCGCGGGGGCAGCGCTGTGCCGCACGGCACGGTGGTACTCACTCAGCCAATGATGAGGACACAGTTCTCGGTAAAACACACGGCTGGATGGATGGGTCCCACAGACGGCTGCGGTGTTGTTTTCTCCCGGCAGTTTGATGGTGACTGCCTTTCCCTGCACCTAGATACGATAGATGGTTCCAATGGGTTCCCACCGGTAACCCGCTCCCCGGCTTGGATATGGGCCTGGCCCTGAGAAACGGTTGCCTTGGCGGTGGCGGTGTATCCCTCACTTGGTTGGACTGTTGCCTTCTGTCGGGACTTGGCTGTTGGGAAACCCAGGAGGTTCCCTTCACTAACGAATTTGGCAAATTCACGGCGACTCCTAGCCTTGCCAGGGTCCGTAAGCCCCTGCCAGATGGTGCTGGCTTCTCTTCGCGTACCGGTCCGGTACCGCCGGGCCACCGCCCGTCCACGGTCCTTACGGTAGACTCCAATCGGCCACTCCTGCAGACGGTCACCACCGTCTGCCAACCTTGCTGATCTGTCCGGGCCACACACCCGGACCAACTTCAGGCTGCTTAGCTGTCACTTTTCTCTTCTCTCACCACTTTCCCTCCTTCCACTTTCACTACCAAGACTGGTCTCTCTCCTCTCCAAAACTAATCTCCTGGTTTTCCCGCCTCCAGGACTGTGAACTCATCGGTGGGCGGGGCCAACCGCCTGGCCCACCCCGTGGTGTGATCATCAGCCCCTGGAGGAAGGCAACAAGGGTTTTGTGTTCTGACTTTGGTGTGCCTGCTGGCAGTGTGGGGTGTGTGAGTGTTGTTCTCTGTGGCCCCTGGCTTGTCCAGGGCGCCACATTCCCCCTTAGTTAAATGCAGACCATCCGCGGGTTGCCCGTCCAACACCGGTTTTATTTTCACCAACTGAAAAATAGAAAAAAACGGTAGCACACATACAATTATAATAACATCTTCCCACAGCGGGAGGTACTCTTACTTTAATGTTGCGTAAACGGTTACGGCTTCCGCTCTCTCCCACCCAAGCAACCTGGCCCTGATGCTGCCCCTAAGCAAATGGGCAGCACCCCTTGACCCCAGTCCTGTACAAGTTGCCCGAGCGGGTTCTGTCCTTTTCAGGGGACCAACGTCCATGGGGAACCCCTGAAACCCCCAGAGGATTGCCACCGGTTTCGGTGGTGGCTGGACCCCAGCCTGCTCCACTACGGGCCCTTCCTCCAATCTGCCTCTCCGGAGGCGGCAACGGTAGAAGCCACAACAAACATTATTTACATGCCACTAGTTTGTGGTTGCCTTGCAAGTTCTCAGGCTTGTTCATAAGTAGTTCCTTATGCAAAATGGTGAAGGGGGTCCCAACGGGGACCAGTTGACGGCAACGACCGGTTCCAAATCACATTGCAAATCAGGTGACTTTTTCACGGTATCATTCACATCATTTTTGCAAAACTTTTAAACTTTTCAAACTGCATTTTTTTTAACACACAATGTCCCCCCCCCCTCTAAATAGTAGTTTCCCTGTACCTAAGTGGGGGTCTACCTAGGTTGGGGCGAGTGGACCTCCGGGGTCCGGTGTCAGTGGTAACAGGCAGCGGGGGAGAGGGAACAATCAGTTCCTCTTCCCTGTTATCGTGTGGGGCAGGCGGAGGCATAGGGGAGCTGGGCACAGGTTCATCCCTGGGAACTGGCACTGGCTCACGGTTGACCGCCTCCATCACTTCTTCATCCACGGGTTGTGGGAACAGTATCACTGGAAGAATCACCGCGCCGTTCTGTGTAGGCCAGTCCGCTGGGAAGTCACCCATCCCGGTGTGGATTACCTCTTTTGCCTTCTCTGCTGGTGGAGGAACCGGAACTTCAGCCGCTGCCCTCAATGCTGGTGGGCACCTCTTTAGATGGTCCTGGGAAACTGTGGCCAAAGTGCCCCCTTGGTCACGACTGATCTGGTAGGCCTTCCCATCTTCCCATCCTGTGGGCTGTATGACATATGGGGTTTGTTCCCATTGATCATCCAGCTTGTGGGTCCTCCTCTTCCGCTTCAGTACTACATCTCCAGGCTGGAAAGGGCCAGCAGACGCCCTCTGGTTGAAGCGCTGCTCCTGCTGTTCCCAACTCCGACTCAAGTTCTTCTCAACATATTCCTGAATCTGTCGGTATTGCACCCTCCGCCGAGTTTCCCATTCAGCTGTCGAAGGGAGTGCTTCTGGGGCTTCCAATCCCATGTCCAGATCCACCGGTAGCCGGCCGGGGCGAGCCCTCATCAGGTATGCTGGGGTGCACTTCGTTGAGCTGGACGGAATATTGTTGTACATATCGACCAAGTCAGGTAGCTTCTCCGGCCACAGGTTCCGCTGTTCTAGCGGCAACGTCTTGAGGAGGCCCAGGACCAAGTGGTTCATCTTCTCACACATGCCGTTGGTCTGGGCATGGTAAGGCGTGGTCCGGATCTTCTTGCAGCCGTACAACTGACAAAACTCATGGAACACCTCCGCTTCAAAGGCCGGGCCTTGGTCAGTAAGCACCTTCTCAGGGTATCCATGTGGTCGACAGAAATAAGCCTGGAACGCTCTAGCGGCGGTACGGCCAGTTAGGTCTTTGACTGGGACAACCACCATGAACCTTGAATAGTGGTCTACTATGGTTAGAGTGTAGGTGTACCCACTTCGGCTGGGGGTGAGCTTTACATGGTCCAGGGCGACCAGCTCCAGCGGTTGATGTGTAACGATCGGGTGTAGGGGCGCCTTCTGGCTGGCCTCGTCCTTCCTTCTCAGCGTGCAAGGGCCGCACTCTCGGCACCAGGCCTCTACAGACTCCCGCATCCCGCTCCAATAGAACCGCTCTCTCAACAGCATTTCCAGCTTCTTCCATCCGAAGTCTCCGGCACCATCATGGTACGCTTGTAGAACGGTGGGCACATTAGCTTGGGGAATCACCAAGTGGCGGATTTTCTCATGAGTCTTCGGGTTAATCAGCTCACGGTACAACTTCCCCTGGTGTAGATACAGCCGGGTCCGTTCTCGCCACAGGCGTTGGGCTTCAGCTGGGGCGGCAGGGTCTATTCCAGCAGCGCCTTGCTCCACCAGGATCTTGACTAGGCAGACAGCGGGCGCCTGGTTTTGAGCTTCCTGCCCCTCCTGACTGGGCAGCGGGTCCAGGTTCACCCGTTGTTGGTGGACATGCACCTTCTCAGTTGGTGGCTGGTGAAATGCAGGCAACTCGATCTCTTCGAGGTCGTCATCCTCGCACCCTTCTTCCGACAAGTGGGGCATCCGAGAGAGTGCATCAGCATTAACGTTGGCACGACCGGCCCTGTATTTGATGGTGAAATCGTAGTTGGCTAGCCTGACCACCCACCGCTGTTCCAATGCGCCCAACTTGGCCGTGTCCAGGTGGGTCAGCGGATTGTTATCCGTGAAAGCGATGAACTTTGCTGCGGCCAGGTAATGGCGGAACCGCTCGATGATAGCCCACACCAGCGCCACTAGCTCGAGCTTGAAAGAGCTGTAGTTCTCAGGATTCCTTTCAGTCGGTCAGAGCTTTCGGCTAGCATAAGCAATCACTTTTTCCTTCCCGTCTTGGACCTGGGATAAGACTGCCCCCAAGCCCACATTGCTGGCATCGGTGTAGAGGATGAACGGGTGGCTGTAATCAGGATATGCTAGGATCTCCTCTCCGGTTAAGGCCGCTTTCAGCTGGCGGAAGGATTCCTCATGCCTCTCTTCCCACACCAGTGGGGCTCCGAGGGGTCTACCACCTTTGGTCTGTCCCACGAGGAGGTCTTGCATGGGGGCAGCCATCTTCGTGTACCCCTTGGATGAAGCGACTGTAGTACCCCACCAGACCCAGAAACTGCCTTACTTCCCTCACTGTGGCTGGTCTCGGCCAGTCTTGGATGGCAGTGATCTTCTCGGGGTTGGGGGCAACACCTTCTGCACCCACCACATCCCCCAGGTACTGCACTCTGGGTTTCAGCAGATGACACTTGGAGGGCTTCAACTTCATCCCGTATTTGGCAAGGGACGCGAACACCTCGGCCAGGTGCTCCAGGTGGGCTTCATATGTCTGGAAGTACACAATCACATCATGCAGGTATAACAGGACGGTCTCGAAATTTAGATGCCCCAGACAGCATTCCATCAGCCGTTGGAAGGTTCCAGGGGCGTTGCACAGCCCGAACGGCATACTATTGAATTCACAGAGCCCCATAGGGGTGGTGAAGGCAGTTTCCTCCCGGTCCTCGGGTGCCACGGCCACTTGCCAGTACCCGCTGGTGAGGTCAGGGGAAAAAAGTAGTTCGCGGTTCTCAGTGCGGCCAAGGACTCTTCAATACAGGGCAGTGGGTAAGCATCTTTATGCTTTATCTGGTTAATCTTCCGGTAATCCACACACATCCGCATGGTACCGTCCTTCTTCTTAACCAGTACCAACGGGGCGGCCCAGGGACTACAGCTGTCCCTGATAACCCCTGCCTCCCTCATGTTCCTCAACATGTCCTTGGCACATTGGTAGTGTGCAGGGGGAATAGGCCTGTACCTCTCTTTGATAGGGGGGTGTTCACCGGTGGGGATATGGTGTTGGACCCCTTTAATCTGCCCAAAGTCTAGGGGATGTTTGCTAAAAACTTGCTCATATTCCCGTACCACCCGGTATACCCCTTCTTTGTGATGTGTAGGGGTATCGTCAGTGCCTACATGTAACTGTCGGTGTCACTCATCTAACTCCCCTTGAGGCGGGTGAGTGCTGGCAGTCGGTGGTGAGGTTGGGGGAACTGCCTCGCGGATGGTGTGGGGATCCAAAGTGAGCAACTTGGCAAGCGTAGCATACCGGGGAAGCCTGACTTCTTCCTCCCCACAGTTCAGCACCCTCACAGGCACTCTCCCCTTTTTTACATCTACCACCCCTCAGGTGGCCATTACTGTGGGCCAGTGCTCGGAGGGCATGGGCTCTATCATGGCAGGGTAGTCACGCCCCTGAGGCACTACTGCTGCCCGACACCAAATCATCACCTCGCTCCTAGGGGGCACAATCAACGGGGCAACATCCATCACTCTCACCCCACCAATCTCTCCTCCCGTCGAGTTCAAATCTTGGCGGTACATCAAGGCTCTGATCTCACGCTGCACAGCTCTCTGTCGGCTCCCCGCCGCCGTGGCAGCCAGCTGCTGCAGTAGGGTCAGCACATCACTCATACAGTGCTCCATCACATTAGTTCCTAGCACTATCTTGGGGTTATGATCACTGGGTTCATTCATTATCACAATCATACCCTGGTGTTGCAGTTCAGCTCGTCCCACAGTCATGGCCACTTGCTTGTATCCCACTTGGGTCAATGGGAGTCCATCAGCAGCAATCAGTGTTATACTGGCATCTGGGGGAGCCAGCTTGTCTTTTCCCCAATACCGTTGATACAGTGTGTATGGTATAGTGGTTACCTGTGATCCAGTGTCCAGGAGAGCCATCACCGGTATGCCGTCCACAGCCACGGGGATGATAGGCCGGGCCCCGATGTACCGGTCCCGCCAGTCGGGGGGCCATGGGGTTCTACTCCTGAGGATTGGCCCGTGGCCCCAGGGGTTGCTCGTTTAACAGACACCGTCGGGAGTAGTGGCCGGGTTTGCTGCACCTGTAACAGATTGGCGGCCCGTTCCGTGAGCCATTGGCCCTTCTCCGCTGCATCTAGGGGACGTCCTCCGGGCTGTTGGCGAGCTGCATCTCCACCGGTGCCTGGGATCTGGTTGGAGGCTGGAGTGCGGCGAGAATCTTAGCAATGTCCCCATCCATGCGGCGAACTCGAGCAGCGAGCTCTTCCATTGTCCCGCTTGGGGCTGCAGGCACTGGAGGTGCCGGTGGGGTAGGAGCCAACACAACAGGAGCAGTCTCAACTGGCCACAGGGTTGGCTCAGGAGCTTCCAATGCGGGGGGTTGCAGAGCTTTGATGGCCCGTTCCTTTAATACGGCAAAGTCCACGTCAGGGTGTTCTAGGGCCCACAGCCGAAGCTGCTTACGGTTCTCGGAGGACCTCATCCCCTGCACAAACTGCTCACTTAACATCTTGTTACTGTCCACACTGCTGATGGTGTCCACCCGCTTCAGTGTGCGGAGTGCGGTTTGCAGGCGCAGAGCATAGTCCCGAATGCTATCTGCGGGCCGTTGTCGGCATTGATAGAACTGCATCCGCAACTCTGCCTCGGTACGGGTCTCAAATGCAGTCTGCAGCTTTTCAAATATGGTGGCTACAGAGAACCGGTCCCCCTCGGCCCAGGTCTCCGCCTCTTGCTCAGCCGCGCCGGTTAGCTGCCCCAGCACTAGCGTTGCACGTTGCTTATCAGTCAGGGGGTACAGTTCTAGCAGCGGACTAAGTTTTTTCCGGAAAACCTGCAAGGCATCAGGTTTCCCATCGTACTTCGGTAGCCAGGCAGCTCCGGGCACATAGGGCAAAGAGAACGGCATCACCTGAGCGAGAGCTGGGGCCGCGGCGCCCCCCACCAACGCGGCCGGGACCTGGGCAGGCCCATTCCCATTTACGGGTGCTCCCGCGGCTGCGTCCGCCGCTCCTCCAGCGGCTTCGTCGGGCGCAGACATCTTGTTTCCGTCCCCCTTAGCCTCTTTCCGGCTCCTCCTCTATCGGGGCGGGGTTTAGGCCTTCGCGCCTCCACTACTCGAGGAGACGCTCGAGCGGGAACTCTTCGCGCCCAAGATGGCGGCTTTTCAAATTTTCTGGCCGGACACCTCCGGCGGTAACAAGGCGCACCTCTACCAAACGGCAGAGCGGTAGGATCCTGTTCGTGACGCCAAGTTTTCGTGGGCGGAGGAGGGGACGCTGTGCTCTCCCACTGCTCGGGTCCGGCTGCCGCTGCTGCTTGCTGCGGCTGCTGCTGCTCGGTGGTGGCTCGAGTGGTGGGCTGGATCCCGGGGACTCGAGCGGCGCTCCTCGCCCGTGAGTGAAAAGGGGATTTTGATTGTGGGGGTTTTGATTATTGTTGTGATGCCACCCACGATTGTGGTGATTTTGGTGACACCACCGCTGCTCTGGACGGGGATCCCGGGAGCGGTGACAGGGAGCAGCTTTGTTGTTAGTTCTCCCCTCCGTGGGTAGGGGGTTGGTTGTCCCGGGGCCCGGTGATGGGGTAGGGATGAATGGCAGGCGGGTTGCGGGGCCTGGTGAGGTGCAGGGTCGCGGGGACAGCGCTGTGCCGCACGGCACGGTGGTACTCACTCAGCCAATGATGACAACACAGTTCTCGGTAAAACACACGGCTGGATGGACGGGTCCCACAGACGGCTGTGGTGTTGTTTTCTCCCGGCAGGTTGATGGTGACTGCCTTTCCCTGCACCTAGATACGGTAGATGGTTCCAATGGGTTCCCACCGGTAACCCGCTCCCCGGCTTGGATATGGGCCGGAGGAGCCCCTTTTGCCTGCAGGCGCTGGCCCTGAGAAACAGTTGCCTTGGCGGTGGCAGTGTCTCCCTCACTTGGTTGGACTGTTGCCTTCTGTCGGGACTTGGCTGTTGGGAAACCCAGGAGGTTCCCTTCATTAACGAATTTGGAAAAATTCACGGCGACTCCTAGCCTTGCCGGGGTCCGTAAGCCCCTGCCAGATGGTGCTGGCTTCTCTTCGCGTACCGGTCCGGTACCGCCGGGCCACCGTCCGTCCACGGTCCTTACGGTAGACTCCAATCGGCCACTCCTGCAGACGGTCACCACTGTCTGCCAACCTTGCTGATCTGTCCGGGCCACACACCCGGACCAACTTCAGGCTGCTTAGCTGTCACTTTTCTCTTCTCTCACCACTTTCCCTCCTTTCACTTTCACTACCAAGACTTGTCTCTCTCCTCTCCAAAACTAA
This sequence comes from Anomaloglossus baeobatrachus, assembly GCF_048569485.1. Classification (NCBI taxonomy): domain Eukaryota; kingdom Metazoa; phylum Chordata; class Amphibia; order Anura; family Aromobatidae; genus Anomaloglossus; species Anomaloglossus baeobatrachus. The sequence goes on from NC_134361.1 coordinate 168,825,876, forward strand.
TCTCCTGGTTTTCCCGCCTCCAGGACTGTGAACTCCTCGGTGGGCGGGGTCAACCGCCTGGCCCACCCCCTGGTGTGATCATCAGCCCCTGGAGGAAGGCAACAAGGGTTTTGTGTTCTGACTTTGGTGTGCCTGCTGGGAGTGTGGGGTGTGTGAGTGTTGTTCTCTGTGGCCCCTGGCTTGTCCAGGGCGCCACACAAGGGCCTGTCCTTTAAACGGGTCAAACCCCAGATTTAGAAAATCAGGCTCAGCTGACTGCCGTGATCAGTATGTAGGTGGACGACCGGTCCTGTCCATCATCCTGGACGGGATCCCAACCCCGGTATTATTGGACACCGGTTCACAGGTAACCACAATCCCGTATGTCCTTTATCGCAGGTTTTGGTTGGACGACAATCTCCGATAACCGGACCCTGACCTCACCATCTATGCACCCAATGGACAACCTATAGACCAGATTGGGGTCAAAGAGGTAACCATAAAGGTGGGAAGGCAGGAAATAAAGGGACAAGGACTGATGGTTAAAGATAATGATGCATGGGAAAGGAATCCACAAATGATTTTAGGCACTAATGTCATAGAAAATTGCCTAGGGGAAGTGTTGTTCTTGCTTCACCAGATTGCTGAAGGTGTTGAGAGCGGACAACGGAGAGCTTTGCAAAAAGGATCCGAGTGATTCTGAGGAAGCAACAGGTAAACCAGATTGGCAGTGAAATTGGTAATGTACAGGTGATGGAAGCTAACCCCATTGTGATACCCCCACGGAGTGAAATGATGATGTGGTGTAGAGCAGCGGTAGGTCTCAGAGGACGGGATTACCAGGCTGTATTAGAGACCACTCATTCAGAACACTGGCCCACGACTCTGACAGGCAGAGGGGTAGTTGACATACACAAGGGACGAGTACCTGTACGAGTGCTGAACTGTGGGGAGGAGGAAGTCAGACTACCAAGATACGCTACCATAGCCAAACTGTTTACTTGCCCAAATGATGCTATAACACCTGTAGGTCCCCTGACACAAGCTGACTCAAAAGAGGACGAGACCTCACAAAAACAAAACAACTCCATGTGGGGACTGACTCTACACCCACCTACCAGAAGCAAGGGATTCACCGTGTCGTGCAGGAATACGAGCAGGTCTTTAGTAAGAACCCACTAGACTTTGGTAGAATCAAAGGGGTGCAACATCACATACCCACAGGCAGTCATCCTCCCATTAAGGAAAGACATAGGCCTATACCACCAGCCCATTACCAGTGCACAAAGGAGATGCTGAAGGACATGAAAGGGGCAGGAGTCATTAGGGACAGTTGCAGCCCTTGCGCAGCTCCCCTGGTCCTGGTGAATAAGAAGGATGGCACAATGAGGATGTGTGTAGACTACAGACGGATAAATCAGATAACACACAAGGATGCCTACCCTTTGCCACGGATAGAGAAATCCCTCACTGCCTTAAAAGCTTCTAACTACTTTTCTACCCTAGATCTCACTAGTGGCTACTGGCAAGTATCTGTAGCAGAGGAAGATCGGGAGAAGACAGCCTTCACCATCCCCATGGGCCTTTGTGAGTTCAACAGCATGCCATTTGGACTGTGCAATGCCCCTGGGACCTTCCAGAAGCTGATGGAGTTGCAGATGCAGGACCTACCCCCAGGGACCTGGAAACTCAATGCCGGTACCAATCAAAACACATAACATCCCCAATTCCCTCACCCAGACAGGGATAACTGACTAGTTGGGGACCCAATGGATGGCCACCTAGGGGTAGAGCCAGTCCAGTCCACTAGCCAACAACCTGGGGGGAGGAGACAGATGACAGGTCAGTCAGTAGTGACAGTTGGAGGAGACGGACGTGTCTCTTGTCGGGGTCATGTAACGGTGGCCTGATTGGTACAGGAGAGTGGTTGCTAGGGAGGGTACGATGAGGCAGCCCTGGAAGCAAGGCACCGACGGGACGCAGGGCCCTAGGTTAGGGGAAGGCTTCAAGCTGCCTGACAAATACCTGCACAATGAGGGACCTCACTGACCCAAGAATCCGGGGGCACCAGCAGTAACGATAGAGCCAGGGACCGGAACAGAACACCGACCCAACAGGGTTCCCACTGCCCGCCGTACGGACCAAAGCCTGACGACCAACAGGAGGGGACCCCCAGACGCTCCAAGCTACAGGGTTCCACAAAACAACAGAGAGGTGTAGGGGAAAGAAGCCATCAGGGTACCACACCGGCACTGGGACTACAGGGACCAGGGGTCTGAACCAGCCATCCACAGACACCATCTGCTGTGAGTAAAACCAGAGTTGCACCATCGTGTGGTCTTCGTTCTTTCCACACCGCATCCCATGATCTACTCCCTGGGGCTCAGCCCTACTTGCGGAGGGCCCAACATCCCAGCTGCCATCACCACCAGCCCCAGTGGCCATAAACTGTGCAGCGGAGGCTCCAACTACTTAGCCACAACCCGCAAGTGGCGTCACGATATAAACTGTTTCAACTCCCCTGTATATAAACCCCTTTTAAAAGCGACCCCCAGGCTCACGGAACCAGGCAACGGCCACAGCATACCCAGTATCCCCGTACATATATGGCCAGGGATCGAATACCCCATAGCCCTGGGGCAGCACAGCAGACATACGAACTTGAAGACAAATTCACAAAAATACATAGAAACAGAAATACAACTATACACAGGCATATACACTGACATACATAGATATACACATCATACATGCCCACACAGATGCATTAGATATATTTTTAATATGGGGAAGCTGGAAACAAGCCTCACTCACATCCTCAGCTTGTCTCCCGTCCAGCTGCTCCCTAGAATGGGGCTATGCAGTCCACGCTGCGTGATGGCCATCACTAACAGACATGGCCGTACAGTGCACTATGAGACTGCTGTATATACATCACAGGAGGGGCTGGAGGCAAATACATCACAGGGGGCATAGACAGCACTGGGGGGCATACACGTTAATCTTGCACTAGGTGATCTACACATTATTGGGGCTGCATAGACATCACTGGGGGAGTATGCATGTTACTGGGGGGTATACAAGTTACTGGGGCCAATGGGGGCATACACATTACTTGGGTTGGGTCAGTGGGTGGCATATACATTACTTGGGCCGCTGAAGGGCATACAGATTACTGGGGCCACTGACGGGCATACAGAGTACTGGGGTCAGTGTGGGGCATACACTTTACTGGGGTCAGTGGGTGGCATACACAATACTGGGTTCAGTTGGGGGCATACACATTACAAGGGTCAGTGGGTGGCACACATTACTGGGGTCAGTGGGGGGCATACACGTTACTGGGTTCAGTGGGGGCATACACATTACTGTGGTTAGTGGGTGGCATACACAAAACTGGGGCTGCTGAAGGGCATACAGATTACTGGGGTCAGTGGGTGGCATATGTAGTGCCCCTGACACTGGTCACTACAGGGTATATCATTATATCCTTCCCGGGCAGGAAGAGATTAACCCAGTCAGTTTACACATACCTCACATCACCATACAGCAGGGATGCTCTCCCCAATGGGGACTGGGTTCAGGTTTGGGTCATTATGGGCACCCCCCCTTAACTTGCTGGATCCATTGTGGGTAACAGGATGCCAGTCAGCCTAGGGGCTCCCCAGATCCACTGGACCTGGAGAATCAGGGTAAGGGAGAAGCAGTCACTAGGAAAGAGTTAATAATTTCTCTCACATAGCTCATCTAAACACAGTCAGGAAGTGACTCAACCAGTTCCTAGCAGACACAGGCACTGGGGGAACTCCAGGTCACCATAACAACAAACTGGATCCTTGTAAAGGTGGGGGGCAGGAGAAGGAGTAAGTTACAAAGCAGAGAGGAAGTTGAGTTCAGTTCTACTCTAACAGACACAGAGCAGACACGCTTTGGAGAAGCTCCCTGAGGGGTTGCTGCCAGGCACCCCTTAGGGAGGCAGAACAGAACCGTCTGAGATGTAACACTGCACCGACCTCTGCAGGAGTCTCCTGCAGAGGTGAGCCAGCCGGACCGGGGCTAGCTACACCTGGAGGGACGGGATTCGGTACCAGTATTCGTGGGCTCAAGGCGGACAGTCGTCAGCCTGAGTATGGTGTGAGTACTCACTTGACCGAGCACAGGCGGGGTACAGAGCCCTAGTTCAGGAAGATGTTTGAGGCTCACCTGATGAAATCTGCCCGGTGAGGGGACCATCAAGCATCTCACCAATGTTAGCAAAGAGGGAACCCGGCACTGGGACAGAGGTCCAGCCAAATAGAGGTTCAAGCTGCCTGTCATACGGGTCAAGACAGAGAGTGAGAGAGAGCCAGAGGGGATCCACAGAACGCTTCAGGCCATGGGGACCCACCAAGTACAGAGTTGTGCATGGAGGAGAAAATCCACTGATTACCAGACTGGACCAGACCTCAGACCTGCCCGGGATCGACCGGAGTCTTTGATGGCGAGGACGAGCACCTGGGGTGCGATAGCATCTTAATCAGAGAATAAAAGCATCTGCAACCCGCACCCGGTGACTCTGTGAGTAAATGCCTCCATCCTGCGCTCCCGTGGACTGCCGCCCTGTTATCGCCAACCTCCTTGGGTCCCGCTCCGCCTGTGGGGAGCAATACCATCCTGGCTGCACTCAACACCTGCCCCGGAGAGAGACTCTGCAACGGCGGCTAATTTCTGGCCGCGCACCATGGGTGGTACTGCAAAGCATCCCCCATTCCCATCCAACACCGTTCCTGGAAGAGGAAAAATCGCAGGAAGGGGCGGTGGCGGAGGAGGCCGAGACCCAGTCGCCATTGCAACCAGCGACATACTTCCCAGGGACCCTTTGCCCTCCTTCCATCCCACCTCGCTCTTGTTTGTCTTTTCATGTAGCCCACGGGGCCACGGAGCCAGGTCAGGCCAGTCACAGCAACCCCAAGAAACCACTGGCCTGGTGACAAGTACCCTAAGTCCCAGTGGAACGCTACACATTACTGGGGCCAATGGGTGGCATACACATTACTGGGGCCGCTGAGCGGCACACAGATCACTGGAGTCAGTGGGGGGCATACACATTACTGGGGTCAGTGGGTGGCATACACCATGCTGGGGTCAGTGGGGGAATACACATTACTGGGGTCAGTGGGGGCATATACAATACTGGGGGTCAGTGGGGGGTATACACATTACTATGGCCATTGAGGGGCATTCACACTACCGAGTCGGTGGGGGGCATACACATTACTGGGGTCAGTGGGGCATATACATTACTGCAGCTTGTGGGGGACATACACAGTACTGGGAGATATTGGGAGCCTGGGGGGCATACATACTGGCCCTGGGGATGCTGGGGGCATACACAATACTGGGGTCAGTGGGGGGCATATGTAAAGCCCCTCACCTGCAGCGGTCGCCTCCGGGACTTCAGGGACTTTTCTCCTCCTCCAGGGACGCTGCAGGGTCTTCATGTGCTGGGAATCTTCCAGCAACAGGTATGTCAGGTTCACTTTCATAGGAGTCGTGACGCCACTCTCGGTTTTGCAATCAGGATGAGGGGTGACCGCCACTGCAGTTTAACGAGTGTCTGGGGCTGATGGTGTCTGATGTCTGGTGTTATGGCCTCCCGAGAATGAGGCTGGCCCCAGGGGCTCGGGTGTATGTGCGTGGAACCACAGGTCGCAGAATAACTCAGACAGAGTCCAGAATGTCTTTCACGGCTTTTACTCACGTTCAGTTGTTCTCTGTGAGGTAACCCGGTCGATGCTGAGACAAACTGCAGGGAGAACCAGTTATCCTTCAGGCTGGAATAAGGGTGACTGTAAGCTCGCCTTCCTAGCACTTCTTGTTTCGGATAACCCCCGACTTGAAGTATATGGGATTCATCCAGGGAAGTCACATCTGCCTTTTCTCCCCTTTCTGGCCCGTTTGCTGGCAGCGTGGACCAAGTAAAGATGGCTCCTTGCCCTATCTCACTTATGGGCCCCTCGTTGCTGCGGACTCTGTGTTGGTTGGTGAGACACCTGGAGTGCACTAAATGGATGTCTGGCTCTAGGGACCTGTCCCTGTGCGTGTCTGGTCTACCAGAAGTCCCCGTACTTAACTGCCTCGCTTCTTCCTGAGGTGTCTTTCAGGCTTACTGTGTGGCAACCGAACTCCCCCGCAAACAGCCACTACACTTGCAGGGTCTGACTAGTGTGACCGCTCTCCTGCGTCTCCACTTCAGACTGGCTTCCTCCGGCTCCTCTCTCTATGGCTGCCACTGCATCAACTCTCCCCAGCTTCTCTATTCTGCACCACTAGCTGAGATGTGGAGGCCACGCCCTCTCCTGGGTCTGCCCAGGGGTTCCCTCTAAGGTGTGTGTGAGACCTGGTAAAAGTGTGTCTGTGTGTCCACACCCTATTCAGCCTTTGTGATTACCTATTTGTACTCACCCAGCATGGCTGCAGTACTCAGTGGTGCCTGACCAGGTCAGGGGCGTCACACATACATATTACTGGGGCCATTGAGGGACATATGTGTCGCCCTGGGCAAGCCAGGGGACACAGGTCGCACACCACCACACCCCACACTCCAGGTAGGCACATCACAGCTAACCTACAAATCCTTGTTGCCTTCCTCCAGGAGTCTGATGATGCACACCAGGGGGTGGACCAGGCGGTTGGCTCCGCCCACCGAGGAGCTCACAACTCTGGAGGCAGGAAGAAACCAGGCAGTTGAGTCCAGGAGGAGGAAGTGGAAGGAGTAACAACAGAGATTAGCCCAGGCAGGCCAAGAGTGAAGTTGAGTTAAGTGGAGGAGTTAAGAAAGTGAAAGTGAAAGCAGGAAAGTGGAGAAAGAGAAAAGCAAGTGAAGTGACAGAAGAGAAAGAAGCCTGAAGGGTCCAGCTTTGTGCAGGGCCAGATCAGCAAGGTCAGCGACGGCGGTGACTGTCTGGAGGGGGACCGATTGGAAGTTCCTGGAAGGACCCCGTTGGCTGTGTGCCCGGTGGTCTGGAGCAGTGTTCCGAAGGACAGTAAGCACCAGGGCAGGGGCCTCTCGGACCCCGGCAAGGCTAGGAGTCGCCAAATTTGCCGAATCCGTCAGTGACGGGGACGCAGATCCCCCAACAACCAAGTCCCGATTGAAGGCAACAGCCCAACCTGAAGCAGAGAGACACCGCCACCGCCACGGCACCAGTTTCTCAGGGCCAGCGCCTGCGGGCAAAGTGTAGAGCTCCTCCGGCCCAGATTGCAGTCGGGGAGCGGGTAACCGGAGGGAATCCACCGCTACCACAAGTCAAACAAAGGTGCAAGGAAGAGGGACATCACCGTCACCTACCGGGAGTGCAGGTGCAGCCGTCTGTGGGACCGTCCTACCAGCCGTTTGGTTTACCGTACAAACTGTGTCCGTGTGTCAGGCTGAGTGAGTACCACAGTGCCGCAAGGCACAGCGCTGCCCCCGCGTCCCTGCGCCCATCAGGCCCCGCACCCACTTCTCCACCACAGGGCCCCGGGATCACCACCCCTACCCACGGAGGGGCAACACAACACCTGGCTGCTCCGCATCACCATCCCCGGGAGCCCCGTACAGAGCAGCGGTGGTGAAATCACCACAACCGTGGGTGGCGTCACGGACAATAATCATCCCCACACCCAACAACCTCCCTTTCACTCACGGGCGAGGAGTGCCACTCGAGAAGCCCCCGGGATCCGGCTCACCGCTCGAGCCACCACTGAGCAGCCGCCGGACCCGAGCAGAAGGGGTGAGCGAAGTGTGCTGACACCCTCCTCCCCGCCCGCGACAACTTGGCGTCACGAACAGGATCTTACCGCTCTGTCGTCTGGTAGAGGTGCGCCTTGTTACCGCCGGAGGTATCCGGCAGGAAAATTTCAGAAGCCGCCATCTTTGGCGCGAAAAGTTCCCGCTCGAGCGTCTTCTCGAGCAGTAGAGTCGCGAAGGCCAAAACCCCGCCCCGAGAGAGGAGGGGCCGGAAAGAGCTAAGGGGGACGGAAACAAGATGTCTGCGCCCGACGGAGCCGCTGGAGGAGCGGTGGTTGCAGCCGCAGCGGCACCCGCGGATGGGAATGGGCCTGCCCAGGTCCCGGCCGTACCGGCGGGAGGTGCCGCGGCCCCTGCACTTGCTCAGGTCATGCCGTTTTCCTTGCCCTATGCGCCTGGAGCTGCCTGGATACCGCGGTATGACGGGAGACCGGATGCCCTACAGGCCTTCCGGAAAAAGCTTAATCCGTTGCTGGAGCTGTACCCCCTGACTGATAAGCAACGTGCAGCGATAGTGCTAGGCCAGTTAACCGGTGCGGCGGAGCAGGAGGGGGACCGGCTCTCTGTAGCCACCATCTTCGAGAAGCTACAGACTGCCTTCGAGACCCGGACTGAAGCTGAGCTGAGGATGCAGTTTTACCAGTGCCGGCAACGAGCTGGGGATAGCATTCGGGACTATGCTCTACGTCTGCAGACCGCCCTCCGCACGCTGAAGCGGGTGAACTCTATTAATGAGGCGGATAGCAACAAGATGTTAGTGGAGCAATTTGCGCAGGGGATGAGGTCCCCTGAGGATCGTAAACAACTCCGGCTGTGGGCCCTGGAACACCCTGATGTGGACTTTGCTGTGTTAAAGGAGCGGGCTATCAAGGCACTACAGCCCCCAGCTGCTGAAGTTCTGGAACCCGTCCCGTGGCCCGTCGAGACAGCTCCCGTTGTGGCGGCCCCAGCCAAACCAACCTCCTTAATACCTGCAGCCCCGAGCAGCACAGTGGAAGAACTGGCAGCCCAGGTCCGTCGCATGGACGGAGACCTTGCCAAGATCCTTGCTGCGCTACAACCTCTGACCAGATCTCAGCCTCCAGCGCAGATACAGCTTGCTGACAGTCCCGAAGATGTTCCCTGGATGCAGCGGAGAAGCGCTAACAACCCGCGGAGCAGACCCCAATCTGCTACAAGTGCCGTAAGTCGGGCCATTATTACCGACAGTGCCCGTTAAACGAGCAACCCCTGGGGCCCCGGGCCAATCCTCAGGAGTAGAACACCGTGGCCCCCCGGACTGGCGAGACCGATAGGGCGGGCCCCGATATATCATCCCCGTGGCTGTGGACGGCATACCAGTGATGGCTCTCTTGGATACTGGATCACAGGTAACTACCATACCGTACACGTTGTATCAGCAGTATTGGGCCACAGACGAGCTGGCGCCTCCAGACAATAGTATAAATTTGATTGCCGCTAATGGACTTCCATTGACCCAGGTGGGGTATAAACAAGTGGCTATGACAGTGGGGCAAGCTGAACTGCAACACCAGGGTATGATTGTGATCATGAATGAACCCAGTGATCATAACCCGAAAATAGTGCTGGGAACCAATGTGATGGAACACTGCATGGTTGATGTGTTGAACCTATTGTAACAGCTAGCCGCCACAGCGGCGGGGAGCCGGCAGAGGGCTGTGCAGCGGGAGATCCGCGCCCTGATGTACCGCCAGCATGTAAGCTCAACCGGAGGGGAGATTGGTGGAGTGAGAGTGATGGATGTTGCTCCATTGACTGTGCCCCCTAGGAGTGAGATGATGATTTGGTGTAGGGCAGCAGTAGGGCCTCAGGGGCGTGACTACCCTGCGATGATGGAGCCCATGCCTTCCGAGCACTGGCCCACTGTAGTAGCCGCCCGAGGGCTGGTAGATGTGAAGAAAGGGAGAGTGCCCGTGAGAGTGTTGAACTGTGGGGAGGAAGAAGTCAGGCTCCCCCTATATGCCACCATTGCCAAGCTGCTCACCCTGGACCCTCACACTATCCATGAAGCCAGTCCATCCACACTCCCACCTACCGTCAGCACTCCCCCACCCCAGGGGGACGCAAAGGAGTGGCACCAACAGTTACATGTAGGCACTGATGATACCCCTACACATCACAAGGCAGGGGTACACAGGGTGGTGCAGGAGTACGAGCAGGTTTTCAGTAAGCACCCCCTAGACTTTGGGCAGATCAAGGGGGTCCAACACCACATTCCCACGGGTGAACATCCCCCTATCAAAGAGAGGTATAGACCTATTCCCCCTGCACATTACCAGTGTGCCAAAGATATGTTGAGGAATATGAAGGAGGCAGGGGTTATTCGGGACAGCTGTAGTCCCTGGGCCGCTCCGTTGGTACTGGTCAAGAAGAAGGATGGTACCATGCGGATGTGTGTGGACTACCGGAAGATCAACCAGATAACCCATAAAGATGCCTATCCATTACCTCGTATTGAAGAGTCTTTGGCTGCACTAAGAACTGCAAACTACTTCTCGACCCTTGACCTCACCAGCGGATACTGGCAAGTGGCCGTGGCCCCAGAGGACCGGGAGAAGACCGCCTTCACCACCCCGATGGGGCTCTGCGAATTCAATAGCATGCCGTTTGGGCTGTGCAATGCCCCCGGGACCTTCCAACGGTTGATGGAGTGCTGTCTGGGACATTTAAACTTCGAGACCGTCCTGCTGTATTTGGATGATGTGATTGTTTATTCCCAGACGTATGAAGCCCATCTGGAGCACCTGGCCGAGGTGTTCGCGTCCCTTGCCAAGTACGGGATGAAGTTGAAGCCCTCAAAATGCCACCTGCTGAAACCCAGGGTGCAATATCTAGGGCATGTGGTGAGTGCGGATGGTGTCGCCCCCGACCCTGAGAAGATTACTGCCATCCAGAGCTGGCCGAGACCAACTACAGTGAGGGAAGTAAGGCAGTTTCTGGGTCTGGTAGGGTACTATCGGCGCTTTATAAAAGGGTACACGAAGATGGCTGCCCCCATGCAAGATCTCCTCGTGGGACAGACCAAAGGTGGTAGACCCATTGGAGCCCCACTGTCGTGGGAGGACAAACATGAGGAGTCCTTTTGCCAGTTGAAGGCGGCCTTGACCGGAGAAGAGGTCCTGGCGTACCCTGACTATGGGCGCCCGTTTATCCTCCACACGGACGCCAGTAACGTGGGGCTAGGAGCGGTCCTATCCCAGGTCCAAGATGGAAAGGAGAAGGTGATTGCCTATGCTAGCCGAAAACTCCGGCCGACCGAAAGGAACCCCGATAATTATAGCTCCTTCAAGCTTGAGCTATTAGCGTTGGTATGGGCTATCACGGAGCGGTTCCGCCACTACTTGGCGGCAGCAACCTTCACTGCGTTTACGGACAACAATCCGCTGACCCACCTGAACACGGCCAAGTTGGGCGCGCTGGAGCAGCGGTGGGTAGCTCGGCTAGCCAACTATGATTTCACCATAAAGTACCGAGCTGGTCGTGTCAACATAAATGCTGATGCCCTCTCCCGGATGCCCCATTTGTCGGAAGAGGGGTGCGAGGATGACGACCTCGAGGAGATCGAGTTGCCTGCGTTTCACCAGCCGCCTACTGAGAGGGTACAAGTATGCCAGCAGAGGGTAGATCTGGACCCGCGGCCCAGTCAAGAGTGGCAGGACGCCCAGGACCAAGCGCCGGCTGTCCGCCTTGTCAAGATTCTGGTGGAACAAGGCGCCATGGGAATAGACCCTGGCGCTCCAGCCGAAGCCCAACGCTTGTGGAAAGAACGAAAACGGCTCTACCTACACCAAGGGAGGCTGTACCGTGAGCTGATCAACCCAAAGACCCATGAGAAAATATGCCAGTTGATCGTTCCTCAAGCTGAGGTCGCTACTGTCCTGCGGGCATACCATGATGGTGCTGGCCACTTCGGGTGGAAAAAGCTGGAGATGCTGTTGAGGGAGCGGTTCTATTGGAGTGGGATGTGTGAATCAGTGGAAGCCTGGTGCCGAGAGTGCGGTCCTTGTACACTGAGGAGAAAGGACGAGACTAGCCAGAGGGCACCGTTACATCCCATCGTTACCCATCAGCCGCTGGAGCTGGTCGCCCTGGACCATGTCAAGCTCACCCCTAGCCGAAGTGGGTACACCTACGCATTGACCATGGTAGACCACTACTCAAGATTTATGGTGGTAGTCCCCGTTAAGGACCTAACTGGTCGAACCGCTGCTCGAGCGTTCCAGGCTTATTTCTGCCGACCCCATGGGTACCCCGAGAAGGTGCTGACTGACCAAGGCCCGGCATTTGAAGCAGAGGTGTTTCACGAATTCTGCCAGTTGTACGGCTGCAAGAAGATCCGGACCACTCCGTACCACGCCCAAACCAACGGCATGTGCGAGAAAATGAACCACTTGGTCCTGGGGCTCCTCAAGACGTTACCGCTGGAAGAACGGAACATGTGGCCGGAAAAGCTACCTGACTTGGTCGACATGTACAATAATATCCCGTCCAGCTCGACGAAATGCACCCCAGCGTATTTGATGAGGGCTCGGCCTGGCCGCCTGCCGGTGGATCTGGAGATGGGGTTGGAAGCTCCGGAAGCACTCCCTTCAACGGCGGAGTGGGAAAGTCAGAGGAGGGCACAGTACCGGCAAATCCAGGAGTATGTGGAGAAAAACCTCAGTCGAAGTCGAGAACAGCAAGAGCACCGGTTCAACCAGAAGGCGCCCGCAGGTCCTTTCCAGCCAGGAGATGTGGTGCTGAAACGGAAGAGAAAAGCCCACAAGCTGGATGATCAGTGGGAGCAAGTCCCTTATGTCATACAACCCACAGAATGGGGAGATGGGAAAACCTACCAGATCAGTCGTGACCAAGGGGGCACCCTAGCCACAGTTTCCCGGGACCATCTAAAAAAATGCCCCCCAGCGCTGAAGGCAGAGGCTGAAGTACCGGTTCCTCCACCAGTGGAGAAGGCAGCAGAGGTAATCCACACTGTAATGGGTGACTTCCCAGCAAACTGGCCTACACAGAACGGCGCGGTGATTCTTCCAGTGATACTGTTCCCACAACCCGTGGATGAAGAAGTAGTGGAAGCAGTTAACCGTGAGCCAGAACCAGTGCCAGTGCCCAGGGATGAAACTGTACCCAGCCCCCCTGCACCTCCGCCTGCTCCACACTATAGCAACAACCAAGTCCCGATTGAAGGCAACAGCCCAACCTGAAGCAGAGAGACACCGCCACCGCCACGGCACCAGTTTCTCAGGGCCAGCGCCTGCGGGCAAAGTGTAGAGCTCCTCCGGCCCAGATTGCAGTCGGGGAGCGGGTAACCGGAGGGAATCCACCGCTACCACAAGTCAAACAAAGGTGCAAGGAAGAGGGACATCACCGTCACCTACCGGGAGTGCAGGTGCAGCCGTCTGTGGGACCGTCCTACCAGCCGTTTGGTTTACCGTACAAACTGTGTCCGTGTGTCAGGCTGAGTGAGTACCACAGTGCCGCAAGGCACAGCGCTGCCCCCGCGTCCCTGCGCCCATCAGGCCCCGCACCCACTTCTCCACCACAGGGCCCCGGGATCACCACCCCTACCCACGGAGGGGCAACACAACACCTGGCTGCTCCGCATCACCATCCCCGGGAGCCCCGTACAGAGCAGCGGTGGTGAAATCACCACAACCGTGGGTGGCGTCACGGACAATAATCATCCCCACACCCAACAACCTCCCTTTCACTCACGGGCGAGGAGTGCCGCTCGAGAAGCCCCCGGGATCCGGCTCACCGCTCGAGCCACCACTGAGCAGCCGCCGGACCCGAGCAAAAGGGGTGAGCGAAGTGTGCTGACACCCTCCTCCCCGCCCGCGACACATACACATTACTGGGGTCAGTGGACCATACGCATTACTGGGGTCCATGGGAGCATACACAATACTGTGGCCAGTAGGGGGCACAAGCATTACTGGGAGACGCTGGGAGCCTGGTGGGCATACACATTCTGGGGGTTGTAGGGGGCCTGTGGGGCATACATACTGGCCCTGGGGATGCTGGGGGTCTGTGGGCATACATACTGGCTCTGGGGACTGGTGGGGTATACATACTCACACTGAGGACCTGTGGAGCATACATACTGGCCCTGAAGGCCTATTGGGCATACATACTAGACCTGGAGGCCTGTGGAGTATACATACTAGCCCTGGGGATGCTGAGGGCCTGTGGAGCATAGATACTGTCACTGGGGACCTGTGGGGCATACATACTGGCACTCAGGATGCTGGTGGTCTGTGGGACATACATACTGGCTCACAGACCCCCTGTGTGGGGCTGGGGGGCATACACATTCTGTGAGATGTTGGCGGCCTGTGGGGCATACATACTGGCCCTGGGGATGTTGGAGGTCTGTGGGGCATACATACTGGCCAAGGGGACCGGTGGGGCATACATACTGGCACTAGGGACCTGTGGAGCATACATACATACTAACACTGGAGATGCTGAGGGCCTCTGGGACACATATACTGACCCTTGGGGCCTGTGATGCATACATACTGGCACTGGAGAGAGACCTGTGGAGAATACATACTGGCCCTGGGGATGCTGTGGGCCTGTGGGGCATACATACTGGCCCTGGGTGCCTATTGGGCATTTCTACTAGACCTCGAGGCTTGTGGGACATACTAGCCCTAGGGAAGCTGAGGGCCTGTGGAACATACATACTGGCTCTGGGGGCATGTGGAGCATACATACTGGCCCTGGGGATGCTGGGGGCCTATGGGACATACATACTGACCCTGGAGCCCTTTAGGGCATATATACTGGCCCTGAGGATACTGGAAGCCTGTGGGGCATACATATTTACCCTGGGGGCCTGTAGAGCTTACATACTGGGGAGCTGTGGGGCATACATACTGGCCCTGGGGATGATGGGGACCTCTGGTGCCTACATACTGGTTCTGGGAATGCTGGGGGCATACCTACTGGTCCTGGGAATGCTGGAGGCCTGTGGGGTATACATACTGGCTCTGGGGAGCTGTGGGGCATACATACTGCCCCTGGGGGCCTTTGGGGCATACATACTAGCCCTGGGAACACTGGGGGCATATGCAGGTTGCTCTGGAGGATGCTGAGGGCGCACGCTGGCAGTACTGGAGAACGCTGAGGGCAACCTCTTCATCTGTGGGATAGAAGCACATTGTGCATTAACTCCGCACACAGATGAAACCCTGTCTGCAAAGGATGGACACTGCTGAGGGCGCGTACTCGGCCAGTTTAAGGAGCCGACAGCCAGCAAAGTGCGGTTGCCTGCTGGAGCACTGTCTGTGGTCCCCGGACGTCTGCCCAGGAGTCGCAGGAAAGCAAGTGATGACCTGTTTCTGATGACCATGTGTGCCTCCCCCCCCCTGCTGTCCAGGGCCCCGGCAGTTACCCAGGTGCGATGTGTGCTGTCGCCAGCCCTGGTGGGGTAGGTGCTAATGTTACTGAAAACTCTACTGAAGAAACACTGACTCGTCCTATCCAAAGACAACTGACAACTTCTGAACAGGCTACCCGACTCTCTTTCTTTGGCAGCCACACAGCAGTACGACTTGAAGATTTGTAGATGTGGCCCAGAAAGAGCATATGCAGGGCCGGTTCCAGGTTTTTGTGGGCCCCGGGCAGAAGAGTTTCAGTGGCCCCATCCACACGCAGACACGCACATACAGACACGTACACACACACATACAGGCACACGCACATATACATATTTGAAGACAAACTCACAAAAATACTTATAAACAGACAAATCCTATACACTGACATACATAGATACACATCATACATGCATACAGACACATTCCCGCTTGTCTCCATCCAGCTCCTCCTGGACATATGGCTGTGCTGCATGATGGTCCTCACTAACAGACATAGCCGCGGCAAGGGCACAGTGACACTGCTGTATATACATCACAGGAGGGGCAGGGGGTATAGACATTACTAGGGTGGGTTGCACATACGGCTCTGGGGGGCTGCACACATGGCTATGTGGGGGGGCCGCATGCACAGCTCTGATGCATACATACACACTCACACAGCTCTGCTACACACACCACTTGATAGCACTGTTGCACATGTGGCGCCCCTGACCTGGTCAGGCACCACTGAGTACTGCACCCATGCTGGGGACAGTACAATACAGGTAATCCAGAAGGCTGACCGAGGTGTGACTACACAGGCGCATAGTGATCAGGTCTCACACATGTACCTTTGAGAGGACCCCTGGGGATCCCAGGAGGGGGCAAAGCCTTCACCTCCACTGGAATAGTGGAGGGGGTAAAAAGCCTCCATCTCCACTCAAGGGGTGTGGTGGAGAGCCTGGTTGCTAGGTGGCGTAGGCAAGAACAGGAGAGGAGGAGCAGTGAGCCAGTTCAGTGTGCAGTTCAGGGGGAGCAGACGTCAGGAGCAGACCCCTGGGGCTGTGGCAGTCTGACAGCGTCCGCGCAGTGGCTACCGACGGGGGAGAACGGTCACCTAGTAGTGCTACCCGAAATCCATCTTCAGCTAAAGAGAGAGCAACGGAGTGGGAAGTAAGGAGACTGCTAGGGAGTTACCGGGCCCAAACGGGTAGTAGGTCCCAGTGCAGGGATAGATCCACCTTTCCTTGCCAAACCTGCTTGAGGGGGCACTTTACACCCCCAAGAACACACTAAAAAGTCCGCAGCCACGTCGCCACAGTTAGGGCCCATAGTTCACAGGAGGCAAGCAGCCGGAGTGTCCTGGTCCAGGCTACAAGCAAACGGACAAAACGAAGGGGAGAGAGGCTTCAGCAACTTCCCTGGGTGACCCCCATAGGGACTAAAAGTCGGGGTTACCCCAAAACGCAAAGGGCTAAGGAAGGCGAGTCGGTAGTCACCCTCATCAGTCAGCCTGAAGGACACCTGGTTCCAGCCTGGTTCATCCCAGCTACGCCCAGGTTACTCACTCTGCCACCTTCTGTGAGTAAAACCCCTGAAAGACATTCTGCTTGTGTGGAGTTATTCTGCGCCTTGTGGTTCTACACACCTACACGGGGCCCTGGGGCTTGCCTCACTCTCAGGAGGCTACTACAACCGACTGCACCCACCATCAGCCCCAGGCATCCCTTAATCTGCAGTGGCGGTCCCCACTGACCGCAATTCTGAGAGTGGCGTCACGACAAATAGAAGATTTCCTACCGGTGACAAAGATCCAGCCGAGTGGAGTCCCTGAAGGTAATGCACCGACACAGCACTTGTGGGGCTTCACATCTGGCGTCACGAACAGGATAAGGACTAGACCTGTTCAGACAGGTGACCATGTGCCTGGGCGGTCCGCTTGAAAAATTGGAAGCGCCGCCATATTGCCACCATGAAAAGCGCGCTGAAAAACAACAGCAGCCCGCGCTGGGAGAAGTTACCGCCCACGAAGAGGTGTGGCTACCCAGAGATCCCCTGCAGAGTCCTGACCTCGCCAGTGAAGAGAGCGGAGGCGTTCAGAGACGTCGGGACAGAAAGGGAGCCAGAAGCCTGCTGTTAGAGGAAATGGCGTCTGAACACAGAGACCCAGAGCCAGGCTCCACTGCCTGGTGGTGTCGGGAGCTTGCCGAGTTCTGCGATCAACTGGAGGCCAGGGTCGGAAGGCAGATCAGAGAGGGACGTGCGGAGTTTCTGGAAATGACTGCGGCGGTTCAAGCCTATGAGGGGAGAGCCGCGCGCCGAGTGCCAGACCGGGCGGTGACGACTCAGACCCCGATGCTGCCAACGATGGGTGAGTCCAGTGTTGCCCCTGCCAGCGCGAGTGCCCCGATCCCTGCTGCCATGCCCGCGGTCCCGGAAGAGGCGTCCGGCGCGGCGACGCTGAAGCAGGCCGCAGCCACGCCAGGTGCAGCCCGCCAAGCCCAGGCCGCCGCAGCGATGCCCTGCTCGGCCCACCGAGACCCGGTCCCTGCAGCAACGCCCAGTCCGGCCCGTAAAGATCCGGCTGCCGCCGCGACCCTTATCCACGCCGCAGGTGTGACGCTGACCCAGGCCGCCGCCATGCTAGGCCCGGCCCGCCAAGCCCAGACCACGGCAGCAACGCCCAGCCCGGCCCGCCAAGAACCGGCCATAGTAGCGAAGCCCGCTAAGACGCCAGCTGCAACAGCGACGCTGATCCAGGCCGCCGCCATGCAGGGCGCGGCCCGCCAAGACCAGGCCGCCGCCATGCAGGGCGCGGCCCGCCAAGACCAGGCCGCCGCCATGCAGGGCGCGGCCCGCCAAGAAAAGACAGACGTACCATTGTTTACCCCGGCCTGCAAGGCCAGAGCAGACACCGCTCCCCAGTCTAAGGAAGTCCCTGCTAGGAAGTCCCTGATAGGTGCGGACCCCGAATACTGGAAGCTGAAGGCTGACCTGGAGGCCAAGTTCCCACAGGAGATGGTGGACCGGTATCTGCTCCCTCCGCATACCCCCAAGGCGACTCCTGCAGCGACCACGCCAAAGAGTCCCCCGCCCGGGCCTGCTGATGAAAGTCCATCCCCAGCACTGCCACGACAGGAGTGTTCAGAAGAACTAAGGGGGAGGGGAGGCCAGAAGGCTGAGGGGCTGACTCCGGAGCCATCAGCAGTGGATTCATACCCCGAGCCAGAGATGTTGCCCTACTCCCGCTGGGACGAAGAAGACCCGATACCCTCTGCTGAAGAAGATCTGCCCAAAAGCCTCACCTGGGAGCTTGTGAGCTGTACCTCGCAGAATCCAGTCCGCAAGACACGGCGCCGTAGCAGAACCAAGTTCGCCCCTGCACCACAGTCTCCAGAGCAGAAAGATGAAATAACGGCCAGAGACTTAGAGGAGAAACAGTTCCTGAGAAGGGCCAAAGCCCAGGTCAGAGGACCCCTTTGTCGAGGAGTAGTAGAAGATTTCAGCCTAAAATCAGGATACGGCTTTATAGTTGCACCTGGTATGAAGGTCGGCATCTTTGTCAATAGAAGAGACGTGAGAGCCCATTTGCCCAGAGGACATCCTGGAAGAAACCTACGGATGGGAGACACAGTGGAGTTTACAATGCATCAAGGAGAAAGAGGCTGGTATGCACTAGATGTTACACCATGTCCTAAAGAAAAAGAAACAGACAAAGAACCCACTGATGAGACCACCACGGATGATGAAAAAGATCGAGAAACCAACAGGTGCCGCAGCCCTACAGGCCCAAGCCCTGGTATGGAGGAGTAGAGGAAAGTAAAGTAAAGTACAGCAAGTTACCAGTTTGACAAGTTTTGACAAGTTTGCAACGTTGATGTTTAAGTATGTGCCCACATAAACTAATGTGAGAAATGAACCTTAAGGCTATGAACTGGCTATAGCCACAAACTCTCGCAGTGTAAATAGTTACACCAGAGGGTACCACCACCAGAGCCAGCCTGTTTAGGGGCCTGGCTCGCCTGCAACCAGGGAGCACGTCCATTATGGGGCCTTGGCTTACCTGCAACCAGAGAGCATGCCTGTTTATGGGGCCTGGCTCTCCACCACAAAGAGGGTACCTGGTCAGCACCAACTGTAGAGGCCGCCTCTACATCCTGCCAGAAGAGGCTGAAGGCGCGGATCCACCAGGCCAGGTATACCCTGAAAACCACCAGACCCTGGAAGCCGCCTCTACATCCTGCCAGAAGTGGCTGAAGGCGCGGCCAACGGGAGAGGCAGATTGGAGGAAAGGTCTGGAGAAGTAGATGGCCCAGATCTGGTTACCAAAAGGACCGGTGACCTGCCTCCTGAAAGGGTTTGGGTGGGTTAACGGACTTGTGGGTGGAGGGTGGTGATGTATGGTACCTGGTGGTTTTAAATGTTTTACCATGTTTTAATGTTTTATGCATTTTAAAATGTTGTCTTGCAGCCCGAGGACGTGCTGGTGATAACTAAGGGGGAATGTGGCGCCCCTGACCTGGTCAGGCACCACTGAGTACTGCACCCATGCTGGGGACAGTACAATACAGGTAATCCAGAAGGCTGACCGAGGTGTGACTACACAGGCGCATAGTGATCAGGTCTCACACATGTACCTTTGAGAGGACCCCTGGGGATCCCAGGAGGGGGCAAAGCCTTCACCTCCACTGGAATAGTGGAGGGGGTAAAAAGCCTCCATCTCCACTCAAGGGGTGTGGTGGAGAGCCTGGTTGCTAGGTGGCGTAGGCAAGAACAGGAGAGGAGGAGCAGTGAGCCAGTTCAGTGTGCAGTTCAGGGGGAGCAGACGTCAGGAGCAGACCCCTGGGGCTGTGGCAGTCTGACAGCGTCCGCGCAGTGGCTACCGACGGGGGAGAACGGTCACCTAGTAGTGCTACCCGAAATCCATCTTCAGCTAAAGAGAGAGCAACGGAGTGGGAAGTAAGGAGACTGCTAGGGAGTTACCGGGCCCAAACGGGTAGTAGGTCCCAGTGCAGGGATAGATCCACCTTTCCTTGCCAAACCTGCTTGAGGGGGCACTTTACACCCCCAAGAACACACTAAAAAGTCCGCAGCCACGTCGCCACAGTTAGGGCCCATAGTTCACAGGAGGCAAGCAGCCGGAGTGTCCTGGTCCAGGCTACAAGCAAACGGACAAAACGAAGGGGAGAGAGGCTTCAGCAACTTCCCTGGGTGACCCCCATAGGGACTAAAAGTCGGGGTTACCCCAAAACGCAAAGGGCTAAGGAAGGCGAGTCGGTAGTCACCCTCATCAGTCAGCCTGAAGGACACCTGGTTCCAGCCTGGTTCATCCCAGCTACGCCCGGGTTACTCACTCTGCCACCTTCTGTGAGTAAAACCCCTGAAAGACATTCTGCTTGTGTGGAGTTATTCTGCGCCTTGTGGTTCTACACACCTACACGGGGCCCTGGGGCTTGCCTCACTCTCAGGAGGCTACTACAACCGACTGCACCCACCATCAGCCCCAGGCATCCCTTAATCTGCAGTGGCGGTCCCCACTGACCGCAATTCTGAGAGTGGCGTCACGACAAATAGAAGATTTCCTACCGGTGACAAAGATCCAGCCGAGTGGAGTCCCTGAAGGTAATGCACCGACACAGCACTTGTGGGGCTTCACACACACATCTCTGCTGCATATGTACAGACACAAACAAACACACAGCTCTGCTGCATATATACACATCACTGCTGACCGAAGACTATATATACACACAGCTTTGCTGCACACATCTCTGCTACGCTGCCCAAACAGCGCAGTCATAAAGCTCTGCTGCCCAAAGTAAACACACACTCTGCTGCCCAAAGAGTATATACACACAGCTCTGCTGCAGACACATACTCGGCTCTCCTGCACCCAGACACACACTCGGCTCTGCTTCACCCACACACACACGGCTCTGCTTCACCCAGACACCCACTCGGCTCTGCTTCACCCAGACACCCACTCGGCTCTGCTTAACCCGGACACCCACTCGGCTCTGCTTCACCCAGACACCCACTCGGCTCTGCTTCACCCAGACACCCACTCGGCTCTGCTTCACCCAGACACCCACTCGGCTCTGCTTCACCCAGACACCCACTCGGTTCTGCTTCACCCAGACACCCACTCGGCTCTGCTTCACCCAGACACCCACTCGGCTCTGCTTCACCCGGACAGCCACTCGGCTCTGCTTCACCCGGACACCCACTCGGCTCTGCTTCACCCAGACACCCACTCGGCTCTTAAGCCAAAATAGGAAATAGAACTCCATATCAACCACCATAAATCATGGCAACCTCACCATATCAAAACCTAAGAACCAAAAATTTGAGTTTGCACAACCATCATATAAATCATCAACAGAAATTCTGCATATATTAGATATCTTTATTACATCATAAGTACAAAAATAAAGTGCTGGTACCCACAGACATTAAAATTCCCTACCCCATAAAAACATCCTAAAACAAAAACTGGTGCAGTGTGGAACAATACTTATAATTAATCAATGAAAGAGTTAAATATTACACATTTGAGAGCTCTGGGGATAACCATAATCAACCATATAGCATATTTGCTGGTCCAAATCACTCCATAAGTAATATAAAGTGCATAGTGCAAAGGAGGTATAGGATGGCTGGCTCGGTATAATTAAAGGCACAGGGGGAACAGTATCATCACCTGTCCTGAACACACATAATATGCATATATACCTCTTCAATAAGGTTTATGAAGGGAACACCGAGGTCAGATTTTACAGTCAGCCACCTATAATCCAGCAGGTGAATTTGGAACCAGGACCCAGAGATCAGACCACACTGCCCAGCACCTCGACGCGTTTCGCTTCCGCTTCGTCAGGAGGTGCTGGGGCAGTCTAATGGTCATTCTTATATAGTGCAAAGCCCACCTGATGTTTTCCATGGCGCGCGCCGCAGGCCGGAAGCCGCGTCATCCATCGCAGCCGGCGTCCCGGAAGACGCTGTGCGCATGCACAGTAAGCGTCTCTCAATTGGGCACCGGCCAGGGAGGGGAGGCGGCCACCACCCTGCAACGCGCGCACTGACGTCAGTCCGGCCAGCAGCCATGTTAGGAGAGGGCACAGGTAATGGCAGAATACATAGTATTATTTCAAAACAGCCTGGTATACAAATTAAAGAAGCGGACATATATTATATATGAATGGATCCTAAATACATCATGGTAAAAGTATATAGAATATAAATCCATGCATAACGCAGTATGCCATCCCATATATGGGCAGGCAATTACTCAATGCTGACCTCTAGAGGGTGATTCCTCATAAATACCATTGATGAATACAAGATCCAGCACTAATTTCATTGGATTATACAACATATTCAATATCAACATTTCAGACAATAAGATGGTTATTAGATGTTATTCATCCCAAGTGGGGAACTTCCAAATTATTGTTCATGATCCGTACGACAATTCATACAGTAAAAGATCCATTTCATCCGCCGAAATTCATTAGATGTATTATGCAGCCAGGAACTCTATGTTGAAGTGAATAAAAAACGAATGACCTAAAAACACAAAAAGGTGAGTAAGTCGGTTGGCAGCTAAATCAAATATCCAAGCAAAAGCTACCACAGTCCTCAGTACATCTCAACAAACCCCGAGTTACACATCTTGATCAAAAGGATCATCCACAGAGACGGAGAGAAGGTGGCGAAACAAAACCCCCCCCAGAGAGTAACACCGGAAAGTCAAGGGGATCATCAACAGGATTCACAAAAAGGGTTTGAAGGAAATAAGGTCATTCAAACCCTTTGGTTTCTCTGTCTCTAACGTGGTGATCCACCTGACCTCCTTTTGGGCCAAAATCTTCTTAGGGTCACCACCCCTAGGACTCAGGTACACCCTATCTATACCTCGAAATTTGAGCAGGCGCCAATTACAATTGTGTCTATCTCGAAAGTGCCTTGGAATGTTTTTCATTAAATCCAGTTCCTCAGTCTTCACAGTCCTAGCCGCCTTCTTAATATCTCTGATGTGTTCGAGAATTCTTACTCTGAACTCACGGGAGGTCAGGCCCACGTAAATGAGCCCACATGGGCATATAGCCCAATAAACCACATGAGTTGTTCTACAGTTAATATTGTGAACGATCTTAAATTCTTTATCATGACCCGAGTTATGAAAAGTGAATACTCTTTCCATTTATGAGCAGGCCCCACAGTCCCCACAATAGGAGGAACCCCACCTTGGTCCCCGTGATTTCTCCAAGAAATTAGAGGGAGGTGGTGTGTAGTGGCTTCTCACCATCATTTCTTTTAGAGTTTTCGACCTCCGTGGTGTTATGGAAGGCCTATCTGTAAGAGCAGATCTAAGATCACTATCCGATAATAATATAGGCCAATACCGGCCAATCACCTCCCTCATCTCACGCCATTGAGAGTGATAAGGCGTGATGAGCCTCACTTGGTCATCAGATGTCTTAACAGCCGATCTAAGAAGATTTTCTCTAGGTGTGGCCCTGGCCCTATCGTAACCACGCTGAATTACATCATCTGCATAATGTCTATTCTTAAATCTTCTTTTCAGTTCTAAAGCCTGTTCCTCAAAAAGATTAATGTCTGAACATATCCGTCGGGCCCTGAGGAACTGACCTGTTGGGACTGATTTTATGACCTGTGGTGGATGGGATGATTTGGCACACAACAGAGAGTTGACGGCAGTGTTTTTTCTATAGATGTCTGTCTTGATGGAACCACACTCGCTCCTCATGACCTTGATGTCCAAAAACTCAATAATGTCCGTGCTGCAATGATGGGTCAGATGGATATTAGAGGCATTATTATTCAATGATGACAAAAACAAATCAAGTCTCTCCCGCTCACCCTGCCAGATCGCAAAGATGTCATCAATATACCTCACCCACAAAATCACTGTTCCATCATCATCCTCAGGGAATTGAATTTGGCGCTCCCAATATCCCAGGAAGAGGCACGCATAAGAGGGCGCACAAGACGCCCCCATAGCAGTGCCCCTTTCCTGGAGATAATACCGCCCCCTGAAGAGAAAATAATTGTGGGTGAGGATAAATCTGAGCAGAGTGAGCAGGAGATTGACCAGCCCCCCATCCAGGGAGGTAGTACCCAGAAAGAACTCCACTGCCCTTAGTCCGTCTGCATGAGATATAGATGTATATAAAGATTCCACATCTGCAGTTAGCATTATGGTATTTTCATCAAGATGTAACTCCTGCAGACGGACCAAGAAATCAGTGGAGTCTCTGATGTATGAAGGGAGATCAAACATCAGGGGCTTCAAATAATGATCCAAAAAGTTGCAAACAGGCTCACAAAGACCATTGATGCCCGAAACAATTGGTCTGCCCGGGGGATTCAATATGTCCTTGTGAACCTTTGGTAAAAAATACAAGGTTGGCGTTGTAGGAAACTGCTTGACCAAGCCCTCAAAAACCGACTGCGGTATAATGTTTTCATTAAATGCCCTCCTAAGTATCCTCTCAAGTTCACCCTGAAATACTGTTGTCGAATTCCTTTCCAACTTACGATAACAGTCACGGTTATTCAGCTGTTTAAATGCCTCATGTTCGTATTTCTCCGTTGGCCAAATCACCACATTTCCCCCCTTGTCGGCCTGTTTCACCACGATGTCTTTCATCTTAGCCAATTCATCAATTGCCCTCCTCTGTCTTAAACTTAGATTGTCATGTGATCTTTTTTCAGGAATTTTACGTAAATCCTGAATGACCAATCTGGTGAAAAGATCAACCGTGGGACAGGACGACAAGGGGGGAAAAGAGGCAGACTTTTTTTACAGGACTGTGGGAACTTAGATACATCCGGTTCCTCCTGCTCGGCCAATAGGGACTCTAAGAGACAGACAATTTCTCTGTCCTGTGCTGACATGTTAGTTAAATCTTCCCCATCCCTATTCTTGGCAAAAAACTTTTTAAATAAAAGTTTTCGACTAAACAGCTGAACATCCTTAATAGCCGTGAACTGGTCATATTTCGCCACGGGTGAAAACGACAGACCCAGCTGCAAAACCTCAAGTTGTGCCTGAGTTAAAGTCCTATCAGAAAGATTAATTACCTTTAAGTTATCTTTCGGACCATGATCCTTATTGCCACCAGTTGGGTAGTTTGCTCTTTTTCTGGCGGAGTTGCGTGTCATTACTCCACCCATCACAGGTCTGTCAGGATTATCACCAGATTGCCCATGGTCTGAACTTAAATGAGGGCTTCTTGAGCGATCCTCAGAAGAAAAAGAGCCGTTTCTGTACCGGGATCTAGACCTAGATCTTGTACCAAAGCGGTTCGCAGTGTGCCATCGGAACACGTTATTAGTCTCATGGTCATTAATGTCCCGCTGGAATTTCTTGAGTTTAAGTTGTTTAATATCAGTTTCCCACTGCGCACTCTCCTTCTGTATCTCCCTCTCAAGGACATCAATCATCTCTTTAGACATTTTGGTTTTAATTTCAGCATTCATTTGCTCGATTTCAGTTTCAAGGGACTCAATTCTCTTTCTGTCAAGGCCTATGAGAAGTTCGAGCATGGTACGGGAACATAGGCCACAGGCTTCCTCCCACCTCTTTTTAAATATTTCATCAGATATCTCAAAGGAGGGAAAGACCTGGACCCTCAGGCCCCTAGGGGTAATCCCCCGAGAAAGGTATTGTTCAAGGGAGGCCTTGTTCCACCAGGTCCTCATCCGCCTCTTCAAGAGATCCTTAAATTTATTCTGTAACTCACGGTTTGATGATGAAGACTGAACAGAGCCCTGATTGGAGCTGCCACCGAATATCTCACCGATCTGTGAGGCCCAGCAACCATCACGACTTTTATAGTCCATTATTGGGTCTAAATCCGAAACAAAAAGAATATTAAGCCAAAATAGGAAATAGAACTCCATATCAACCACCATAAATCATGGCAACCTCACCATATCAAAACCTAAGAACCAAAAATTTGAGTTTGCACAACCATCATATAAATCATCAACAGAAATTCTGCATATATTAGATATCTTTATTACATCATAAGTACAAAAATAAAGTGCTGGTACCCACAGACATTAAAATTCCCTACCCCATAAAAACATCCTAAAACAAAAACTGGTGCAGTGTGGAACAATACTTATAATTAATCAATGAAAGAGTTAAATATTTAACTCTTTCATTGATTAATTATAAGTATTGTTCCACACTGCACCAGTTTTTGTTTTAGGATGTTTTTATGGGGTAGGGAATTTTAATGTCTGTGGGTACCAGCACTTTATTTTTGTACTTATGATGTAATAAAGATATCTAATATATGCAGAATTTCTGTTGATGATTTATATGATGGTTGTGCAAACTCAAATTTTTGGTTCTTACCCACTCGGCTCTGCTTCACCCAGACACCCACTCGGCTCTGCTTCACCCAGACACCCACTCGGCTCTGCTTCACCCAGACACCCACTCGGCTCTGCTTCACCCAGACACCCACTCGGCTCTGCTTCACCCAGACACCCACTCGGCTCTGCTTCACCCAGACACCCACTCGGCTCTGCTTCACCCAGACAGCCACTCGGCTCTGCTTCACCCAGACAGCCACTCGGCTCTGCTTCTCCCAGACAGCCACTCGGCTCTGCTTCACCGAGACAGCCACTCGGCTTGGCTCTGCTTCACCCAGACACCTACTCGGCTCTGCTTCACCCGGACACACACTTAGTGTTGTAGTTATCTTTTAATGCAAGGGATTTTAGATTATAATGGGACATGATCTGAGACATGTGCAAACGTGGCTCTGGGGGCCCCACACACAGCTCTGGGGGACAGCACATAGTTGGGGGCCAGGACATACATCTCTGGGGGGGAGGGGGAGCCAGGACATACATCTCCTGGGGGGGAAAAGCCCATGCAGCTCATTGGGGCCTATAAATCGGGGGCGGGGAGGGTTGTAGAACATACCACTCAAATCACTGTGGAGAGGGGGCCCACACAGCGCTGGAGGGCAGCGTTGTGCTGGGGGTCGCTGGCTGGCACTGTTCCTTGTCTTCATCTGTGGGACAGTGACTGGAGCAGGACGCTGCGCGATAGCTCCGCTCACAGATGAAGTTCAGACAAGGAGTTTACAGGGAACACTGGACAGCGTGCCTTAAAGGGACAGCACCCGCAGTTTCCTGCAGAGGACTGCGGTTCCCAGAACTCGCGAATGGGCCCCCCCGGCTGTAAAGGGCCCCGGCATTTGCCCGGGTATGCCGGGTGGTGACGCCGGCCCTGAGCATATGCTATAATGGATGGCAAGCGCTGCATCAAGTGGTCTCTCCTTCTCTTCCCCAACATCACACACAGTGCAGTCCTCAGAGGTGGCACCCCATTTACCCTTGTTTTCCCCCACGTCACAACTCTCCAACCGCTCAACTGACTGTGGAGAACAACAGATGGGCGAAACTGCAGAACTGTTCACACATTCTATTCCATGGGCATGAGGGGTCAGCTCCAAAGTTTCCCAAACTCAAGAGGAGGAAAGCATCTGCACCAATTCTAGAATGCTATATTTGAAGGCTTATAGATGCTGACCCTATTTTATATGGGGAAATAATCTGCTAACAGGTTCCCTTTAACTGTAATGCTGACTGTTATTTAAATACAATTACATCTACTGCCAATAACCACCAGATGGCACCATATGCCTATTTTTTTCTTATAGGAAACTGCTATGGTCTTACAAAAAAATAACAACAAAAAACATTTGAGTCCATATATGTAAAAGCAGCTGACTTGTTGCAGATTTGTGGGGGTGGGGGAGGTTTCTTGGTTAATTTAATCTAACTTTAGTTGCCAACAGTGTAAAGTACATTAGCACATTTCTATATGAATCCCATTGATGGAAAATATGCTGAGAATATATTTTTGTTTTTATATTTTCTGACCATTGTTCATAATTCCCTTTTTGCATTACTTACTAAGATAAGTGAAGCACTTGCAGCCGGCCATCTAAAGTTAGGTCCAGAAATATTTGGACAGTGGGCAAATCTTCATGATTCATTACTTTGTAGAGAATCCTTTGCAGGTAACGGCTGCCTGAAATCTGGAAGCCATGGATATCACCAAACGCTGGGCTTCCTACTTAAGGCCCCGTTACACGCAACGACGTATCTAACGATATATCGCCGGGGTCACGGATTCCGTGACGCACATCCGGCATCGTTAGCGACAGCGTTGCGTTTGACACCAACGAACGGCCATTAACGATCAAAAATATTCACCTTATCGTTGATCGTTGACACGTCGTTCATTTTCAAAAAATAGTTGATTGTTGCAGGACGGAGGTTGTTCGTCGTTCCCGAGGCAGCACACATCGCTACGTGTGACACCGCGGGAACGACGAACTACAGCTTACCTGCGGCCGCCGGCAATGAGGAAGGAAGGAGGTGGGCGGGATATTATGGCAACTAATCTCCGCCCTCTGCTTCTATTGGGCGGCCGCTTAGTGACGCCGCTGTGACGCCGCACGAACCGCCCTCTTAGAAAGGAGGTGGTTCGCCGGCAACAGTGACATCGCTAGGCAGGTAAGTCCGTGTGTCGGCTCCTAATGATTTTGTGCGCCACGGGCAGCGATTTCCCCGTGACGCACAAACGACGGGGGCGGGTGCTTTCACCAGCGATATCGCTAGTGTATCGCTGCGTATAAAGCCCCCTTTAGTCAGGATTTGATGGCCTTGTCTTCAGCTGCCTTCAGTTGTTGCCTGTTTTGGGGTCTTTCTGCCTTGAGATTTGTCTTAAAGAAGTTATCCACTACCTTAACTCATTTCATTTTTTATTCATAAGTTGTGCTATTATGTGCCACCATATGGATCCATACTCTAATTATAGTAATATAAACTTTTTTCATGCAGATAGCATCACTTGGTGTCTTTATTTCTGATGTTTACATCCATTCCTTCCTCTTACCTGGCTTACTGTGCTGTTTTACTACAAGTTCCATAATGCAATGCAGTAGTCTGAGATACAGCACTTACCATGCCCCTTCTCTTCTCCACCCTGTGCTGACACTACCAAATGTAGTTCCAGCATTTGCCAGATGGCCAGTACAGCCCTGTCACTGTGTTTGCTATGCAAATTTCAACATTTTTCAGCTGTTCATGTCAGTGATTGCATTACCTAAACCCTTTGCTAGTTAAGTGCTGCGATCTGCATTTCAAAGTAAAGATGTCAGCCCCTGCTGTTACTGCTGAATGAAACTGTCAGCTCAGCTTGTGAAGCAGACTAATTGTGATTTACTCCAAAACATCTACACCCACTATCAGGAGCCCAGTGACAACTTCCTTTCATTAATTTTGATTTCTGTGACAGAGAGGAAGTAGCGGACAATACAGGAGAAGAAGAAGAATCTGCATAACAATCCAGTACTATGTGAGCCTCATGAGATGCACTCATAGAAACTATACATTTAATACAAATATATTAAAAAAAATATTTTCAAGAGCTATGATATATGACAAGTTGGCAAAAAAGGTAAGAGAAAACCCCTTAAGCATGTGAAATGTAGCTCAATGGGGTTGCTATCTGTAAGGACAACTGCACTTTGTAATGCTAAAGCATGCAAACCATGAATGTAAGAATAAAAACAGGCATTACCATTAAAAGAAATTTAAGATAAAATTGAGATATTTAGCATACACAACTGGCCATTTCTATATCTGCCCAGTAGCCACGTCAAGGCAATCTCATGTTTCTGGGTACCTACACTGAACTGAAGCCTCTCTTGTGGTTTAAAAACCTTCATGTGTATGGGCAAGTAGGAACCTGCTACTAGAGGATAAAATCACTTGTGGCTAATGGGGGAGGGGTGAACAGTCAGAAGGCACAACCCTATAATCTAGACAAAAAGACTATAGTGAAATCTTGGGGTTTGAATTATGCTTACCAAATACCTAGTACTATTCCAGTATTTGTCATGAATAGCAAACCTAATGGAAGTCAAGGGGGAACCTGGGCAATTTTCTTGAAGATTTCCCAGAAAAATTCTCGGTTCTGTATTGATTTGCATTAGGTTCGTTATTTGTGATAAATACTAGAATAGTACTCGGTATTCAGTAAGAATAATCTGAACCTGAATATTTCATTATTGGCCCATCACTACTAATACAGTAACTAATATCCAATACTTAAATGCCACTTTAACGTTATCTGTTCCTTTTATTACATTTATATGAACGGCAACTAAATGAGACCAACCCATGTAGTATTAATTAAGAATATTTATTATGAATACCAAAAGTAACTACCACACTAATAAAGGATGCAGTAATAGAATGCTGGAACCTGACACCCATAATGTGATGGTGCACCAAGCATTCCTACATGAATAGAGTCCTGGAAAGTGGATTGGTCATCATGGGCCAGTTGAATAGGCACCAAGGTCTCCCAATCTGACCCCCTTAGACTTTTATCTTTGGGGGTCATCTGAAGGCAATTGTCTATGCTGTGAAGATACAAGATGTGCAGCATCTGAAACAAGGGATACTGGAATCCTGTGCTAGCATTTCTTCTGCGGTGTTGCTATCAGTGTATCAAGAGTGTGAGAAGAGGGTTGCATTGACAATCTATGGCGGACTTTGCACGCTGCGACATCGGTAACAATGTGTTACCGATGCTGCAGCGATAGTCCCGCCCCCGTCGCACGTGCAATATCTAGTGAAAGCTGCCGTAACGATTATTATCGCTACGGCAGTTTCACACGCACATACCTGCCGTGCGACGTCCCTCTGGCCGGCGACCCGCCTCCTTCCTAAGGGGGCGGGTCATGCGGCGTCACAGCGACGTCACACGGCAGGCGGCCAATTGAAGTGGAGGGGCGGAGATGAGCAGGATGTAAACATCCCGCCTACCTCCGTCCTTCTCATTGCAGCCGGGAGGAAGGTAAGGTGATGTTCCTCGCTCCTGCGGCTTTACACACAGCGATGTGTGCTGCCGCAGGAGCGAGGAACAACATCGCACCTGTCGCTGCACCGGCATTATGGAAATGTCGGAGGCTGCAGCGATGATACGATAACGACGCTTTTGCGCTCGTTCATCGTATCAAAAAGGTTTTACACGTTGCGATATCGACTGCGACGCCGGATGTGCGTCACTTTCGATTTGACCCCATCGACATCGCACGTGCAATGTCGCAACGTGCAAAGCCGCCCTAACACAATGGGCAGCACTTTGAACACATTTTATAAGTGGTCATAAAATTGTAAAAAAACTAATGAATGAATAAACTTACATTAAAACTAAGCATACCATTGTGTTTCTTGTGAAATTCTCAATACGTTTGATGTGTTACATGACCCTCTCCCCATTGGAAAAAATAAAGTTTGATCCAAAATGGCCAACTTCAAAATGGCCACCATGGTCACCACCCATCTTGAAAAGTTTCCCCCCTCCCATATACTAATGAGCCGCAAGCAGGAAGTTGATATCACCAACCATTCCCATTTTATTTGAGTATCCATATAAATGGTCCACCCTGTGTATGTATATATGTATGTATGTATGTATGTATATGTATATGTATATGTATATGTATATATATATATATATATATATATATATATATATATATATATATATATATATATATATATATATATATATATATATATATATATATATATATATATATATATATATATATATATATATATATATATATATATATATATATATAGTGAACGTTGCTTACCGCAACCCGGGGGTTTTACTCGCTTGCAGCGGTGCAGGGTAGCTTAGGCATACACAGGCAACACAGTCTCTCTCAAAAATGCAGCAGTTTATTAGTAACCAACATAAACTGCCCTTCCAAAACACAATGAAGCCTCTCCTGGCTTAAAGGAAAATATAACATCCACATACCGTGGGCTTCCAGTCCAATTAAGTGTCCATAGTGGATTCTCCACACTCTGGCTCCAGCCAGCGCACACAAGTCACTGTGGTTGCTTCCTGCAGCCTCCAGCCCTCTCCAGCCAGGCTGCAGTCTCTTCCCCAGTCATCACTGGGACTGATTTCCAGGAGTCTCTCTTCAGTCTTCACACAGACTGAGATCTCCAGCACACATCCTCCATGTGCAGCACTCTCAGGCTTCCCCCTATTTCTAAAACTAACAGTCTCTTAAAACCCAACCGGATACACCCACAGGTGGAGGTATGTGATTCTCCAGCTCTATCCATCACACTGGTCACAGTTTAAAGGGAACCTAACCCTTAATTACAACCCAAGTTCTGTGGAACTACAAGTCCCACAGTCACACCTTCAGTTCAATATCACAGGGGGATCCTTCTCCACTACGACCATCCACAACATTGGTGGTCGCTACCTCACATATCCCCCCCCTCTGTTCAAACTTGTAGGGTTGAACATTTGATAACCCACAGGGGCCCTGAGACAGGGCATTAGTGTTACCTTGCCCTACAAGTTGAGAGGGCCCTCTCTGATAAATTTGAGCTTTAGCTCCTGACAGAAAGTCGGTCATTGTCACCAGACTCGTCTCAGTCAACCTCCTTGTCAGGTACGCCCCCCGGTCAGACCTATCTCTCCATGACTGTCTCCAACGGCTAGTGTAGTAGCGAAAGTCTCTTCCAGTTGAAACTACTGTCTGGTCTGACTCTGAGCTATCTAATCCACTACAAGGGCTACTGTCTGGGCACCTCAGCACTGAGCGGATAGACGATCTGCTATGTCCAGATTTCTTGCTACTGCACATGTGCGAGCGCTGGAGACTAAGTCCAGATTTCTTGCTACTGCACATGTGCGAGCGCTGGAGACTAAGTCCAGATTTCTTGCTACTGCACATGTGCGAGCGCCAGAGACTAAGTCCTATCTTGGAGCCATTGCACATGTGCGGGTGACATAATCGCTGACACGAGGTCACATGTCTCTGACACCTTCTATGCCGATTGGTCGCTGGTCATGTGCTTGTGATGCCTTGCTCAGTGATAGGCCAGCATGACGTCACTCCTGTCGTTCTGGCAGCGGATTGGCTCTGGTGTCCTCCATCTTGGATGAGGCACAGAGTCTATATAAGACCCTGACACACATGGCGCTCAGTCCTCTTGGTTCATGCATAAGAGTAGACGCTCTGTGTGCGGTCCTCTAGGCATTCCTCTGTCTATGCTAGGTGAGCGCTACCGGCAGGGTAGCATTCTTATACCTTACAGCTTCGGCTGCTGTCCGTATCCTTACCTCTTAGGGGAGCGGACATAGGCGGGTGCCTGAGGCACATGGTCTGGCTGGGCCTTGTGGTTCGACTCGTAGGTGGACGTTGCCGCTAGGGTAACGTTCCTTATACTGCGTCTGGCAGTTGTTCGTATCCTCGCACACTAGGGGAGCGAACAGAGGTAGGAGCTTTGTGCGGCTTACGCTGCTGTTCGTCTCTTTTGCACCACTAGAAGAGCGGACCTAGGCAGGTGCCATATCTAGTGGTTCGTGTCCTCGCACACTAGTGGAGCGAACGCAGGTAGGAGCTTTGTGCGGCTTACGCTGCTGTTCGTCTCTTTTGCACCACTAGAAGAGCGGACCTAGGCAGGTGCCATATCTAGTGGTTCGTGTCCTCGCACACTAGTGGAGCGAACGCAGGTAGGAGCTTTGTGCGGCTTACGCTGCTGTTCGTCTCTTTTGCACCACTAGAAGAGCGGACCTAGGTAGGTGCCATTTCGCACACATTGCCTTTGTCTCTGTGATTATTAACAGAGATCATTCCACACACCCTCCAAGTAAGGGAGGAATTTCTTTACTTACTTATTATATCCATCTGTGAGTTAACAGAGGTATTGCACTCTGCCATAGTCTGCAGCAGAGTCTTTGCACGGTGGACCCTGACTGTCTGATACTCCTTTAGGTTCTTATCAGACAGCCCCCCGTAACATTAGGACTGAGCCAAGGGTCTGGCAGTTATGGCAGAATATCAGCAGTTACACCGTTACATACAAGTACTTGAGTCACGGCTCAAGAGTATAGAGGATAAACCTCAGACCATGGTGACATCTGCACATGATCCTCGACTTGCTCTGCCAAACAGATATTCTGGCGATGCCAGATCATGTCGTGGTTTCATTAGTCAGTGTCAGATACACCTAGAGGTCAACTCTTCTCGCTTCTCTACGGAGAGGTCCAGAGTAGGCTTTATCATCTCCTTACTTCAGGACAAAGCCTTAGAATGGGCGACTCCCCTATGGGAGCGCTCTGATGTGGTTACTCTGAGACATCAAGACTTTCTTGATGCTCTTAAGGCGGTATTCATGGGTCCGCAGGTTACCCATGATGCGGCCCTGAGACTGTTAGATCTATCTCAGGGTTCGGTATCCACTAGTTCTTATGCCATTGCTTTTAGAACTCTGGTGGCAGAACTAGATTGGCCAGAGAAGGTGTTGATTCCTATCTTCTGGAGAGGGTTGGCAGGCTATGTCAAGGATGCTCTTGCTACTCGTGAGGTCCCTGCTTCTCTGGAGGACTTGATCACAGTAGCAACGAGGATCGATGTACGCCATAAGGAACGTAGACTCGAGGTCTCTTCCTCACGCCCTAAGCATCGGGCTATTCCAGTTGTTGAGGGTCCACTACCATCTTCCTCAGCATCTGAAACATCTCCCACTCCTATGGAGTTAGGTCATACGTCTTCCAGATTACGCAAGTCTGGTCCTCCTATATGTTACATATGTCGTCAGGCTGGGCACTATGCCAACAAGTGTCCTAGTCGTCAGGGAAACTCCCTGGCCTAGTAACCATTAGAGGGGGGTTACTAGAGACGTCTTCTGCACCCTCTAAGTGTTGTATCCCAGGTCAGCTCTCGTTATCTGAGAATACATGGCCTATTATGGCTTTTGTGGATTCCGGAGCTGACGGGACTTTTGTGTCCTCAGGATTTGTAAAGGGACACAATATTCCCTCTATCATGTTAGAGGCGCCTATTCCTGTCTGTGTTGTTAATGGAACTATGTTGTCTGACTCCATTACATTGAGGACAGTTCCCTTGCGCCTTTCCCTGTCTCAGGGTCACATAGAGGAGATTTCTTTTCTTGTTTTGCCTGAGGGTATAGACGACATCCTTCTGGGTCTCCCATGGCTTCGGACTCATGCTCCTCACATTGACTGGGAGTCTGACAGCATTATTAGTTGGGGTTCGAAATGTCAGTCCCGATGTCTTCCCTTACCACCTAAGGTCATTGCGGTTGCATCTACTGATCTCTCTCCCATACCTACACCCTATTTGGATTTCGCTGACGTGTTCTCCAAACAGGGTGCTGAGGTTCTTCCACCCCATAGGCCGTATGACTGTGCCATAGACCTTATCCCAGGTTCGGTTCCACCTAAAGGCAGGGTTTACCCCCTGTCGATACCTGAGTCGGAGGCCATGTCGACCTATATAAGAGAGAGTTTAGAGAAGGGGTTCATTCGTAAGTCTGTCTCTCCCGCAGGAGCTGGGTTTTTCTTTGTTCGGAAGAAAGAGGGTGATTTGCGTCCCTGCATAGATTACAGGGGTCTCAACGCAATCACAATAAAGAAAAAATACCCATTACCTTTAATTTCGGAGCTCTTTGACAGACTGAGAGGAGCTCAAGTTTTTACGAAGTTGGATCTGCGGGGTGCGTATAACTTGGTACGAATTCGAAAGGGTGACGAATGGAAGACCGCTTTTAACACCCGAGACGGTCACTATGAATACCTCTTCATGCCTTTTGGGTTATGTAATGCACCCGCAGTATTTCAGGACTTCGTAAATGATGTGTTCAGGGATTTACTGTTATCCTCAGTAGTGGTGTATCTGGACGACATCCTGATTTTTTCTCCTGATCTGGAGACTCATCGTCAGGATGTCGTTCGTGTCCTTTCCCGTTTAAGGGAGCACTCATTGTTTGCTAAACTCGAGAAATGTGTATTCGAGCAGTCCTCATTGCCTTTTTTGGGTTACATTATCTCACAAGCGGGCCTGGCTATGGATCCTGCGAAGCTCTCTGCTGTCCTGCAATGGTCCGAACCTCATTCCTTGAAGGCGGTGCCAAGCTTCTTAGGATTCATAAATTATTACAGGCAGTTCATACCCCATTTTTCTACTTTGGTGGCCCCTTTGGTGGCCTTGACTAAGAAAGGTGCTAATCCCAAAGCCTGGTCTACTGAGACATCTCAGGCTTTTGAGGCAGTAAAAAGACACTTTTCAACTGCTCCCGTTCTTCAAAGACCCGATGAGAGTAAGCCCTTCCTCTTAGAGGTTGATGCCTCTTCAGTGGGTGCTGGTGCGGTCTTGTATCAAAAGAACGGTGCAGGTAGAAAAAGGCCGTGTTTCTTCTTTGCGAAAACCTTTTCACCGGCAGAGAGAAACTATACCATTGGGGATAGGGAACTGCTCGCCTTGAGATTAGCCTTGGAGGAGTGGCGTCACTTGCTGGAAGGAGCGAAACATCCTTTCCAGGTCTATACAGACCATAAGAATCTGACGTACTTACAAACCGCTCAGCGTCTGAATCCTCGCCAAGCCCGCTGGTCCTTGTTTTTCTCCCGCTTTCACTTCTCCATCAACTATCTGTCTGGGAGTAAGAATAACAAGGCAGACGCCCTGTCTCGCTCTATGCTTTCTACCCAGGAAGAGATTGACGAACCTCGTCTTATCCTTCCCTCCAGGGTTTTTCATACGCTCTCCCCTGTGACGTTAGACCAAATCCCACCGGGCAAGACCTTTGTTCCGCCTGATCGACAGAATGATATACTGTCATGGGCCCACACCTCAAAGGTGGGTGGGCATTTTGGTATTAGGCGGACACGAGAGTTACTGGAGAGGTGGTATTGGTGGCCACATTTAGCCAGCCACGTCAAGAGATATGTCGGTTCCTGCTACTCGTGTGCTCGCAACCGTCCATCACGGCAGAGACCGGCTGGGCTCTTGCATCCTTTACCAGTGCCAGATAGACCATGGGAGGTGGTAGGCATGGACTTTGTGGGTGATCTTCCATGTTCACAGGGACATAGATTTGTGTGGGTCATTACGGACCATTTCTCCCGGATGGTTCATCTCGTACCGTTATCGAGAATCCCATCTTCCAGGGTACTAGCCAAACTATTCCTCAAGCATGTCTTTAGGCTTCACGGGATGCCAGATCGTATCATTTGTGATAGAGGCCCTCAATTTACTTCCCGTTTCTGGCGAGATCTTTGTAGCCTTCTGCAAATTGAGTTGAATCTCTCTTCGGCGTACCATCCGGAGACCAATGGTTTGGTTGAGCGTACCAATCAATCTATGATTATATACCTTCGACACTTTGTTGCTGAGAACCACGATAACTGGTCCTCCCTCCTACCCTGGGCAGAATTTGCCCTTAACAATTCGCTGGCTGAGGCCACTGGGCAGACACCGTTCGTACTCAATAATGGGCAACACCCTAGGGTACCAGTACCGTTTCCCGCTGCTGCACCTCCTCCTCTTGTGGCCGACTGGGCAACTAATGCCAGAGAGGTTTGGGATCGGACTCAAGAGTCGATCCAAGCAGCTAAGGACCGTATGAAGACGGTGTCCGATCGGTTTCGTCGCCCGGCTCCTGTCTTTTCTCCAGGGGACTTTGTGTGGCTCTCTGCAAAACACGTGAGACTTAGAGTGAGCTCTGTCAAATTTGCTCCTCGCTTCCTGGGTCCTTATGAGGTTCTTCGACAGGTAAATCCTGTAGTCTACCAATTGAAGTTACCCATCCATCTTAGGATTCATGACAAATTCCATGTCTCACTGCTAAAGCCAGCTATTTTACCTCACGCTCGTGAAGTGCACTCTCCTGCCTCTGATTCCTCTCGCTCTAGCTATGAGGTACGAGCCATAGTTGGTTCTAAGATGGTTAGCGGGCGCAGGTTCTTCTTGATAGATTGGGAGGGCTATGGCCCGGAACATCGCTCTTGGGAGCCTGAGGAGGCTGTCCATGCTCCTGACTTAGTTGCCGATTACCTGCGTCGCCGGGAGGGGGGCCCTTGAGGGGGGAGGTACTGTTACGGTTGTTGCGAGCACTGGAGACTATGTCCAGATTTCTTGCTACTGCACATGTGCGAGCGCCAGAGACTAAGTCCTATCTTGGAGCCATTGCACATGTGCGGGTGACATCATCGCTGACACGAGGTCACATGTCTCTGACACCTTCTATGCCGATTGGTCGCTGGTCATGTGCTTGTGATGCCTTGCTCAGTGATAGGCCAGCATGACGTCACTCCTGTCGTTCTGGCAGCGGATTGGCTCTGGTGTCCTCCATCTTGGATGAGGCACAGAGTCTATATAAGACCCTGACACACGCCGCATGGCGCTCAGTCCTCATGGTTCATGCATAAGAGTAGACGCTCTGTGCGCGTTCCTCTAGGCATTCCTCTGTCTATGCTAGGTGAGCGCTACCGGCAGGGTAGCGTTCTTATACCTTACAGCTTCGGCTGCTGTCCGTATCCTTACCTCTTAGGGGAGCGGACATAGGCAGGTGCCTGAGGCACATGGTCTGGCTGGGCCTTGTGGTTCGACTCGTAGGTGGACGTTGCCGCTAGGGTAACGTTCCTTATACTGCGTCTGGCAGTTGTTTGTATCCTCGCACACTAGGGGAGCGAACAGAGGTAGGAGCTTTGTGCGGCTTACGCTGCTATTCGTCTCTTTTGCACCACTAGAAGAGCGGACCTAGGCAGGTGCCATATCTAGTGGTTCGTGTCCTCGCACACTAGTGGAGCGAACGCAGGTAGGAGCTTTGTGCGGCTTTCGCTGCTGTTCGTCTCTTTTGCACCACTAGAAGAGCGGACCTAGGTAGGTGCCATTTCGCACACATTGCCTTTGTCTCTGTGATTATTAACAGAGATCATTCCACACACCCTCCAAGTAAGGGAGGAATTGCTTTACTTACTTATTATATCCATCTGTGAGTTAACAGAGGTATTGCACTCTGCCATAGTCTGCAGCAGAGTCTTTGCACGGTGGACCCTGACTGTCTGATACTCCTTTAGGTTCTTATCAGACAGCCCCCCGTAACAGTCTGCATTCTCTTTTTGCAGATATACTATGGCTTGTTCTGCCATGGCGTCTTCGGTTGTCATCGCTCTGTTGGTGTGTTCTTTGAAGACCATCCTTCGCTGTAGATACATCACTCCCTTCATCCATTCCTTTGGAGTTTAGAGTAGAGGACTTGGACCATTCAGAGTCTATGCTATAGCCCAAAGTGTAGTTAGGTCTTCCATGACCTTGATTCCTTTCATTATAGGACCTACTTTCTGTGCCAACTGAAGCAACACCTTTATCAGGTGGGCAACCCTTCTCCTGGCCCCAGCCTGAAAGCAGTCTCCACCTCATACCCACTTGATGGAGTTGTTGTGCAATATTCTGCCTTTTTAGGTTCATCTGCCTTAGTTCTTCCAGGTAACCCAGGCGGTACTCTAGGAGGACTCGTACATTTTCAACACACTCCTTTGTTCCCACAATGACACATGGAACCATACCGACTTCACAGAGTATCTTGGCTTCATTATGAATATTAATTCTTACTTTCGTCACACCGGACTTGTCAACCATCTCCTGCATGACTCTTCCATTTCTTCTAATCAGCTTCTTAACCAGTTCTCTGGGCACTTGTGTGACCTCCTCCACAAACTCCAACAACTTCCGAGCTGTCTTGACTGCTCCTGCAGTTTTCCCATAGATTCGGAATGTTCCACTGTTTTTTTTCCAATTCAATAGCTGTAATACCTGGAACCTTCCTGGCTTGCTGAATGTTACTTCTCAGCGCTCTTATTGCAAGCCCAATTAATGGTTTCTTCACAACCACCACTTCCTGAAACGTTGCGGTGAGGCGCTTCATATGCTCCAATCGTCTGGTGTCTTCTTCCATCTTTGTAGAGATGAGCCACTTCGTGCGAAGACACTGTAGGTGCATGCCACTCAGGATAGCCACCCGCTTCTTTGTGACATCACTTACAGAGCACACCAGCAACCGACAAGACTCTGGGGCAAAGTACACTTTATAGGCTCCTACGGCCGTCTTGAATTTTTCATGTACCGCCTCACTGGCACAGGCTTTTCTCAAGTCTGCAGGGACTTCTACCATGCACGCAAAGACTGGCCGAATTTCTTTACCTGTAAGGCCATCGGACCGTTCCTTGGGTCTTCCATATACATCCTCTTTTCTTATCACAGGCTCCACCTTTGGAGTTGCATTCTCCTCAGGTTTTTCCATAGCCTCAGAGCCTTTGAATTTTTCCTCATCTTTGGCCTCAAGATTCTCAATCTTCTGTACCAAGTCAATCTTTATGGCCTCCATCTTGGTCTTACCAGTAAGTTCAGTTAAAGAAGTTGTCCAGTTACCAAAACTGATTTTTTTTTTCTGATAAATCTTGCTAATATGTGCCCCTCAACACATCTATTATGTTTTTTCAGCAAAATTACCTTTTATTGTGCACTAGCAGCACACGGTCATTGCTGGCTCCAGCTCTGATGGGGTTAATCTCTCCTCTGACTTCCTGTGTTCAGTTCCTACAAGTCCCAGAATTCTTTGTGGCTCTAGGGCGGTGTCTGGCTTATCTAACACACCCATTGTGTCTAATACACCCACTCTGCTCCCACCCAAACCCTCCTCCCTGCCTCTTCCCAGTGGATGTGCACTGAGATCAATTACACAGAGACAGCAGCAGCTCTACACAGCCAGGGGAAGAAAGTGTGTGCGCGTATATACAGTGTATGTGTGCGCGTATATATAGTGTGTGTGAATATATACAGTTTGTGTGTATATACACTGTATATACGCGCACACACACTGTATATACACACAAACTGTATATATTCACACACACTATATATACGCGCACACACACTGTGTGTGTATGTCATACTCACCTGTCTGCAGGGTCCCGGTGCCATGCCTGCTTCCAGCCCCTGTCTCGGTCCCGCCGCTTCGGCTGTGTGCAGTCTCCCCGGGGCACACACGAAGCTTGCAGGACCTGGCGGTGGATCACCTGATGCAGTCACCTGACGCATCAGCTGATCGTAGTCTCGCCGGCTTTTTAGCGCCCGGCCGGCTATCAGCTGATCCTGCCGTCAGGGGACTTCATCAGCTGATTACCGGCAGCTCTTGCAGTGATGGGCCAGGATCAGACTCCGCTGCAGGAGCTGCCGGTAATCAGCACATAAGTGAGTATTTATTTATTTATTTATTTTTTTGCACTGATGCATCTACTGATTGTATAATCGGCTTTTATACAATCAGCTGATGTATGATGTGATTCACATCCTTTAACCTGACACATCATCTGATCGCTTTGCCTTCCAGCAAACCGATCAGATGATATTGGATCCGGATTGGACGGCGCGGGACCCTGACCCAGGATTACTGCGGAGGGGGGTTCTTTATTTCAATAAAGATGGAGTCACTAATTGTGTTGTGTTTTATTTCTAATAAAAATATTTTTCTGTGTTTTTTTTTTTTTTTTTTATCATTACTAGAAATTCATGGTGGCCATGTCTAATATTGGCGTGACACCATGAATTTCGGGCTTAGGGCTAGATGATAATATACAGCTAGCCCTAACTCCATTATTACCCGGCTAGCCACCCGGCATCAGGGCAGCTGGAAGAGTTGGATACAGCGCCAGAAGATGGCGCTTCTATGA
This sequence comes from Anomaloglossus baeobatrachus, assembly GCF_048569485.1. Classification (NCBI taxonomy): domain Eukaryota; kingdom Metazoa; phylum Chordata; class Amphibia; order Anura; family Aromobatidae; genus Anomaloglossus; species Anomaloglossus baeobatrachus. Next base: position 168,867,652 of record NC_134361.1, read on the forward strand.
AAGCGCCATTTTCTGGGGTGGCTGCAGACTGCAATTCGCAGTGGGGGTGCCCAGAAAGCTTGGGAACCCTTCACTGTGGATTCCAATCCCCAGCTGCCTAGTTGTACCCGGCTGGACACCAAAATTAGGCGAAGCTCACGTCATTTTTTTTTTTTTAAATTATTTCATGAAATTCATGAAATAATTAAAAAAAAAAAAAAAAAAAAAAAAAAAAGGGCTTCTCTATATTTTTGGTTCCCAGCCGGGTACAAATAGGCAGCTGGGGGTTGGGGGCAGCCCGTACCTGCCTGCTGTACCCGGCTAGCATACAAAAATATGGCGAAGCCCATGTCATTTTTTTTTTCTTTTTGGGTAAAAAACTGCATACAGTCCTGGATGGAGGATGCTGAGCCTTGTAGTTCTGCAGCTGCTGTCTGCTCTCCTCCATTCACTAGTGTAAGCAGGAGAGAAGACAGCAGCTGCAGAACTACAAGGCTCAGCATACTCCATCCCGGACTGTATGCAGTTTTTTGCCAAAAAAGAAAAAAAAAAATGACGTGGGCTTCGCCATATTTTTGTATGCTAGCCGGGTACAGCAGGCAGGTACGGGCTGCCCCCAACCCCCAGCTGCCTATTTGTACCCGGCTGGGAACCAAAAATATAGAGAAGCCCTTTTTTTTTTTTTAATTATTTCATGAATTTCATGAAATAATTTAAAAAAAAAAATGACGTGAGCTTCGCCTAATTTTGGTGTCCAGCCGGGTACAACTAGGCAGCTGGGGATTGGAATCCACAGTGAAGGGTGCCCAAGCTTTCTGGGCACCCCCACTGCGAATTGCAGTCCGCAGCCACCCCAGAAAATGGCGCTTTCATAGAAGCGCCATCTTCTGGCGCTGTATCCAACTCTTCCAGCTGCCCTGATGCCGGGTGGCTAGCCGGGTAATAATGGAGTTAGGGCTAGCTGTATATTATCAGCTAGCCCTAAGCCCGAAATTCATGGTGTCACGCCAATATTAGACATGGCCACCATGAATTTCTAGTAATGATAAAAAAAACAAACAAAAAAAAAAAAAAAACACAGAAAAATATTTTTATTAGAAATAAAACACAACACAATTAGTGACTCCATCTTTATTGAAATAAACCCCCCTCCACAGTAATCCTGGGTTAGGGTCCCGCGCCGTCCAATCCGGATCCAATATCATCTGATCGGTTTGCTGGAAGGCAAAGCGATCAGATGATGTGTCAGGTTAAACTACGTGAATCACATGACACATCAGCTGATTGTATAATCGGCTTTTATACAATCAGCTGATGCATCAGTCGAAATAAAATAAAAATAAATACATACTCACTTATGTGCTGATTACCGGCAGCTCCTGCAGCGATCGATTGGACAGGAGTATGATCCTGTCCCATCGCTGCAGGAGCTGCCGGTAATCAGCTGATGAAGTCCCCTGACGGCAGGAGCAGCTGATAGCCGGCCGGGCGCAAAAAAGCCGGCAACACCGCGAGAATCGATGAGCTGATCCACCGCCAGGTCCTGCAAGCTTCGTACGTGCCCCGGGGAGACTGCACACAGCCAGAGCGGCGGTACCGAGACAGGGGCTGGGAGCGGACATGGCACCGTGACCCTGCAGACAGGTGAGTATGACATTTTTTTTTTCTACTGTTCACTTTGGTTTTCGCCGCTGCCTCCACCTCCCGCCCAGACATGGCGCCGCACGGAGCTGACATGGCACCGGGCGGGTTGTGGACGCAGCGGTGACGGTACCGGGAGGATTCATGCTTCTGTGTTTACCAACAGAAGGAATCCTCTTCCCGTACACGACACTGCCCACCCCTTGCGTTTATAGCTGCGTTTTTAGTCATAGAAACGCAGCTATATGCGTTTTTCATTGCGTTGTTGAACGTCTCATTGAACTCAATGGGTGAAAAACGCAGAAATAATTGACATGCTGCATTTTTGTGGTCAACACAAAAACGCAGCTACAAAAAAACGCTGTCTGCGGACAGCACTTCTGAAAACCCATAGACATTGCTGGGGAAGCAATGTCACTGCGTTTTCAGCACAAAAATGTGGTAAAAAACGCCGCAAAAAAACGCAGCAAAAATGCCTAGTGCGCACAATGGCATAGATTTTACTCGGGAAGCAAAGTCATGCAGTTTTCTGAGTAAAAACGCACCAGAAAAACTGTGTGAACTTACCCTTAGTTGGTGACATGAAGCATCGCAGGTGACAGAGCAGAGCAAGTTGGTGACATGTTCTGCTCTGACACATAGTGTGCTGCATGTCACTGTATCCACTCTGGGACTTGTTGTGCAGGTGACCGGATGCTACATGTCACTAACTGTCTCCACTGTGGTACTTGTTGTGCAGGTGAGAGTGTATACAGTTGGGACTATGCAGCAGAAATCACAGAGTGGAGACAGATAGTGACATGTATCATCCGGTCACCTGCACAACAAGTCCCAGAGTGGATACAGTTAGTGACATGTAGCATCCGGTCACCTGCACAACAAGTCCCAGAATGGAGACAGTGACATGCAGCACACTATGTGTCAGAGCAGAGCATGTCACTGTCTCCACTGTGGGACTTGTTGTGCAGGTGAGAGAGTGGAGCAGATTGGTCATGTCGCGGGCGGGGAGGAGGGTGTCAGCACACTACGCTCACCCCTTCTGCTCGGGTCCGGCGGCTGCTGCTCAGTGGTGGCTCGAGCGGTGGGCCGGATCCCGGGGGTTTCTCGAGCGGCACTCCTCGCCCGTGAGTGAAAGGGGGTTTGTTGGGTGTGGGGATGATTATTGTCCGTGACGCCACCCACGGTTGTGGTGATTTCACCACCGCTGCTCTATACGGGGCTCCCGGGGATGGTGATGCGGAGCAGCCAGGTGTTGTGTTGCCCCTCCGTGGGTAGGGGTTGGTGATCCCGGGGCCCGGTGATGGAGAGGGAGGTGCAGGGCCTGGTGGGCGCAGGAACGCGGGGGCAGCGCTGTGCCTTGCGGCACTGTGGTACTCACTCAGCCTGAGACGTTGACACAGTTTTTACGGTAAACCAAACGGCTGGATAGACGGTCCCACGGACGGCTGCACTTGCTCTCCCGGTAGGTGACGGTGATGTCCCTCTTCCTTGCACCTTGGTGTACTTTTTGGTTGCGATGGGTCCCCACCGGTAACCCGGCTTCAAGCTGGACCGGGGGAGCTCTACTCTTTGCCCGCAGGCGCTGGCCCTAAGAAACTGGTGCCTTGGCGGTGGCGGTGTCTCTTCTATACTTGCTGGGCTGTTGCCTTCAATCGGGACTTGGTTGTTGGGGGATCTATGTCCCCTTCACTGAAGGATTCGGCAAATTATGGCGACTCCAAGCCTTTCCGGGGTCCGAGAGGCCCCTGCCCTGGTGCTGACTATCCTTCGGAACACTGCTCCAGACCTCCGGGCACACAGCCAACGGGGTCCTTCCAGGAACTTCCAAACGGTCCCCCTCCAGACAGTCACCGCCATTGCTGACCTTGCTGACCTGGTCCTACACACAGCTGGACCCTTCAGGCTTTCTTTCTTTCTTGTCACCTCACTTGCTTTCCTCCTTTACCACCTTTCTACTTTCACTTCCTTAGCTCATCTTAGCTGTTTACTCCTTCACTCCCCTAACTAAACTGCCTGGTTTCTCCCGCCTCCAGAGCGGTGTCCTCCTCGGTGGGCGGAGCCAACCGCCTGGCCCACCCCTGGTGTGAATCATCAGCCTCTGGAGGAAGGCAACAAGGATTTTTGGTTAGCTTAGGTGTTCCTACCTGGTATGTAAGGTGTGATGGTGTGTGACCTGTGCCCCATGGCTTGCCCAGGGCGACACAGTCACATGCAGCGTCCGGTCACCTGTGCTGCTGGTGGGAGTATATGATCACACTGCCGACACCGCCCGCTCTCCTGACAGCTGAGCACAGCGGGCGGGTGGACAGTGTGATCACATATTTGCGTGACAGGGGGGATTTCAGTGGAGGAAAGCCCCCCTGTACTCCACACTGGAGCCCGTACCTCCCACAGCTGAATGCTGGTAAGCGCGCGCTCTGCCTTCACCGCTCCACACTGGCGTCCTCCGGCTCCTCCCCTCGATGCTGGGTTGTGACGTCAGGTAGTCACCGCCCACAGCCCAGTCAATCACTGTGAGTGGCGCCGGCATCCTGTGACGTACCAGTCTTGTTTGAGAGCCCGGAAATGCCGGGACGTCAGAGGATAAAGGCGGCCACAGCTCCAAGTGGTCATGTGACTGGCACTGAGCGTGCAGGATAGCGCCGCTCAGTGCCAGAAATGGAAACAGAAGCCAATGCAGAAGATGCAGACAATGGTAAGTGAGAATAATTGGGGGAAAAAAAAAAAAAAAATGGGTGAACCACCCCTTTAAGCTCTCAGCTGCTGATGGGACTTCTGGGCTAGATTTCCCTACTTTAAGGGTTCTCTCAATTTCTGCAGCTTCAGCCATCTCTTGGGACTCTGCAGCATCTCCCTCAATTTCCTCTTGATTCTCTGCAACTTCAGAGGCTTTCTTGCACTCCATACCTTCAACCTCAGATTCTCTGGGGTCTACAACAGCTTTTGTGCCGTTTGCACTATTATTCACCCCAGCACTGGGTGGATCACTGGTCTGCTCACCATGACCTTTGTGGATTTTTCCTCCACCAACAGCCTCCAGGATTTCTTCTCCTATAGTGTTTTCACTCAACAGACCATCAGCTTCACACCAGGAAATCCTAGGGGACATCACCAATACTGTTTTGGTCGGCTCCTTTTTTGCACTTTCACCCTACTGATTTCTGTCATTACAGTGTGTCTGTTCAGTTTCTGACTTTCTTTTTCAGGATTTCACTGTCTGACTCTACATTAGCGGTTGCTACTGTCAACGTGCCTTCCTCAACCTTCTCTCCCCACTCAGACGATATACATTGCACTACCCCTCGGCGCTTATTACGTCTTCGGCGTCGAGAGGAGATTTTATCTTTCTCAACTGTCTGTACCTCACTGTACTCAGTCGTCAGGTTACTAGAGTCAGGGTCACTCCCCCTGGTGTCCTGGACTAACAAGCCCCCACTTAACCAAGTGTTGAACCCCCTGTCTGGAGCTCTCCCATTTTTAACGGTCTTCCCCTTATTACACAATATCATACTACTAGGAACACTTCCTTTGAGCCTTTCCGGCTTTTACACAAGCAGCTGGCCATTTCTGCCATCGACCACAAGTCCTCAAAAAAATTAAAGTCCCGGCCTATTATAATGGGATGCGGTAAGTCAGGCACTACCCCAACATTAACGGATCCAAACACCCCATCCGTCTCTACGACCACTCGGGACCGTGGATACTCTCCAATGTTCCCATGTCTGCAGCGGGCTTCCATCCTTCCAAGAATCGGGTAGGTATCGAGCGTGGCCCTCATTAGGGACACCAAGCTCACCGAGTCTACCAGCCCAGTCACACATTTGCCATCAACTTCCACAGAACACAGACGTGACTTCTCGTCAGCCGGGCAGTCTGTACCGCAGACCGGACACGAATAGCATGAACACCATTGTCCTTGGCTACTGTCCATTGGTGCCACTACACCTTCGGATTTGGGATGCTCCGCCCCTTTTCGTGTCACCACCGTTTTCTGGGACCCCGCCCCCTTTTGGGTAACCACCCCTTTCCGGGCCCCTGTCCCCGTTTGGGTAACCGCCCCTTTCCGGGACTCCGCACCCTTTTGGGGTTTCTGTGGCTTCCTTGCAGTGTCTTTAGACCCGAATTCACACAGTTCCCCTTTATCTCGCTGGGCACCCTGTGTTCGTATTGGCTGGCCCCAGAAGGGAGTTCATCAATTGGTCCACTGCTGCCACATCAGTGCGCACTGACGGCTCCTGCTGTCTACGCACAAGGAACTGGTACAGCTCCTCCATAGCATCCATTTGTGCGCCCTCCATGCTGAAACAAGAAAACAAACAGGAGGGGCGCTCCAATGGGTAATACCCGGTGGTCTAAAGAGGGGGGGGGGCTAGAGAACCACTAACCTTTCCAGGTTGTACCGCCCGTACAACCAGGATCTCCAGCCTGTGGTGTATCACTGCTCACCAAACAGGGCCCCGCAATTCTGGGTTGGCCTGGAACCTCCAGTCACTGGTCTCTCGCCACTGCAGCACGGAACCCCGCAGACCCGCAGATTCACCGCCAGCAGCTGGAGTACGCTGTCCCTGTTCGTGGACCCACCGATCCACCGCCAGCTGCTTGAGTGCGCCAACACGATTTTCGTGGACTCGCCGATCCACTGCAGACAGCTTCGAAAATTGTTTTCGTGGACCCGCCAATCCACAGGCAACACTTCCTTGCAGTGTGTAGACAGCAGAAAAAAAAAAAAAAAAAACCTTCGTGGACCCGGCTGATCCACAGGAACAACACCTCTGCAGTTGCTAGACGTGCTGCCTGGATTGCTGCCCGCTATCTAGCACCATATATGAACGTTGCTTACCGCAACCCGGGGGTTTTACTCGCTTGCAGCGGTGCAGGGTAGCTTAGGCATACACAGGCAACACAGTCTCTCTCAAAAATGCAGCAGTTTATTAGTAACCAACATAAACTGCCCTTCCAAAACACAATGAAGCCTCTCCTGGCTTAAAGGAAAATATAACATCCACATACCGTGGGCTTCCAGTCCAATTAAGTGTCCATAGTGGATTCTCCACACTCTGGCTCCAGCCAGCGAACACAAGTCACTGTGGTTGCTTCCTGCAGCCTCCAGCCCTCTCCAGCCAGGCTGCAGTATTTTTCCCCAGTCATCACCGGGACTGATTTCCAGGAGTCTCTCTTCAGTCTTCACACAGACTGAGATCTCCAGCACACATCCTCCATGTGCAGCACTCTCAGGCTTCCCCCTGTTTCTAAAACTAACAGTCTCTTAAAACCCAACCGGATACACCCACAGGTGGAGGTATGTGATTCTCCAGCTCTGTCCATCACACTGGTCACAGTTTAAAGGGAACCTAACCCTTAATTACAACCCAAGTTCTGTGGAACTACAAGTCCCACAGTCACACCTTCAGTTCAATATCACAGGGGGATCCTTCTCCACTGTGACCATCCACAACATTGGTGGTCGCTACCTCACAATATATATATATATATATATATATATATATATATATATATATATATATATATATATATTACACCTGTGTCTCCCATGGGGGATGATGAAACCGCCAATTGTAATGGAATACACAAGACCTGATCAGTATCATTCACAAAACCAGTTGTTTTGTATAGACCATAGGTACCTATACCACACCTAATGATATTGGCTTGGGGGCAGTCATAAATGCCAGAATAGAAACTTTCCTTATTTCGAAATATAGTCAACACTCCATCAGAACAAGGTGACACGATCAATCAGGACATTACACATTATAGTCAATCATAAGCCACCAGTTGTCTGTAGCCTTTACTATTTTGTCAGAGCGGACGTACTCCCAGATGAAATATTGTTATTTGCATCTTTTCATGCTTTCATGCATTTTTTTCTTGCTTATTTTCATGCTTCTTTTTATGCTGTCATTCTTTTTTTCACGCTTTTTTTCATGCTTCTTTTTACGCATCTTTTCATGCTTCTTTTCACGCTTCTTTTCACGCTTCTTTTCACGTTTTTTTCATGCGTCTTTTCACGCTTCTTTTCACGCTTCTTTTTACGCTTCTTTTCATGCTTCTTTCCATGCTTTTTTTTCATGCTTTTTTTCATGCTTTCATGCTTTTTTTTCTACTCTTTTCATGCTTTTTTCATGCTTCTTTTCACGCTTCTTTTTATGCTTCTTTTCACGCTTCTTTTCATGCTTCATTTCATGCTTGTTCTTATGTATTGAGATAAGGTAAAAAAAAAGCAGGAAAAAAGCAGAAACAATTGACATGCCTCTTCTTTTTCAGCAACAAAAAGAGCAAGGAAAAAAGAAGCACGTCACGATTCTAATAAACTTTCCTGGGATACATTTTCCTTGCTTTTTATTGGTTAAAAAAAGCAAGGAATACTGTATGACAAAAATAAGATAGATCACAAGATGTATGAGAAAAACGGGTTTGATGCTGCGCTAAAAACCACAACTCCAGGGGATTTGATGAAATCCTTTTCTTTATTTGCACGGGTCAACGCGTTTCGAAGGCACAGCCGCCTTCTTCATCAGGACAATACAAAGCAAAAAAGAACAGCATAACCAGGAGGTTATGCTGTTCTTTTTTGCTTTGTATTGTCCTGATCATCAAACCCGTTTTTCTCATACATCTTGTGATCTACCTTCCCATCGGGGCTGCAGCTGACCACCATATGCACTTTCTGCCTAAATGCTCGCAGAGGAGTTGTGCCTGTCACAACTGAAACAGGTGAGTACCTGTCTCTTTACATTTTAATCTCTTGTCCACCAGATAAGACCCTATTTTGCGCTTTCTTCCTCCACAGTTTTTTCCTGACAAAAATAAGATAAACAGACTATATTTTCAAAACAGAATAACTAATAATTTTTTAATGAAGTGAAGTATTAGGATATACACTGTTTTAGAAAAGTGTGGCGCCCCTGAATACATCAGGGTGCTTCAGGGAACTGCATCCTGTACTCCAGGGTGCAGGGCCTACCCTCCCATGGTTCCAGGTTTCCATCAACAGTGTCACTGACATCCGCACTACAAATCCCAACCACACCTCACACCAGGGCTGGACAGACACACCAGTGGGTTGGTCAAGTTAGAGCACGGCAGCCCACCTAGGGGTCAGGCAGACTGGTGGGAGGGGAGACAAGGAGTTGAGAGTTAGCCCTCAGAGAATGAGGAGCTGGGGAGTTGGATCTCCCAGGAAGGCGACAGGTTGGGTCGCAAATGGTGGTCCAGGACCACAGGAGACGGGGACCGGTATTAGGAACACTGGACAGGAGTGTAACAGACGCAGTCTCGGAGGAATGTTGGCATAAAAAATCCCAGCCACCTTACCAGTACGAGCACGGCGGGGTATAGGACCCTAGACCACAGAGTAGCTTCAAGCAACCTGAAAATTAACCTGGGGAGGATAGTCTCTTTATGAATTTTCCCCAAGAGCTCAGAGATTGGAGGCATCAGCACAACGCGGGGGATAGGGTTATCCAAAATACACAACCCACTGAAACCCCAAGTGCCAGCCACCAAGAGCACAGCTGCCATACACACAGGTAGAGGGGCCCCGAAAGCTTTAAGCCAAGGAGCCACAACTGTCAAACAATGTGTGCACGGAGGCAGGGCTCTAGACTTACCAAGTGACACTGGTGGGAGCGGGACCTGGACAAGCTCCCCCGTAGAGACTGCGGTTCCTAGAGACTTTGGTTTGCCATCTGTGTAAGTGTCTGCTTAATCCACCTGATCCAGCACCACAACTACCGCAGTGAGTAATCTGACCCCTGCACCCTGCTTCCCAAGGCCATGCCACCCATGCACCAAAGACTCCACTATCCAAGGCCTTCCCTACCTGCAGAAGGACTGAAATCTGGCTGTCCCACACCATCTGCCCCGGAACTCCCATCGGCAGCGGTGGTACTCCCCCTTTACCGCAACCCACAGGTCTCGACACGAACATTCATCCCCTGTAAAAACCCCCTTACATTTGAAGTGCCCCCAAGCCCCCGGGGCCGGAGACCCTCGAGCCACAGCAACCCTGGATCCAAGCAGTTCGACTGCTGCTGGGGCGGCACAAAAGAATGTCATGTGACCTGATGGGATTAGCGGTACCAACATCACAAGAATGGCGGTACTGCCCAGGGTGAGTATACGTTGTGTTTATTATCTATGGGAATATGAAGTGTTTAAGCCGGGAATGTCCAGTAGTGGACAACTCATATAAGAACACACAGAGAAAGAAAGTAATCCACCAGAACCACCTTCTGGACCAAAACCAGACTCAGATCCTTATAGAATAGGTCTTCCGATATTCCTTCTCCTCCTCCCGATACTCCATTCTACATGTTTCTATCCTAACCCTTAGGCCCCTTTCACACGTCAGTGATTCTGGTACGTTTGTGCTTTTTTTTAAACGTACCAGAATCACTGACATACGCAGACCCATTATAATGAATGGGTCTGCTCACACGTCAGTGATTTTTCACTGCACGTGTCTCCGTGCGGCGTACCCGCGTGTGCGTGATTGCCGCACGGAGACATGTCCATTTTTTTCTGGCATCACTGATGTCCCACGGACCACGCAGTGGTGTGGTCCGTGAAAAACGTGCATTTAAAATAATAAACATTTTTACTCACCCGGCGTCCAGCGATGTCCTCTGCAGCCCGTACAGCCTGCTGCTTCTAAGCCGGCTGATTACTGTCACGCATATTAATGATGCACGACACAGCCGACCCAGAAGCAGCTGCTGCAGGGGTCAGCGCCAGCCGGATGCTGCACCGCGGGAGCGATCAGCACCATGGAGAGCGGGAGCGGGCGCAGGTGAGTTGATTTCTAAGTGCAATCACGGGCCACGGAGAACGGAGCCCGGATTGCACTTAGACAACCCACGTGTGCTGTGATTCACGGCACACGCAGGGACATGTGCGTGTTTTACACGCCAGTGAAAAACGTCTGTGTTTTTCACTGACGTGTGAAACGGGCCTTACTGTGCGACTCTACTCTAAGATCCTCAGCTCTCCTTGTGTTATACCTTTGAGTTTCTTTAAGAAAAGGGACTGTTAGTATTGTTATGCAGGTGGACATTGCTGCAGTGCAGGTTTATAAATGGATTGGTGAAGGAACTTTTACTGGTGTTTAAATATATTGCAATTGTATATACTTTAATCATAATTTCATATTGATTCCTATATACTGTATATTTCTTCATCAATTTATTCAATAACTATGTTGTTTTATATAATACTACAAAGGAATAGAATTTTTTTAGCAAAATGAGCCCTGTAATGAGAACCTGTCATACAGACATCAGACAGGTGGAGGACCTGGGGCAGGAGATGAGGACCCTACTCATAGTTCTGCCCCTCTCCCCTCTACACCTAAAACTTATCACCTGAAAACTTCAAATGTGGATTAAAGAACAAACACAAAACTATTGCCACACCTTCACTTTACATTGCTAAATCATGCTGACAATGTGTCTTTAGCCCCCTTTACCAGTCCGCGATTTCGGTATGTATGACGTCCGTTTCATATGTACCGGAGATACGGACATACGCAGACACATTAAAATCAATGGGTCTGCGCACACATCCCTGTTTTCTCACGGACGCGTGTCATGTGCCCACACGCGTGTCCTTGTGTTCCGCACAGAAACAAGTCCAAGTTTTTCTACGGCAGCACGGGTGTCACATGAACTACACAATGATGTGCTCCGTGTGACATCAGTGGAACACGTACTGGAGAAAATGTGTCTTTGAAATAAAATGATTTTCTATACTCACCTGTATCCAGTCCTGCAGTAAGCGATCGTACCCGCCCCCGTCGGTTGTGCAACACGGGTGTAAGCACAACCTCGCTTACACCCGTCACATGGACTTACCTGCCCTGCGACATCGCTGTGGCCGGCGAACCGCCTCCTTTCTAAGGGTGCGGTTCGTGCGGCGTCACAGCGACGTCACACAGCAGGCGTCCAATACAAGTGGAGGGGCGGAGATGAGCGGGACGTAACATCCCGCCCACCTCCTTCCTTCCGCATTGCCAGTGGAGGCAGGTAAGGAGATGTTCGTCGCTCCTGCGGTGTCACACATAGCGATGTGTGGTGTCGCAGGAACGAGGAACAACATCGCTACTAAGCAAAGAACAATTTTTGGCTTCAGGACGACCTCTCCGCGGCAAACGATTTTGACCGCTTTTGCGATCGTTTAAGGTCGCTCGTACTTGTCACACACTGCGATATCGTTAATGACGCCGGATGTGCGTCACAAACACCGTGACCCCGACGATAATTCACTAACGATATCGCAGCGTGTAAAGTAACCTTTACTTCATTATGCTCAATTCATATTTAGTGCATTGCAGACCCAGAAGCAGCAGCATCGGAGACAGCAGCGCCGGGGACAGGTGGGTATAGAAGTTCCTGCTGTCCGTGTGCTATTACAGATAGCACACTGACAGCACACACTGAACACACACATGGAACACGCACACACATATGAACCCACACCACGGAATGCGAAAAACATGCCTTAGATCCCCTTCAAATGTCCGTGATTCCGGCAGCACTCATGTCACACAGACCGCATACTGATGTGATCTGTGTGACATCAGTGTAACATAAACTGAAGAAAACACGTGTTTTTGAAATAAAATGATTTTCTATACTCACCTGTCCCTGGAACCACTGTCACTTGCTTCCAGGCCCCCTCTTTCTGCTCATGCATATTCACTGCACCGCAGATCCAGAAGCAGCAGCAGCGCTGGAGACAGCAGTGGCCGGGACAGGTGAATATAAAGTTCCTCTTCTTTGTGTGCTATCACATATAGCACACGGAGAACACACATGTGATAAAATCATGGCACACAAGAGGCCATAGGCACCTTCAACACGGTCCTTGCAAAACGTGTGTGTTTTGTACGGATGTGTAAAAGAGACCTTAGTGGGTGAGGAAGAGAAAATAATCCAGATTTACTTGGTAGGGAGAGAGATATGAGAGCAGATCAAATCTGTAAAGCAGAGTCACGTAGTGTAACATTCCCAGATCCTGTTGCTGATCTCCCGCTCCCTCCCACCCCCCAAAAAATAGATAATTTTTGAATGTCTTGTTAAAAAGGGATTGTTTTTTGATGGTTTGTCAAAAGTGAATTCTTCTTTATAGTCTATAATATATTTTTGCAATGGGAGAGAAATGTTAAAATTAAATTGCTGGCAAAAAATGTGTTTTCTGTCATGGCTAAAGTAGACAATGGCTACTTTATCCTCTTGTTTCACTTAACAAAACACAAGTTTTATTTTAATTGTTTTTTAGTGAATTCTACCGCTTCTCTAAATTTTTTTTATTTGTTTTAAATTGTCAAGGGCTAAAGTAAGCCATTGCTGTTTTGTGGTCTACAATGTCCCTGAAAAAATGTAATTCTTTTCCAAACAAAGGTTTACCCTGCTACCTAAAAATGTTTTAACATTATAGTAATGGGCTGCTGAAATGTATCATCATTTTCTTCATCGCCATTTTTAGTGTGGGTAAGGAAACATTTTTACAAATTTTTTATTGCTGCTCAAAAAAAAATAATTTTGTCAAAGGGCAGAAATAATAAACCATTGATCTTTCATGTTTTACACTAGAGTGGTGCTTCACATTGCTTCTTTGTACTCTATTGACCCTGGACTGATGCTTTCTATTGCTTCTTCAATGTTCATATTGTCTGGTCTCTGATGCTTTCACATTTATTATTTACTAGCTGTAGTACCCGGTGTTGCCCATGATAGTGACTGTCTCTCTGTTTCTCTCCCAGTCTCTGTCTCCCTCTCTGTCTGTCTGTCACTGTCTGTCTGTGTCTGTCTGTCTCTTTCTCTATCTCTATCTCTCTGTCTGTATGTCTCTTTCCTTGTCTGTCTGTCTCTTTCCCTGTCTGTCTGTCTCTTTGTCTCTTTCCCTGTCTCTCTCTCTATCTCTTTCCCTGTCTGTCTGTTTCTCTATCTCTTTCCCAGTCTGTCTCTTTCTATGTCTGTCTCTTTCAATGTGTCTGTCTCTTTCCCTGTCTCTGTCTCTTTCCCTGTGTCTGTCTCTTTGTCTGTGTCTATCTGTGTCCGTCTGTTTCTTTGTCTGTTTGTCTCTTTGTCTTTCTGTGTAGCGCCCCTGAGACCTTCAGGCACTATAGGGAACTGCCTCCTCTAGGGGATGCAGGACCTACCCCCTGGTACCTGGAGTACCAGTGCCGATTCCACCAACACACATCTAAATCCTAGTTCTCCTCTCCACACTGGGCATAAAGAGTTAACCATGTAAGCGGATGGTCTCCATGGAAATGAGTCCCTGGGTATAGCCAGCCTGGTGGGAGGGGTCAGCAGACAGTCAGTCAGAGGGAGTTGAGGAGAAGGGAGCACACAGGAGAGGTGTGCGGACGTGCCTGAGCTGGATCCGTGTAACGGTGACCCCGGGGGCACAGGAGAGAGGTTGCCAGAACGGGTACCGAGATATCGCTGGGACCAGAGCACGAACGGGGCACAGGGCCCTATGTCAAATGTCAAGTTTCAAACGGTTTGATAAATATCTGCACGGTGAGGACACTTTCATGGACTTCATCGAACCAAATAATCCGGGGGCATCAGCCGTAAACTAGGATCGGGGTTCGGACACTTACCTCCCCGCAGGGTCCGCACTGCCCGCCGGGTCACTACATTGACACTGATACTCCTGGGACCAGAACCAGCATACCGAGTGTCCATGTGAGTAGAGACTGTTAAAGTTACCCTGGTGTGGTCTCCATCATTATACACCATACACCTCCAAGGCACAGCCCTAACTGCGGAGGGCCTACCACCATAGCTGCCACTACCATCATCCCTGGGAGTACCCACATTGAGCACTGGTGGTCCTCCATCCTTGACTGCAACATGCAGGTGGCGTCACAAACATTAACTCTATTATCCCCTGTAAATACTCCCTTTTTATTAAGCGTCCCCAGGGCATGGGATCGGGCAACGGCCACCAGAGTGACATTCCCCACTGCAACTGCCCAGGATCGAGTACCCCCTCTCTGGGCGACACATCTGTCCCTGCTTGTCTCTGTCTGTCTGTCTCTTTCCTTGTCTGTCTCTTTCCCTGTCTCTGTGTCTGTCTGTCTGTGTTTGTCTGTGTCTGTCTTGGTCTGTCTTGGTCTGTCTGTCTCAGTGTGTCTCTGTCTCTGTCTGTCTCTGTCTGTCTCTGTCTTTCCCTGGCTGCATTGTGACATGCCAACATTCCTCATTCAAGGGCATGGCTGCGCATTGTTCTGAAGTTCTTGCTGCATTGTGACTCCCAGCTCCATTGACTTAATGGAGGCAGGTTTTTTGGTGAATAACTAAAGTGCGGGGTTAAAATTTCCACTCAAAACATAGTCTATGATGTTCCTGGAGTCAAATGGAGTATCTGTGCAAAATTTTGTGATTGTACATGCGACGGTGCAAATTCCTTTAGCGGACATACACACATGTGACGCCCTGGCAAAACCAGGTAGTCACAAAAGTAGATCACCCTCCTTGTTACCACCAAAAAACCCACACCCAGGTACAACACACACGCCATTAAAGCCTAGCCACACCCTCATGATAATAAGGACACACCAGTAGGTGGGATCAGGCGGATGAGAACGCCCACCTAGGGGTCCTGAGGTGTCAGGGGGGGGAACACGACAGTCAAGTTGAAGTAGAGTCAGAGTCAAGTGGAGGTTGAAGTTGAAGTTGTAGTCAAATGGAGTTGGAAGTGAAGTGCAGACAGAGAAGCGGAGTCAGGGGTAGGGGCCCCTGGACTACCTGGCTAGGTGGCAGACAGTAAACAGGGCCACAGGCGACGGAGACGATCCGGTTGCAGGAGACCTTAAGTGGACCGGGGCAGGGTTGCAGCCCGCCGGTGCTGACAGCGGGAATCTGGTCCGGAGGCCATGCACAGAAAGGTTGCATGCCCCTTGTTAATCAAGGGTTAATCTGGTTCTCCAGAAGCCCAGGCAGCAAAACGGAAGCCCAACGTGGGGGATAGGGTGTCCGTCAGAACCCACAGAAATCCCAAGGGTCAGATTTCGCGGGCCACAGCTCCCAACATACACAGTACCGAGAGTGGACTTCCCCGTTCCATGTGGAGTCGTCCCAGAGAAGACACAAACACAGACTGCAGGAGGAAGGGACCCCTTACTACACCCGGGTGTGGAACCCGAATACACCCACCAAAGGCGACCGGTCACTGGCAACTTGGTTTACCACTGGACTTGTGTGTGATTACTGAACTGTGAGTACACCATTGATCCCCGGTCCAACCCGGCTCGCCACCTCCAGCAGCCATTACTCCCGTGTACCGAAAACAGGCCCCGGGACTACACCTCCCCTACCCGTGGAGGGGATCCCATCTTGCTGCCCCGCTCCATCAGCCCCGGGCGTCCCATCACCAGGCAGCGGCGGTGACACCATCTCCCTCACCGCAACCCATGGGTGGTGTCACAGACACATCAACCCCCTTGTAAATATCCCCTTCTGACGTTTGTGAGGATGGACGGCCGTGCGAGCCCGAGTCCGGTCACCACTCGACCCGCAGCAGAGAAACCGGATCCGAGCGGGCTTAGAAGCGGCAGCGGCCGCTGCCCGCAACGCACACACACACACACACACACACACACACACACACACACACACACTCAGCTTTACATATTAGATTTTACAAACAAACATCAGACCTGTTGTTGTTCCACAATTTCATGGCTAAAAGAAGCAAAGCCATTGCTTCTTAATTTTTCAAACATGTAGACAAGCTCCAGTATGACGGGCATCTGTCTCTTCAAAAGGGATGATTTTTGGAATATATTTTTCTTTTTCTTTTTCATTTTTAAAAGAATAATAAGTCTAGTAATGCAGAGTGTTAAGGGTGCTTTACACGCTGCGACATCGCCAGCGATTGCTAGCGATGTCGTGCGTGATAGCACCCGCCCCCGTTGCTCGTGCGACATTTGGTGCTAGCGAACATTATCGCTACGGCAGCGTCACATGAACATACCTTGTCAGTGACGTCGCTGTGACCGCTGAACAATTCCTCCCTGAAGTAGGAGGTGCGTTCGGCGTCATAGCAACGTCACTGCGGTGTCACTAAGCGGCCAGCCAATAGAAGCGGAGGGGCGGAGATGAGAGGGACATAACATTCCGCCCACCTCTTTCCTTCCTCATTGCCAGTGGACGCAGGTAAGGAGATGTTCGTTGTTCCTGCGGTGTAACACGGAGTGATGTGTGATGCCGCAGGAACGACGAACAACATCGTACCTGTGGCAGCAGCGATATTAAGGAAAGAAGCGACGTGCCAGTGATCACCGTTTTGTGTTCTATCACCAGGCAGCGGTGGTGTCACCATCCCTCACCGCAACCCACAGGTGGCATCACAGACACATCAACCCCCTTGTAAATATCCCCTTCCGACGGTTGTGAGGACGGACGACCGTGTGAGCCCGAGTCTGGTCACCACTCGAGCCGCAGAAGCAAACCCGGATCCGAGCGGCCCCAGAAGCGGCAGCGCCCCCCGCCCGCAACAACCCGAACCTGGCGTCACGAACAGGATTCCTACCCCATCTACAGCCTGGATGACGTGCGCCTTCTTATTAACTGTAGAACGTGAACCGTTGCAATATTTAGCACTGCTGCCATCTTGCCCGCCATCTTTGGTCCCAAAAACAACAACACCATCATCTTCTTCCCCGAAAAAGGCGCAAAGTTGAAGCCCCGCCCCCTAAGAACGCGGGCGGAACCCGGTGACTCCCAAAGCAGGAATTGAAAAGGACAGTGGATCCCGCGAGACTGCTGTCGAAAACCAAGGGGGAGTGCAGAAAGAAGCGGTATGTGACCCGAGAGGATAAAGAACAGGGACACCAGGACTCTGCAAAAATCCGTTCCTGGACACTAGAGATGAGCGAACCGGTCGCGGTTCAGCTCAAGGTCGGTTCGCCGAACGGAGCTCCCGTTTGAGTTCGGTTCGTCGAACGTTCGACGAACCGAACTCGAACTGCATAGGAAACAATGGCAGGCATTCACAAACACATAAAAACACCTAGAAAACACCCTCAAAGGTGTCCAAAAGGTGACAAACAACTCACAACACAACACAAACACATGTGAAAGTGACAAGGACATATACTCATGTGAAAACAAAACAGCTGGACAAGGAAAAAGAGGAGGACACACAGATATATGAGTATATGCAAGGAAACATCGATGCCATTACTGTGCAACTTGAGCCCTGCTCATTTTAGGCTTCCAATCTGGATAAATTGCCTGAGATTGCCACGTACGCCTTGGGGATCTTGTCGTGTCCTGCAGCCAGCGTTCTCTCGGAACCTGTCTTCAGTGCTGCTGGGGGTCTGCTGGCAGATAAGCACACGTGTCTGTCCACTGACAATGTGGACATGGCTCTCAGAGGACTTTTCTTCCCCTGGGTCAGCCAAGGGACGGGAAAGGCACGCGTATTTTTGAGAGTGCTTCATGCAAAGCATCTTTTTCTTTTTCAAAAGGGGGGTCAACTGATGCCAGTCAAGTGGGGTGTGTGTGGCCCAATTAGTGGCAACGAGGGAGACTGTGGTTGGAGTCCCCTCACTGTGTTTCTAAAAGAACCAAGATGAACAAGTCATGGCTGTCAGAGGACTTTTCTTCCCCTGGGTCATCCAGGGGATGGGAAAGGCACGCGTATTTTTGAGAGTGCTTCATGCAAAGCATCTTTTTCTTTTTCAAAAGGGGGGTCAACTGATGCCAGTCAAGTGGGGTGTGTGTGGCCCAATTAGTGGCAACGAGGGAGACTGTGGTTGGAGTCCCCTTGCTGTGTTTCTAAAAGAACCAAAATGAACAAGTCATGGCTCTCAGAGGACTTTTCTTCCCCTGGGTCAGCCAAGGGACGGGAAAGGCACGTGTATTTTTGAGAGTGCTTCATGCAAAGCATCTGTTTCATTTTGAAAAGGGGGATCAAGTGATGCCAGTCAAATGGGGTGAATGGGGTGTATGTGGCCCAATTAGTGGAAACGAGGGAGACTGTGGTTGGAGTCCCCTCGCTGTGTTTTACATGATTTTCGAAGGGCATGACATGCCTAAGAGGTTGAGTTTCATCATCTGCAACTTGTTGGCAACAGAAAGGCTGCCTTTACACCCTTTTGAGACCGAGCATTTTCGAGACCTTATGCCCATTGCAGTGCCCCAAGAGCCGATGGCCAGTCGTCACTCCTTTTCCAAGAAAGGCGTGCCCGCGCTACCACAGTAGGTCGCACACAACCTCACCAATTCCTTGAGAAACTCTGTGTGTGACAGGGTGCATTTCACCACAGATACTTGGACCAGTAAGCATGGACAGGGGAGTTACATGTTGCTGACTGGGCACTGGGTAACTATGGTGAGAGATGGAGAAGGGTTTGCTGTACAAGTCTTGCCGTCCCCACGACTTGTGTGTCAATCCTTCCTCTGTATGTACAAGTTCCTCCACTGCTTCTGCCTCCTCAACCTCATGTGGGTCCTCCACCTCGGCCCAAACCCTGTGTGGTCAGTCCACCCTTCCTTGTAACTGCGCCCAAGGAATCCCACACACCTCCTTACTATGCTGGCAGCAGAGCTCAAGGCCATCAGGCGGTCAAATGTTTACTTTGAAATGTAGGGGAAATGTGAGACACCGCTGAGGAATTGTGGACGGTTAGCTCTGGAGAGTGAGACCGAGTTTCATCAATGGTTGTCTCCACTCAACCAGCAGCCAGGGAAGGTCGGGTGCGACAATGATGCAAACCAGTCTGCGACCCTGCTTCAGGGCAATGTGGCACACGTGCCTTGTATGGCTCACGTGTTGAACCTGGTTGTCCAGCAATTTTTAAAACACTATCCCGGCCTACATGGCCTTCTGACCAGGGCACGGTGTAACGCCTGCCTGGATCGACACACTCAGATGGGCTGTAAAGGATAGGCTAGAGGCAAGCCACTCACCAAGCTGGACACCCAGAACCCTGAAACCCTTTAACCCCTATACAGTGATTTGGAATTACACAGGGCCCAAGTTGATCAATACCTGTGGAAGGCTGCAGTTCCAGAGAATAGTAGTCATGCAGGGTCAAAAACATTAATTGAGGAAGAGGAACAGAATGGGATGGCCAGGACTTAATCAGAAAACAAGCAGAGGTGAAATGTGGATCGGCCAACGAGGTACATAAACAGCAAGCAGGAAAAGTAGTCAGGTAACAAGCACACAAACTCATAAAACTGAACTGGGGGTAACAGTAACAAAAGGTTCATAGCTTTGTCTGGCAGTGGTCTGCAGACAGGAGGGGCCTAAAAAAGAATGTGGTGTCTTCCCATTGGTTGTAGCTGAATGATGGTACTTCATCTGTGAGATACCCACCAACTACATTCAGCCTGTGGTTCTGTATCTGTCAAGGTAACGCAACCCAGTGGGTGACCATAACCTGCGTCCACCTGCGCCGCAGGCATCGACTCCTTTCCCATCATCAGCTGTTACGAGGGGGACCCGGGGAAGCGTGCCAAGATGGGGAATGGACAGCTTCCGCCGGTCAAGGTCCACTGTGCGGTGTAAGGGACCGCTGCTATGGTGGGTGAAGAGTGAGCGGGTTGCTGCTAGCGATCGTCTGGAATGTCACAGACGATCTATGTACACCGGTCTGCCCTAACCCGTGTGGGTTGTATGGCAGGGATCACACGGCTCGGTGTACCTGTTGCACGGGGAAGCACAGAGGTGCCCACGCACGTGTGCCAGTGGAAGTCACGAGAATATGGCACGAGGGTAGCACAGAGGTGCCCACGCACGTGTGCTTTCAATAACCAGGTGAGTCCAGTGGAGACTCGAGGAGCTCACCTGGGACAGGAACACGGCCTGTAGAAGGAGCTACTGCCGGAGCAGCAAGGCAGGGACACGGCCTGCAAACCAGGTGCTGCCTAAGCAGCAAGGGCCAAGCCCACAGAAGGAGATAATGCCTGAGCAGTGGCGTGGCAGCACGCTGCCAGACATCCAAACATAGAAGGACGGTCGCGCGCCGCCATGATGGCAGGAGGAGCTTTTAAGGAGGTGTAGCTCCAGCCAAGGGCGGGCGCGAGGCGGAGATGACGGACTTGACCCAATCAGGATCCACGACATCCCAGCCTGGCCAGTCAGGATTCACCACGTCACCAGCCTTGTCATCAAGCCGTGTGACGTCAGTGGGCGAATCAGGATCCACCAAGCATAGCACATGCTCACCCTCCTGCCTCTGGGAAATAGAGGCGGGATCCTCGGTCTCACAATGTGTAGAGATAACGGGAGTCTCACTGCTTCCCTGAGCAGCAAACCTCTGCACATTGCGCAACCTCACAGACCTTCGAGGCTGCTGAGCAGGAGGAGCTGCGGCAGGCAAGGAATGGGAGACCGCCTCATTTCTTGCAACAGGAGTACCACTAGGTGTCACCCTTGTGCTGCCTCTCTGAGGAGGTTTCTCCTGCACTCTGCGCAGTCTGGCAGACCTTTGGCGCTGCTGAGCAGGAGCCCTCGTGGCAGGCAAGGAGACTGTCTCATTCCTTGCCACAGGAGAGCCACGAGGTGTAACATTACCCCCCCGTCTAGGCCCCCCCCCTGCCCGTGCTCGAAGGCCGCTATCAAACTCGGGGCGTGGATATGATCCTCCAATTCCCAGGATCTATGCTCCGGACCACGGCCGACCCACTCCACGAGGTAGTACCTCCTGCCCCGTATAACTTTTGTCTCCACAAGCTTCGCCACCTCAGAGTCGTCGGGCGGGGAGTCACTTTGAGGCGTCAGGGACCCCGAGAACTTATTAAGTCGTACGGGTTTCAGGAGGGACACGTGAAAGGTGTTGGCTATAGCCCAGCGTGGAGGGAGCTGGAGTCGGTATGCCACCGGGTTCACCTGCTCTAGCACTTTAAACAGACCCAGGTACCTACGGGCGAACTTGGCTGCCTGTACCCGTAGGTTAACATTCTTAGAGGACAGCCACACTAGGTCACCAGGGGCGAAGGATGGTGCAGGGCGGCGGCGCTCATCAGCCGTTGTCACCATCCGGTCTTTAGCCCTCTTAAGGGCCTCTTGGGTGTTATCCCAGATCTCCCGGGCCTCGGTCGCCCAATCCTCCACTCTAGGATCGGGTGACGTAATGGGCATCGGAACCGGGATTCTGGGATGTTGTCCGTTATTGAGCAGGAACGGAATCTGACCAGAGGATTCATGGACCGAATTATTAATGGCAAATTCGGCCCAAGGAAGGAGGTTAGCCCAGTTGTCGTGGTGCGCGGAGATAAAATGGCGGAGGTAAGTTACCAAGGTCTGATTGGTCCTCTCTACCAGTCCATTGGTTTCGGGATGGTATGCGGAGGAGATGTTCAGCTCTATCTGCAGGAGCTTACAGAGCTCTCTCCAGAAGCGAGACGCGAACTGGGGACCCCGGTCACTCACCACCTTGTCAGGCATGCCATGCAGCCTAAATACATGCCTAATGAATAAGGTGGCGAGAGCACGTGACGTCGGGAGTCGTGGGAGAGGCACCAAGTGGACCATTTTAGAGAAGTGATCCGTGATGACCCATACGACCTTGTGACCTGCTGACTTGGGCAGATCTCCCAGGAAGTCCATTCCCACCACTTCCCAGGGACGATCCGGCACTGGCAGTGGGTGAAGAAGACCTGCCGGTCTCTGCCGGGACGGCTTATTCCGTGCACACGACATACAGGCTCCCACATACTCCTGTATGTCCTGGGGTAGTCTCGGCCAACAATAGTGCCTAGTCACAAGGTCTCTGGTCCTTTTGACCCCAAAGTGACCCCCGACCTTG
Organism: Anomaloglossus baeobatrachus; assembly: GCF_048569485.1. NCBI lineage: Eukaryota > Metazoa > Chordata > Amphibia > Anura > Aromobatidae > Anomaloglossus > Anomaloglossus baeobatrachus. Next base: position 168,890,069 of record NC_134361.1, read on the forward strand.
GAGGCATGGGCCCACGATAGCACCTCATTCCGTAGTTCAGGGGGAACGAGGGTCTTGCCAGGTGGCACCTGGTCCAAAGAAGTGGGAGTGACCATCCTCAAGCTGTCCGGGGGTAGTATAAGACGAGGCTCCTCCTCGTCCTCCTCCAACACAACCATACAACGTGACAAGGCATCGGCCCGTACGTTCTTCTCACCGGCCAGGTGGCGGATAATAAAGCGGAACCGGGAGAAGAACAAGGACCAACGGGCCTGCCTTGAGTTCAGGCGTTGTGCTGTCTGGAGGTATGTGAGATTTTTATGGTCGGAAAATACTTCAAATGGATGCTTCGCACCCTCCAGGAGATGCCGCCATTCCTGGAATGCTAGTTTCATCGCCAGTAACTCCCTATCCCCTATGGAGTAGTTCCTCTCGGCCGGAGAAAAGGTCTTGGAGAAAAAGAAACAAGGATGCTTCCTTCCTCGTTCGTCTTTCTGGTACAGGACTGCACCAGCACCGACCGAAGAGGCGTCTACCTCTAGTAGAAAGGGTTTGGAGATGTCTGGACGATGAAGGATGGGAGCTCTGGAGAAGTAAGTTTTGAGACTGTGAAATGCCTCTACCGTTTCCCGTGTCCATGCTTTGGGATTAGCGCCCTTGCGGGTAAGGGCAATGATGGGTGCTGCCACCGTCGAGAAGTTGGGAATGAACTGGCGATAATAATTGATAAACCCCAAGAATCGCTGGATCGCTTTCAGCGAGCGGGGCTCAGGCCATTTCATCACTGTCTCCAACTTCCCCGGATCCATTGCTAACCCCTGACTGGACACGATATACCCCAGGAACGGCAAGGATTCACGTTCAAAAACGCACTTTTCTAGCTTAGCATATAACGAATGAGTGCGGAGCCTCTTAAGTGCTCGGATGACATCCCTCCGATGGGTGGCAAGATCGGGGGAGAAGATAAGGATATCATCCAGGTATGCAACCACGGAAAGATACAAATCCCGGAAAACATCATTCACAAAGTCTTGAAATACGGCGGGGGCATTGCAGAGTCCGAAGGGCATTACAAGATACTCGTAGTGACCGTCCCTGGTGTTGAAGGCGGTCTTCCACTCATCGCCCTCTCGGACTCGCACTAGATTATACGCCCCGCGTAGATCCAGCTTCGTGAAGATCTTTGCCCCGCGGAATCGATCAAATAACTCCGTAATGAGGGGCAAAGGGTATTTGTTTTTGATCGTGATTGCATTTAATCCCCTGTAATCGATACAGGGGCGTAGATCCCCTTCCTTCTTTTGCACGAAGAAGAACCCCGCACCGGCCGGTGAAATAGACTTGCGAATGAACCCTTTTGCCAGGCTGTCCTGAATATATTTGGACATAGCCTCCGTCTCTGGAGCAGAGAGGGGATACACTCTGCCCCTAGGGGGCTCGGAGCCTGGCTTCAGGTCTATTCGGCAATCGTATGGCCGGTGGGGAGGAAGGGTATCTGCGGCCCTCTTGGAGAAGACGTCCCTGTAGGCCTCATAAGGTGTCGGTAAACCTGGCTCCCCTGTATTCCCTGAGGACCCAACCGACCTAATGGTAGCGGGTGGTTCGGTAGTCACGAGGTGCTCTCTACAGGATCCTGCCCATGATGAGATCTCCCCTGTTGCCCAGTTGAGTATAGGAGCATGCTGTCTCAACCAGGGGAGGCCCAGTAGGATCTCATCCGTCCCCCCTGGAAGCACCAGGAAGGACACCTGCTCATGGTGTCCTGGTGGTACTTCCATCCTGAGAGGGATGGTGATCTGGGTGATGGGATCGACTAGTAGGGACCCGTTGACTACCCGAACCCTGAGTGGCTTGGGCAAGAGAATCAGGGGAACTGAGTATCGGGTTGCCAGGGAGGTCGAAATGAAATTGCCATCAGCGCCTGAGTCCAGGTAGGCCAGAGCAGAGAAGAGAGTAGTGCCAAACTGCAACTGGGCGCTGATAGTCAACCTAGAGGGAGAAGCAGCGTCTAGTAACCCCCCTCTGATGGAAACTAGACGCTGTCTTTTCCCGACGGTTTGGGACATCGGGTAGCTATGTGTCCCCTCTGCCCACAGGAAAAGCAGATGACACCAGACCGAGAACCTGGGGTAGAGGAGACCGCTTTGGACACCTCCATTGACTCCACGGAGTCGCCTACAGAGCTGGCTGGGAGACCTGTCTGGTGGAAGACGGGAGCCAGACGCTTTTTAGGCCGTGAGGACGTGGGTGCTGAAGAGACCTCGAGCCTCCGCTCCGCCTGGCGGATGTCTATGCGAGAGGCAACCACAATCAAGGACTCTAAAGTAGCAGGAACCTCACGCGTGGCCAGTGCGTCTTTGACAAACCCTGCCAGGCCCTCCCAGAACACAGGGACAAGGACCTTATCGGGCCAGTCCAGCTCTGCGGCAAGTGTCCTAAAGTGTACGGCAAAGTCCCCAACTGAAGCGGACCCTTGCCGAAGTCGTAGGAGGCGCAGCGCGGAGTCGTGGGTGACTTGAGGCCTGAGGAACACCATTCTCATGGCCCCAAGATAAGATGCTAAGTTATTCACCACCCGATCTCCGCGCTCCCACAACGGCGTGGACCACTTCAGCGCTCTCCCTGTGAGCAGGGACTGGACGAAGGCTACCTTCGCCTTCTCGGTAGCGTAAAGAGTCGCGGACAGCTCTAAGTAGGTGGTAACTTGGTTTATAAACCCACGGCACTCGGAGCTGTCCCCGCTAAAGCGCTCTGGAAGCGCAAGGCGAGGAGACCTTCCGCCCAATAGCACAGCCTGGGTAGCCGCCTGGGTGGCGACTGTCGTCAGAGCAGTCTTGTCGGAGGAAGACTGCTCCACTGCTGCCAAACGTGATTCCAACTGCTGCACATAACGCAGCAACTGCTGCTGCTCTTCAGCCATAGCCAGACCTTTGGCGCGACCGTAATGTTACGAGGGGGACCCGGGGAAGCGTGCCAAGATGGGGAATGGACAGCTTCCGCCGGTCAAGGTCCACTGTGCGGTGTAAGGGACCGCTGCTATGGTGGGTGAAGAGTGAGCGGGTTGCTGCTAGCGATCGTCTGGAATGTCACAGACGATCTATGTACACCGGTCTGCCCTAACCCGTGTGGGTTGTATGGCAGGGATCACACGGCTCGGTGTACCTGTTGCACGGGGAAGCACAGAGGTGCCCACGCACGTGTGCCAGTGGAAGTCACGAGAATATGGCACGAGGGTAGCACAGAGGTGCCCACGCACGTGTGCTTTCAATAACCAGGTGAGTCCAGTGGAGACTCGAGGAGCTCACCTGGGACAGGAACACGGCCTGTAGAAGGAGCTACTGCCGGAGCAGCAAGGCAGGGACACGGCCTGCAAACCAGGTGCTGCCTAAGCAGCAAGGGCCAAGCCCACAGAAGGAGATAATGCCTGAGCAGTGGCGTGGCAGCACGCTGCCAGACATCCAAACATAGAAGGACGGTCGCACGCCGCCATGATGGCAGGAGGAGCTTTTAAGGAGGTGTAGCTCCAGCCAAGGGCGGGCACGAGGCGGAGATGACGGACTTGACCCAATCAGGATCCACGACATCCCAGCCTGGCCAGTCAGGATTCACCACGTCACCAGCCTTGTCATCAAGCCGTGTGACGTCAGTGGGCGAATCAGGATCCACCAAGCATAGCACATGCTCACCCTCCTGCCTCTGGGAAATAGAGGCGGGATCCTCGGTCTCACAATGTGTAGAGATAACGGGAGTCTCACTGCTTCCCTGAGCAGCAAACCTCTGCACATTGCGCAACCTCACAGACCTTCGAGGCTGCTGAGCAGGAGGAGCTGCGGCAGGCAAGGAATGGGAGACCGCCTCATTTCTTGCAACAGGAGTACCACTAGGTGTCACCCTTGTGCTGCCTCTCTGAGGAGGTTTCTCCTGCACTCTGCGCAGTCTGGCAGACCTTTGGCGCTGCTGAGCAGGAGCCCTCGTGGCAGGCAAGGAGACTGTCTCATTCCTTGCCACAGGAGAGCCACGAGGTGTAACAATCAGCACTATGCACGAAAGGAACACGTTGTCACCTGGCGACCGGAGTACAAATTGATTGAGTGGACTACGTTGGTGACTTAACAGCCGTGTGCGGCAATGATGCAAACCTGTCTGCGGCCCTTCGTCAGGGCAATGTGACACACGTGCCTTGTATGGCTCACGTGTTGAATCTGATTCTCCAGCAATTTTTAAAATACCATCCCGGCCTACATGGCCTTGTGCAGCGGGCACGCTGCTATGTGCTCACTTTCATCCTTCGCACCCAGCAGTACAACAACTTTCATCGCTCCTGAAGTCTTAGGGTCTGGCGGTTAAACGCCGGAAATGCGATGTTCCGACACGCAGGAATTAGAATCTGCACATGTTGCAGCGTCTGTGGCAGCACCGCAGAGCCCTGCTGAAATACGGTATGATGTATACCCTGGGCTAACTTGATCCAGAGGTGGTGCAGATCACGCTGCTGGAGTGGTGTCAGATCAAGGACCTATGCACCCTTCTACACAGTTTACAAATGTCGACGAAGATGTTTAGCACTAGCGATGCCATTCTCAGCGTGACAATTCTGGTCATCTACAAGATGGAGCACACTGTATGCATTATTCGGAATCAGGTGTTGGTCCAAGAGGAAGGGGAGGAAGTACAGGAGGAGTCATATGCAGAAGGGATAATAATAAGATGTACAAGGTCCATACGTTGAGCGGCACCTAGGCGGCAGTCATGGTGGGGGATAGGGATTAACAAGGGCGCATAGTATTAGCAAAAATTGTTGAGGAAGGTGCAGGAGCCCATGAAGAAATGGAGGACGAACTTGCGATGGGCATGGAAGACTCAGCAGATGAGTGAGAGCTTGCTCACATTTCGGTTGTGCGAGGTTGGGGGGAGAGGGCAGAGGAAGGAGGCACGATTCTCACCTCTCTGCCACCAACACACCAAGGACTTGGTCCTCCTGGATGCACAAGACACATGAGCGCCTTCTTGCTGCACTACCTACAACATGACCCTCGGATTGTACGAATTCGAAGTAATCCTGACTACTGGGTTGCCACACTGTTAGATCCCCGGTACAAGACAAAATTTGGCGAAATAATTCCAGCCATAGAAAGGGACGCACGTATACAGGAGTATCTGCAGAAGGTGGTACGCAATCTTCGATCTGCTTTTCCAGTAAACACCAGTGCTGCACAGAGTGAATCTCAACGCTTTGTCATGGATAGGAGGAAATGGTCTTTTACTTGTCCACATCTGAGGGACCGAGGGCTGGCTGCTGTGCTGAGATGGCATTGAGTACGGTGTCCCTGCAGAGTTGCACTTTTGGTCATATACCAAATGAGTTGAAAAAGGACAAATGCTGGTGGAAAGGGGAACAGGTGTGTTGGAAAGGGGAAAAAAGTTTTTGTCCGTGGGTTTGGTGGTTAAGCAAAAGTAACGTTTGATGAAGAAACACCATCTGTTACGGTGGGACTGGCAGATTTGGATAAGGTGGTATATACTATGTTACCGCTATATAACGAAAATTAATAAGAAAAGAAAGAGAAAGGTATATATCCCCATCAGCAGTCAATGTCCACCGTGCTCCCAGATGGAAAAGGAGAGGTTGACAACTGGAAGGTTAGATGGAGGATACAGATCTGTGTGGCTATGAAACTAATAGTTGCCTGAACCGAGTTAGACGCCACTCGGATCTTGAGACTGGGAGCCCTGTTACCGTCACAGGGTCCACACGCCCACCCAGCCCAGGAACTCCCTGTTAACATCACAGGGGCCATTCAGTACGCTGACCGTGTGCATTGGGGCCACACCTGTGGACAGAAGGCGCATCAGCAGCAGCAGGCCTGTTAATGCCACTGGGCTGCACAAGCAGGACTTGTAGGACAGGAGCTGGTCTTAACCGTTCTGCGTTACCAACTGTGGTGGCGCCCTGCATCGACGCCCTATCCCTGTCTACCTCTGGCCTAAAGCCGCAATGGGTTCAACACATGGAGGTGTGCTCTTTCGGAGCATAATAGAAGACTGCGCACCTCCTTGTTGGCTCCAGCCCGTTTTATAACCTGGGTCCGCCCCAAACCAGGGTGGACCACAATGCACCTCCTGGAGACAAAAGCAGAGTGACACGTCATGAGTGGCATAACTAGCGTCCTATTTGGAACCGAAACTTCAATAATGACCTCATGGCTGCCGCGACACAAACACTCACCAGTCATCGTCTGACCATCAATAATGAGGTGACAAGTCATAAGGCCGGGCCTCTGCAAGCCATTTGGGAGTGGCCTGGCCACATCGTCAGGACACCTGATGCCCTGTGGTCTATATGGGCCCCCCCACATCAGGGGCAGGGCCAAAGAGTTCATTACCGGACCTAGTTTCTGATGCAGTAAGTGCCTGAGCATGGTCAGTTGCATGAAATAGAGTCTCTGAAAAAAGACTATCAGCTTTAGCATGGTGTCTCGGCACAAAACAGGACTTAGACCCGGCACGGAATGCAAGTACCTGTGCAAAGAGGCTTTTCACACTAAGTGTGGGAGCATGCGCTGTATCCCGAAATGAAGACTTAGCATCAGGAATGGCACAGTCAGGCTGAGCATACTCACTAGGCGAAACACTGTAGTTAGGCTGCAGCTGGGGTAAATCGGCACACGCATGCGCACTAACTGCCTCTCCACACTTAGACGTGGAGGAGAAATTGCTCTTCGGGTGTGGACTTGGAGATGCTGTCTATGAACAGAAGGAAAAGCTAAAGGAAGCCTCACTTTCTATCCCTCCGAATTATCAAATGCAGCAATGAATTCCCTGAGTTTGCTATAACATTAGCGTAGCAAAATGTGCATGAGGGTGTCCTGCACAGGTGCTAGGATTAGCTTGGCACCAGTGGGGCACTAATGAAATACAACAGCCAGTTCTATGATGCCACTAAATGGCAGTATTTTTTGCTATCATTATAGCTTATTAAAAACTGAGCAGGAGGGTGTCATGCAGATGTGCTGCACATAGATTTGCACCAGTGGGGCACTAATGGAGTACAACAGCCACTTCTTGTATGCCACTAAGTTTACTCAATTTTTGGTATTATAATGTCTTAGTAAGTAACAATGAGTTTGAGTGTGCAATGCAGGCAGAGGTGCTGCAAATATCTTTGTACTAGTGGGACTATACAGAAGTCCAATAGCCACGTTTAGGATGCCACTAAGTTCACTCAGTGTTTGCTAGTATAATGGCTTAGTAACAATGAGTTTGAGTGTGCAATGCAGGCAGACGTGCTGCAAATATCTTTGCGCTAGTGGGACAATACAGAAGTCCAACAGCCACTTTTAGGATGCCACTAAGTTTCCTCAGTGTTTGCTAGGATAATGGCTTAGTAACAATGAGTTTGAGTGTGCAATGCAGGCAGACGTGCTGCAAATATCTTTGCACTAGTGGGACAATACAGAAGTCCAACAGCCACTTTTAGGATGCCACTAAGTTTCCTCAGTGTTTGCTAGTATAATGGCTTAGTAACAATGAGTTTGAGTGTGCAATGCAGGCAGACGTGCTGCAAATATCTTTGCACTAGTGGGACAATACAGAAGTCCAACAGCCACTTTTAGGATGCCACTAAGTTTCCTCAGTGTTTGCTAGTATAATGGCTTAGTAACAATGAGTTTGAGTGTGCAATGCAGGCAGACGTGCTGCAAATATCTGTGCACTAGTGGGACTATACAGAAGTCCAATAGCCACGTTTAGGATGCCACTAAGTTCACTCAGTGTTTGCTAGTATAATGGCTTAGTAACAATGAGTTTGAGTGTGCAATGCAGGCAGATGTGCTGCAAATATCTGTGCACTACTGGGACTATACAGAAGTCCAATAGCCACGTTTAGGATGCCACTAAGTTCACTCAGTGTTTGCTAGTATAATGTATTATATGTATAAATACATGTGTGGTCAATATAAAGGACTGGCACATGACTTATTTCTTCCAAAGACAGTACTAAGGACCAGGGGGCACTCACTGCGAGTGGAAGAAAAGCGATTCCGACAGCTAAATAGGAAAGGGTTCTTTACAGTTAGAGCGGTCAGACTGTGGAATACACTACCACAAGAGGTAGTAATGGCAGATACTATAACAGCTTTTAAAAAAGGGCTGGATGATTTCCTCAGTACACACAACATTGTTGGTTATAAATGACTTAGTGACTAAATGTAGAACTGGTAGAGGAAGGTTGAACTAGATGGACCTAGGTCTTTTTTCAACCTAAGTAACTATGTAACTATGTAACTATGTAACTATGTAACTATGTAATGGCTTAGTTATAATGAGTTTGAGTGTGCAATGCAGGCAGACGTGCTGCAAATATCTGTGCACTAGTGGGACTATACAGACGTCCAATAGCCACGTTTAGGATGCCACTAAGTTCACTCAGTGTTTGCTAGTATAATGGCTTAGTAACAATGAGTTTGAGTGTGCAATGCAGGCAGACGTGCTGCAAATATCTTTGCACTAGTGGGACTATACAGAAGTCCAATAGCCACGTTTAGGATGCCACTAAGTTCACTCAGTGTTTGTGTGTCGCCAGGGGTTAAGGAGATACCCAGAACCGGGCCAAGGGGTCGCTTCTGGAAAGGGGATCACGGTGTTGTGACCCGGTCTGTGCTCCCTGGTTCCACAATAAAAGGGGGGGGGTTATGTTCGTGACGCCACCCGTGGAATGTGATCAGAGATGACCACCGCTGCTGCAGAACCTCCGGGGTGATGGAAGGCAGCTTGAGATGGGACGGCTCCCCACGGGTAGAGCCTTTTCCCCGGGGCAGTATGTTAGTCTATGGGGGGAGTGCAGGACACGAGCACAATAAACAGGCAGACTCACGGTTTTGCAGTTTCTTTGTCTTTTACTGGTGATGGGATTCAGCAAAGTACTGTCCACGGAGTCTGTGAGGGGTTCAGGGTTTCTCCCACCCAGCCGGGCCGTTTTGGCTTCCTTGCCTGCACTGTGTGTCTGTGGCCCCGCTGCTGAGTGAACTATGCAGCCGGCCCTGTGCTCCTCGGTACCCACATGACAGGCAACTCGAGTCCTTACTAGTATGTTCCTGAACTCTGCGCTTGTTGCTTGTGTCTGTGGTACAGGTGAAAGATCTGGAATCTTCACTTCTCTGGTGGTAACTGTGCAGTATGTAACCTGCAGTCTCGGATCCAGCATCCGTTCTGTGTGCTCCACTGGGATGAACTCAGCAATGCTCTGTCTCCCAGGAATGTTCCTTTGTGTAATCTGTCTCCTTTCCTCAGACCCTCAGCTAGGCCTGGAATTGGTCAGTGGATCCTGAGGTGAGCTAAAGCCAGCTTCCAACCTGCAGAGATCCTGTCTCCTCAGTGCTCTGCACTGAACTTCCAAACTGAAACTACTTCTCTGACCATTTTCCTCCCCCCCACCAGAATATCTAGGGAAGCAGCTTGGTCTCCCCCTTCTGGCCAGGAGGTCTTGGTGTTGTGTGTGGGGAGTTAACCCTTTGTGTTGTTACTGTGGCAACCCTGGGGTGCCACATTCCCCCTTAGTGAAGAACAGTACTCCGGGACTGTGAAACAAACAAACAAGTTATCACAACAATTGTATATATACAGAGTCTCAAAAGGAAAAAAATACAAAAACCTTAAAGCTCAAAAAGAGTCCAAAATGTTCAGAAATATGTAAGTGTTCATACAGTATAGTTTTTGTAGGTACTGGGCTTTTGGTCTTAACGTTGCAATTAAATAAACATTTCAATCAACAAACACTTCTTAAAGGTGTCTCTACTCTGGTCATAAGTGCAGTAGGCCTCACGGCCCTCGGGCCACCAACAATGTGATCAAGTTGTAACTCTCCGTGCTGCCACCTTACACCACTCTTCTCTCACCTTTTCTGTACACTAAACTGTTACGGTTTTTCATATAAACATTATAACATATGTACATTTTATATGCAATTCCACATTAGTCTTTATATCTTGCTGGTATCTGACCCTGAGTACTACGCTGTGATCTGCGTACTGCTGGTGTACTGGGTGTACTTAGCATAATGGTGTGAGTGGAAGTGTACCTATTTGGTGTTTCTGGTACTTGTGAGGATAGTGGACTGACTGTAGGACTGGCAAGCTCACTGGGACCAGGAATCTGTTCTTCCTCTACGGTTTCGACTTCCAGTTCTTCTTGTCTTGAGACTTCTTGTGGTATGGGTTCTGATGGTGGTTCCACCACTTGAGGGAAGGCGATCATTGGGACTACTACTGCTCCATAGTAATTTGGCCATGTTTTTGGGAAATCTCCTAAGACTGTATGGAATACATCTTCTTCCTTCTTGACAGGTTGTACCTGTATGGGTAAGGTGACTTCTGGTGTCTTCAGGGTTTCAGGACACGGTTTGAGTTGATCTCTTGACACGACAGCTGATGTCCTTCCTTCATCCTTACTGATTAGACACACTTTGGGATTATCCATACTGGATGGTAAGACTGTATATGGGGTGGTTTCCCACTGATTATCCAATTTGTTTGTGCGTCGTTTCCTCTTGAGAACTTGGTCACCAGGTTGCAATGGGGTTGCTAGAGCATGCTGGTTGAAGGTTCTCTCCTGTCTTCCCCTAGCTTGTTGGAGACTTTTCTCTACGCACTCTTGTACTTGGCGATACTGCTGCTGACGTAGGGTATCCCAATTGGATTCTTGAACTTCCGCATCTGGCTTCAGAATTCCCATATCTAAATCAATTGGCAGTTTACCGGGCCTTGCACGCATGAGGTAAGCGGGGGTGCAGTTTGTAGAACTCACCGGGACATGATTGTACAAGTCCACCAAGTCTGGCAACTTCTCTGGCCATTGATTTCTTTCTGACTCTGGTAAGGTCTTCAACAGGTCAATCACAATATGGTTCATCTTCTCACATAAGCCATTTGTTTGGGGATGGTATGCTGTTGTGCGGATCTTTTTACAGCCATACATGTTGCAGAATTCTTGGAAAATCTGTGATTCAAAAGCTGGACCTTGATCTGCAAGGACTTGTTCTGGGTAACCATGGGGTCTGCAAAAGTACGTCTGGAATGCTTTAGCTGCTGTTCTAGCTGTAAGGTCTTTCACGGGTACCACCACTAAGAAGCGTGAGTAATGGTCCACGATGGTTAAGGCATAGACATAGCCGGACCGGCTTGGTGACAACTTGACGTGGTCTAATGCGACTAGCTCGAGTGGTTGCTTGGTTACTATGGACTGGAGTGGAGCTCTCTGGTTCTGTTGATCCTTTCTTCTGAGGTTGCACGGTCCGCATTTTCTACACCAATCTTCAATTGATTTTCTCATGCCAACCCAGTAGAATCTTTCTCTTAAGAGCACTTCCAACTTTTTCCAACCAAAATGACCAGCACCGTCGTGGTAAGCTTCCAGAACCATCTTGACGTCTCTCTTGGGCACGATGATCTGCCAGACCAACTCATGTGTTTTTGGATTGGTGTGCCTTCTACAGAGCTTCCCTTGGTACAGGAACAATTTACCTCTCTCTTTCCAGAGATGTTGTGTCTCAGCTGGGGCATTCTGATTAGGGTATGCACCTTGTTGTGTAAGCAGTTCTTTCACTAGCTTCACAGCTGGATCGCTGTCTTGTGTGTCAGCCCATCCGTGGTGTGCTAATGGGTTGAGAGTTGCCTGCTGTTGTTTTTCGTAGACACTCGGTTGATACTGTCCCACCTTAGGACGGTGAAAGGCCGGCAGCTCAATTTCTTCCAGTCCCTCCGGTTCCTCTTCCACGTTCCCCGAGTGTGGCATCCGGGATAAGGCATCTGCATTCCCATTCTTGTGGCCTGCCCTGTACTTGATGACAAAGTTGTAGTTTGACAGTCGGGCTATCCATCGCTGTTCCAGCGCACCTAGTTTTGCAGAGTCCAGGTGGGTCAACGGATTGTTGTCAGTAAAGATGGTAAATTCTGCAGCTGCCAGGTAGTGTTTGAAACGCTCTGTTACAGCCCAAACTACTGCCAGTAGTTCTAACTTGAAGGAGCTGTAATTCTCTGGGTTTCTTTCTGTAGGCCGGAGCTTCCTGCTTGCAAAGGCAATAACTTTCTCCTTGCCTTCCTGCTTTTGAGACAATACTGCTCCCAGTCCTACGTTGCTGGCATCCGTGTACAAAATGAAGGGTTGATGGTAATCTGGATATGCCAGGATCTCTTCTCCTGTCAGTGCCCACTTCAACTTCTTAAAGGACTCTTCTCTCTCATCACTCCACTGGAAAGGAGGATTTCGGGCTGCAGGCTTCTTTGACTGTCCTACCAGGATGTCTTGAAGGGGAGCTGCTAGCTTCGTGAACCCTTTTATAAATCTTCTATAGTAGCCCACCAGTCCCAGGAATTGCCTCACCTCTTTCTCGCTGGTGGGTCTCGGCCAATCTCTGATCACGGTAACTTTTTCAGGATCTGGTGCTACCCCTTCTGAGCTCACGACATGTCCCAGGTACTGTACCCTTGGCTTTAGAAGGTGACACTTGGATGGCTTGATTTTCATGCCGTATCCGGATAAGGCTTCAAACACTTCTGCCAGGTCTTGTAGATGCTGTTCATAGGTCTTGGAGTAGACTATGACGTCATCCAGGTACAAGAGGACAGTTTCGAAGTTCTTATGTCCTAGGCAGCACTCCATCAGTCGCTGGAAGGTACCAGGCGCGTTGCAGAGTCCAAACGGCATACAATTGAACTCACAGAGGCCCATCGGTGTGGTGAACGCTGTCTTCTCCTTATCAGCCTCTGCCACAGGAACTTGCCAATACCCACTAGTCAGATCTAGGGTGGAAAAGTAAGTAGCGGATTTTAATGCAGCCAATGACTCTTCTATCCTAGGTAATGGGTATGCATCCTTGTGTGTAATGCGGTTGATCCGTCTGTAGTCTACACACATCCTCATGGTCCCATCTTTTTTCTTAACTAGCACTAGTGGGGCTGCCCAGGGGCTACAACTGTCTCTTATTACTCCTGCTTCTTTCATTTCTTTGAGCATGTCTTTGGCGCATTGGTAGTGAGCCGGTGGTACTGGTCTATACCTCTCCTTTATGGGTGGATGGTTACCTGTGGGTATAGTGTGCTCTACCCCTTTGATCTGCCCAAAGTCTAATGGGTGTTTGCTGAATATTTGTTCATATTCCTTCACTACCCTGTATACTCCATGCTTTTGATGGGAGGGTGTAGAATCGGTACCTACATGTAGCTTTTGGCACCAATCCTCCAGCTTTCCCTCTGAGCCATTGTCCTCCGCCTGATTTGACGGCTTCAAGGGCTCAACGGTGGTGATGGCGTTGTTATCAACCGTATATAGCTTAGCCATGGTAGCATACTTTGGTAGGGTGACCTCATCTTCCCCACAATTTAGAAGGCGTATTGGCACTCTTCCCCGATGTACCTCAACTATTCCTCTGGCCGTCAATACAGTGGGCCTACTGTCTGAGTACACAGGTTCTACCAGGGCCTGATAGTCTCGCCCTCTGATGCCTATTGCAGCTCTACACCAGACCAGCATTTCTGTTTTGGGAGGAATTACAATAGGTATTGGGTCACTTACCCTTGCACTGCCAATTTCACCTCCTGACATTTCTACCTGCTGCTTCAGCATCAAGGCTTTAATTTCCTTCTGCAGGAGTCTCTGTTGCCCAGGTTTGGCAGTCTCGACGATCTGCTGCAAGACAGTAATTACCTCTGCAAAACAATTTTCAATTACATTCATTCCTAGCAGCATAGTTGGTTCACGTTCTCGTCGGTCAACATCAATAATGACAATACCCTGGTTCTGCAATTCTACTCTCCCAATCTTAATGGTCATTTCTCTGAAACCAACCTGTGGTACTAATTCACCATTGCTAGCCCATATATTCAATGCAACATTAGATGGACCACTGCTAACGTCTGAATCAGCCCAGTACCTCTTATAAAGGACATGCGGAATTGATGATATTTGGGAACCAGTGTCCAGCAAGGCGTTGAGCAGAATGCCATCCAGCACGATGGGGATGACTGGACGTCCCCCCACATACTTGTCGTGCCAGGGTGAAGGACCTTGAGAGTTCATTCCTGAGGAGCGGCCCGCCTCCCCAGGGGATCCCCATTTAAAGCACATTCACGGGCAAAGTGACCTGGCTCATTGCAACGGCGGCAAATGGGCTGTCCATCCGGCTGGTAGCGGTCGCTGGGTCGTCCTCTCGTCGCTTGGTATCTCCTAGGCCTCATCCATGGGACATCCTCCTTGCTGGTCGCCAGCTCAATCTTGGGTGCAGACTTGGATCCACGCAGCTCCTGGACGATTCTAGCCATGGAAGCAACAGTGTCTGTCAGGGCTTCAAGCTTTTGATGTAGAGCCTCATTAGTGATCGGCTCCAGGTGGTTAGCAGCAGCCGCTGACATGGCCGATGTCACCGGCACTACTGGCTGCTGGGGTGCCACTGTAAGGTGTTGAACAGAGTCTATATCCTGCGGCTCCTCCACCTGCTGGAGGCGGATGGCTCTATCCTTTAGCTGGGCAAATGTTAGTCCTGGATCCTGGATCACCATCATGCTCAGTTGTCCCCGGTGGGAAGGGGATGAGAGTCCATCCAGGAATTGATCTATCAGCAGCTTATCTGCTCCAGGGGCTAAGGCAGGTTCTGCTAATTTAAGTGCTCTGAGCGCCTCCTGCAAGTTTAAGGCAAAGTCTCTTGCGCTCTCTCTAGGTTTTTGCTTGCATCCAAAGAACCTCATGTTAGCCCGGCTGCCAGCAGTGGATTCAAAAGCTGCTTTTAGTCCAGCTATTATATGCTCTACAGTGTCCTTTGCATCATCCGGCCAGGATGTAGCCTCCCGCTGGGCATTGCCAGTTAACTGTCCCATAAGCATACCAACACGCTGAGCTTCTGTCAGGGGGTACATGCTGTAGTAGATTTTTAGCTTTCCGATAAAGTCATTAAGTGTGTTGGGCTCACCTGAGTACTGCGGCAGCCACACTGCACCCGGGGTGTACGGCATCAGGAACGGCATGATAGGTGCCGCTGCACCTCCGGGTACAACAGCGTCTCCCTGCTGCGACATCTTTGCGCCCCCTTAGTTAATTTCACCAGTCTTCTTGACAGTAAGCCTGGGACACTTTTCTGCGTTTTCGTTCGAGTCGCAGCACCGAGCGCACTTCCTCTGCAAGCAGTGGGCGGAGTCTTAGTTTAGGCGCGATGTTTTCCCGCGCGTAGCAGCTAATGGCGCGATTAAAGATGGCGCCTGGAAAATTTTACCAATGATGTTTTTGGATTTTTCCAGGTATGTTTGCAAAGTTTAAAGTCCTTTCTTTGTTGCAACAATTCACAGTGCAAGTCTTTTATGCTATGCAATAAGTCTTTACAGGCACACGTCACCCGGGTTGCAGCCGGGTCCAGTCCGCATCCTGTTCGTGACGCCAAAGTTGTGTCGCCAGGGGTTAAGGAGATACCCAGAACCGGGCCAAGGGGTCGCTTCTGGAAAGGGGATCACGGTGTCGTGACCCGGTCTGTGCTCCCTGGTTCCACAATAAAAGGGGGGGGGTTATGTTCGTGACGCCACCCGTGGAATGTGATCAGAGATGACCACCGCTGCTGCAGAACCTCCGGGGTGATGGAAGGCAGCTTGAGATGGGACGGCTCCCCACGGGTAGAGCCTTTTCCCAGGGGCAGTATGTTAGTCTATGGGGGGAGTGCAGGACACGAGCACAATAAACAGGCAGACTCACGGTTTTGCAGTTTCTTTGTCTTTTACTGGTGATGGTATTCAGCAAAGTACTGTCCACGGAGTCTGTGAGGGGTTCAGGGTTTCTCCCACCCAGCCGGGCCGTTTTGGCTTCCTTGCCTGCACTGTGTGTCTGTGGCCCCGCTGCTGAGTGAACTATGCAGCCGGCCCTGTGCTCCTCGGTACCCACATGACAGGCAACTCGAGTCCTTACTAGTATGTTCCTGAACTCTGCGCTTGTTGCTTGTGTCTGTGGTACAGGTGAAAGATCTGGAATCTTCACTTCTCTGGTGGTAACTGTGCAGTATGTAACCTGCAGTCTCGGATCCAGCATCCGTTCTGTGTGCTCCACTGGGATGAACTCAGCAATGCTCTGTCTCCCAGGAATGTTCCTTTGTGTAATCTGTCTCCTTTCCTCAGACCCTCAGCTAGGCCTGGAATTGGTCAGTGGATCCTGAGGTGAGCTAAAGCCAGCTTCCAACCTGCAGAGATCCTGTCTCCTCAGTGCTCTGCACTGAACTTCCAAACTGAAACTACTTCTCTGACCATTTTCCTCCCCCCCACCAGAATATCTAGGGAAGCAGCTTGGTCTCCCCCTTCTGGCCAGGAGGTCTTGGTGTTGTGTGTGGGGAGTTAACCCTTTGTGTTGTTACTGTGGCAACCCTGGGGTGCCACATTTGCTAGTATAATGGCTTAGTAACAATGAGTTGGAGTGTGCAAAGGGCAGGAGGGTACAGTGGCAGCTTTGTGGGTCTCTGGGTAGAGGAAAGGAAGCCTGCTTTTCTATCCCTCCTAATGGGGAAATGCAGCGAGGAAATCCCTGACCTTAGCTACACAGACGCTGTCATCTTGTGTAGCTGTTAAACTCTGTTTTCAGGGTCTGTCACCTATGGCTCTGACCCTGCCGGTATTAGCCCTTAAAAGGACTGATAGAAAGTGCTCTCCCTAAGCTGTCCAGCGCTGTGTATGGAGTGTAATACAGCTGTATCGGCGATAGGAGCTGCGCCAGTGATGACTGACACCAAGGACGCAGAAGGCAGATAATGGCGTGCTGGAGGAAAATGTCCGTTTTTATAATGCAGGGACATGTGACATGGACATCCTATCACACATGCCATTGCTTCTCTGGCTAAAAGTCCACTTAGCTGTGTGTGTGTCTGGGATTGGCTGACATGCTGGCCCTCCCCACTACACGCGCGCGCTTAGGGAAGGAAGACAAGGAAAAAAAAAAAATGGTGATCGCCATTATCCATACAGCAGTGATCTGAATGCGCTGTTCCCGCACACTATACACTGAAATGTCATAATAGTGTGAGTCACAGAGTGACTTACACTATTACAGCGGAAAACCAGCTAGGAATTAGCTGTTTTTTTTGCTGCTAGAACCGTTCTCGAACGTATCTAGAACTATCGAGCTTTTGCAAAAAAGCTCGAGTTCTAGTTCGATCTATAACAGCCCCCAAAATCACTCAAGCCGCGAACTGGAGAACCATGAACCACGAACCGCGCTCAACTCTACTGGACACCAACGCGGCAAGATGTGTCAGCAGTCCGTCAACCAGCGTGTGGAGGGTCCCGTTCTCGGGACTGCCGACTGGATTGAGGAGCAGACGGAGAAGATGTGCCAAAGGATCCAGGCCCAAGCTCACTTCATCCTGATGAGCTGGACAACCAAAATGAAGTGCCTGGACGCAGCTGTCCGGGCACGCGAGATGGAGATGGCCTCGGAGGAGCGGGTAAGCAGTGACCCACGCCCCTATGTTCCTCTGGAACCGGCCGTCCCGGCTGAGGGGTCCGGCCTGCCCCCATCCGCCATGTCACCTCCCTCGTCACCGGTGTCCGCGGCCAGAGCCCTGATCGTTCCGCTACCCCAACTTGTGGCAGCGGAACCCGTCTTGTCTACGGAGGAGGACTTAACAGCAGGGACCTCGGGCCTCGCTTGTACCACTGATCCGGCACCCGAGCCAGGTCGCAACCCCGATGACGTCTTCCCCGACCCCGAATCTGGCCACACCAGTGATGACGTCGGCTCCGGCAGTCCGCCCGGCCGCAACAGTGATGACATCGACTCCGGCAGTCCGACCGGCCGCAATGGAGGCGGCACCCGATCGTAAGTTTATCCCAGCTGTGGCGCCAGCCACTCCCAAATACCACATTCCGGCTGTAGAGCAGCCGTAAGGTACCTGCAGAGAGACGGAGCAGGCCACTGATCGATGGGGCCCACGGCAATGTGATAGGCTGGTCGTCGTCGGCGCCGAGGGCATCCAAGTGGGCCTGGCTCCCGAGCAGGAGGCAGAGCACGGAACCCGTGCCCCGTACTAGGAGCGGCAGCAACAGCAGCTGCGCAGGTAGATCGCTGCCAGAGAAAGAGTAAGGCAGATGTGCTTGCCTGCACTTATAAGGAGAAGGATCACCTGCGGCAGGCTACCTTCCGGATCTGGGGCCCGACATATAGAGGACAGGTCCGATACATTGA
This sequence comes from Anomaloglossus baeobatrachus, assembly GCF_048569485.1. Classification (NCBI taxonomy): domain Eukaryota; kingdom Metazoa; phylum Chordata; class Amphibia; order Anura; family Aromobatidae; genus Anomaloglossus; species Anomaloglossus baeobatrachus. The sequence continues at coordinate 168,908,246 of NC_134361.1, forward strand.
CCTCCAGAAAGGATGGGGTTTCATTTACGAGCCGGGATTGGAGTCTGAAATTTTTGTACCCCGGAGGGATGTGGCCCCTCACTTGACAACCAGCCACCCAGACCGTAATCTGGAACCCGGAGATATGGTGAGCTACACCCGGCTTTGTGGAGAGCGAGGGTGGTTTGCCCTGGACATCAAAAAGTGGGTCGTGGTTGATGAAAAGCCATGCCTCGCCTCCCAACGTCACTTATATGAAAAAGAAAAAGAGTAAATAGCGGATTCTGACTACCCTTAAACAGTTAACATGTTTTCCCCCGTTAAAAGTTAATCATGGACCATGGCTTCAGGACTGGCAAAGCCACCCAAAAACTTTCTTGGGTCCTGTAAATAACCCCCATCTACCTTCTTGTTACCCCACCACCAGGACTGTAACGCCTCTGGAGAGGTTGGTTGGAGGAAGGGCCTGCGGTAGAGTCGGCCGAGGCCCAATCACCAGCAAAACCAGTTGCTAACCTCCAGGCCAAAGGTTCCGGACCATGGAACTCTTGGGGTGGACTGGCGGGTAAGGGACTTTTACCCGGACATTCTGGACACCCACAGGAACTTGGGACGGTGTGACACCTGTGACTAGCGGTGGCACCGAGGGTGGGTTCAGGTGTTTTGTGTGGCGGGTGAAAGGGAAGAAGGAGATTATTTGTTCCTTGCAATGTTTAAGTGATGTGCCTCCCTTATGGGACGAAAAGTTGGAAAATGTTTTTCCAATGTTATGTTTGTTACATTTTCTAATTGCAGAAGCAGAAAAAATAAACGTCAGTGGCCGGACAGCCCGAGGACAGGCTGTATTCAACCAAGGGGGAGTTTGACGCCCTGGCAAAACCAGGTAGTCACAAAAGTAGTCCACCCTCCTTGTTACCACCAAAAACCCACACCCAGGTACAACACACAGCCATTAAAGCCTAGCCACCCCCTCATGATAAGGACACACCAGTAGGTGGGATCAGGTGGATGAGAATGCCCACCTAGGGGTCCTTAGGTGTCAGGGGCAGGAACATGACAGTCAAGTTGAAGTAGAGTCAGAGTCAAGTGGATGTTGAAGTTGAAGTTGTAGTCAAGTGGAGTTGGAAGTGAAGTGCAGACAGAGAAGCGGAGTCAGAGGTAGGGGCCCCTGGACTACCTGGATAGGTGGCAGACAGTAAACAGGGCCACAGGCAATGGAGAAGATCCGGTCGCGGGAGACCTTAAGTGGACCGGGGCATGGTTGTAGCCCGCCGATGCCAACAGCGGGAATCTGGTCCGGAGGCCGTGCACAGACGGGGTGCCTGGACACCAGGACGAGGAAGGTTGCATGCCCCTTCTTAATCAACCAGCAGAGGACGAGGTTTTAAGCCTGGTTCTCCAGAAGCCCAGAGAGTGAAACAGAAGCCCAACGCGGGGGATAGGGTGTCTGTCAGAAGCCACAGAAATCCCAAGGGTCAGATTTCGCGGGCCACAGCTCCCAACATACACAGTATTGGGAGTGGACTTCCCCGTTCCATGCGGAGTCGTCCCAGAGAAGACACAAACACAGAGTGCAGGAGGAAGGGACCCCTGTTTACTACACCCGGGTGTGGGACCCTAATACACCCACCAAAGGCGACCGGTCACTGGCAACTTGATTTACCATTGGACTTGTGTGTGATTACTGAACTCTGAGTATACCATTGATCCCCGGTCCAACCCGGTTCGCCACCTCCAGCAGCCATTACTCCCGTGTACCGAAAACGGGCCCCGGGACTACACCTCTCCTACCCGTGGAGGGGATCCCATCTTGCTGCCCTGCGCCATCAGCCCCGGGCGTCCCATCACCAGGCAGCGGCGGTGTCACCATCTCCCTCACCGCAACCCACGGGTGGCGTCACAGACACATCAACCCCCTTGTAAATATCCCCTTCCGACGGTTGTGAGGATGGACGGCCGTGCGAGCCCGAGTCCAGTCACCACTCGACCCGCAGCAGAGAAACCGGATCCGAGCGGGCTTAGAAGCGCCAGCGGCCGCTGCCCGCAACGCATGCACACACACACACACACACTCAGCTTTACATATTAGATTTTACAAACAAACATCAGACCTGTTGTTATTACACAATTTCATGGCTAAAAGAAGCAAAGCCATTGCTTCTTAATTTTTCAAACATGTAGACAAGCTCCAGTATGACAGGCATCTGTCTCTTCAAAAGGGATAATTTTTGGAATATATTTTTCCTTTTATTTTTCATTTTTAAAAGAATAATAAGTCTAGCAATGCAGAGTGTTAAGGGTGCTTTACACTCTGCGACATAGCTAGCGATTGCTAGCAATGTCGTGCGCGATAGCACCCGCCCCGTCGCTCGTGCGACATTTGGTGCTTGCTGCCGTAGCGAACATTATCCCTACGGCAGCTTCACATGAACATACCTTGTCAGCGACGACGCTGTGACCACTGAACAATTCCTCCCTCAAGTAGGAGGTGCGTTCGGCGTCATAGCGACGTCACTGCGGCGTCACTAAGCGGCCGGCCAATAGAAGCGGAGGGGCGGAGATGAGTGGGACGTAACATTCCGCCCACCTCTTTCATTCCTCATTGCCGGTGGACGCAGGTACGGAGATGTTCATCGTTCCTGCGGTGTAACACGGAGCGATGTGTGATGCCGCAGGAATGACGAACAACATCGTACCTGTGGCAGCAGCGATATTAAAGAAAGAAGTGACGTGTCAACGATCACCGTTTTAGAACGATTTTGCGATCGTTGATCGTTGCTCCTTGGTGTCACACGCTGCGATGTCGCTACCGGCGCCGGACGTGACTCCGACGCTATATTGGTAGCGATGTCGAAGCGTGTAAAGCACCCTTTATTAAACAGACCATTGATTACCACCGGTTACCATCCTTTTACCCATAACACTATATATTAAACTCATATTTGACATAAGGTTGTATTTCGGCTGGATACAATCCTAGGAGACATCAGAGTTTTATACATGTTTTAGGGCGGTTGGAGGCTTTGGAATACTTTCAATCTGTTGCAATTCGATAATCCGCAACTTGAATTGCTGGCAAAATTGAGTTTCAAAAGCTTCGCTCAACCTTATCCGCTTCCCAGTATATTCCATTTACAGGTGCCATCGAGATAACTAATGTTACTCATTTCACCTATCAGTGCTTTTAATTAATTCTTGTTACATAGTTACATAGCTAGATAGGTTAAATAAAAGACCTCAATCCATCTAGTTCACCCTTCCTCAACCAATTATATATTTTGCGTCACTAAATAACCCACATTGTTGTATGTACAATGGAAATCATCCAGCCCTTTTTTAAAAGCTGTTATAGTATCTGCCATTACTACCTCTTGTGGTAGGGCATTCCACAGTCTGACTGCTCTAACTGTAAAGAACCCTTTCCTATTTAGCTGTCGGAATCGCTTTTCTTCCACTCGCAGTGAGTGCCCCCTGGTCCTTAGTATTGTCTTCGGAAGAAATAAGTCATGTGCCAGTCCTTTATATTGACCACATATGTATTTATAAATATAAATGGGATCTCCTCTTAGACGTCTTTTTTCTAAGCTAAACAAACCCAACTTTTTCAACCTCTCATCATATGGGAGGCCTTCCATTCCTTGTAGTAGTCTAGTTGCCGCCTTTGAACTGATTTTAACTTCTGAATGTCTTTTTAAAAAATGTGGAGCCCAAAACTGGATCCCATATTCCAGATGTGGCCTTACAAGTGATTTATAGAGGAGTAACAATACGTTGGGATCAGGGGATCTAATCTCTCTTTTTATACAGCCTAGAATTTTGTTTGCTTTAGCAGCTGCTGCTTGACATTGAGTGCTGCTGCTCAGCTTATTTGTAATAAGAATACCCAAGTTCTTCTCCTGTTCTGTAGTTCCGAGTTTACTTCCATTTAATGTATATGCAGCTGTTGCGGGCAGGGCACAGACCATGGCAGGGGGGCTGCTCGAGACGCTCAGATCCGGGGTCGTGGCGGTGGCTCGAGGGGAAGCTGGATCCAGGCCTGAGCACCTGTCTGTCGCCCGCAAGTGAAAAGGGGGTTATTATGTAGGGGAGGTTTTTTCAGTGACGCCACCCGTGGTGTGCGGTGATTGTTGGTGACACCGCCGCTGCCGCTGGGGGTGATGCCCGGGACCGATGGAGTGGGGCAGCTGGATGTTATCCCCTCCACAGATAGGGGAGGTGTTGTCCCGGGGCCCCAATACAGGTGCCATGGTGCTGCGGTGCGCAAACTGCAAGGTTAGACCGGATGGTATTGGTGTACTCACAGTTCCTGAATAAATTCACACAGAGTCCAGATGGTAAATCAAATTGCCAGTGACCGATGACCTCCAGCAGGTGTGTTCACATCCCACACCCTGGTACAGCAAACAGAGGTCCCTTCCTCCTCCACTTACGCAGACTTTATACGCTGCGATCTCAATAAATAGCGAGATCGCAAGCGATCGTACCCGCCCCCGTCGGTTGTGCGACATGGGAAAAACGCTGCCCGTCGCGCACAACCTCGCTTACCCCCGTCACACGGACTTACCTGTCCTGCGACGTCGCTCTGGCCGGCGATCCGCCTCTTTTCTAAGGGGGCGGGTCGTGCGGCATCACAGTGATGTCACACAGCAGCCGTCCAATAGAAGCGGAGGGGCGGAGATGAGCGGGACGTAAACATCCCGCCCACCTCCTTCCTTCCGCATAGCCGGTGGAAGCAGGTAAAAAGATGTTCCTCGCTCCTGCGGTGTCACACATAGCAATGTGTGCTGCCGCAGGAACGAGGAACAACATCGCTAATTAGAAGAAACAATTTTTTGTTTTAGGACGACCTCTCCGTGGCAAACGATTGTTGCCGCTTTTGCGATCGTTTTAGGTTGCACATGTGTCACACACTGCGATATCGTTAATGATGCCGGACGTGCGTCACAAACAACGTGACCCCGACGATAATTCATTAACAATATCGTAGCGTGTAAAGCCCGCTTTAGTGTTTGTGTCCTTTTTGTTAACTACTCCGCATGAAACGGGGAATTCCACTCCCGGTGATACTGTGTGTTGGAAGCTGTGGCCCGCGAGAACTGACCCGTGGGATGTTAGCAGGCAATTTCGGAGCCCTATCCCCCTCGTTGGGCTTCCGTCTCGCTATTTCTGGGCCTCCTGTGGGAAAAGACCTGAAATCTTGTCCCCGGCTGGTCAATAAGTAAGGTGCGTGAAGCTGTCCTTGTGTGGCGCCCCTTACCTGGTCAGGCACCACTGAGTACTGCACCCATGCTGGGGGCAGTGCAATACAGGTAATCCAGAAGGCTGACCGAGGTGTGACTACACAGGCGCATAGTAATCAGGTCTCACACATTGACCTTTGAAGGGACTCCTGAGAGATTCCAGGAGGGGGCGTAGCCTCCCTGTCCACTCAAGGGGTGTGGTAGAGAGCCTGGTTGCTAGGTGGCGTAGGCAAGAACAGGAGAGGAGGAGCAGTGAGCCAGTTTAGTGAGTGCAGCTCAGGGAGAGCAGTCGCATGTGTGACGCCCTGGACCCCAGAGGTCACAGGTCACAACACTCACCACATACACCCCCTCACTAGAAAGGTACCATCAGTCAACCACAAAGACCTGATTGCCTCCCTCAATATTAGACAGGCACACCAGGTGGGCGGAGTCAGGCGGAAAGACACGCCCCCCAAGGAGTCTGTGTACCATCACCTGCCCCTGGGTCACCCGGATCGTGACCTGAAGGCCGGAGAGCTGGTCACCTACACCCGCTGGTTTGCCCTCGATGTCAGCAGGAGGGCGAGCCGCAGCTTTCATGGGCGGCCACAGCCCCCTCCCCTGCCATACAGCCCCGATGTGGAGCTGGAAGAGGAGTATGAGGACGGTGACCTCAATAAAGGCAGCGGACTCCCATTGTCGAAAGTGATTGTCCCCGTTGGGACCTAAAGTGTTGTGGTAGCCCGTTGGCTGCTGAAGTGCCCATCCCCGTTGGGACTGATGTTGTCCCCTTTCTTCCCCCCCAAAGACAAGGCTGAGAACTCGCAAGCCACCCAAAAACTATTGGGTTTGTAAATAGTGCCCAACTGCCCCTTCCCGCAAATGCCAGTCCCCGGAGAAGCTGGTTGGAGGAAGGACCCACAGCAGAGCAGGCTGGGGTCCGGTCACCACCAGGACCAGTGACCATCCTCCGGGTCAGGGGTCCCCTTGGACGTGGGGCCCCTGAGTGACTGCCGGGTGCGCATTACCGTACCCGTTCCCGCTTGGGTGGCCTGGGCCAGGTTCCCGTTTTCTGGACTGGGGAAAAGGGGTGCTGCCTGTTTCTTAGGGGCAGCATCAAGGTTCAGGTTGCTTGGGTGGTAAATCGGAAGGACCCGTTCCCGTTAATGTTATTAAAAATGTTTTCCCGTTTGCAACGGTTCAAGTAATGAGCCTCCCACAAGGGAAGAAATGAAAAAAAATACTTTTGACTGTTTTACTTGTTATTTATCTTTTCAGAAAAATAAAAACCGGTGTGGACGGGCAGCCCACGGATGGTCTGCATTAAACCAAGGGGGAATGTAACGCCCTGGACCCCAGGGGTCACAGGTCACAACACTCACCACATACACCCCCACACTAGAAAGGTACCATCAGTCAACCACAAAGACCTGATTGCCTCCCTCAGTGTTAGACAGGCACACCAGGTGGGCAGAGTCAGGCGGAAAGACACCCCCCGAGGAGTCTGCTGGCCTGAGGCAGGAAGACAGAAGACAGTTCAGACAGTCAATTCAGACAAACGGTTCAAACAGTCAAGTGCAGTACAGAGTAGTGGAGTGCAACAGTCAGGCAGGCAGACGTCAGTGGCCGCCTGCAGGAGACCGGGAATACGACCAGCGGAACCGTAAGGGACCGGGACAGGGTAGTGGCCCGCCGGAACCGAACTGGGGAGCTAACTGGATACCGGAGCACCAGGCAGGGTACTCAGACCCCGACTAGGCTATATGACACCACCATAGTCAGATTAACTGATTGCGGTCTGGACCTCAGGGGTTCATTCCCACCAAAGTCCCGATTGAAGGCAACAGCCCAACCCGTCCGGATAGTAGCCACCACCAGCGTCTGCGGGCAACAGGGGCTCCTACGACACATACACGCCGGGGAGCGGACTACCAGTGCCGAGGCACAGTGGTCACACTACAAACACAGGTGCAGGAGAAAGGCGGACATTGCCAACTCGACTAGGAAGCTGCAGCCGGCTGCGGGCCCCGTTCATTCCTCCGTTTGGTTTACCAGTGACTCTGTGTGGTTTAATCGTGAGTACAACAGTGCCATCAGGCACCGCACCGCGCTGCACTGCAACACTGCGCCCTGTGTCGCGAGCGGGGAGGACGCCGCCACTGCGCTCGCTAACGCTCGGGTCCGGCGCTGCTGCGGCTGCTTCTGCTTGGTGGCTCCAGCAGTGGGCCGGATCCGGGGACTCGAGCGGCGCTCCTCGCCCGTGAGTAAAAGAGGTGGTTGGTTTGGGGGATTTAGTCCGTGACGCCACCCACAGGATGTGGTGAAAGTAGGCACCACCGCTGCTGGTGACGGGGATCCCGGGAGCGATGGTATGGAGCAGCTGGGATGTTGTTTTCCCCCTCCGTGGCTAGGGGTCGGTGGTCCCGGGGCCCGGTGGTGTGACGGGGAGGCAGGGTTGGTGAGGTGCAGGGTTGCAGGGACAGCGCGGCGCGGTGCCGGATGGCAGGGGTGTACTCACTCAGTAAGAGATGCACAAAGTCCTTGGTAAACCAAACGGCTGGATGGACGAGTCCCACAGCCGGCTGCAGTGTCTCTCCCCGGACAGGTGATGGCGGCTGTCTTTCCCTGCACCTTTGTGTACTTGTTTGACTACGGTGGATCCCCAAAGGTAGTCCGCTCCCCGGTGTATGGATGCCGGAGGAGACCGTTTGCCCGCAGGCGCTGGCCCTTGGGTCTCTAGCCTTAGGCGGTAGCTGTATACCCTCACAGTGTGGGCGGTTGCCTTCTATCGGTTCTTTGGCTGTTAGGAAACCCCTGGGGTTCCTGTCACACTCGGATTTGACTATTGTCGGTGGCTCCAAGCCTGGTCGGGGTCCGATGGCCCTGCCTGTGTGTGCTGGCTTTACTTCGCTCCCCGGTCGGTACCGGCGGGCCAACGCCCGACCCCGGTTCTACGGTTCCGCGTCGCTTCACCACTCCTGCAGACGGCCACCACCGTCTGCCAACCTTGTTGTCACTGCCCGGGCCCCAAACCCAGACACTCTTCACTTCAATCTCCTCCACTGCTCTCCAACTTCTAATTAACTGACACTTTTCCCGCCTCCAGGCCTCGGTGGGTGGGGCCAACCGCTTAGCTCCGCCCCACCTGGTATAGACATCAGACCCTGGAGAGAGGCAACAAGGGTTTTGTGTTTGGCTAATGTTACTGTCTAGTGGGGGTGGGGGTGTGTGAGTGTTATCTGTGACGACCTGGCTAGTCCAGGGCGCCTCACCTGCACCCCTGCCCACAGCCTGACCGGGCCCCGGGACCAACATCCCCTACCCACGGAGGGGTCAACACCTAGCTGCGCCACTACACCGCTCCTGGGAGTCCCTGTACCTTCACCGCAGCGGTGGTGCCCACCATCACCACAACCCGTGGGTGGCGTCATGAACAATCATCCCAAAATCAAATACCCGCATCCCCCGTGTGTAACGCCAACCCCCTTGCAGAGCGACGTGTCCCCCGGGTCCGTGAGAGGCTCAAGCCACCACCCGTAGAACGCGAGCACGGATCCAAGTGGCTCAGCGACCGCAGCCGAGGCCGCGGGGCGGTACACATGCAGCAGACCCTGGAGTCTGTCACAAGCTGACAGCGTAGGCGCAGTGACTACCGACGGGGAGATCGGTCACCTGGTAGTGCCGCCCGAAATCCACCCAAGGCTCTAGAGAGCAAAGCGGTGGCAGAGTAAGGGGACTGCCAGGGAGGTACCAGGCCCGCAAGGGTAACAGGTCCCAGTGCAGAGATAGATTCACCTTTCTTCTGCCAAACCTGCCAGTGGGGGCACTTCAGACCCACACCATACCACCACAGAGTCCGCAGCCACGTAGCAAAGAGAGGGCCCATAGTTCATAGGAGGCAAGCAGCCGGAGTGACCTCGTCCAGGCTACAAGCAAACGGGCCGAAACGAGGGGAGAACAGGCAGCAGCAACTTCCCTGGGTGACCCCCGTAGGGACTTCAAGTCGGGGTCACCACAAAAACACAAAGGGCTAAGGAAGGCGAGTTGGTAGTCACCCTCATTAGCCTGCCGGAAGGATACCTGGTTCCAGCTTGGTTCATCCCAGCTACGCCCGGGTTACTCACCCTGCCAGCTAATGTGAGTAAAACCCCTGAAAGACATTCTGCTTGTGTTTGAGTCATTCTGCGCCTTGTGGTTCCACACACCTAGACAGGGCCCTGGGGCTTGCCTCACTCTCGGGAGGCCACTACAACTGACTGCACCCACCATCAGCCCCAGGCACCCCTTAATCTGCAGTGGCGGTCACCCTGACCGCAATACCAAGAGTGGCATCACGAAAATCCTAAAAGAAGGTTCCCTACCTGTGACCAGGTACCTACCTGTGTTCCATCCACGTGGAGTCCCTGAGGGTAATGCATCGACACACCTGTGGGGCTTCACATCTGGCGTCATGAACAGGATAAGGACTAGACCTGTTAAGACAGGTGACCATGTGCCTGGGTGGTCCGCTTGAAAAATTGGAAGCACCGCCATATTGCCACCATGAAAAGAGCGCCAAGAAACAACAGCAGCGCGCGAAAATAGAAGTTACCGCCCACGAAGAGGTGTGGCTAGTTACAGAGAGAGATCCCCTGCAGTGTACTGACCTCGGGTGTGATGGAAGGAGCTCTGACCTTACCCGGAGGCGAAGTACAAGGCTGGTGGAAGAAGAAGGAGAAAGCGGAAGCCTGCTATTAAAGGAAAAGCTGCAAGAAGATGTCACAAGCCTGCTGCTGAAAGAAGATCTGGAGAGCAGCGACGACGTAGAGAAAATGGCGTTCACACGCAGCAATCCAGAGCTGGGTTCCACTGCCTGGTGGAACTGGGAGCTGGACCAGTGGTGTGAAAGGCTGGAGGCGAAGGTAATGCAGCAGATCCGGGAAGCACGCGCAGAGCTCAGCGAGATGGCTGAAGTTGCCTGGGCCCATGAGAAATGGACGGCGAGGCAAGCGACACGCGGAGCGGAGACCACCCGGACACCGGAGATGCTGCTGAGGGGTGAGTCATCTGATGCCCCTGCTGGCGCGAGTGCCCCGACCCCCGCTGCCATGCCTGCGGTCCCTGGAGAGACGCCCAGCGCGGCGTCGCCGAACCAGGCCGCAGTCACGCCAGGTGCGGCCCACCAAGCCCAGGCCGCCGCAGTGATGCCCTGCCCGGCCCGCCAAGACCAGGCCGCAGCCACGCCAGGCTCAGCCCGCCAAGACCAGGCCGCCTCCACGCCAGGCCTGGCTCGCCAAGATCCCGCCGCAGCCGCGACGCCCATCCACACCGCAGGAGCGACGCTGAACCAGGCCACCGCCACGCCAGGCCCGGCCCGCCAAGATCCCGCCACAGCAGCGACACCCATCCACACCGCAGCTGCGACACCCCGCCCGGCCCGTCCAGCTCAGGCCACCGCAGCGATGCCCTGCTGTGCCAGACAAGATCCCGCCGCCGCAGCGACACTAAGCCACGCTGCAGGAGTGATGCTGACCCAGGCCGCCACCATGCTAGGCCCGGCCCGCCAAGAACCGGTCGCAGCAGCGACTCCAATACATGCCGCCACCATGCTAGGCCCGGCCCGCCAAGACAAGACCGTACAGTTATCTACCCTGGCTTGTAAGGACAGAGCAGACACCGCTCCCCAGCCCAAGGAATTGGACCTCCCGTCCCCACTGGGAGAGAACCCCGAATACCTGAGGCTTAAGGCTGATCTGGAGGCTCATTTCCCAAAGGAGATGGTTGACCGGTATCTGCTCCCTCCGCATTCCCACAAGAAGACTCTAGTAACATCCACGATAAAAAGTCCACCGCCCTGGCCTGCTGATGAGGACCCATCCTCGGCGCTACAATGGGAGGAGTGCTCAAGAGCACTAAGGGGGAGGAGAGACCCAGAGCCAGAGATGCTGCCGTACTCCCGCTGGGATGAAGAGAGCCCAACACCCTCTACTGATGAAGAGCTGACGGTACTGGCCCCAAGCATGTATGTAACCTGGGAGCCTGCGGTGCAGAGGAGCCCCACAATCAGAGCCCAGCGCCGCGGCCGCGCAAGATCCACCGCCACACAGCAGTCTCCAGACCGGTATGAGGTAACAGCCAGAGACTTGGAGGAGAAGCAATCTTTAAGGAGAGCTAAATCCCAGCTCGGCTCGGCCACGCCCCCACACACCTCCCCCCCAGGACTAATCCATCTATTAGCCACCTCCCCCCAGGATTACTCCACCTATTAGACACCTCCCCCCCAGGACTACTCCACCTATTAGACACCTCCCCCCAGGACTACTCCACCTATTAGACACCTCCCCCCAGGACTACTCCACCTATTATACTTCTACCCCAGGACTACTCCTCATATTAGACTCCTCCCCCCAGGACTACTCCTACTATTAGGGTATGTGCGCACGTTGCTTTTTACCTGCTTTTTTGCTGCTTTTTCTTCTGCGCTGTTTAATGCCAAAATGGATGTGTTCTTCTATTCAAGCAAAGTCTATGGGAATTTGGGTTTCTTGTTCACACTATGTTGTTCAAAATGCTGCCTTTTTGTGGCAGAACTTTGGTCAAAAACTCAGCTTTGCAGTGCAAAACCCAAATGGCAAAAACAATTGACATGTTGCTTCTTTGAAAAGCTGAGTTTTTGACCAAAGTTCTGCCTCAAAAAGGCAGCATTTTGAACAACATAGTGTGAACAAGAAACCCAAATTCCCATAGACTTTGCTTGAATAGAAGAACACATCCATTTTGGCATTAAACAGCGCAGAAGAAAAAGCAGCAAAAAAGCAGGTAAAAAGCAGGTAAAAAGCAACGTGCGCACATACCCTTAGACTCCTATCTCCCCAGGTCTCCTCCTCCTATTATACTCTCTCCCCAGGACTACTCCTCCTATTATACTCCTCTCCCCCCAGGACTGCTCCTCCTATTATCCTCCTCTTCCCCTAGGATTACTCCTCCTATTATCCGCCTCTCCTCCCAGGACTACTCCTCCTATTATCCTCCTCTCTCCCCAGGACTACTCCTCCTATTATACTTCTCTCCCCCCAGGACTGCTCCTCCTATTATCCTCCTCTCTCCCCAGGACTACTCCTCCTATTATCCTCCTCTCCCCTCAGGACTACTCCTCCTATTATACTCCTCACCTCCAGGACTACTCCTCCTATTATACTCCTCACCCCCCAGGACTACTCCTCCTATTATACTCCTCTCCCCCCAGGACTACTCCTCCTATTATACTCCTCTCCCCCCAGGACTTCTCCTCCTATTATCCTCCTCTCTCCCCAGGACTACTCCTCCTATTATCCTCCTCTCCCCTCAGGACTACTCCTCCTATTATACTCCTCTCCCCCCAGGACTACTCCTCCTATTATACTCCTCTCCCCCCAGGACTTCTCCTCCTATTATCCTCCTCTCTCCCCAGGACTACTCCTCCTATTATCCTCCTCTCCCCTCAGGACTACTCCTCCTATTATACTCCTCACCCCCCAGGACTACTCCTCCTATTATACTCCTCTCCCCCCAGGACTTCTCCTCCTATTATCCTCCTCTCCCCTCAGGACTACTCCTCCTATTATACTCCTCACCTCCAGGACTACTCCTCCTATTATACTCCTCACCTCCAGGACTACTCCTCCTATTATATTCCTTACCCCCCAACACTACTCCTCCTATTATACTCCTCTCCCCCCAGGACTACTCCTCCTATTATACTCCTCTCCCCCCAGGACTTCTCCTCCTATTATCCTCCTCTCTCCCCAGGACTACTCCTCCTATTATCCTCCTCTCTCCCCAGGACTACTCCTCCAACACACACACACTGCACAAAACATACCTCCCCCAAAACACACACACACACACACAAACCGCGCAACACACACAGCACCACACACACACAACACTGCAGACACACAACGCTCCACAAACAACGCAACACACACAACGCAACACACAAACAACACCGCTCTCACACACCGCCACACCCAGACAACACCCAGAACATTTACAGCGCCCTACACAAACACTTGTAACTACACACAACAACCTCTATATATATAACAAAAATCATACATTAACTACACAATAAGTTCTAGAATACCCGATGCGTTAGAATCTAGTATAGTATAAATACTTATGTAAAGCTGATAATTGTACCTCAGTAATCATAGCAACATCTGTCTGAGGCCCCTTTCACACGTCAGTGATTCTGGTACCTTTGTGCTTTTTTTTAAACGTACCAGAATCACTGACATACACAGACCCATTATAATGAATGGGTCTGCTCACACATCAGTGATTTTTCACTGCACGTGTCTCCGTGCGGCGTACCCGCGTGTCCATGATTGCTGCATGGAGACATGTCCATTTTTTTCTGGCATCACTGATGTTCCACGGACCACGCAGTGGTGTGGTCCGTGAAACACGTGCCAGAAAAAAATGTGCATTTAAAATAATAAACATTTTAACTCACCCGGCGTCCAGCGATGTCCTCTGCAGCCCGTCCTCCCTGCTGCTTCTAAGCCGGCTGATTACTGTCGCGCATCTTAATGATGCACGACACAGCCGACCCGGAAGCAGCTGCTGCGGGGGTCACCGCCGGCCGGATGCTGCACCGCGGGAGGATTCAGCACCATGGAGAGCCGGAGCGGGCGCAGGTGAGTTGATTGCTAAGTGCAATCACGGGCCACGGAGAACGGAGCCCGGATTGCACTTAGACAACCCACGTGTGCCGTGATTCACGGCACACGCAGGGACATGTGCGTATTTTACACGCCAGTGAAAAACGTCTGTGTTTTTCACTAACGTGTGAAACGGGCCTGAAAGATCTAAAAAAACTGAAGCAGCAAACTTTATGAAAAACAAAATTTGTGTCTATCTCAAAACCTTTGGCCATGACTGTATATGTTAGTGTGATGCCCTGGCCGGGCCAGGTAGTCACAGATAGGGCCCCGCATTACACCGTTCCCTAACAAGGTGACAGCAGCCAAACATATAAAACCCTAGTCACCCCTCTCAGAGCTTGATGGACACACCAGGGGGCGGAACCAGGCGGTTGGAAGACGCCCACCGAGGAGTCTCAGACAGCCTGGGGCGGGAAAGTTTAGTCTAGTCTAGAAGTTTAAGTCTAGAGGTCAAGAGGAGAGGTGTGTGAGCTGGAACTGTGTGCAGCTCCAGCAAAGGAAAGATCCAAACTAAACCGGTGCCAGGGTAGGAGCCCTGGTACTGCTGGCTAGGAGGCAGACGGAGGCCTCTGTCTGCAGGAGCCGAGAAGACGGCTCGGTGGAACCGTGGTTGACTGGGACAGGGTAGTGGCCCGCCGGTACCGACCCGGGGAACCGACTCGGAAACCGGAGCACAAAGGGGGGTACTCAGACCCTGAAGCTAGGTCCAGAAGCTACTGGGGGCTAGCTAATTAACTGATTGCAGCAAGGACTATAGGTCCTGTCCCACCCAAAGTCCCGACTGAAGACAACAGCCCAACGAGGTGGATAGAAAGCCACATCAGTACATCAGTGCCCTCTGGCCGCCCATCTCCTTGCACCGCCAAACACCTCCAACGGGTCCCGGGGCCACCATCCCTGCCCCCGGAGGGGTTAACAACTTGCTGCCAAACATCTCCCCCGGGCGCCCCGTAACTGCAGCGGTTGTGTCTACCTTCACCACATCCCGTGGGTGGCGTCACGAACTTAAACACGGCTCCGGCCGTACACATACGTCCCCAAACCACATATCCCTTTTTGATTGACGTGACCGCAGGACACCTGGGTCCGGAGACCCTCGAGCCACCCACTGAAGGTCCGGATCTGAGCGGCTCGGCTGCAGAGCATGAGGCGGTACAGTAGCAGGCCTTTAGTATAACTTTAAGGGAACTTGTCACTGAGGTTTTACCTTATGAGCTGCAGTCACCACTAGTAGTATTCTACAATAGTGTATATAAGAGCCCAACTGCTTTGTTTAATATAAAAATAACCCTTTATCATACTCACCTGAGAGGCAGTCCGGTCCAATGGGTGTTACTGGTCTCTGTCCGGCACCTCCTCCATCTTGTGCAATTGCAGTCCTCCTTCTACTTGAGGCCTGTGTGAATAATGCATCCTACATCATCCACACAGGCCAGTATTGCGGTCCTGCACAGGCACACTTTGAACTGCTCTGTAGTTCAAAGTGTGTGCCAAAGTGTTCCAAAGTGTGTGCCAGTGTAAAGTGCCAGAGAGGGGCAGTCGTGGGCAAGGGTCATGGCAGACTTCAACCCACCCCGGCACAGTACAGACACAGGGGGCAGAGTGGAAGACGTGTGATGTGGTGTGGAGGTGGTGATACCTGCTGGCTGCTGATCGTCTGGGTTCTGTTCACTTCTATGGGCTTTGTGCCCTGCTCGATCAGGAAGGAGACAGAAACCCACTGACACTTGCATCACTTTACTGAGTAATTTGCCAGCAGAAAGTTTCAAACTCCGTCCAGCAGACTTGTCATCATCATCATCTTTCAGGTACATTATCTCCAGCATCTGGCTCGGCTTTGCAGGGACAGCCGTAATGGGGCACCTTAACTTCTCACTTCTCTGAATCCACTCCCCCAGCATGGTGGTGGGACGTTCAGCTTGGCTAACGGACAGAAGGACCCACTTTCCTTCCCACTGCAACTGCTTTCCCACACTTTCCCACAGGTACTGGCAGATAATGCCTCAGGTAAAAGCACCCCAATTCCTCCTTATGTCTCAATGACACTTATGTCCCACTGTCTTTCTCTTGCTATTCCTGTAGCAGGGACCAGGGGATGGTGAAGGTTTGTGTAGTACCCCTGAAACCCTCAGGGTGCTACAACGTTCTGCATCCCCACAAGGATGCAGGGCCTACCCCCTTAGGGACCCAGAACCCCAGTGCCGCTAACACCAAGAACCCAGGTAATTCCAGTTTTCCCCAACATTCCCCCATACAATGGTACCAAGCTAGGGTGGGATCAATGGATGGCCTAGAGGTGGAGTCACTCCAGTCCACTAGTTGACCAGGTGGGAGGGACAGATTGTGGAGAATAGTCAGAACAGTGTTGACAGTGGAAGTGTGAAGGTATGACTGAGCAACGTCCTGACTCAGTTTGACGGTGACCTGGTACCCAGGAGAGGTGGTTGCCGGTGGAGTACGGTGGAGTCTTCCCAGAACTACGCACCGACGGTGTACAGGACCCTAGGACAGGAAATAGCTTCAAGCCGACCTGTTAACATCTGCACAGCAAAGAGGACCATCAAGGACCTTGCTGACCCTAAAGAATCCAAAGACTCAGTAGCAAAGGGAGAACCGGGGACAGGACCAGAGACTCCAACCCCACAGGGTTCACGCTACCGTCTGGCGGACAGACGTGGACAAACCCAGGACCCCCAGTGTTCCATACCACGGTGACCCACCCTCCCAGAGACAGGTGCAGGGGAAGAAGGTACCAGAGAAGCAAACTGGCACTGGGACGAAGGGGACCTGGAGGTGAAACCAGGCAACCAGTTAACATCCCGAAGTGAGTAAACCAGTTGCACTGAATAACTGTCTGGACTCCTTCTTCCGACGCCCACTGCACTATACACCTGCTGGGGCAATACCCTACTTGCGGAGGGACTACCATACTACCATACTAGCTGCTAATACCATCAGCCCCAGTAGAGACATTCTGCAGCGGCGGCTCCCTATTCTTAGCTGCAATACCGCAAGTGCCGTCACGAATAAACTCTATTCACAAATCCCCTGTAAATATCCCCATTACAAAAAGGGCCCAGGGCACGGAACCGGGTAATGGCCACCATTGTGACATTCCCAAGATGTACACTGCACGGAACCGAGTACCCCATATCCCTGGGTGCTACATTTGGTCTTCCTTCACTCCTTAAATCCTGTCCCTGTCACCTCCACCCTCTTACACTCCACTCTGCTCTTCTGTCCCTCCTAGACTTCTCTCTCTTGATCTGCACTCTTTCACAGCCTTTCCCTATCTACCTGTAACAGGAAGTTCCTTATCCTATATCTTTTCCTGTGTTGATGAGCTATCTCTCTCACTTAACCCCCTGCTGCCCTATCATCTCCCAGTCCATCCCTGCTTTCTGAGGGACCTGGGACCCATGAACTCTGGTGGCAGCCAGCCATATTGCACAGGGAAAGGTACATTAATGCCAGACAGTTCATAAAAATACGATACCATTTACAGTTTACATCTTGCAGTTCCAGTAGGCACCATCGAGAAGTGGGGGCGATAGGGCACTGGTCACCTTATTACACCAGTGTGGGCGGTCTTTGACCTTTCCTTGCACCTGCACATTACAGTACTTTGATCTGCCTACAGCAGGGGAGATCAAAGTGCACCTGCACAGGACCGCAATACCGGCCTGTGTGGATGATGTAGGATGCATCATCCACATAGGCTCACAAAAAGGAGGACAGCGATCGCAGCAGAGAAGAAGCGCCGAACCCACGAGCAGCGACGCCCATCAGACCGCCCTCCTAGGTAAGTATAATAAAGGTATTTTTATGTTATACAGTGCGGCCTGGGCTCCTATATACAGTATACGGTATTCTAGATATATAGGGCTCACTGGTGGTGGCCGCAGCTCATAAGGAAAAAAATTGGTGAAAGGTTCCGTTTAATATAACTTCATCTAGCAAACTGTTGGGTCAGATAGCCATGTTATGAATTGTGGTATGACTCTATATACAGTACAGACCAAACGTTTTTACACACCTTCTCATTCAAAGAGTTTTCTTTATTTTCAGGACTCTGAAAATTGTAGATTCACATTGAAGGCATCAAAACTATGAATTAAAACATGTGGAATTAAATACTTAAAGTGTGAAACAACTGAAAATATGTCTTATAATCTAGGTTCTTCAAAGTAGCCACCAATTGCTTTCATTACTACTTTGCACACTCTTGGCATTCTCTTGATGAGTTTCAAGAGGTAGTCACCGGAAATGGTTTTCCAAAAGTCTTGAAGGAGTTCCCTGAGATGCTTAGCACTTGTTGGCCCTTTTGCCTTCACTCTGCGGTCCAGCTCACCCCAAACTATCTCGATTGGGTTCAGGTCTAATGACTGTGGAGGCCAGGTCATCTGGCGTAGCACCCCATCACTCTCCTTCTAAGTCATATAGCCCTTACACAGCCTGGAGGTGTGTTTGGGGTCATTGTCCTGTTGAAAAATAAATGATGGTCCAACTAAACGCAAACCGGATGGAATAGCACGCCGCTGTAAGATGCTGTGGTAGGCATGCTGGTTCTGTATGCCTTCAATTTTGAATAAATCCCCAACAGTGTCACCAGTAAAGCACCCCACCATCATACCTCCTCCTCCCTGCTTCACGGTGGGAACCAGCCATGTAGAGTTTATCCGTTCACCTTTTCTACAAAGACACGGTGGTTGGATCCAAAGATTTCAAATTTGGACTCATCAGACCAAAGCACAGATTTCCACTGGTCTAATGTCCATTCCTTGTGTTCTTTAGCCCAAACAAGTCTCTTCTGCTTGTTGCCTGTCCTTAGCAGTGGTTTCCTAGCAGCTTTTTTTACCATGAAGGCCTGCTGCACAAAGTCTCCTCTTATCAATTGTTCTAGAGATGAGAAGGTGTGTCCAAACTTTTGGTCTGTACTGTACTGTATATATATATATATATATATATATATATATATGTGCCGCCCCGCGACAACCGACGGGCTGCTCGTATCCGGATCCGCAATGGCTTGAGGGGTCTCCGGACCCGAGGCGGGGTCGCGCAGACTCTCGAAATAAAAAGGGGAGATTTTTGGGTATGGTGGATTGGATAGTGTTCGTGACACCGCCCACGGTGTGTGGTACGGCAGGATACCATCGCTGCTGCGTTTGGAGAGGGAGCGCCCTGGAGCGATGGGCTGGCAGCTTAAGGTGTTAACCCCTCCATGGGCAGGGGGGAAGGTGTCCTGGGGCTCGGTGATAAGAATGGCTGGGGACCCGTTGGGGCAAAGGGGGCACAACGTACTCACACAGTCCAGATACGCTGACACGGACACCCGGTAAACCAAAGTCCTGGAATATCCTGTTGCTGTTGTTAGAGCACGCTGGGTCCGTGCCCTTTTGGCATTGCTGGTTGGTCTGAAGCCTTGTCCCTTGGCACAGTGTTTAACTCTTTGTGGATCCTTTTTGCCTATGACTACTTGGGTCCCGCTCACCTGTGTGGCTAGCAGGGTGAGCTTGCTCTCAGGGTTCACGTTTGGGATTTTTTGGACGGTTTTGGTAAGTCCTATCCCCCTCGTTGCGCTAGTACCCCAATTCTGCAGCGGGTGGAGAACGGCTCGTGAAGACTTCGTCCTCGTTGGGTGAATTACTGGGCTGCGTGAAGCTACTTCCCAGCCTAGGGGCCACATACCCCGTTGTACCCTGGCCCCTGCCCGGTTGTAGCACAAGGCCGCCGAACTGCCCTCCTTGCCAGTACTGTGCCCCTTGCCACTACCCCCTGCGACCGGGGTTCCAGCTCCTTCTGGCCAGGCCAACGTCTGGCACCTGGGACGGGTTCAGAAGCCCAGCTCCTCAGCGTCACCTCTCACTGTCACCACTGAACTTCAACTCTCTACTCACTAACTGACACTTCTGGCCCTCCTTCTACTATCCCTCCATCTGGGTGGCCCTATTTCCCTAAGGCTGACCAATGGGTGTTTGGTGGGTGTGGTGCAGAGTGTTCCCCAGGATTTGTATATACCTGTTTTAGCAACACCAAATGGACAGGACCCGTAACCAAGGAGGAGCGGGTACCATGCAGCATGCAGAAGGGCAGCTTGCACGGCACCCTGTGACGACCTAATAGGCCAGGGCGTCACATATATATATATATATATATATATATATATATATGTACACACTACCTCATGGGAGAAAACTGGGGTCATAACATAGCACTACTGTATAGCATTTTATCAAGTATTTGAGAATTTGAGAATAGTTCTACTAGGGTACAATACTTTGGTTGTGCGCCTAAGGCCTGTGATTACTATTTAGCCACCTTCATCTGACTGAAGAGGGAACATAATTAATGATATACATAAAATTAAAATTTTAACTAGAACGTTACATTGCAACATTGTACATGGAATTTGCTACTCATTTACCATCACTGACCAGCTTGTTTATTAAATGTGATATTGCCGTGCGCAGTAACAAGTGCATTGGTAATGTTGGACCCTACTGTCAAGGGTGACAGCTGTGTAACTTGCCTTGATGAAGCAGTGTTGTACACATGATTATTATACCATTGCAGTAGAGAAAGACAAGAGTGATAGTGCCCAGAAAGACGAGTGACTTAGTGCCCCACAACACAAATGCTGTAAGGCAAAGCCCCCATAACTCCACTCCACACCATCCCAAAAGTACAGCACAACAGCAACAATGGCCAACACCAAGTGAAAGGAGCTAAAATACACACCTTCCACATGTTCTGAGACTGTGATCCGAGAGCAAAATTAGGCAGAACCACTCTTACAGTTCCTGCTAATTATAAAAACATGGCCTGAATGGGAGAAGTGCTGGTCCAAGTAAAATAAAATAAAAAAGGGGACACACAATGTAATATACCATAGCTGTAGAGAAAGATATGGACCGCGCATCCAAAACTTATATGTTGATCTATTGAGGCTAAGCAAAATGGTGGGACATGTTTAGGAATGTAGAGGGGTGACACTGGAAGTATTGTTCCCTTCATGGCTGAATGGATTAGTGGTGTACCTTTGATATTGTGACACCCTGGACTAGCCAGGTAGTCACAAACACAACATCTCACACACCCCCTCCCCTGGTTAGGCAACAACAGTCAAACAAAATCCTTGTTGCCGTCCTCTAAGCTTGATGTCCCCACCAGGTGGGGCGGAGCCAGGCGGTTGGCCCCACCCACCGAGGAGTACACAGGCCTGGAGGCGGGAAAAGTAGTGGAGTTGAGTTTTGGAGTTTGGTTAGGGAGTTGAAGGAGAGAGGAAGAGAAACTGGTGGTGTCTGGGTAGGAGACCAGGCACGTACAGCAAGGTCGGCAGACGGTGGTGGCCGTCTGCAGGAGTGGTGCAGGTCAGCGGAACCGTAGGACCGGGGACGGGCGGTGGCCCGCCGGTACCGAGCCGGGGTGCAGATCTGTACCAAGAACAAAGGCAGGGCCATCAGACCCCGACCAGGCTAGGAGCCGCCGAAAAGGTCAAATCCGATAGTGACTGGGACCCCAGGGGTTCACTCACACCCAAGACCAGACAGAAGGCAACAGTCCACACAGTGAGGATAAAAAGCCACCGCCAGAAGCTAGAGATCCAAGGGCCAGCGCCTGCGGGTAAAACGGGCTCCTACGGTACATACACGCCGGGGAGCGGACTACCAGTGGGAAACCATCGGAGTCAATACATTCACAGCGGTGCAGGGAAAGACAGCCACCATCAACCTGTCCGGGGAGAGCAAAAGACACTGCAGCCGGCTGCGGGACCCGTTCATACAGCTGTTTGGTTTACCAGAGAATCTGTGAATCTGTGCCTGAGTGAGTACAACAGTGCCATCCGGCACCGCGCCGCGCTGCCCCCTCAACCCTGCACCCCGGCCTTCCTGCCTCCCCGTCCACTACCGGGCCCCGGGATCACCGACCCCTACCCACAGAGGGGTTAACACCTGGCTGCTCCCCGCCATCGCTCCCGGGAGACCCGTCACCAGCAGCAGTGGTGCCCACCATCACCACGACCTGTGGGTGGCGTCACGAACTATCTCCCCAAAAACCACCCAACACCCCTTTTCACTCGTGGGCGAGGAGCGCTGCTCGAGTCCCAGGGTCCAGCCCACCGTTCGAGCCACCGAGCAGCAGCAGCCCCGGACCCGAGCATAGCGAGCGCGGCCCCTCCGCCCGCGACAATATGCATATTAAATATCCCAGAGGAGCATGCAAGGCGTTTAAGTCTCTTCAGACTGGCATGTCACTCTCCACAAAGAGAAAACTTCCCTTAGATCTCAGTGTTAAGGGTGCTTTACACGCTGCGACATCGCTAGCGATTGCTAGCGATGTCGAGCGCAATTGCACCCGCCCCTGTCGTTGGTGCGATATGTGCTGATCGGTGCCGTAGCGAACATTATCGCTACGGCAGCGTCACACGCACATACCTTGTCAGCGACGTCGCTGTGACCGCTGAACAGTCCCTCCCTCAAGGGGGAGATGCGTTCGGCATCATAGTGATGTCACTGCGGCGTCACTAAGCGGCTGGCCAATAGAATTGGAGGGGCGGAGATGAGCAGGACGTAACATCCCGCCTACCCCCTTCCTTCCACATTGCCGGTGGACGCAGGTAAGGAGATGTTAGTCGTTCCTGCAGTGTCACACATAGCGATGTGTGCTGCCGCAGGAACGACGAACTACAGCGTACCTGTGGCAGCAGCGATATTAAGGAAAGGAGCGACGTGTCAACGATCACCGTTTTTGAACGATTTTGCGATCGTTGATCGTCGCTCCTTGGTGTCACACCCTGCTATTTCGCTACCGGCGCCGGATGTGCATCACTAACGACGTGACCCCAACAATATATCGGTAGCGATGTCGCAGCGTGTAAAGGACCCTTTAGACTCTCACCTAGTCAAACCAGATCTCATGCTTTACACTGATGAGGGGCAATACTCCAAAACAGTGTCTGCAAATTGAGATTCTAGTTTAGCTTATATATCCTAAGTCATATGGAACGGCTTGTTTAAAGAGTCGATATTGACTTTCAGGATTAATACTTCCAATAGGTGGCAGTAGAGATCAGATCATACAAACAAGAAAGAACTCACTTTCCATCTGGTTACAGATGGTTCACGAACTTGATGTTTTCACGAGTTGATTTTTCTCATCTGTGGTATACAGTCACACACACTTCATGCATGACTTGTCAGTAGCAGTTTAGAATAACACTGGTCAACATGACTTTTTTCACAAGAACATTTAGTAGAGTTTAGAATTTCACCTACTCAATTCAAATACGTTAGAATTTTTTCATCAGGCACAGGTTGTTTTACATGTATTTTATATTTTTAATTTTAGCGTTTTTAGCTTTTTTATTGTTTGCTATTGGATGACTTAGCTAAATTATTTATTATGGTAATCAGTATGTCATCAGAGGAATGAAGTCTTCTGTTATGTTAAAAGAGAAAACAACAAGATTATGCAGGTTCATTCATGTTCAGACATGATTAGGAATTGCATTTTTTATAAGTAGAGAGCCAGGTACAAGTGTTTGTTCTTTTGATGTAAACTGTTTTGCTTTATTAGTTCTATTAATTGTTATAGATTTTTCAATAATGCCAAGTGTTTAAATCAACCAATTTCTGTTGTGTGTGGTGAACAGACATTCAAAAGTTAAGGGGCTTTATACGCTACGATATCGTTAATGTTTTATCGTCGGGGTCACGTTGTTAGTGACGCACATCCGGCGTCATTAACGATATCGCAGCGTGTGACACTGACCAGCGACCTTAAGCGACCTCAAAAATGGTGAAAATCGTTCACCATGGAGAGGTCGTCCCAAACTCAAAAATCGGTAAGGGTTGTTTATCCATGTTGTTCATCGCTCATGCGGCAGCACACATCGCTATGTGTGACACCGCAGGAGCGAGGAACGTCTTCTTACCTGCCAACGGCCCCAATGTGGAAGGAAGGAGGTGGGCGGGATGTTACGTCCTGCTCATCTCCGCCCCTCCGCTTTGATTGGCCGGCCGCTTAGTGACGTTGCGGTGACGTCGCTGTGATGCCGAACGTCCCTCCCCCTTGAAGGAGGGATTGTTCGGCAGTCACAGCGACGCCACCGACCAGGTAAGTACGTGTGACGCTGCCGTAGCGATAATGTTCGCTACAGCAGCGATTACAAACAATCGCATGCGCGACGGGGGCGGGTACTTACACGCTCAATATCACTAGAAATTGCTAGCGATATCGCTACCGTGTAAAGCCCCCTTTAGGGTATGTGCTCACGATCAGGACTCACTGCGTCCTGGATGAGGCAGGTCCTGACCTGCAGGGCCGAAAGTCTCTTCCAAAGGAGACTGCAGCTGACCATGCCCAAGATCCGTGTTCGGGCAGTTGCGGTCTCTCTCGTGTTCTCCCTGCAGAGCATGCTTGCAACTCCGCAGCAAAGAACTGACATGCCGCGGCTCGGAAAGCCGAACCACAGGTCAGTGTTTGCTGAGGAAAAAACAAGCACAGTGGGCACGGGATTTCTAGAAATCCCATCCATTGTGCTTCTACTGTACAACGCAGTGTTTTGGATGCAGCTGAAGCATGCTGCGTCCAAAACGCTGTGAAACTGATCGTGGGAACGCACTCTTATAAACAAAATGTTATGCCACTTGTAGAAAAGTGTTAAGAGCTTTATTTTGGGTGTAAAATTGCTGATCTCAAAAGGTAGTGGACTCTACGTATATGCTATTTATCTTGTGTTAGGCTTCTTACTGATTGGAAAAATGTTTCCCATAAAAAGCTATTTGCCATTCCAATGACTTAGAGAGATCCAAAGGACCATTGTTTAACAAACATTAAAGGAAAAACATCTAAAACAAAATATACAGTTAATTACTCTAATTTGCCATTTGCAATGAGACCTGTCTTACGTAGGGAACAGCTTCCTGTACCCTAGTCTCCAGATTTGTGACCGTGGTAGTTCCGATTTTGACGTTACTCACAATGAAGAGGAAACATACAATACAATATGATGAACCCACAATGGTAATAAGATACTGAGAGTTTTAGTTATCAGTATCATCAGACTGTAAACAATACAGGAACCACAGTACTGATGTGAATTAGTCAGTATCACAAATTATCATTTACAGCCAGGTACCTTATAGATGATGTCTCTGAATCGAGTTGTTCTCTTTGTTTTCTTCATCTTGTCCAGATACTATGAAGACTTTTCACATCCACAGCTCGTCTCTGCAGACTTCCATCTTCTCCAGTCTTCTGCAGCCTATCCTGGCACAATGGCAGAATAATTATAATGATTCTGAATAAAAATATCTGCCCTACACCCACACTGTGCCCCTTAGTAAATATTTGCCCCTCACTATTTTCCCTGCACAAAATATGACAAATACAAATGTCTCTCTTATGATACATGTCCTCCACACTGACCTCTCCTTTCCATATTGAGCATTGTCTTCACTCTTTCCTTTCACACTGTGTCCCCTTATACTGCGGAGTCTCTATACTGTGCCCCCCTCATCACACTTCCCCTCCCAAACATACTGCCTCCTCCTTGCTATGGTCTCACACTGTTCCCCCATGCTGCCCCCTCTCTATACCTCCTCCTCTACATTACCTAGGCTCTATTCTGTGTCCCCTCACAATTTTTACATCCTATACAGTCTCTTCACTACCTCCGCATTCATCCCCCCCTTCACTCCCTATACTGTGTCCACATACATTCCCCCCTCACTCCTCATACTATGTCCTCATACATTCCCTCTGAGCTCCCCATAATGTGTCTGCAACAATCCCCCTCACTCCTCATACTGTGGCCACATACAGTCTCCCCATCACACCTCATAATGTGTTCACATACATTCCATCGGCGCTCCCCATAATCTGCCCACATATGTTCAGCTCAGTGCTCTGCATACTGTGTCAGTGCCCATCCCCCCCTCACTGCTCATGCTTTGTCCACATACATTGCCCCTGTGCTCCCCATTCTGTGCCTACATACATTTGCCTCGTGCTCCCCAATTGTTCACTTGGAATAAGCACACTGCACCTTCTCTGAGCTGGTTGTCAGCTTGACAGTCAGCTCAGAGAATGGCCAACTCCCAGTATAAGGAGTGGAAAAATGCAGCCACTGGGGAGACATCTTGGACTACTGCATTAGGCAGCTCGACGGCGCCCCTTTGTCAGTTGCACCCGGGAGAAACGCCCCTCTTACCATCCTTTATTATATGCCACTGAGAGAGGCATCAGAAAAGACGTTTCAGGGAAAAATCATCGCTGACGTTTAACTGAAGTGTTATGTGCTTTAAAAGCCATGCGGGATCACTGATTTCTAGAAGACACCATGTTCTTATACTCCTAGGCATGTTTCACACATTCTTGAAATATGGGATCTGCTGGGATTGGGAGACACAGCCCAAGTTGCAATTTTGTCATATAAAGTGGAAACACGCTAAAAACGAACATGAGTTTTTACGGGCAGATTTGTTCAAGTCTATGGGGAAAATCTGCACGTAAAGTGAACTTGCAAGAGGAATCTGCAAGTTGTAGACTTCAACCACGCACCGCAGATCAATATACACAGTATAGAAAAAGCACAATGGCCATGAGATTTCTATAAATCTTATCCATTTTGCTGGAACTGTGAGTCAAAAACTCCCCAACATAAATTATTGACCAAAGTTACCTGCGACCAGTCACGGAATGCTAAACTAAATTTTGGAAACATTTGTGACTGGTCGCAAGTCACAATGCGACACAACTGTAAATTATTAGATGCAATGTTGCAACTAAGATGTCCCCGTTTAGCCCTAGCCTTAACATAAATGGCATTAGGAAAGGACAAATTCTTCTCATTGTTGAAATGTGTAAATAATATATCCATTGAACTTTGTGTAAATCAACCCTGACCTACAAATAGAGAAAAGCATGTCGGGAATTTCCCCTTTCAGAAGTTTCCTGGTTTGAAGTCACAATGTAGACAGGCACATTGCTATGTTCTTTACTGAAGAAAGGTTTCAGGGCAGTTAAACTAATGACTCATTCTTCTTATGTCAGTGCATGGAAGTTGAGGTAGGATGGGTGTTGATGACTTCTTTGTATTTAAAGAGCGCCTATCACCATTATTTTTAGTTTATTCAGAAACAAAATATATTAAATGTTACTAAAGGATTGATACAATGTTTTTACATTTATTACTATCACTGTCTCTCTTTGTATAACTGTCATCTTCTAAAGCAGACCTGGGCAAAGTACAGTCCATAGGCCACATGCATCCCTTTTGCTGTTTCTGTGTTGACTATGTACCATGACAGCCATAGGGTTGAATACAGGGGCATCCCGCACCCATTGCCTGGCATTTTAATTTGGTAGATGTAGAAACTTGGCACTGAAGATCAATATGAATAGTGGTTTTTATTGTGAAGAACTTGTAGGACCAGCACAAGCACAGACAGCATTGCTACATAGACAACGGTGGACACCATGTCATACCCAGCTACGCCGTTTGCCGAGTTGCTATACTTTTTGAGGACCCTCTGCACGCACACTGATGAAGGTCTTTGACCGAAACATTTGTGCTTGTGCTGGTCCTACAAGTTCTTCATAATAAAAGACCACTATACACACTGATCTTGAGTGCCAAGTTTCTACATATACGTTTTTGGACGCTACTTGAGCACCACCCCAGAAGTGCCATGTGTATCAACTCACTGGCATTTTAATTTGACGGGTGAATACAATGATGGAACAGAATGCTGTCGGCTTCTTGTTCCATTATTCAGCCTACGCGGCCGAGTCTATGAATAGCGGAAGCGATGACATCACCAGTTCCTGTCTGCTGAGTGGAGATTCAGTACTCGTTGTACAAAGGGGAGAATCGCATTGGAGGGAATGGAGGGAGGTGAGTACTTTTATTTTTTATTTTATTTCTTAGTCAGTATATGTGTCGGAAACATGGAGGGAATAATACTGGGGGGCTGTTGGGACATTATAATTGTGTAGGATATCATAATACTGTTTGCGAGGCTGTGAGGATATTAAACTTGTGTGGGGGTACCATACTGTGTCAGGACATCATACTTGTGTGGAAATCATAATACTCTGTGAGAGGCCTTCGGGACAACATACTTGTGTGGGGACCACCATACTGTATGAGGGGATGTGGGGACTTCATACTTGTGTTGGGATCTACAATATTGTGTGAGTGGCTGTGAAGACATTATACTGGTGTGGGAGGACTAACAAATTTTGTGAGGGGCTTTACTACATTGTATTTGTGTACAGGGCTATAATACTGTTTACAGGGACATCATACTGTGTGAGGGGCTGTGTGTATATATAAGTTATGTAGATAGTTATAATATTATATGAGAGGCTGTGAGACATATTTGTGTGGGTGCCATCATACTATGTAAAGGGCTGTGGGGACATCATACTTCTGTGGGTGCCATCATAATGTGTAAATGGCTGTGGAGACATCATACTTATGTGGGGGGGCCATCATAATATGTGAGGGGCTATTGGGCCAACATACTTGTGTGTGGGCCATCATACTATGTAAGGGGTGGCTGTGGAGACATCACACTTGTGTGGGGGACCATCATATTATATGAAGAGCGGTTTGGCAAACATACTTGTGAGGGGGCCATCATACTATGTGAGGGGTGGCTGTGAGGACATCATACTTGTGTGGGGGCCATCTTAGTGTGTAAGGGGCTGTGAGGATATCAGAATTGTTTGGGGAATATAATACCTTGTGAGGGACTGTTGGGACATCACACGTGTGTGGAGTCATAATATTGTGTGAGTGACTGTGAAGGGGACCATAATACTGTGAGAAGGGTTGCGGGGACCATTATACTGTGTGTGTGTGTGTGGGAATTAATGGATAATCAGACTGTGCGGTACTGTGGGGCCATCATACTTTGTGGGGAGCTGTGGGATCATCATACTGTGTGTGTTGGGGAGCTTTGAAGATATCATATTGTGTGTGAGGGGAGCTGTTGTTCAAGGTACATCTATACTTATGAAATATATCTAAGGCTGAATAATCAAAGCAAGAAGGCCTGCGGAGACACCATCACATGTTTCTCAACGCTGGCAGGAAACTAGCCAGGTCTTTCACCGGGAAGGAACAACCACGGGAAGGGCAGTCTCCAGTCAAGGAGACCACCTATGCCAAACATGGTATCCATCCACAGACAGCCGTTTCGGGGTATTTGCCCCTCATCAGTGTGGAGTAGGAATCTGGCTAGTGGGAGCATTGCCTAGTAAAAGACTATGTGAGCAAGGATGGTTGACCTTAGGGAGATCAACATCCACCACTGCGGAGACACCATCACGTGTTTCTCAACGCAGTGATTCTAGAGCAATGCCCCCTGGGAAATATTCAAAGCAAGAAGGCCTGCGGAGACACCATCACATGTTTCTCAACGCTGGCAGGAAACTAGCCAGGTCTTTCACCGGGAAGGAACAACCACGGGAAGGGCAGTCTCCAGTCAAGGAGACCACCTATGCCAAACATGGTATCCATCCACAGACAGCCGTTTCGGGGTATTTGCCCCTCATCAGTGTGGAGTAGGAATCTGGCTAGTGGGAGCATTGCCTAGTAAAAGACTATGTGAGCAAGGATGGTTGACCTTAGGGAGATCAACATCCACCACTGCGGAGACACCATCACGTGTTTCTCAACGCAGTGATTCTAGAGCAATGCCCCCTGGGAAATATTCAAAGCAAGAAGGCCTGCGGAGACACCATCACATGTTTCTCAACGCTCGCAGGAAACTAGCCAGGTCTTTCACCGGGAAGGAACAACCACGGGAAGGGCAGTCTCCAGTCAAGGAGACCACCTATGCCAAACATGGTATCCATCCACAGACAGCCGTTTCGGGGTATTTGCCCCTCATCAGTGTGGAGTAGGAATCTGGCTAGTGGGAGCATTGCCTAGTACATGTTTGGCATAGGTGGTCTCCTTGACTGGAGACTGCCCTTCCCGTGGTTGTTCCTTCCTGGTGAAAGACCTGGCTAGTTTCCTGCCAGCGTTGAGAAACATGTGATGGTGTCTCCACAGGCCTTCTTGCTTTGAATATTTCCCAGGGGGCATTGCTCTAGAATCACTGCGTTGAGAAACACGTGATGGTGTCTCCGCAGTGGTGGATGTTGATCTCCCTAAGGTCAACCATCCTTGCTCACATAGTCTTTTACTAGGCAATGCTCCCACTAGCCAGATTCCTACTCCACACTGATGAGGGGCAAATACCCCGAAACGGCTGTCTGTGGATGGATACCATGTTTGGCATAGGTGGTCTCCTTGACTGGAGACTGCCCTTCCCGTGGTTGTTCCTTCCCGGTGAAAGACCTGGCTAGTTTCCTGCCAGCGTTGAGAAAC
Source organism: Anomaloglossus baeobatrachus (assembly GCF_048569485.1). NCBI lineage: Eukaryota > Metazoa > Chordata > Amphibia > Anura > Aromobatidae > Anomaloglossus > Anomaloglossus baeobatrachus. The sequence continues at coordinate 168,938,524 of NC_134361.1, forward strand.
ATGTGATGGTGTCTCCGCAGGCCTTCTTGCTTTGAATATTTCCCAGGGGGCATTGCTCTAGAATCACTGCGTTGAGAAACACGTGATGGTGTCTCCGCAGTGGTGGATGTTGATCTCCCTAAGGTCAACCATCCTTGCTCACATAGTCTTTTACTAGGCAATGCTCCCACTAGCCAGATTCCTACTCCACACTGATGAGGGGCAAATACCCCGAAACGGCTGTCTGTGGATGGATACCATGTTTGGCATAGGTGGTCTCCTTGACTGGAGACTGCCCTTCCCGTGGTTGTTCCTTCCCGGTGAAAGACCTGGCTAGTTTCCTGCCAGCGTTGAGAAACATGTGATGGTGTCTCCGCAGGCCTTCTTGCTTTGAATATTTCCCAGGGGGCATTGCTCTAGAATCACTGCGTTGAGAAACACGTGATGGTGTCTCCGCAGTGGTGGATGTTGATCTCCCTAAGGTCAACCATCCTTGCTCACATAAGGCTGAATAATAGGAGGAGTAAGATATGATGTTTTTCTAAACTTTATTAAAATAAATAAATTATATGTTTTTTTAAGCTTACCTGAGCTGCTAGAGACAAGAGTATAAACTGCAATAAGCCCTAGCGTAGCTTGTATTTACATTAGCAGTTGCTCAACATACCTAATGCTGATCAAAATTAAGTGATATAAATTATTATTTTTATTAATAATAATAGTAATCAGAATAATCAGAATTAAATTTGGCCTGTTGTTTTGGCTCTCTAGAACAGGTAGAGTTTCCATGTGGCCCTTTGGCAAAATGAATGACCCACCCCGTCTCTCTGCCCTAAACAGTGTGATTTTCCTGCTGGGCATGCTTGCAATTCAGGTTTACTTGAATGGCGAAAACTTTCTAAAGAAAATAAAAAATGTGCATACCATTTACAAGCACATTATACAATTGTTAATACATAAAATTTCACATAAATTTGTTTATTTGTATAAATAAAACATTAAAACTTGTACTAGAGTTTGGTAAGTGGTATTTGTTAATACTTTGATGACTAGTGAGATACACGCATGGCGCTCGTCAAGAGCAAGTGTATGGAGCAGGCTTATGAGATGAGTCCGCCCCATAATGGCAGATAACGGCTGTGTAATGCAGCCATCATCTGCCTTTAACAGAGCATCTAGAGCTCTGCTTGCTGGTAAATGATGCTGTCAATCTATGATGGCTTCATTTTCAGTGCACAGTTTGGGAGCACACCATTACACAAGCCCATTGTTCCCTCCAGCCACGAGTTCGCGGGGTGCTGATGGGTTCTCATGGCAGTTAGGGGTCTATTATAGACCCCCGAACCTGCCTTCACAATGTTACTGTAAAAAGCAGTCTATGGCTGGACTTTATAGAAGACCATTATCTTGACTATACATTGCAATACAGTATAAGCAATAAGGTAGTCACAGGTTCAAGTTCCCCAAGGGGATTAAAGAAGACATGTCAAAAAACTTATTAAAAAGATGATAAACTATAAAAATTCAAATCTCTTTTTCCCCATTAAACATAAATAAAAAATTATTTGTGCTATAACTGCGTCCATAAAAGTTTGATCAATCAATAAACAGTATATAATTAATTAACCCAATAGTTAGAAACTGTAAAGGGGAAAAAAATTGAATCCCTATTGTGTTTTTCGGGTTGTCATAACTGTTTCAAAAATTCCAATTAATGTTCAGTGCTGAAGAGAAGCAGCGGGGTTAACGCTGCGCTACCACCGAATGAAGACATTTGTTGATTATTAATAAATTATTTTATTTCACAGGTCTACGCATTTCAGGGATCTAGTCCCCTTTTTCAGGACAAAAAGAAGAATCAACAATATCTACATTGATATTGTTGATTCTTCTTTTTGACCTGAAGAAGGGGACTGGATGCCTGAAATACGTAGACCTATGAAACAAAATAATTTATTAATAATCAACAAATTTCTTCAATTGGCGCTAGCGCAGCGTTAACCCCGCTTTTTCTCTCCAGCACTGAACATTAACCCACGTGGAGCTACGGCAGCCGCCATTATCTTTCAAGTCTTCATAGGGGTTGTGACTCTCACAACCCTGTTAGGTGAGTGTAATTTTTCTATACGCCACTATTTTTAATCTGGTGAGACCCTATTTGCGCTCTCTTTCTTAAATTTTTTAAAAATTCCAATTAGAAATAACCAGAACGTCCCATCTATCCTATAAAGCTGTCAGTATGATAGCTCGCCACACAAAAAAGAAGCTTACATACAACTCCATTGATGGAAAAATATAAAAAAATTAAGGCGGCTCAAACAATATTTTTTTCTTTACAAATTTCCACCTTTTTTCGTCATTAAAATAATAAAAAAAGTAAACAACTTAGAAATTGATGTAATCGAACAGATGGGGTGAATCATGATGCAAAGACACTTTTACCACATTAAAAAACCCTCTAAAAATGCCTGAATTTATTCCTCGCAATTTCAACACACTTGGAATTATCGAAAACTACTATTACTACCTACGTATAAGGTAATGCTGGCAGAAAAATCTAAACGTTATGACTCCTGAATGAAGGGAAAAAACTGAAAAATCCTAAAGGATTTAAAGGGGTTTTACAATAAGTAATAATTATCATCAATCCACAGGATAAATATATGGTTTCTGGGGGTCCCCCACTAATCCAATAGAAGGAGTCCCAAAGTTGATTAACCCTTAGAGAGCATGTTAGAGGGACATTGAGAAAACGGTTGCTGGCAGTACCAACCACCGGCCATTTTGGTACTCTGGTTTGTGTGATGAGTTGGATCCCAGTAGTCTGGCCCCCTGAGCAATCACATGCGAGTGCATCTCAACAAATTAAAATATACTCAGAAAGTTAATTTATTTCAGTAATTCAATAAAAAAGAGAAACGCGTATATTATATAGAGTCATTACACACAGAGGTATCTATTCCTATATATTATATAGAGTCATTACACACAGAATGATCTATTCCTATATATTATATAGAGTCATTACACACAGAGTGATCTATTCCTATATATTATATAGAGTCATTACACACAGAGGTATCTATTCCTATATATTATATAGAGTCATTAAACACAGAGGGATCTATTCCTATATATTATATAGAGTCATTACACACAGAGGGATCTATTCCTATATATTATATAGGGTCATTACACACAGAGGGATCTATTTCTATATATTATATAGAGTAATTACACACAGAGGGATCTATTCCTATATATTATATAGAGTCATTACACACAGAGTGATCTATTTCTATATATTATATAGAGTAATTACACACAGAGGGATCTATTCCTATATATTATATAGAGTCATTACACACAGAGGGATCTATTCCTATATATTATATAGCGTCATTACACAAAGAGGGATCTATTTCATGTGTTTATTTCTGTTAATATTGATGATTATGGCTTACAACCAATGAAAACCCAAAAGTCATTATCTCAGAAAATTAGAATATTATATAAGACCAATTGAAAGAACGATTTTAAACTCAGACATGTTGGTGCCTACTGAAAAGTCTGTACAGTGAATGCCTCACTACTTGGTCAGAGTTCCTTTTTTATGAATTACTGCATCAATGCGGTGTGGCATAGAGTTGATCAGCCTGTGGCATTGCTGAGGTGTTATGGAAGCCCAGGTTGCTTTGATAGCAGCCTTCAGCTCATCTGTGTAGTTGGGTCTAGTGTCTCTCATCTTCCTCTTGACAATACCCCATAGATTCTCTGTGGGGTTAAGGTCAGGCAAGTTTGCTGGCCAATCAAGCACAGTGTTACTGTGGTTATTAAACCAGGTATTGGTACTTTTGGCAGTGTGGACAGGGGCCAAGTCCTGCTGGAAAATGACATTTCCATCTCCAAAAAGCTTGTCGGCAGAGGGAAGCATGAAGTGCTCTAAAATATCCTGGTAGACGGCTGCGCTGACTTTGGTCTTGATAAAACACAGTGGAGCTACAGCAGCAGATGACATGGCTTCCCAAACCATCTCTGATTCACAGCAGCCGTCCATTCCTTGTGAATCTCCCCCACATTTTTAAATGGCCTTTTCTTAACAATACTATCAAGGCTGCGGTTATCCCAGTTGCTTGTGCACTTTTTTCTACCACACCTTTTCCTTCCACTCAACTTTTCATTAATATGCTTGAATACAGTACTCTGTGAACAGCCAGCTTCTTTAGCCATTGACCTTTTGTGGCTTACCCTCCTTGTGGAGTGTGTCAATGACTGCATTCTGGACATGTGTCAAGTCAGCAGTCTTCCCCATGATTGTGTAGCCTACTGAACCAGACTAAGGGACCATTTTAAAAACGTAGGAAGCCTTTGCAGGTGTTTTGTGGTAATTATTCTAATTTTCTGAGATAATGACTTTTGGGTTTTCATTGGCTGTAAGCTATAAACATCAATATTAACAGAAATAAACACTTGAAATAGATCACTCTCTGTGTAATGACTCTATATAATATGTTTCCCTTTTTGTATTGAATTACTTAACTAAATTAACTTTTTGTTGATATTCTAATTTATTGAGATGGACTTGTAATGTGTGTGTGTGTGTATATATATATAATATATAAAAACAGATCCCTCTTTGTGTAATGACTCTATATAATATATAGGAATAGACCGCCCTGTGTGTAATGATAGGAATAGATCTCTCTGTGTGTAATGACTCTATATAATATATAAGAATAGATCCCCCTGTGTGTAATGACTCTATATAATATATAGGAATAGATCTCTCTGTGTGTAATGACTCTATGTAATATGTGTTTCCCTTTTTGTATTAAATTATTGAAATAATTTAACTTTTTGATGATATTGTAATTTATTGAGATGCACTTGTATTTGTCTCTTATCCTGTAGATAGGTGATATATACAACACAGAAATTCAAAATATCCATTTTTAAGATACCTTGTGACTCCAACAACAAGTTGAAAACATGAGAAACTAGAGTCAGTATCAAAATATACATATTTATTAATTGAAAAGACATGCAACAAGATTTCAATAAAATATTGTTCTTAGTATCATAGTAATCAAATCCCAGTCAAAAAAGGCTAATCCGTAAGGTTCATCATAGGGTAAAATTATATAATATAATATTTTATATATAATTCATGTATGTTACCAATCAAGCATTTTTTGTATTTGTAGATGAGCAAAGGACGAAAATCTTTTAGGAAAAAGGAGGGGGGAAGTAGTCGAAATTGTTTTATTTTGTTTGTGTTTCTCAATTCTCCAAACTACAGGGAGCAGCAGCCCAATGGATACCGCAGTTTAATTGTTACACTATTACTCATAAATAATTTATTTTATCCCTGCGCCTCCTATGAGCAGCTGCACACCTATATCGGGTATGATTTTAGTTAATCATCTACCCTTTTTTTTCCTTTTATTGCGTTTCCTTTGTGTAAAAAATACTCAAATAACCACTACACAATTGGAGCGGTCAGTAAATTGTTACTCTGTTATTTGCAAAAAAAGTACAGAAAACTGAAGAAAAAACATATAAAAAAATCGCTATATATAAATGAAGAATAGGTTGGTGATATTTTTAGATTTATTTCCTCTTAAAAATAGAGAAAACCGCGGCCAGGTGAATATTGCAGCATAATTGTTACACCATAAAAATAGATAATTTGATCGTGTATGCGATATTTAGCGTGCAGCGGCCCAACTATATCAGGGATTGCTTGTAAATGATTTAATTCACTCTACGATTCTCAAGAAGTAACTGCACACCTGTGTCAACAAGACATCTCCCCTTTTCCCTTTGCAACTCTTTGCAAAGAGTGAAGAAAAATATATCAGGAAATGGCTGTATATAACTAGAGAATAGGTGGTGATATATTCCTGATATATTCTCATTCACTCTCAGGGTATGTGCGCACGTTGCTTTTTACCTGCTTTTTTGCTGCTTTTTCTTCTGCGCTGTTTAATGCCAAAATGGATGTGTTCTTCTATTCAAGCAAAGTCTATGGGAATTTGGGTTTCTTGTTCACACTATGTTGTTCAAAATGCTGCCTTTTTGTGGCAGAACTTTGGTCAAAAACTCAGCTTTTCAAAGAAGCAACATGTCAATTGTTTTTGCCATTTGGGTTTTGCACTGCAAAGCTGAGTTTTTGACCAAAGTTCTGCCACAAAAAGGCAGCATTTTGAACAACATAGTGTGAACAAGAAACCCAAATTCCCATAGACTTTGCTTGAATAGAAGAACACATCCATTTTGGCATTAAACAGCGCAGAAGAAAAAGCAGCAAAAAAGCAGGTAAAAAGCAGGTAAAAAGCAACGTGCGCACATACCCTCAAAGTAGAAAAACACCCCAGCCAGGTGAACACCGCAGTATAATTATTATACCTAATCCCTCCTGCAGCATTCAGCGGGCAGCACACATATATTAGCAATTCCCAGGTACCGTGGGAAACCCCTTAGTGGGAGTGAACAGTGTGCCCGGACATAGAAACCACAAAAACGCTGATGTAAAAAGTCACTATATCCAATGCACATCAATTTATAATAGCACGATTAGTTTCATAGATTTTACAGTGATCAAGGATAAAGCATGTCTATTATTTACCCATATTATAGATGGACCTCCCGGACAGCTCCCCGACACGTGTTTCGCAACTAACTTCTTCAAGGGGGCGTGGTTAGTTAATATCCCCTTCGTGTCTTAAATATGGGGCCATCCCATACCACGTGACATCACCCAAGCAATCCCGTATATTGCATCACAAACAGGTGGAAATCTAAGTCATGCATACGTTTCCGTCAAGGGTTCATAGGATGGGAGATGTCACGTGGTATTTGAATCATGACGCGTGCGCTGTATTTTCAAAGGTACTGTACCTGCATTGTTTCCGCCAACCACGTCAACCAGAGCATGCGCAGGTGGAGAAAAACATCACCAACCTCCTGCGTGATCTGGAGGCGTGGTCATAAGGTGTCCATAGTTACAGATAGATATAGTTAACTAGATGTATAGTTAAATCTGCGTGTGCCACCACGAAATAGCTATTACACCCGATACATGTACGAGGGCAGCAGGCGCCTTGCCAGTCCTCCGCATGGATCAGTGAGGCGACCACGGGAGACACAAAGCAGAAAAAAGCACATCATATGACAATGCAGAACAGCAGATTGCGTAACGATAAAGTAAATCGCACCCAGACACTAGTTATAAGCATCATCATGTTACAATATTTTTTATTAAATTCTAGTGCTCTCTTCCCATACATATAAATTGAAAAAGACATAGAAAGCCATAGCCCAATAATAAGAAAATTTATAAAGGAACTATTAGTAACCTATATGTTTCCAAAACATTGATGTAAGTTACAGAAAAACCTATACACCATATGTAAAAAGATTTATGAAGGGACCATCATATCATTATAGTATATCCTTTCGCTAATATCCCTTCTATTTTTATGTGACCACATATATGTAAAAGTCTATAAGGGGACTAAAATTTGTCCAGACCTATATATTTACATTTATGGACCTATGGATTTTTATTAAGTCTCTATTATTCAGATTTTTGTAATCTTCCTACACATTAATTTATACACGTTTCTCCACATATCCATCCATGGACCACGTCATCGGAACATACTCAGGGATGGCAGGCACCATGTCAATCCCCCGCAAGAACCGACAAGGCGACCACAAGGGGCATCGCAGAAGAGACACCACACAAAAAATATATGTAAATTTCACTCCACATTTATTAATGGAATACTCATATGTGTTTTTTTCAAATTATCAACTCCCACATGGATGTGGCCACATATCCAAAACATCATGTTAAAATCATTGTCTATCCTTAATCAATTTGCTATTATAGTTCCTATTAACGTTTTATCTTTTTTTCTCTATTACCCAATATCATTATTAGAAAAATGTCAAAGAATTATATCACATATTTTATTTCTTCATTATTTTTTTCTTCTTTTTTTTTCTTTATTTCTTCAAATTGTTTACATACTACTTATTTTCTTTTGATAGTTCTTGCACCCTATATGAGCTGCTCCTAATCATTTCAAATTGCCGATTTTCTATGAAGGTAGTTATCCAACTTTTTTTCTCTCCTTTTTTTTGTTGAAATATATAGAATTCATTGGAGACATGATAGATGAATAGAAAGAGGGGATATCACTGTAACAATAGGGAGAAAATATACCATGTTAAAAACCACAAAAATTAAAACAAATTTAAAAACTGCCTCAAAGGAGGTATTCACACATGGTTAATCACAGGTAGGAGGCAAAACCTAGTGATTCATTCAGTCCCTGGGGTTTCATGGTCCCTAGGACTCACATCCATCTACATTCTTTTTGTGCTAGAATCTTCATAATATTGCCTCCACGGCTGCCCAAAGATATATGATCAATACCTCGTACTGCAAAAGTCACAGGATCTGAATTATGTTTCTGTTTAAAGTGACGAGGAATTGTTTTGAATTGAGCAACATCCGTTGCTGTTTTTGCAGCTATTATGTCACAAACATGTTCACGTACCCTGGTTCTCAGTTGACGTGATGTAAGGCCTACATATATCTTTGGGCAGCCACATGTAGCATAGTATATTACTTGTGTTGTACTACAAGAGATATGTTGGTTAATTTTGTAGATGTTTTTGCCATCTTCTGAGGAAAATTCTTTTGCTTTACATATATTCCTATTTTTACAGGAGATGCAATCACCACATGGAAAGCATCCATGTGGAGGGCCCATTATATTGAATAGATTTTTCCTAGGAGGTTCAAAGTGACTTTTAACCAGTATGTCTCTCAGATTTTTACTTCTTCGTGATGTCATGAGAGGGAGGTCAGGCAAATACTTAGACAGAGTTGGTTCCGTTTTTAATATGTTCCAATGCTTTTGTAGGATAGATCTCATTGTCAACCATTCTGTATTATACGTTGAGATGTATCTTAATTGATCCCCTGTCCTCTCTCACCTCACCACTGTTTGTAAAAGTTTTTCCCGGAGAGTGCCCCTGGCTCGGCCATATCCCCTCCCTATGCACCTGTTACTGTATCCCCAGTCCCTGAAGCGTTCTTTCAGGTTGGCGGATTGTTGGAAAAAGGCTTCCTCTGATGAACAGATCTGTCTCATTCTGAGGAATTGACCAACTGGGATGGCGTTTATTGTTGAAAAAGGATGAGCAGATGTAGCATGTAATAAAGTATTTGCAGAGGTGGGCTTTCGGTATACGTCCGTCTGCAACACCATACTGGCATCGGTCTGAATCTTAATGTCAAGAAAATCTATTGAGACATTACTACATATGTAAGTTAATTTGATGTTAAATCTATTCTCATTAAGTTGTATCATAAAACGTTGTAAGTCTCTCTCAGAACCCTGCCAGATGATGAGCAGATCATCTATATACCTCAGCCAGCACTGCACATGGTCCACTGTTACGAACCGGCACCGCCATAGCCGCAAGCAGCCTGCTGCGGTTCCTGTTGCGCCCAGGCGCCGGCTGCCGTTCTTGGCCGTGCCTCGGGTCGTCCAGTTGGCTGCTCCTTCCACCACGTCTAGGTGTGGAGAGGCGGCTAGTGCGCATGCGTGCGCCGATTTACCCCAGGTACTTGGACTTCGTGCTGTGTCTAAGTTCTGGGATGTGCCTACTGAGCATGCTCAAACTGATAGTCTGCTTTCTGAGCCTGTTGCTCAGGCTACTGAGCATGCTCAGGCACTTAGTGCATCAGAGGCTAGGTCTGGCAAGGACCTCACTGAGCATGTCCGTGAGGTGGCAGGCCCTGATAGGGTAGAGGGTGTCAGGTGTCCTGATGACGTGGCAACTCCGGACTGGTTCGCAGAGGCCCACCCCTATGATCTGGCACCTCACCATTGGTCGTCAGATGATGACTGGTGAAGTGTTTGGGGCGTGGCTGCCATGAGGTCATCAATGACGTGGCGGTTCCGGATAGGTCGCATGTGACGTCACTGATGACATGGCACTCTGCTCTTGGACCTTGGTGGTTCCACCCTGGGTTTGGGGCGGACCCAGGTTATAAAAGGGGCTGGAGACAACATGGAGGGGCGCAGTCTTCATTTAGAGTTCTTGGTGGCATAAGCCTTGTTGGAAGCGGTAGGTAGGGCTAGGCGAACGGTGCCTGTCACGCCAAGATTCGTAGCTCAGCACATGAGGGTCAGGCGCCGTGCTTCCTTGCTACCGTTCCTGTTGTGCTAGAGCAGTCCAGTGGCGTCAACTGGGCTGCGGCTGCTGCGTCACCTGTTCAGTTGTGCCTCCTACGCACACGAACAGAATACCTGTTGCGTCACCTGTCCGAGAGTACCCTCTGCGCACACAGACAGTGTACCTGCTGCGCCACCTGTCCGGTTGTGCTCTCTACGCGCATGGACAGCGCACCCCAGAACCACTGTGAAGTTAACAGCGTGTTCCTGGATTGGGTGTGTGAACCCTATTATCCTCCTCGGCTTCCCAGTCAAATGCTACTGGTGTGACTACCTGGTCTGACGTGTCCTTTACACACGTGGCCAGTTGAGTGGTGGCCAGAAACGCTAATCAGAGGACCGCTCGGCCTGACGTGTCTTACACACGTGTCCGACAGGGCGCTGTCGCAGCGGTCTTCTCGGTCAACGCTAACTGGTTACCATCCGGCCTGACGTGTTGTTACAGACGTGGTCGGAGTAGCGTCCGCTCCACCAAAACGCTAACTGGGTTGTCGTCCGGTCTGACGTGGCCCTACACACGTGACCGGTTCCTTGAGTTATCTCAGAGCCATCCAGCTCTATAGACTCCGCCTAACCCACAGGGTGCCAGCAGCTCCATTACCATCTGGAGCACGGTGGGCCGCGACTGGCGATTGGGATATATACCCCTGTGTGACGGGGTGTACATCAGAGCAAAGAGAGACAACAGGCCGAGGATGATCCAACAGGTTTACTAACAGGAATACAGGAACAGCACACGACAAGTCCAAATAAAACAGATTCGGGGGCACCTCCCGATAATCCAAAGTGCCAGATCACAACGTAATAGTCCTTTTCAGAGTCCCAGAAATCCCACACAATCCACTGGACGGCGAGGTCTGTCCGCAGATTCAGATCTCGCTCCCTTCCTCTTCAAAAACTCAACTCCCAACTGCATTTAGAAACAGGAGTGAATTGTTTGAGCTCGTGGGCCCGCCCCTCAAGGGTAGGGGTCTATGCAATGGTTGGGCCCACTAGAAGATTCTAGAAGGTTGGCTCCGAGATGTCTACAGGTTTGTGTAGTTGGCGTTATCCACTGCTTACGAAACAATGAGAAGTTCCCCTGGCTGTGTGGACAAGAGATAATTGCATTATGGGCCCAGAGACACAGGAGATGGGGGGAAGGTATGGTTACTTACATCCCAAGACATTTCAAAGTGTTCAGTAAGTACAACCAAAGGAAAGTGACATCACATCCTGACATAGTATTACAGCAAATACAGTGAGAAGGTAAAATACATCATGACACCCTGGTCCTAATCTGCCGGTCAACCCATAACAGTAAGACTGCGCCAGGGTCTGGCTGGCATGGCGGTGATGGAGCAGCTACGTCAGTTCATACTGCAGCTTGATGCCAGAGTGAGGTCTCTGGAGAAGTCTGCTCTTGCTGCTGATATGGATGATGTGGTGGCTCAAGCGGCTACAATGGTGTCCGTCACCAAGCCTACTCCAACCCTCCCTCACCTCTCGCTGCCCAACAAGTTTACGGGGAACAGCAAGGCATGTAGGGGATTCGTGAACCAGTGCTCAGTCCAGCTAGAGCTGTTGGCTGCACGGTTTCCTACAGAGAGGTCGAAGGTGGGGTTTATCATCTCTTTGCTCTCTGATAGAGCACTGGAGTGGGCTACACCATTGTGGGAGAGGAATGACCCCGTAGTACAGGACTCTAAGGAGTTTTTGGAGTCCTTGCGACAAGTGTTCCTGGGGCCTCAGGTCACTCACGACTCGGCCCTACAGCTACTGACTTTGGAGCAGGGGCGTACCTCCTCAGGTCAATATGCTGTGAGTTTCAGGACACTTGCTGCAGAACTGAGGTGGTCAGAGAGGACTCTCATTCCACTGTTCTGGAGGGGATTAGCTTTGCACGTGAAGGACGCATTAGCGTCGCGTGAGTTACCAACTACCCTTGAGGGCCTCATGACTCTGGCTACCTGCATTGACCTGCGGACCTCCGAACGTCAGCTGGAGCACAGGTCAGAGGGTCGTTCAGCCACTGTTGTGGTCTTTCCTACTGCACCTCCCTTAGAGGACATCTCTGTCCCTATGGACATCGCTAGGGTTGGTGTTTCTAGGTCATCGAGTCGCAAGGGCATTTCCTGTTTCGCTTGTGGGCAGTATGGTCATTATGCCAACCATTGCCCAAAGCGTCAGGGTAAGCGACCGCGATTGGTGACCATAGCTGGAGGTAGACTGGACTCTGCGTCATCCATTAGGGTGACGTTTCCTGCGTCCATTTCCTTTAAGGGGTCAACATGGTCCACAAGGGCAAGTGTGGACACAGGTGCTGGGGATAGTTTCATCTCCTCCTCTTTTGCCCGGCTGCATGCCATCCCGCTGTTGCAAATGCCAAGGCCAGTGAGAGTCCGTGTGGTGGATGGGTCCTTGTTGCCCAAAGTAATTCACCAGCGGACAGTGCCCATTACCCTTGCCATGTCATCTGGGCATAGGGAGACCATTTCATTTCTGGTTCTCCCTAAGGGTGCAGATGATATTCTGCTGGGTATTCCTTGGTTGAAGTAGCATTCCCCACATATCGACTGGTCGTCTGGGGTGATTACGCGGTGGAGCGAGTCTTGTAGCTCCCACTGCATGTCTCCATCTTCCGCCCGTCGCTCAGTGGTATCTGTGGCGACTATAGACCATTCGAGTGGGAGGGCCGCTAGAGGGGGGGTACTGTTATGAACCGGCGCCGCCATAGCCGCAAGCAGCCTGCTGCGGTTCCTGTTGCGCCCAGGCGCCGGCTGCCGTTCTTGGCCGTGCCTCGGGTCGTCCAGTTGGCTGCTCCTTCCACCACGTCTAAGTGTGGAGAGGCGGCTAGTGCGCATGCGTGCGCCGATTTACCCCAGCCAGAGTCTAAGCCCGGTGTTTTGCCTAGTGAGCATGCTCAGCCTGATTGTGTTATGTCTGAGACTAAGTCCTCAGTTCAGGCTACTGAGCATGCTCCCACAATTAACCCTAACAGCCTCTTTGCACAGGTACTTGGACTTCGTGCTGTGTCTAAGTTCTGGGATGTGCCTACTGAGCATGCTCAAACTGATAGGCTGCTTTCTGAGCCTGTTGCTCAGGCTACTGAGCATGCTCAGGCACTTAGTGCATCAGAGGCTAGGTCTGGTAAGGACCTCACTGAGCATGTCCGTGATGTGGCAGGCCCTGATAGGGTAGAGGGTGTCAGGTGTCCTGATGACGTGGCAACTCCGGACTGGTTTGCAGAGGCCCACCCCTATGATCTGGCACCTCACCATTGGTCGTCAGATGATGACTGGTGAAGTGTTTGGGGCGTGGCTGCCATGAGGTCATCAATGACGTGGCGGTTCCGGATAGGTCGCATGTGACGTCACTGATGACATGGCACTCTGCTATTGGACCTTGGCGGTTCCACCCTGGGTTTGGGGCGGACCCAGGTTATAAAAGGGGCTGGAGACAACATGGAGGGGCGCAGTCTTCATTTAGAGTTCTTGGTGGCATAAGCCTTGTTGGAAGCGGTAGGTAGGGCTAGGCGAACGGTGCCTGTCACGCCAAGATTCTTAGCTCAGCACATGAGGGTCAGGCGCCGTGCTTCCTTGCTACCGTTCCTGTTGTGCTAGAGCAGTCCAGTGGCGTTAACTGGGCTGTGGCTGCTGCGTCACCTGTTCAGTTGTGCCTCCTACGCACACGGACAGTGTACCTGCTGCGCCACCTGTCCGGTTGTGCCCTCTACGCGCACGGACAGCGCACCCCAGAACCCCTGTGAAGTTAACAGGGTGTTCCTGGATTGGGTGTGTGAACCCTATTATCCTCCTCGGCTTCCCAGTCAAATGCTACTGGTGTGACTACCTGGTCTGACGTGTCCTTTACACACGTGGCCAGTTGAGTGGTGGCCAGAAACGCTAATCAGAGGACCGCTCGGCCTGACGTGTCTTACACACGTGTCCGACAGGGCGCTGTCGCAGCGGTCTTCTCGGTCAACGCTAACTGGTTACCATCCGGCCTGACGTGTTGTTACACACGTGGTCGGAGTAGCGTCCGCTCCACCAAAATGCTAACTAGGTTGTTGTCCGGTCTGACGTGGCCCTACACACGTGACCGGTTCCTTGAGTTATCCCAGAGCCATCCAGCTCTATAGTCTCCGCCTAACCCACAGGGTGCCAGCAGCTCCATTACCATCTGGAGCACGGTGGGCCCCGACTGGCGATTGGGATATATACCCCTGGTCCTAATCTGCCGGTCCCCCCGTAACAGTCCACGGCCTGGGCCCCTCCGTCACCAAACACCTCCCGCTCCCAGTATCCAAGAAAGAGATTGGCGAACGAAGGGGCACAGGCCGCGCCCATTGCAGTGCCGCACCTCTGCAGATAGTAACTGTCCTTGAAAATAAAGAAATTATGTGTTAAAACAAATTCCAATAGTTCCAAAATAAGATCACAAATTTCGCCATCCCAGTTGCTCGTCCCCAGAAAAAAACGGACCGCATTAAGTCCATCATGGTGCCGCATACAGGTGTATAGGGACTCGACATCGGCCATAACCAGGAGCATATCCTTTTCCAAAGTGATACCATTAATCCTAGCCAGGACGTCCGTTGTGTCACGAACATAGGATGGAAGTGGTTCCACAACAGGTTTTAAATAGTAATCAATAAATTTACATATTGGTTCGCTAAGTCCACCCACGCCTGACACAATCGGACGTCCTGGAGGTTGCATTGGATTTTTATGTATTTTAGGAATAAAATAGATGGTAGGTATTTTTGGAGTTTTATTCAATAGGCCTTCGTAAATCTTCTTTGGTATAATCCCTTTTGTAAAATACCTTCCAGGGTAGAGTACAAAGAGGACAAGGGATTTCTATCCAATTTTTGATAGGTTTCTCTGTCCCTCAGTTGCCTGAACGCCTCCCTCTCATACATTTCGACCGGCCACAACACCACATTCCCCCCCTTATCTGCGGGTTTAAATACAATATCATCCATTTCTCCCAATTCTGTTAAAGCCTTACGCTGATTAGATGTTAAATTGTCTCTAGTTCTCCTGTTTGGGATCTTTTTAAAATCTTGTATAACAAGTTTAATAAAAATTTCAACCGCTGGTGATATAGAAAAGGGGGGGAACTTGGTGGATTTTGGATAGATGGTACTGGGGAAATCCTTCCTATCAGTGAGATTTTGTTCTCTTAATAAATCCTCCAATATTTCTTGCTCCGTTATTTCACTGGTACTATTACTTTTGTCACTTTTATCATGTAATTTCCTCAAAATTAATTTACGCATAAATAGATCTTTGGTCGCTACAAATTCATTAAAGAATTTGTAGGAGCAAAAGTTAATCCCTTACTGAGGATCTCAATCTGTGTAGGTGATAATATATGACTAGATAAATTAATTACCTCCAATTGGCTATTCTTTTTTTATCCTTTTTTCGGATAGAGTAGCTTGCTGTTTCTTAGGTTTGATTGGGGATTTAGTTCTCGAATATCTCAAGTCATAATAATTTGGTTGTTTCGGTCGTACTACTGGGGTTTGTACCCTGTAGTTTGGAGAATTGAGAAACACAAATAAAATAAAACAATTTCGACTACTTCCCCCCTCCTTTTTCCTAAAAGATTTTCGTCCTTTGCTCATCTACAAATACAAAAAATGCATGATTGGTAACATACATGAATTATATATAAAATATTATGTTATATAATTTTAGCCTATGGTGAACCTTACGGATTAGCCTTTTTTGACTGGGATTTGATTACTATGATACTAAGCACAATATTTTATTGAAATCTTGTTGCATGTCTTTTCAATTAATAAATATGTATATTTTGATACTGACTCGAGTTTCTCATGTTTTCAAGATAGGGGATATATGTCGTTTATGACAAATTCCAGGGGGGTACAGACACTCCAGCACTATAGCTCTTAACTTGGAGATAACGTTTGGTACAGGAATGGGTCTCATACTCTCATATCTGAATTTTAGGTTGTGCAGATTGCCTAAGAGCTCACAGACGATATGTACAGTGCTGCTCTCAGATGGTGTGTCTAGCTTGGCAAGTTGTATGATACGTGTCTGTAAGCTGGAAGCTCCTGAAACTCAGGTTAAGCCTGTATGTTATATTCTGTGCTTTTGTTCTTATCAGGTGCCCCACAGTTAAAACCATTTAGAGATGCCTCCAGGGAGAACAGCCTATATGTAGATTAAGCATAAAACCCACTCATTATTTTCCTTAATCACTCATAGTCCTATAAACTACATCATGTATTGGCTCAATATATAAATGCTTGCCGAATGGGAAAAAAATAGAGTTAATGATGATGTCTTTACCAATTATGTTACTTTGTTACCAGTGGCCTAAATAGAGTGCTATGTGCCTTGGTTCAAATTTTGGACAGGGGCCCCCACCAGCATGTTGGGCAGATCTATCAGCCCCTGATGTAATTTCTTGCAACCTTTAATAATTGTCCCCATCCAGTATTAAAGCCTGCTATCTTAATCTCTTTAATAATGTTCCCCATTCTGGACCCTTCCTGTACAAATATCTCTGTTTGGTAATAATCTTCTCCATTCTGGCCTCATCCTGTAATTTTGTCCCCTCGTCCTGTAATATTGTCCTCCATCCTACTTAATAATATCCCACATCCTGGGTCCTTCATGTAATAATGGCCTTCATCCTTGACCATTTATGTAATAATGTTCCCCATTCTGAGCCCTTTCCTGTAATAATGTCCCCTGTCCTGTTCCTTTTATGTAATAATGTGCTTAATAATGTCCCTACTACTGGCCCTATTTTTTTTATAATTTCACCTCATCCTGGTGTCTTCCTTCTATAATAACTCATGTCCTTGAGGCCCCTTCAAACACACAAAAAATAAACGACACTAGTTACTTCTCTGCACTCCCACTGCAAGAACCGCCATCTCCCTCCTTAGCTGGCACATGGGATTGATGTCATGGTATGCCCTATTAAATAACATCCCACATCTTGGTCTCTTCATGTGATAATGAAGGGCCCTCTTTCTGGTCCATTTATGTCATAATGCCCACCATCCTAAGCCCCTTCCTGTAATAGTGGTTCCCCTCTTGGACCCTTTATGTAATAGGGACTCTCATTTTGGCCCCTTATCCTGGTCTCTTCCTGTAATAATGACTCATGTTCTTACTCTCTCCTCAAACATACAAAAAATAAACGATAATTTGTATCTTTTCACCCTCCCATGGCAAGCACCTCCAGTTTTCTCCTCCTTAGCAGGCGCAAGGGGGTGGCAGCGCATGGAAGTGACGTCATGTGATGCCCTATTTAATAACCTCCCACATCCTGGGCCCTTCATGTAATAATAGCCCTCATCCTGGGCTATTTATGTAATAACGTTCCCCGTCCTGAGCCCCTTCCTGTAATAATGGCCCCTCTCCTGGGCCATTTATGTAATAATGTTCCCCATCCTGAGCCCCTTCCTTTAATAATGGCCCACCTCCTGGGCCATTTATGTAATAATGTCCCCATCCTGAGCCCCTTCCTCTAATAATGGCCCCTCATCCTGGGCCATTTATGTAATAATGTTCCCCACCCTGAGCCCCTTCCTGTAATAATGGCCCCCCTCATGGGCCATTTATGTAATAATGTTCCCCACTCTGAGCCCCTTCCTGTAACAATGGCCCCCTCCTGGGCCATTCATGTAATAATGTTCCTCATCCTGAACCCCTTCCTGTAATAATGGCCCCCCTCCTGGGCCATTTATGTAATAACATTCCCCCTCCTGAGCCCCTTCCTGTAATAATGGCCCCCCTCCTGGGCCAATTATGTAATAATGCCCACCATCCTAAGCCTATTCCTGTAATAATGGCCCCTCTCCTGGGCCATTTATGTAATAATGTTCCTCGTCCTGAGTCCCTTCCTGTAATAATGGCTCCTCTCCTGGTCCATTTATGTAATAATGCCTCCATCCTGAGCCCCTTCCTGTAATAATGGCCCCTTCCTAGACCATTTATGTAATAATGTTCCCCACCCTGAGCCCCTTCCTGTAATAATGGCCCCTCTCCTGGTCCATTTATGTAATAATGCCTCCACCCTGAGCCCCTCCCTGTAATAATGGCCCCTCTTCTTGGCCATTTATGTAATAATGCCTCCATCCTGAGCCCCTTCCTGTAATAATGGCCCCCTCCTAGACCATTTATGTAATAATGTTCCCCACCCTGAGCCCCTTCCTGTAATAATGGCCCCTCTCCTGGTCCATTTATGTAATAATGCCTCCATCCTGACCCCCTTCCTGTAATATTGGTCCACCTCCTGGGCCATTTATGTAATAATGTCCCCATCCTGAGCCTCTTCCTGTAATAATGTCCCCATCCTGAGTCTCTTCCTGTAATAATGGCCCCTCTCCTGGGCCATTTATGTAATAATGTCCCCATCCTGAGTCTCTTCCTGTAATAATGTCCCCATCCTGAGTCTCTTCCTGTAATAATGGCCCCTCTCCTGGGCCATTTATGTAATAATGTCCCCATCCTGAGTCTCTTCCTGTAATAATGGCCCCTCTCCTGGGTCATATATGTAATAATGTCCCATATCCTCGGATGCACTTTCAGCTGAAAATGGTGCTGTCTTCGGCCCCCTTCCTGCACGGCCCCTGTCACAATCGCATTTTCTGTGACTGCAATCATTACACCATTGCTTATTATGTGAACTCCATTTTTCTATATATGTTTTTGTCCATGGTATCACATACACAATTTGGTGAGGTGTAAAACCTAGAAACTACACCTGATTGACCTCGGGAGCCCTATACTTATATTGCCGTCACTTTACAATGATGTCATGTATTTGTATCTAGATTTAATAAGTTACTTTCTCACTAAACAAGAGCATTGATTACATGTATAAACCTATTTATATCCCTGGCAAAGTTTCTTTCACGTAAGAGGAAATAGACTTCATTTCTTATTCTTAGTCCCGGCAGGTTGAACCTGTTCAGTTTCTCAACTGTGTAAATTTTACTGCACTTCCCCTAGCACACCTTCTGTATTTACCAAGAAGGATTCTTCAGTGCAGATATCCAATAAATTGTCATTACCTTCTTAATCATCCTCCCGAAATAAGTTTCCATAGAAAGTAAACTCTTTAGTATAATGTAACTACAATACACTGGAAATTTATATTTGGATGCTTTCGTCAAACTCAGTTGTTGACTCATTTTTTTTCAACTCTATAAATCTAATGGTGCAAAGTTGTTTTTCTTGAAATTCTTCATAATTTAACTTTTTTATGATAAGTATCTCACAAAAATATTTGAAACACGCACACATGCACTTCAGCATTAAAATTGCAACACTAAGGTCCCTTTCATACATTAGTTTTTTTCCATCAGTCACAATCCGCTTTCTCAACGGATCCGTCGCAGATAGTGGCTAAACTGATGTGACAGATCCGTTTTTTGACGGATCTAACTAGCTGGGGACTAAATAATAATTGGAGCGTGTTCAGTTAAAAAAACGGAATCTGTCGCCAGATTCCGTCTTTTGACGGATTACGACGGATCCTGCACCCATAGGCTTCCATTCTACCAAACGACGAACGGCGATGAATCATCCAGCCCTTTTTTAAAAGCTGTTATAGTATCTGTCATTATTACCTTTGTGGTAGGGCATTCCACAGTCTGACTGCTCTAACTGTAAAAATCCCTTTCCTATTTAGCTGCCGGAATCGCTTTTCTTCCACTCACAGTGAATGCCCCCTGGTCCTTAGTATTGTCTTTGAAAGGAATAAGTCATGTGCCAGTCCTTTATATGGACAAAACATGTATTTATACATATAACTGAGATCTCCTCTGAGATGTCTTTTTTCTAAGCTAAACAAATCCATATTTTCCAACCTCTCATCATATGTGAGGCCTTCCTTTTCTTGTAGTAGTCTAGTTAACTGCCTTTGAACTGACTTAAAATCTGGAGCCTAAAACTAGATCCCATATTTTAGATGTGGCCTTACAAGTGATTAATTGAGAAGTAACAATACGTTGGGATCACGGGATCAAATCTCTCTTTTTATACACCCTAAAATCTTGTTTGC
This sequence comes from Anomaloglossus baeobatrachus, assembly GCF_048569485.1. Classification (NCBI taxonomy): domain Eukaryota; kingdom Metazoa; phylum Chordata; class Amphibia; order Anura; family Aromobatidae; genus Anomaloglossus; species Anomaloglossus baeobatrachus. The sequence goes on from NC_134361.1 coordinate 168,958,803, forward strand.
TTTAGCAGCTGCTGCTTGACATTGAGTGCTGCTGCTCAGCTTACTTGTAACCAGAATACCCAAGTCCTTCTGTTCTGTAGTCCCGAGTTTACTTCCATTTAATGTATATGAAACTATAGGATTACTCCGTCCTAGGTGCGTTACTTTATATTTATCAACATTAAATCTCATTTGCCAAGTATCTGCCCATTCTGACATCTTAACTAGATCATTTTGTAATATTGTACTATCAAGGTCAGTTTTTAATATCCTACATAGTTTGGTGTCGTTAGCAAAAACTGACACTTTACTATCAATCCCATCCACAAGGTCATTCATAAAGAGATTAAAAATAATTGGTCTTAGCACAGATCCCTGCGGCACCCCACTTCTGACTATAGCCCATTTAGAGAATGTACCATTTATGACTACTCTTTGTTTCTTATCTTTTAGCCAATGTCTTACCCATCTGTTTATAGTTTCCCTTAAGGCCACGTCTCACTAAGTGACATCGCTAGCGACATCGCTGTGAGTCACGGTTTTTGTCATGGGCCTAAATGCACAGCAGCCAGGACCAATAGTGTCTGCTCAGATGGACTGGAGAGTCTCTGTACTCTGATGTGCTCAGACGTGACAACATAGAGGTGGTGACTCAGACATGGCAGCATGGAGGTAGTGACTCAGGCGTGGCAGCACAGAGGTAGTAGTAGCAGGCTCTGGAAAGAGACACAGATAAGCGGGTACAGTTAATTGGTACTAGGACACGTGAATGTAGGGCTAGACACAGAAATGGGTATGGGACCTAAGAATTAGCAACGCACTACAGATAGGAAATGTTGCTCTCGGGCATCTGCCGGAGAGGATGCCTTAAATACTTACAGGGTTCTTGGGACCTTAGTGGTCACTTCCGGGTGATAGGACGCCGGGCCTTTAAGAAAGGATTGTGGCCACGCTTAGCCTTCAGGCACTTTCAGAAGGCCAACGTGTGGCCTGGAAGCAGGAAGAGGCTGCAGCAGGCCCCAAGGCAGGAACGGGACACCTGGGAACGGCGGCCCCGCCGAGGCATGGGAGTGGGAGCATGCGGGGGTGCTGCACTGGGATCGGGTGCTACATAATATCTACCATCCTGGCCAACTTCCCGGTAAGTATGTACCCCATCCTGTTAAATATGTCGCCCATCCTGGTATAATTGTCCTCATGCTAATATGTATGTCCTCATCCTTGTATATTTGTCCCCATCCTGGTGACATCCTGATATATGTCTACATCCTGGCCCCATCCTGGTATATATGGCCCCATTCTGGTATATATGGCCCTCATCCTGGGACCCCCTGCTATATATGGCCCCATCCTAGCACATATGTAACTGATCTTAGTATATATGGTCCCATCTTGGTACATATGGACTTCACCCTTGCCCATTCTGATATATATGGTCCCATCCTAGTACATATGGCTCTCATTATAGGCCAATTCTGGTATATATGGCCATATCCTGGATATATACAGTGCCTACAAGTAGTATTCAACCCCCTGCAGATTTAGCAGGTTTACACACATTCGGAATTAACTTGGCATTTTGACATTTGGACTGTAGATCAGCCTGGAAGTGTGAAATGCACTGCAGCAAAAAAGAATGTTATTTCTTTTTTTATTTTTTTTTTTTAAATTGTGAAAAGTTTATTCAGAGGGTCATTTATTATTCAACCCCTCAAACCACAAGAATTCTGTTTGGTTCCCCTAAAGTATTAAGAAGTATTTCAGGCACAAAGAACAATGAGCTTCACATGTTTGGATTAATTATCTCTTTTTCCAGCCTTTTCTCACAAATTAAGACCCTCCCCAAACTTGTGAACAGCACTCATACTTGGTCAACATGGGAAAGACAAAGGAGCATTCCAAAGCCATCAGAGACAAGATCGTGGAGGGTCACAAGGCTGGCAAGGGGTACAAAACCCTTTCCAAGGAGTTGGGCCTACCTGTCTCCACTGTTGGGAGCATCATCCGGAAGTGGAAGGCTTATGGAACTACTGTTAGCCTTCCACGGCCTGGACAGCCTTTGAAAGTTTCCACACGTGCCCAGGCCAGGCTTGTCCGAAGAGTCAAGGCTAACCCAAGGACAACAAGGAAGAAGCTCCAGGAAGATCTCATGGCAGTGGGGACATTGATTTCAGTCAATACCATAAGTAACGTACTCCACCGCAATGGTCTCCGTTCCAGACGAGCCCGTAAGGTACCTTTACTTTCAAAGCCAAGGCTGTCAAGGCTTGTCTACAGTTTGCTCATGATCACTTGGAGGACTCTGAGACAGACTGGTTCAAGGTTCTCTGGTCTGATGAGACCAAGATCGAGATCTTTGGTGCCAACCACACACGTGACGTTTGGAGACTGGATGGCACTGCATACGACCCCAAGAATACCATCCCTACAGTCAAGCATGGTGGTGGCAGCATCATGCTGTGGGGCTGTTTCTCAGCCAAGGGGCCTGGCCATCTGGTCCGCATCCATGGGAAGATGGATAGCACGGCCTATCTGGAGATTTTGGCCAAGAACCTCCGCTCCTCCATCAAGGATCTTAAGATGGGTCGTTATTTCATCTTCCAACAAGACAACGACCCAAAGCACAAAGTCAAGAAAACCAAGGCCTGGTTCAAGAGGGAAAAAATCAAGGTGTTGCAGTGGCCTAGTCAGTCTCCTGACCTTAACCCAATTGAAAACTTGTGGAAGGAGCTCAAGATTAAAGTCCACATGAGACACCCAAAGAACCTAGATAACTTGGAGAAGATCTGCATGGAGTAGTGGGCCAATATAACTCCAGAGACCTGTGCCGGCCTGATCAGGTCTTATAAAAGACGATTATTAGCTGTAATTGCAAACAAGGGTTATTCCACAAAATATTAAACCTAGGGGTTGAATAATAATTGACCCACACTTTTATGTTGAAAATTTATTAAAATTTAACTGAGCAACATAACTTGTTGGTTTGTAAGATTTATGCATCTGTTAATAAATCCTGCTCTTGTTTGAAGTTTGCAGGCTCTAACTTATTTGCATCTTATCAAACCTGCTAAATCTGCAGGGGGTTGAATACTACTTGTAGGCACTGTATATATAGCCTCACCCTGGTGTATATATAGCCTCATCCTGATATATATGGCCCCATCCTGGTATATATGGCCCCATACTGGTATGTATGGCCTCATCCTGATACACATGGCCCTTATCCTGGGCCCATCTTAGTATATATGGCCTCCTGATCCTGGTATATATGGCCCCATTCTTGTACATATGGACCTCATTATTGGCCAATCCTGGTATATATGGCACCATACTGGTACAAATAGCCCTCATCATGGCACATCCTGGTATATATGGCCACATTCTGGTATATATGGCCCCATCTTGGTACATTTGATCTGAGCAGGGCAGATCAAATATTGTAGTGCACCTGCGCAGGACCTCAATGCTGGCTAGTGTGGATGACATAGGATGCATCATGCACCCAGGCTTCAGAAGAAGGAGGACAAAGATGTCCGAAAGAGGAGGTGCCGGTACCGGAGAACAGAGACACCCATTTGAAAAGTCTGCACCTCACCGCCCCATAGGTGAGTATTATAAAGTGATTTTTATGTTCTACACAGTAGCCTGGGATCTTATATACAGCATGTTAGAATGCTGTATATAAAAGCCCACTGGTGGTTTCAGCAGCTTATAGTCGCCAAATCTGGTGACAGGTTCCTTTTAATATTTAGTGTAACGTAGGGACCAAGAGTGCAGGAGGGGATGTAAGTGGTAGGTAGATAGTTGTTAGTACAGCAGTAGACAGGAGCTGGCAAGTCTAGAGTTTGATACAGTTGGTAACCTAGGAGATTTAGGAGATTTAGAGAGAGAGAGAGGCAGGAGCAGAGGATTAGTTAGGCAGACATGCCAGAAAGTGAGTGGAGTTCTGCAGAGTGGTTCCAGGATTACGGCCAGGGCCTTGTATCTTAGGCCTGTCCAGGAATTGGGAGGAATCTTACCTTGTGTCCAGAGGCTAAAGCTCGCCTCGAGGATCGGGCTAGAGAGCGTCCCAGGATTGATAGGACATCAGGGTAGAGCACCGCCGGCGAATCCTTGTACTGGTCAGGAGCTAGAGAGCCATCCGGGATCGTGTTTGGGACACGGTTGCTGCAAAGATAAGAAACGGGGAAGAATAGAGTAGTCTCAGCTGATGGAGGGGTAATACTCAGAGCGAGGGCTTGAAGCAAGAGTTACCCCAGGAAACAGAGGCAGCAGAACGTTAAAGGCAATGTCTGTCCTGATGAACTAGTACGAAGAATAAAGCCATTCCTTTTGATTATTTTCTAAGAAAAACTGTGTCTTGTGTGACCTTGCTACATCTCCGAGGGGGATCGGCTGCGAGATGATGGAGGTGACTCTGAAGGCAGAAGTAAGTGCTACACCCCTCGGCCGAAGCAGGTCACAGAAACATAGCTTTAATGGAACAGGGGTGTGGAGGACCCTTGGCCTGGAGGTCACTCTTCTGTTCATATTTACCAGGAAGGGTCCCAGGATGGGGGACATTACTACAGGATGGGGGATATTTCTACATAACGAAGGGGGACGGAAGGCAACTTGTGTGTCTTTATAGGATTTAGAATGCTACAAGGACCCATACATCTGACCAACATGCAGGGAGGGGGGCCCAGGTCCCTGTATGGATAGCCGGTCCTTCTCTGTCGACTGCCTGTGAGTTTCTTTAAAAAATACTATGGAGGTGTGTGCTGAAACTCAAAATCCAAGATGTTACCTGCCTCCTGTGCTGGCACTACCTCCTCTACTATGTACTAGCTAAATTTTAAGTTGTCACAGCCAGTGCTTAGCAGAGTGACGTAGCCAGCAAAAGGGAGATAGTTGTAGCACCCCGAGCCACTCAGGGCACTACTACCGTAGGTACTGCATCCTCACCAGGATGCAGGGCCTACCCCCAGGGACCTGGAACACCAGTGCCAGCAACACCCACACACACCAAAATCCCAGTTTCCACTCCCTACCAGGGGTAATTGGCTAGTCGGACACAAGGGGATGGCTACCTAGAGGGCGGAGCCAGACCAGAGGGACTAGACAACCTGGTGGGAGGGGACAGCAGTTAGTCAGTGCAGTAAAGGAGTAGAGAGGAGATGTGTCTGAGAGCTGGGTCTTGTAACGGTGACCCCGGGGCACAGGAGAGTGGTCGCCAGGGCAGGTACATCCGTGAACCGCTGGGACCAAAGCACAGACTGGACACAGGGCCCTAGGTCAGATACCAGTTTCATACGGTCTGGCAAATACCTGCACAGTGAGAAGACCTTCATGGACCTCACTGACCCACAGATCCGGGGGCATCAGCAGTAAAGCAAGGATCAGGGCTTGGGATACAGACCAGCCCTTCAGGGTCCACACTGCCCGCCATATGGAAAAGGAGACTGCCACAAAAAGGGACAGTCAGGCCCCAAATGTTCCATGCTACAGGGACCAAACCACATTGAGAGTGCCGGGGACAGAGCAACCAAGTCATCAACTGACACTGGAACTACAGGGACCTGAACCAGCCGTCCGAGGGTCAAGACTGAGTAGAGACTGTTAATTGCAACCCATGGTGTGGCCTCCCTTATTACTCCATTGTACATCTCCCAGGCTCAGCCCTAACTGCAGAGGGCCTACCACCACAGCTGCCATTACCACCAGCTCTAGAGATAATCAACTCAGCAGCGGCGGTTTCACCATCTTAACCGCAACCCGCAGGTGGCGTCACACAAATGACTTTAATCTCCCCTGTAAATACTCCCCATTAAAAAGCACCCAGGGCACGGGACCAGGCAACGGTCACCAAAGTGACATTCCCCAGTAGTAAACCGCCGAGTACCCCTTTCCCTGGGCGACACAACTTTTTCCGTAGCCAGCAAAAGGAAGCTAGTGCAATCTTGGAATCTGAGCAGACGCTTAGTACAGGTGGCAGCACCCACAGAAGAAACAAGTGCCATCTTTGAAATCAAGGTCATGCAGTCAGCAGGCACTTAATAAAGTGGGTTTCATAAGCAAAGGTAGTAGGTTCCACTTTTTAATGTTTAAATCAGCACAGAGGCAGCCAGTGCTTAGCATATGGTCGGCAAAAGCAAAAGGAGCAGTTTCCATCTTTGAGTTAGAGCAGATGCTGCCAATACTTAACATAAGGAGCAGTCTATCTTGGATTTTGAAGTACGAAACAGCAACCTTGGCCCAGCAACCCAGGAATGCCCTCTTAGCCCCCAAACCCAGGGACAGTGCCCTTATCCCTACCACCCATGGACATCGCCTTTAGCCCTACAACACAGGGACAGCACCCTTAGCCGTACAACCTAGGGAAAGCACCCTCAACCCTACAACTGAGAGACAGTGTCCTTAGCACTACAACTCAGAGACAGCACCCTTAGCATTTCTAAGAAGTGACAGTGCTCTTAGCCCTACTAAGCAGGGACAGCGCTTTTAGCCCCCCTACTAAGCAGGGATAGTGCTCTTTGCCCTACTAAGCAGGTACAGCGCTCTTAGCCCTAATAGGCAGGGATAGTCCTTTTAGCCCTGCTAAGTAGGTACAGCGCTCTTAGCCCTAATAAGCAGGGATAGTCCTTTTAGCCCTGCTAAGCAGGGATAGCACTCTTAGCCCTTTTGCTCCAGGACAGCTCAATTAGCCCTACTACTGGAAGGACAGCTCTATTACCCCTAACAGTCAAAACCAGCTGTCATAGCTTACTACCTAAGAGAAGTGCTATTAGCCCTACTATCCAGGGAAAGCTCTCTTATAGCCCTACTACTCAAGGACAGCTGTCATATAGCCCTACTACCCAGGGACAGCTCTTGGATAGCCATACTACCCTAGTCCTTGTACCTAAGAACAGCTGTCGTATACCCACAATACCCATGCTGTAGCATAGCCCTACTACCCAGGGACAGCTGACAGCTTACATATACACTGTGTGTAGAATTATTAGGCAAATGAGTATTTTGATCACATGATAATTTTTATACATGTTGTCCTACTCCAAGCTGTGTAGGCTTGAGAGCCAAATACCAATTAAGTAAATCAGGTGATGTGCATCTCTGTAATGAGGAGGGGTGTGGTGTAATCACATCAACACCCTATATAAGGTGTGCTTAATTATTAGGCAACTTCCTTTCCTTTGGCAAAATGGGTCAGAAGAGAGATTTGACGGGCTCTGAAAAGTCCAAAATTGTGAGATGTCTTGCAGAGGGATGCAGCAGTCTTGAAATTGCCAAACGTTTGAAGCGTGAAAACCGAACAATCAAGCGTTTCATGGCAAATAGCCAACAGGGTCGCAAGAAGCATGTTGGGCAAAAAAGGCGCAAAATAACTGCCCATGAATTGAGAAAAATCAAGCATGAAGCTGCCAAGATGCCATTTGCCACCAGTTTGGCCATATTTCAGAGCTGCAACGTTACTAAAAACGTCAAAAAGCACAAGGTGTGCCATACTCAGGGACATGGCCAAGGTAAGGAAGGCTGAAAAACGACCACCTTTGAACAAGAAACATAAGATAAAACGTCAAGACTGGGCCAAGAAATATCTTAAGACTGATTTTTCAAAGGTTTTATGGACTGATGAAATGAGAGTGACTCTTGATGGGCCAGATGGATGGGCCAGAGGCTGGATCAGTAAAGGGCAGAGAGCTCTACTCTGACTCAGATGCTACAAAGTAGAGGTGGGGTACTGGTATGGGCTGGTATCATCAAAGATGAACTTGTGGCACCTTTAAGGGTTGAGGATAGAGTGAAGCTCAACTCACAGACCTACTGCCAGTTTCTGGAAGACAACTTCTTCGAAAAAGTCGGTATCGTTCAAGAAAAACATGATTTTCATGCAGAACAATGCTCTATTACTTGCATCAAACTACTCCACAGCATGGCTGGCTAGTAAAGGTCTAAAAGATGAAAAAATAATGACATGGCCCCCTTGTTCACCTGATCTAAACCCCATAGAGAACCTGTGGTCGCTCATAAAATGTAAGATCTACAGGGAGGGAAAACAGTACACCTCTCGGAACAGTGTCTGTAGGCTGTGGTGGCTGCTGCACGCAATGTTGATCATAAACAGATCAAGCAACTGACAGAATCTATGGATGGTAGGCTGTTGAGTGTCATCATAAAGAAAGGTGGCTACATTGGTCACTAATTTTTTTTGGTTTTGTTTTTGCATGTCAGAAATGTTTATTTCTAAATTTTGTGCAGTTATATTGGTTTACCTGGTGAAAATAAACAAGTGAGATGGGAATATATTTGTTTTTTATTAAGTTGCCTAATAATTATGCACAGTAATAGTTACCTGCAAAAACAGATATCCTCCTATGATAGCCAAATCTAAAAAAAAACCACTCCAACTTCCAAAAATATTAAGCTTTGATATTTACGAGTCTTTTGGGTTGATTGAGAACATAGTTGTTGATCAACAATAAAAAAAAAATCCTCTAAAATACAACTTGCCTAATAATTCTGCACACGGTGTAGTCTTACTACTCAGGGACTGCTCTCTTACAGCATTACTGTTTGTTTGTTTTAATGTTTTGTTTATTGAAGCAAAAGAAGATAATAATTCACATACATCAGAAATCACAGTCTTAACTAATACAATAACATTTGCATCAGCTGCTTCCCATTTTAACTCTCTGAGCTTTCCAAAGAATAGATTGAACCATCGGGTACTGGGAAAGCCCGAATTAATTTAGTAGCCTGGTTTCTGTATTAAGATGCAACAATTTTTAACAACAAGTTCAAAGGAACAAGAAGTAGGGGGGGAGCTAGAATCTAGGTGAACGAATTTTATCGCATGAAATTCAGTTCCATAATTAGAGTTAGAGGGTTTAAGAGACAATAGGAAAGGGGAGAGAGAAAGAAAGGAGAGAAGAAAGGAGAGGATTTTGGTCCTAGATCCGATCAGTCCGTGACAAGAATGATTAGACAGCTGTCACTCATCTCAATGGAGGGGGGGAGGGGTGGCTCACAGACCCCTATGCTGCCGTCTGCGAAGTCACTACTGAAAATTGAGGTTTAGACTTATAGACCTGCCAGGCCTCCCAGACCTGGAGGAAAGAGAGCATATTTTGACGTGAGAGGGCTGAGAGTTCTTCGACGTGATATAATTGATCGATCTTCAGCAAGAGCTGCGTGAGAGTGGGGATTTTCGTTGTGCGCCACAGTTGGGCTATGAGAAGCTTACAAGCTGAGCCTACAAATGACGCCAGTTTTGAAGAAGCTTTATCTTTAGGCCACATTGGGAAGTTCAGAAGCATTTGTCCAGGTTCCAGGACCCCCTGTTTGCCTGTGAGTTCGAATATTAACTGTGATGCCATCCTCCAGAAGGTCTGGATAATCGGACAAGTCCACCACATATGTAAATAAGTACCCCTGTCCCTCTCGCAGCGCCAGCATTGATCTGAGTTGGAGGAGCTCCCTGTACTAGACGAGGTGGGGACAATGTACCACCTCGTAATCACTTTAAATGAATTCTCTTGAACTCTCACACAACATGACGGACCGTGTGAGGCATTGTAAATTTGGTTTGTTTGTAAATCAGTAAATGTAGAACTCAGGTCCCTTTCCCATCTTAGTATATATGCTCTCTTTACCACCAGTTTTTTTGTAAGCAGGGTATGATATAGGTTAGAAAGAATTTTCCTGGGAGCCCGGGTTTGCATGCAATAAGATTCGAATGCAGTTAAAGGTCTGTCGAGATGAGTATGAGGTAATAATGGCTGAATCACATGTTTTAACTTTGTATGATGAAGAAACGTGAGCTTAGAGAGGCCTGGGTTCATTCCCATCTCCTGTTCAGATATCAGAGAGCCGTCCACCAGAAGATCAGCTAACGGAGCATTCACATTGGTCAGGAATGAGGATTTCGTGGACGCGGCTTGGTTTACATCGGCATCTAAGATGTCGGAAACTTGGGTTAAAGGGGAGAGTGGCGGGGCCAATATCTCTCTGTTTTCCTTCCATTTGTGCAAGAGAGTTCTCGTAAGCTCATTTGTGAAGGATCTTTTATCCCTCTGGTTAGCAGGGGAAAGTAGCATAGCTCGCAGAGGTGTGGGGGCTAGGTATTCTTCTATAGATATCCACAATTTAGTCGGAGGGCGTCTGATCCAGTCTATCGTTCTAGAGAGGACGGCGGCATGATAATATAATGTTATATTGGGTAATCCTATGCCCCCCCTGTCCCTTGGGAGACTCAGTGTTTGAAAGTTGATTCTCGGTTTATCTTTGTGCCAGATATAGTTGGATATTAAAGAGTTACACTTAGAAAGAAAAGATGTGGGAATTGGTATGGGTAGCATTTGAAAAAGGTAAATAAACTTTGGAAGTATAATGCTTTTAATTAAATTTTTCCGACCTATCCACGAGAGGAAGGGAGCCTTCCATGAGGCTATATGTGCAGAAAGTGTAGGAAGAAGGGGCTTGTAATTGAGATCAAATAAGGATTTGAAGGTTTTCCCTAACTTAATGCCTAAATATGTTATGTGACTATTTGGCCACCTAAAGGGGAACGTTTTTTGGAGAGATTTAGTAACTTTGCTGGCGATATTAATACTTAATGCTTCTGATTTTGATAGGTTAATTTTGAAGTTAGACCATCGGCCATACTCCTCTAATATTTTCATAAAGGCAGGGAAACCCCTCTCCGGCTTGGACATTACCACCAACAAATCGTCAGCAAAGGCGGCGGACTTGTGGTGAACTCCCTGTAAATTGAACCCCTCAATGTCCCGGTCCTGTTGAATGGAGGCTAGCAATGGCTCCATGACCAGGACAAAGAGTAGGGGGGATAAGGGGAAACCCTGCCTTGTACCATTTTTAATGTCAAGAGGGTCGGTGAGGGTATTATTTATTTTAATCCTGGCCGTGGGTGATGTGTACATCTGAAGTATTGCGCGTATGGTATCTGGGGGAAAATGGAAGGCCTCCAACGTCCCCCGCAAGAAGGTCCAGTCCACCCTGTCAAACGCCTTCTCGGCATCCGTTCCCAGCAGCACTAGAGGCAGCTTATGGATCCTGGCGTATTGCATTAAGTTTAGTACTCTTAGTGCGTTATCCTTCCCCTCTCTTCCTCTGACAACACCCGATTGTTCTGGGGAGATGAGATCCGGGAGAATATCTGCCACACGGTTGGCAATTAAACTAGCATATATCTTTAGGTCCACATTCAAAAGTGAGATGGGCCTATAGTTTCCACAGCACTCTGGGTCTTTCCCATCTTTATGTATTAATGATATATGTGCCTCTAGTGCTTGTTTGGGTATAGGGTCGCCAAGTAGAAGAGCGTTGCATGAAGCTAAGAGATGATCCCCCAAAATATCAAAGAATTTCTTATAATAGATAATGGGAAGGCCATCTGGACCTGGAGCCTTCCCCACGGGGCTCCTGGACAGGATGGACTGAACCTCCGCCCGGGAGAACGGTTTTTCTAAGGACGCCTGTTGTGTTTTAGAGAGTTTCGGGAGATTTAATTTAGTTAAGTAGTTTTGTATATCACATTTCCTCTTATCTCTCTCCATTCCGGTCGAATTTGGTATAAATTTTTATAAAAGCGAAGGAATTCTTCCGATATTTGAGAATAGTCTTGCGTACGGTGACCCTGTGAGGTTTTAATTGCATGTATGAACGTACGAGCCTGTCTTTTTTTTAACATGGACATCATAAGTTTAGAAGCCTTGTCCCCATGTAGAAACATACGATTCCTCCAACTGAGATAGAACTTAGCCGACTGTTTATTGAGTATATCTCTCAGTTCAATGCGCTTCGCAGTCAATTGTTCTAATGTCTGTTGGGAAAGGGACTTCTTATGCTGGGCCTCCAACGTAGCTATCTCAGCATACAGAGTCTGCAAGAACAAATTCCTCTGCTTGTTGAGATGTGAGGAGATGGAAATCAGTTCTCCCCTAATGACCGTCTTATGCGCTTCCCACAACAACGGGGCCGCAATATCTGGTGCCTTGTTCTCTGCAAAGTAATTACGGAGACATTCAGATATGCATTTCTTATTTTCTTCCGAGGAGAGAATTGACTCATTCAATCTCCACGTACGATGTAGCCAATACGGCCTCAGGAGTGAGAAACTAGCTGCAACATAAGCATGGTCAGAGTAGGGTGTTGATTGGATCTCTGAATCGTTGAGATTGGGTAATAGGTGTCTAGGTAGAAAAATGTAGTCTAGTCTGTGGTATGATTTATGAGGATTCGAGAAGAATGTGAAATCTTTTGCTGTGGGGTGTTGATAGCGCCAGATGTCTATTAGAGAGAGGGATTGGAGAGACCATTTAATCCGAGATAGGTCCTTTAAAGAGAGGTGACATTTTCTTGCAGTAGAGTCTAGTTTGGGCTCCATAGCCACATTAAAGTCACCGCACAATATTGGAGTACCTTCTGAAAAATTGCGGAATTTTTTGAGCGTGGACAACAACCATCGAATCTGTTTGACATTTGGGGCATATACATTCCCTAGGGTTACCATAGAGCCCGCTAACATACCTTTGATGAAAATATATCAACCCTCAGGGTCAGTAGCGATATCTTGAGCTAAAAAGGGTATATCCTTAGCGAGTGCTATGGAAACTCCTCTAGAGCCTTTGCGTGTGGAAGGGGCGTGGAACCAAGTGTTATAATGTGCTTTGGTAAAGCTTGGGATTTTGCTTTCACGAAAATGCGTTTCTTGGAAGAATATCATATCGGCATGCCTCTTTTTTAGGCTATGCAAGGTCTGTGACCTTTGTACAGGGGAGTTCAGGCCATGTGCATTAAGGCTTATTACCGTAAATACCTTATGATGTGATGCCATGTTGGTGCAAACGGAAGGACAATCTGTTCTTTTCCATCGGGATGAATGGACCGGACCTATGACCAATGAGAGAGTGAAGAAGACAGAGAGACTGGGGAGTAGAGAAAGGTTTAAAGAAGAACAAGGTATTAGTATCAACATTTTCAACTATTTGAAACTCAAACAAAAGAGAGTGTGCCTTAAGAGGGAGCAAAAAGTGCAAAACCCCTGTAATAACTTCATATTTTAGGCTAGCATAATCAGTTAAATATATCAGAAGACCCAATCAGGAAACCCCTTCAGGGGGGCTCGCCTTCAGAGTTCATCTGCAGTTTCTTCGCCGCTTTGCGCCGGGATCTGTGGGTCTTTGGGGTAAGGCTATGCCATGGAGCCGGATCTGGAAGCATTTGCAGTGTAGCCGCCGAACGATGAATTTCCAGCTCCGGATATTTATCCAATGTGATCCCCAAATCTTCACAAATCCTTCTTATCTCCGCCGAGGTTTTGGCTTGGTAGTGTTTTCCATTGGCAGTTATAGCGATGCCGAACGGATATAACCAGCGGTACGGAAACTGGCGTTGGCGTAACACCGTTGTGAAGGGTTGTAATAGCCTTCTTTTGGTCAGGGTGGTGAAAGCGAGGTCCTGAAAAATCATAATATTAGAGCCTTCATGACTTATAGAATCCGCTTCTCTGGCTTTTTTAAGAATAAGTTCTTTAACTCGATAATCCAGGAAGTGGCATATAACATCCCTTGGTGGTTCCCCTTGTTTAGGTCGGGGTCTCAGCGATCTATGGGCTCTTATCAGTTCCAGTGTTGGAGCAGGGTCAGAATCTATCAAATCAGAAAAGATGCCCTGTAGGGTCGGGATCAAAGCCTCATTTGCTACCGATTCTGGAAGACCCTTTAATCTGAGGTTGTTTCGCCTTTCTCTATTTTCATGGTCTTCCAGAATGGCATGTATTTGATTGATATTATCCTCCTGTTGGCGAAGACAGGAGATGACAGAGTTGGAGGTGGAGGTTATTGTGGCTTGGGCCGCTTCGAGGGATTCCACCCTGTGTCCAATTTGGCCAATTTCTTGTTTGATATCTGAAAGCTCCTTTGCCACCGGCTCCAACGCATTTTTAAGGATCCGTTTTATAAAAGATCTTGAGATGGGGAGACTCTTGCTATTATCCGCACCTTCAGTGTCACTTTCATCATCTTCCATATCCTGTATGTCATTAGTAGACGTACTTTGAGGGCTGCCTGTTTTAGCGTCAGCTGGATGAAGGTGTTTTTTAAGAAATTTATCGACATCAGCCTGGGTAGTAGATTTGACTGGTCTGGGCAAAGAGCTGGCCCGTGCGTTGCCGATTTTGACCATGTTAAAGTCAGACATAAGTGGTTTTATGCTTGAGAGAATGTATAGTATGGGTTAGGCCACTCCGCTCCCTCCAGATGGCACAGGTTTTAGAACATTATATTCCCTCAAAGAGGTGGAAAGAGGCGAGAGGAGAGAGTCTTTATGTTGGCGGTACGACTATGTAGCCTCTCTCTATATCATCTTCCTCCAGAGGCCGCTCCTGTAGCCTCAGTGCCCGTGCAGGTGTATGGGGCCGGTATTTGAGAGATTTCCCTGCCTCCAGCTAGCCCGCCACTCAATGGAAGTCCAGATCTGGGCCGACAGGGTTCCCTGCAGTGTGTGGAGGAGGGGGAGGGTTGGGGTGCAAAGTAACCCCCTATGTCTCCTGGTGCCTACTTGCAGGTTAGAAAAGAGGTCCCCTTCAGCTGGGTCCCTTCCTCTATCCTCTCCCTCCACTCAGCTGACCCCCAGCACAGGGGAATGCTTCCCGGCGTCTCGTCCTCAGCACTAGTCTCTGGACTCTAAGTTCCCTTATCAGCAACCCTCAGCGGCGTGTCCTGACACTGAGCCGCGAGGGCAATCTGTGTAGGTGGGCGCAGGACGCCGGCTGCACGTGGCTGGGCCCGATCTGAACCACAGGCTCAGGGCTTCGGTGCGGGGGAGCAGCGGGCGCGCAGACAGACAGAGGGAGAGGACTCACTCACCGCCCGATCTTCTTCCTGTGCCCTGCCGATACTCTTCTTACAGCATTACTGTATGTGGGGTACTAAGAGGATCAGTAATACGGTCACATACAGCAACAGCTGCTTAGTATTGTGGTATCAGTAGGATAAGGAGTTTGTGCAGGTTGGAAATAGATGGGGAAGGTGCAGGAAATGGAAGAAGCCAAAATCTGCCTTTATTGTAATCTCTGCAGACAAGTTGTGACTGGAAGAAGTTATGTCGGTCTGGCCCAGATTTAAAAGATGGGCGAACTGAACAACTCCATCAGAAAGAACGTCAGCTGTAAGTCACCACTGATAACTGTACTGTGATCTCTTATATGTTCTCCAAGGCTGGTATCTACCACTATACAGTCTCCGTATTCCGGTATCTGTGTCAATGTATATATTGTGATTTTCAGTGACAGCATGGTCATCTGCCATGATTAGGCTGGGCCGCCGTAGTTGTTAATGGGCCCACTCAGATGTTTCGCACCCACCAAAGCTGAACCCCTAGCTATGCCCCTGACTAGGTAGAAGGGCAAAATAACCAATTGTAGTAAATAGATCTATATAATATGATAACTGCAATATATTAAGGGGATAAAAATTTTGATGGGAGTGCTTTTTTAAAGGGAACCTATCACATGATCCATGTTGCCCAAGTATTTTAATAAGACAAGCTGATATCTGACCACTCTAATGTATGGATGTTACCATTGCGGTCTATAGGAATTATAGAAACCTCACGCAACAAGAAAATCAGCTGTTGGGGCCTATCAACACTTCAGAGGTGACTTTTATGATGACTGTCGATGATAGAAAGAAGGGACAATAGAAAATCGAACATACACTTTCTGGGAAACTAAGAAACAAGTAAACATATATCCTAAACTCACTTTTTTGCAGCAAGTGGTTGGATAAAGCTTTATTCGAAGTTTTGTTATAGGATCCTAGGGTTATTGAAATAGTTGTAATAATTAACATGGACTTGATTTTTGTACAATTTTTTTATTTAATCAAATTTAGCAATAAATTATAAAAAAAATAATTATGGTTCTTTCACAGTCTCAGAACTATAAATACAACAAACATACAAAATCTATGAATACACTATATTCACACTTGCATTCATAATTTTAGTCCCACCAGCAGGACTACTTTCCATCCACAGGAAGCTGAACATGTCATCTTGATCTTACAACACGTCTTGCTCCATGTTCTTCGCTTGCTCAAATAATGCCATTATTTTGGTAGCTGGAACACAGCCTTCACGTAATATTGTAATGGATCCTGGGAAAAAAGTGATGTCAAATGGTAAGTAATAATGTTAAAAAAACAAACCTGCAGAAAAATATCATTTATGTTTCTATGGCGTAAAGAGTTTGCCATCTTGGATTATCCCTTTCCACATTCCCTATTTGATCATATCAAGTAAATAGTGAGAAATATCCCAACCAGTGATGTTGGTCTATCTATGGTCAACTAGAACAGTGTTCCCCAACTCCAGTCCTGGAGGCCCACAAACAGCGCATGTTTTCAGGATTTCCTTATCATTACACTGGTGATAATTTAATCACTTGAACAGGTGATGATTCCATCACCTCAATGCTAAGGATATGCCAAAAACATGCAGTGTTGGTGGGCCTCCAGGACTGGAGTTGGGGAACACTGAACTAGAAGCTCTAAAATAGCTTCCACGGCCTTGGCCTTTATTCTTTAACACTGTACAATGATCTCTGATTTACAAAGGGGCCCTTGAACTGGGGCCATGGAGTCAGCTGTTGGCCGATGGTGAAACCTGGCAAAAGTGGTCAGGCAGTTGGGTCAGAAACAGGAGGGGAATAAGGTACAAAATTGGAAGGCAAAAAGAATATTCAGTTAACAGGCTGCGGTCAGATAACAGCAATACATGTAAAGCTGGAGCTGAAAGGTCACACCTGAACTAGAGTAGATAAACTACTAGGAGTATCAACAGTTTGTGGTTCTGCCCCATAGGCCAAAGCAGGGAGCAGAATACTTCAGCTGGACAGCACACATCCCCATACTGCCAGACTGGATGGTACCACAAATCCAATCCATTCTAGTTTAAAGGTACCGTCACACTAAGCAACATCGCTAGCAATATCGCTGCTGATGCACAACTTGCTAGCGATGTTGGTTAGTGTGACATCCAGCAACAACCTGGCCCCTGCTGTGAAGTCGCTGGTTGTTGCTGAATGTCCTGGGCCATTTTTTAGTTGTTGCTCTCCCGCTGTGAAGCACACATCGCTGTGTGTGACAGCGACAGAGCAACAACTAAATGTGCAGGCAGCAGGAGCCGGCTTCTGCAGACGCTGGTAACCACGGTAAACAGCGGGTAACCAAGAAGCCCTTACCTTGGTTACCCGATATTTACCTTCGTTACCAGCCTCCGCCGCTCTCACACTGTCAGTACCGGCTCCTGCTCTGTGCACATGTAGCTGCAGTACACATCGGGTAATTAACCCCATGTGTACTGTAGCTAGGAGAGCAGGGAGCCAGCGCTAAGCAGTGTGCGCGGCTCCCTGCTCTCTGCACATGTAGCTGCAGTACACATCGGGTAATTAACCCGATGTGTACTGTGGCTAGGTGTTCAGGGAGCCAGCGCTAAGCGGTGTGCGCTGGTAACCAAGGTAAATATCGGGTTGGTTACCCGATATTTACCTTAGTTACCAAGCGCAGCATGCTTTCACGACGCTCCAGCGATCCCTGCCAGGTCAGGTTGCTGGTGGGATCGCTGGAGCGTCGCTTAGTGTGACATCTCACCAGCGACCTCCTAGCAACTTACCAGCAATCCCTATCAGGTTGTATCGTTGTTGGGATTGCTGGTAAGTTGTTTAGTGTGACTGGGCCTTTAGTGTCTGGTTCCGATGTCTCCGTAATCACCAGTGTTGGCCTCAAAATAAATACGGACGTGCCTGGTGACAGAAGCAGACATTACCGGGGCAAGCTGTAAAGAAGATTTGACAGGACCTCTATCTTTTAAGCCCATAAACTAGAGATAACGTGGCTCAATGCTTTCCTTCCCCAAAAAATCAAGGGATCAAGCATGTTCAAATACAGCCTGTCCACTCCTACTGTGTTCTGATATGGGAGCAGATGCCATAGATATGATATTGACAGTTAATCCCTCTGAAATCCATGTGATTAGGCAACATAAATCATGTCAAAATCCCATATGAATAGTAGAGGAGAGCAGCTACTAAAAGCGACACTCACTTTGTGGAGAGAGCATTGATTTTCATCTGGAATTCTATTGTTTTAGCTAATGTTTTTATCAGTTGATCCCCTATCAGCTCACTGTAAAGGCCCCTTTACACACTGAGACTTTCAGCGATCCCACCAGCGATCCCAACCTGGCCGGGATCGCTACAATGTCTCTGGTGAGTCGCTGGTGAGCTGCCAAACAGGCAAACCTGGCCAACGACGCAACAGCGATCCGGACCTGCAGAACGACCTAGCTAGTCATTGGGGACGTTGTAAAGCAGCTTTTTGAAAGGGAAGTCGCTAACAAAGTCGCTGTAAAGTCCCCTTTACACACTGAAACTTTCTAGCGATCATGCTGCACAGCGGGAAACAAAGGACCAAAGAATGGTCCTGAACGATTTGTAGCGATCAGCAACTTCACAGCAGGGGCCAGGTCGCTGATGTGTTTCACACACTGCAATGTCACAAAACCGGTGACGTTACAGCGATGTCGTTTGCGATGTTGCAGTGTGTAAAGCCACCTTAAGGAGACCACCTGACAATAGACAAAGGTTGTCCATAAAGTTCTACCCCTTTAATATTGCTAAGTAAGCGTGCCATCCTGTCTAATCAAAAATGTATCATGAGGCTTGTTCAATCTAGGAGCATAAATTGTTTGCATCCCAACCGTCTTCACGTATAAGCATGAAGCACTTATTGTAGGTCTCCTCACAAGACAATCAAGATTTCCAAATGTTGCCATATATATCTGACCAGCTCTTAGAGGAAAGGTACTTGAAATGTATATTTTTTAACAATATCTTCCCTAATAATGAGTAACAACCCCATGGTGAAAAATTTGAGTGCTGGTCGGGTCAGGGGCAAAACCTTTCTACAGTTTGTTTCTACAAGTGGCTTTGCATGTGTAGATATAATAATCTGGATACCTTCATCTATTTTGGTGCAGATTACGACTGTTGATCCTACAATCTCGTTGGAGTAACCATCACACAGAACAGCATCCAATTTGTGGCTCAGACGGCTATGGAGAAATCACATAATACATGTCATTGTACGTCATCAAGACATGACCAGACACAAGACAGATCTTTACGTATTCATTGTAATGTGATATATTACAAATACACAGCATAACTGAAAGACAAGAAAATATTTACATTAAAATAATATATCGAACCCTAATACCATAGGATAGGTCATCAATGTCTTATCGGCCGAGGTCCAACACCCCCACCAATCAGCAGTCCTCAATGCTGGCGGTTGCAGCTGGATGGAAACGCTCAGTTCCAGAGCTGCCCCGTCTTCTGAGTGGCCGTAGCCATGTACTGCGCATCCACTTCCTATTGATTTGAGTGGCAGGGGCAGTACCCGGCCGTTTCCAGAAGATTGAGCAACTCCGATGCTGAGCATTTCCGGTCCCCTGCTGTCGCCGCCGGCACAGAGGACAGCTGTTCGGCAAAGGTACTGTGTATCAGACCCCGGCTGAACAGATATTGATGGCCTATGCTAAGGATAGGTCATCAATGTTTAAATAGTGGACACACTCATTAACAACTAGAGTATACGGAAAACAGAACAGAAAAGTTGAAGGGTATTCATAAGGCTTGACCAGGACTTTTATATTGCTAGCCTCACCTTAGGATAGGTCATCAATATCTGATCGGTAGGGATGCAATACCCAGCAACCCCACCGATCTACTGTGTCGTGGCCAGATGTGGTGAGTTGCGGAACTACATAACACAGCTTCATCAATGGAAAGGTAGCGACAACCAGGTGCTGCACATCTTCTTCTCCCTATTGATTCGGATAGGATGAGCAGTACCTAACTATGGCCACTATGCCGATTGACGGAAGTGTAGAGCTCTGCAACACAGCACAAGCATCCACTGGCACCAGGAACGGCTGATCGGTGGAGGTATCGGGTGCGCACCTCCACCAATCAGTAATAGGCCATCAATATAAAAGTTAGGGACAACTCCTTTACGTTTTGACATCTTGACTTTAAGGTGTCATTTACATACATAGTTAAGAGGCTTCTCCCTAATTTGCACAGTCTGAGTCTGACTATGGGCACTCCTCATCAGTTGTGACCTAGTAATGCAAAAAAACCCCAAACAAAACAACAGTCTATAGGCAACTGAACCAGTTCTATACCTGCTGAACCTGCCCGATCTAGCTGAACCAGCCCCGATAGGATGTTGTCTGCTTTTCTCTCTCTGAATTCAGAACAGGCCATGTGTAATCTGCCTGTGCTTTGATAATGGGAGAGGTGGGAAAGGGAGTTTACCTTATTGCCTACAGCTCTGCACTTTTATTATGGAAACTCCTAATGGGAGTAGTTTCGATAATGACACTATATTATACTGTATATTAGCAAATTGTTGTTTCCTTACATACACACATATGTTTAAAAATACTATATGTCTGTTTTTTGGGTATGATGGATATTCCCCCAATGTCATTCAATGGTGGACATAAAGGAGTTTGACCTTGGGCTATTACCACCCTATAACCAACACAAGTTATTAAAGAATTATATACAAATATACTGAATTTCTCGCTTATATTCTGTTATAAGCAACTTACCTTATGACATGATCATGGTGAGTGCTGTCACTTTCTCCACTGGGGTTGGCAGAGGTAATCGCTAATGGTCCGGTCATGTCGGTGAGATGGGCTGTAACTGAATGATCTGGGACTCTGATCATTATGGAGTCATTGGTCCCTACATATTCATAAGCCGGGCCCACACCTAGAATACATAAAAAGCCAAGGAAACATTTTTATTGACAGGGTTCAAGAATTTCTCAGTGTAAAATATCAGAAATAAGAAAAAGAGTTTACAGACTATTAAAGGGAACCTGTCGCATTGTACACACGGTCCAGTCTGAGGACCACAGAGCTTAGAGAAGGAGAAGCTGAGCGTAAAAATATATAAATTTTTAGGGGATTAGATTCAGAATAAGTTGTATTTTATTAAATTAAATCCCATGTGCTTGAGCTTGAGTCCAGTGGGTGGTCTTACCAGAGATTGACAGCTATCTGTAACATCCAGGTCAATAACTAAACCTTTTGATTCCACTTCACTCATTGGTGGATGGTGCAGGACAATATTACAACAATCCAGTGTGATTATTTTGGTGCTATCAGTTAGGGAGCTATGGGGTTAATCCATTGCTGATTACATTGCTCCTTTGTGTCTTCTATTTAAACGCCTGAACCTCTGACTCCCACTGCCAGTTAAAAATGTATCTACTTTGGTTCAGTCCTGGACATTATCTCCTGCTTAGCTGGTTGATATTCCAGGTGTCTGAACATGGCCCATTTAAGGATTATTCCTTTGTCTTCTAATTTTGTACCATGACAGGTCTCCAGCTTCTGACAAACCTACCTGTGCACTCCTACCAGCCTGCCCCATTGGCTAGCAGCTTGCCCCATGGCACGAACCCAGGGGTCAGTCCAGTCCAGGTCCCTGTACAGGCGTTTAAGTGTGAAGGCCAGGGCAACCCATGGAATCTGGTAAAAGCAGTGACTTGCTCTAAGTCTGCCCGTGATAGCCATTTTTTGAGCTGCCAGACGACTATCTCATAATTCAGTTATACAGGGAAGACTTGTCCTGAGGAAGAAGCCTTCAGGCTTTGAAACACGTTGACAAATGAATCACTCTTCTTTATTTGGATCTTCTATCTTTACGGCAGCGCGGAGTATTAACCCTTTTCTCTCCCATATGAATTATACAGGGAAGATTGTCAGTCATTGAATAGGACCGCGCACTGGACTCATATGTACAGACACACCAGGTATTTGAATGAATAAAATGCAAGTTTTTCTGAAACTTTTCCCACAAATATCAATATCAAACTCAACTGCTCCTCCTGTAAGCAACAAAAAGAAAATATCCATCTATATACTCGGTATTGTTTTTTTTGCATACAAGTATTAAATAAATCACTTACCAAGTCGTTTTAGCCATTCGCCTTTCTTTACAATGCAGCTTATCCCTCCAGGATAGACTAAATCCATGAATCTCCACAATAGTGGACTGAATGGAGGATTTATTACCCTCAACTGCTGCAGGTTAGAAATACAGATACAGATGGGCTTCTCTGAAGGTCGTTCCTGCAGTAAACAACATATGTTATAGAAAGATGCAATATATGTGACAATATCAATATACTCTTTTATCTGTAGCTCAAAGTGTTGTCACTTTTGGAAAATAAATGGACGATAATAACACAATATATGCAGCTATTGCTCTATGGATGACTCATAGAATATCTGTAGAGGGCAAAGCCCTTATAAATGAGGCCAATCTAAACTAGCAATGCCCCCCCTTAATATCACAAGTAGTAAGTCCAGCATTCAGGAACCAAATTTTATCATACTTGAATATTACACAAATTTACAAAATCCATGAGAAGCCATTGGACTAGTTTAGATCATCAGTAGTTGGTTAAATCAGGATTTTACGTAGATTTTAGAAGAGCCTGATTTCTCAATCACCATTGAATCCAATCTCCTCCTCGCAAGAAATGCTCTCCCCCATGTGCAGCTTGTACTCCACCCTCTCCTGGAGTTATACTACTGTACTGCTATTACTACAGATACTTACTTGTATCTACTTGTTAACCATGTAAAATATGGCTCATCATATTGTTTCCATACCTAGATTTAGCTTTTCAGGAACCACCCTCCTACGTAACAACTGCATATTAAACTGCTTGTAACCTGAAACATTTACAGAATATATTTTTAACCCTGTCATCCAGGAAAATGCTATTTACCTACAGATATAGGGTTAATCTGCAGGTAAATAGAGTTACAACGCTGCCTCGCCTCCTTACTGAATGTACTTGAGCCGCCGGCTTTCAGTCATGGGGCCGTGCATGATTCGGATACCATCACAACTCACTTAACCACTCAATATGTTGTGAGCACGCCCATGCAATTTGATTGATAGCCAGCTCTATATAGATGCGCTGCACTTAGAGCTCTCTAACAGTATAATAAGAGGTGCTGTGAGTGAACGGCCCTGTGACTGAAAGCCAGCGGCTCCCTGGAGGCAGTAAGTTCATTTTCTACCAGTAGCTGTACTTTCAGCAAAGTGCCTGGACAGCATGTTAATGCAATTTATCAACTGATTGCGCCTATATCTGCAGGTAAATAGAATTTTCTAAGGTGAAAGGTTCCTTTAATGGCTAAGCTATCAGAGCAGAGACTATGAATATTCAGCCTGCAGTAAGCTCATATATAAAATTAAAGAATCCCACAGAGCTATATCTAAAAGGCTGTATGGCAGCCAGTTAAGAGGTTATCTAGCTCCTTTCTGTCTTCTGTTTAAACTCCTGAACCTCTGACTCCCACTGCCAGTTAAGAGTTTATCTACTCTGGTTCAGTCCTGGATTTATATTTCCTGCTTAGCTTGTTGATATTCCAGTTGTCTGAACATAGCCCATTTCTGGATTATTTCTTTGCCTTCTGACTTTGTACATTGACTGCCGTGTAAATTCTGACAAAGCTATCCGTGCACTCCTGCCAGCCTGCCCCATTGGCCAGCATGGAGTCTCACCCTAGAGGACAGAAGATAATTTTG
Source organism: Anomaloglossus baeobatrachus (assembly GCF_048569485.1). Lineage (NCBI taxonomy): Eukaryota > Metazoa > Chordata > Amphibia > Anura > Aromobatidae > Anomaloglossus > Anomaloglossus baeobatrachus. Next base: position 168,982,471 of record NC_134361.1, read on the forward strand.
TGGCCTAGCACACCTCATGGATTAAGACGTTAAAAGTGATCTTTGTCTCATAATACCAACTACATATATTATTACATAGCTCTCTTGGATACAATGAAGCTGTTGTACTTACAAAGCCATTCTGACATTGATTGCAAAGAAAGTACACCCGCCTCTGAAAACCTTTATTTTGTTTATTCCATTTGATTGCTCCATAAAACTGTTGGGATTTGTTAGTCTCACCTTTATGGTATAAATTCTCTTGATGGCATCTGGATGTTTGCATGAAGCAGCCAACGCATAGACGGTATCTGTTGGGATGCCACATACTCCTCCACTTTCCAGTATCTTTAATATACTTCTCAGGCCACTTGTACGACGAGACTGAGGCAGAACGCATGAACTAGGAACGTCTTCCTTCTTCTCTGGCACTTGCTTCTGTGACAACATTAAGTTACACGGTTAATGATTATTCCCATATTAAGCCCTCAACTGCTTATTCCTTATTAACTGCTTAAGTGACTTAGCTCACAGATTAACATCGCTTTTGTGATGTTTCATGACATTGTTATGTCAGATGACCGCTGCAGCCGATCAGCAGCTGCTAATTGGCTGCAGCAGTTAGGTGACAGTGTCACATAACCAAAGTGCCATTTTCACGGGGCGCGACGCTGGTCTATGAGTTATTTATATGAGGCTTTTGTTCACTCTATGCTTGGCAGTTCAGCAGTTGTCCCATCTGGCAAATTTATGGCATGTCAATAAGATAAGCAATAAGTTCAATAGGAGTGTAACTACAATAGGTGCAGGGGGTACAATCGCATCTTGGCCCTGGAGTCCAAGGGCTCCAAAGTTCCTTTTGTCCTACATGAAAAGACCAGTGCTATTAAAAACTTTGAATAAGTGGAGCTATTGCATTGGGGCCAATGCATTTCCAGTTACGCCAATGATGTGTATTACATGCAGCTGCACCTCTCTGAAAAATGAGGCCTCAGTGTGTACTCCTATGGAAAATAAAGGTGGCTGTGCTCTCCTTTCTCAAATTATTCCTATTCTATCAATGGGCAAATTAATTATGTGGCTGCAATAACCTCTTTAAAAATGTAAACTTTTTTAAATGATAAATATTCACAAATTAATTAATTACTTTCCACCACTCGTCTTGAGAAAACATGCAAATGACACTAGAAAGAGTTGAGCTTAAAGGGTTTTTTGGACTCATTTTTTATGAGATCTGAGATGTAATTGCCACAATTATAAGCTCCCCTGATGAGTTTGCTTTTCTAACGAAACGCGTTGGGAGGTACAATTTCATAATCATGAGGTTCCGCCAGGAGGATGCCTGAACCCATTCGAATTTAATATGTGATATATCAGAATTTGGTGAGATAATTCCATTTCTTTATTTATCAGTGGACTTTATGAAACTGGCACCTGATTTATGGGTAAAAAGTTCCACTTTATATTAGCGGTACTAGTCTACTTGTGGTTTGCATTGAACTCTTGAAAAGTAGGAGGAGCCAAACCTATTCTTGTATTGTTTGTTTGTTTGTCAGTGAGGATTATCCTCATTTTTATGAATAATTTAATTAAAAGTTAAATTTTAAATTTTTTTCTCGCATATGGTGACCCTAATGCGCAATATTGCTGTCCTGAACTGTTAATCTGTGTATTTAACCCAGTGGCTATTTAATCACTTAAAGGGTTTTCCACTAGATTTACACTGATGGCCTATTCTTAGGATAGGTCACCAATGTCTAGGGTCCGACACCTGGCACTGGCACCTCTCCTGATCAGCTGTTCTCGGTACCAGGCGGCCGGAAATGCTCAGGACTGGAGCTGCTTCATCTTCTCAGAGTGGTCGCAGTTGGGTACTGCACATTTGCCTCCTATTGATTTGATGTGCAGTACCTGGCCACAGCCGCTATCAGTTGATTGGGCAGCTCCGGAAATGAACATTTCTAGCTGTCTTCTGCTGCCGCCGGCAAAAAGAAGCACTGCTCGTGGGGGTGCCAGGAGTTGGACCTCGGCTGATCAGACATTGATGGCCTATCTCAAGGATAGGCCATCAATGCAAAAGTCGTGGACAACCCCTTTAAAGATGACTTGAAAACACAACTTTTCATTACAGCAACCCAACCTGATGGTCTATCACATGGTGGACTTTTTTTCGTGTGTATTGTACTCCCATAACGTCCAACTTCTTCTCTGTTTCAGATCTCATGCCATCTTAAATGAAAGATTTCACTCTAAATTCACTTGTCTGTTATGCTATTAATCACATGATGCCTCAGTACAGCATCACATGGTGAGATGACGTTAGTACAATGTGTCCCCAGTGAGGGGATAGTGTAATTATCCTCGCTCCTATATTCTCATAGGCTAAGTATATATACATGGAGACAAAATTGCCATCTTCTTTATAACTACAGCTGTCTAGTCATTATCAATACCTGTGATAACAGTTTCTGGCTATCTTGTGAAAAGCTTGTATGGTACAGTCTGTGTACATTTGAGTGATGCATACAGATGTAGGCACCAAATGAGCATGTTCAATGCTGTGGTTCATTATGCAATTTTTGATACATGCCTGCTATAATGCAATGTGAATTAGCAGCCTCACGGTGAAAATGGCCTAGAGGCACAACGATAACTTTATAGTTCAGGTTGAGCTCTGGTACATCTGTAAAGCCACAATAGCTCAGATAAAAAGTGTGCCACTGGAGTCTACTACATAATGTGTGAGAGAATATAATTCATTTTGTATTCTATAGAAACCATCTTGTCTTATAACTGAATGATGTTATAGGGCTCAGCTTACACTGATGGGTGGGGAAGTTTCACATTTCTTTACACACCCATGAGGCTCTTATTGGTACATAGTTCTGAGGAGGTATTTCTTTGTTTAGGGTACTATATAAACTGGTCACATGATATAATAAAGCAGAAGATTTCAGTACACCACAAAGCGTATGTGCTGCAATGATTTCACGAGCGCTCGTAAAACAAATCTTACTATTTTGGAGTTCCAATGGCATAGAAGGAGAGTATTTCACTTACAAATGTTTTTATGCAATCGCACAAGTGAGATGTTTAGCGAAAAAAGTAGAAAGAAGATATAGGTAAATTACTGACATATGGAGTTCCAAAAAGGATCAAATGGAAATGTTACCTTGTATCAGCACGTCCCTTTATAAATGTATTTGATATGTTATAAACCATTGCCAATAAAGACTAAGAATTTTTAACCTAGACCATCTATTCCATGACTAGGTAGTCTTTACCTTGAACAATGCAGGCCCCATTGGGATCAGTTCTTTGTTGAACATGCAGTTTATCATAGAAGCCAAAAAGCCATAAAGACAAATGATGCTAAAGATGGACAGCACGGTTACTGGAGAAGAAGAGATTGAAGAAGACAAACATTAAATTAGATATAATGCCAGATAAAGTATTAAAAAGTGACAGTTGTTTCAAAATAGTTTTATATATCGATAGGACACATGAAGGCAAGAAGCTTTATAATATATCGTAAGAAAAAAGACTCTCTTTGTGCACTTATCAGTCTACAGAGAGGAGACGGAACAGTTGAAGAAACAGGCAGACACAAATAGAGAACAACTTAAAACACTTTGGTGGAGGTTTGCTATTTAATCTGACAGCAGAATTAAGTAGGCTCAGAGAGTCTGATTCCAAGCATATTTCACTTGCTCAACAGTTGGCTATAGTTTCAATATAATTAATGTTTTATCAGCAGAAGATTATCACTGCCAGACTAAGGGGTACTTCTCACATAGCGAGATCGCTATCAAAATCGCTGCTGAGTCACAGGTTTTGTGACGTACCAGTGACCTCATCAGCGATCTCGCTGTGTGTGACGCTAAGCAGCGACCTTGCCCCTGCTGTGAAATCGCTGATCGTTACACACTGTTCTGGTTCATATTTTGCTTATTGGTCTCCCGCTGTGCAACGCACATCGGCGTGTTTGACGGTGGGAGACCAACGAGCACCGACTCTGTGTAAGCAGTGTACGCTGGTAACCAGCGTAAATATTGGGTAACTAAGCAAAGCGCTTTGCTTAGTAACCCGATGTGTACCCTAGCTACATATACAGGGAGCCAGAGCTGGCAGCCTGTAAGCGGTGTACGCTGGTAACCAGGGTAAATATTGGGTAACCAAGCAAAGCGCTTTGCTTAGTTACCCGATATTTACCTGGTTACCAAGCGCAGCATCGTTACACGAGTGTCTGGTGGCTGGTGGCTGGTCGCTGGTCATTGGGAAGACCTGACTGTTTGACAGCTCACTAGCGACCCTGTAGCGATGTACCAGCGATCCTGACCAGGTCGTATCGTGGTCGAAATCGCTGGTACGTCATTTAGTGAGACGGTACCCTAAGTTTCACAAGCAGGACAGTCAGGCTAATCTGTGTGACCTCGCCCCATCACTGATTGGCAGCTTGCTGACAGTGTACACAGAAAGCTGCCAATTGGTGGTGTGGGTGGGGTTATACACAGCTCAGCATTCAGAGCTCTACTACATCTATAACAGCGAAAAAAGGGATTCTATCAAAACTGAAACAAGCAGTTCAGTAAGTAACAGATCACTGGAATCAGGGTTTTTGTTCCTACAACAGATTCCATGGCAAAAACCTGCTGACAGATTCCCTTTAACAGCAGCATTTCAACTGAAAATGCCTGTCTTTTTTTCCCTGACATGTATTTTTTAGCATTTTTGTTATCACTTTTTGAGCACTGGCACTTTTTTTCCATTTTTTTGTTGCTTTTTTTTTACTGGCGTTTTGCGGATGTTTTTTAAACTCCATTCAACAATGAAGAAACAGTTTTTGATTGAAAAACATTTGAGAAAAAAAAGATGGCCTGGCGTCTTTTAAGGCTATCCATTGACTTTAATTTTAAAGCGAAATCAGCCTGAAGAAGGGTGAGGTTGCTCCTTTCAACTGCTTGGCTTCTTAGGAAACCTGAAGTGGCTAAAAGACACTCAAAAGACTAAACATAAAAAGTGAGTAATTCTTTTGAGTGTTTAGTTAGCTCATTTTTAGACTTTTTGGAGCAGAATCAACTCTAAAAAAGACGTCACAGGCACATATCCTCATAAGACAGTCTAAATAAGACATATTGAAGAATATTATCTTAGATGAAATATAAAATGTATAGACGCCTCTACCTTTCACGTAATGTACAGATATTTATATATAATGTGCAATATATAATATTCACATTGCCAATAATCGACCTAAAACATCAGCGCTACTTAGAGTTAATAAGACACTTACTTTCATATTGCAGTGGAAGCTTTTCCAGTGTGAAGAGGAGGTAACTGACAATCACAGCCTCCATCATAACCGTAAGAAGCAGAAGAACGGCGTTTGCATGAGTAGCTGGAAAAAAATACAATAAATGGTATAAGGGTGTAAAGTAAAAGTGATACCATTATTTTTTACGTAAACCACCTACCAAAAATGTTACAAAAAAAATATTTATTCTGCAGTTGTGCTGTGTTGTGATCTTTGAATAGCCTTTTCTCGACACCAGAACGATTTCTAGTGATCTTAGACTCATTTTTTTACATTAGTTGCCATAAAATGATACCATTTCGTCGATCTCTGCCATATACATTGTTCGGCTGAGGGGTCATATGTTCTCTAAGGGAAAGCCACCAACAGATAACCATGCACCCGGCTTATCTTTAGGAGACCAAAGTAACCCCGAAAACAGACATGCCCAATCAACATCTGCCCTATGAATCAATTGGGTGCCCACATACACTTTATAGTTGGTTGAACCCGACGTTACAAGTAGAGATGAGCGAACACATAGACGACGTTCGGTTCAACGGCTGTAGTGGCACCGAACCTTGACTGGTTCGTACTTGTCCTGAACCCCAGTGGAAGTCACTGATTTTCAGTTTGAGTTTTCACCCACATACAGGCAGTCATAAACAGAACACTTTCGGGGGCAGGTGGGCAGGGTTTTTCCATTTTTTTTGGCGGGTTGCACACTACATCTGATCATGCTCTTGTTAACTAGTGTGCGCCATTCAAGCACTGCAAGCAGCTCGCACTGGGCTGAGCAACGAGTGTACCCGAGCACAGCGATGCTCGCATGAGTGGTCATCATATGTAAAGCACCCGAACTCCAAACTGTTTTTTTTTTTTTAAAGCGGTGTTCGGTTTGGAAAACGAACACTGAACATTAGGTTTGCTCATCTCTAGTAACAAGCGTGAATGGCTGACATTAGTCTTGTGTATGAAGGGCTTTAGTTGCCACCTTTTAAGGTGATATATCTAGTTGCTACGTAGTTAAGGAGAAGAAGGGGTTAATGCCACGCTGACACAGTAAGTCTAGATGGGAATGTAGGAATGTGACGGTTTATTAGTCTACACGTTTCAGAGGGTCTCCTTCATCAGATCACATTGTGATATTTTGTCGTGATGAAGTGGACTTGGTCTCAGAAACTATTAGACTAATAAACCATCACGTTCCTATATTGCCGTCTGGACATATTATAGCAGCGCTGCATTAACCACTTCTTCTCCATAACTACATTGTGCCCTCCTTGTCGGGCTGTGGCAGCCGATTTTACACGTGCACTACAGTGGTTGTGAGACTTCTCACAACCTGATAAGGTGAGCCTTATTGCATTAATGCCCGTTTTCTATATTGGGATAAGACCATGTCTTTTTGGATTTCTGATCAATGTCTGATCGGACGGGGTCCGACACTCCGCGCCCCCTCCAATCAGCTGTTCTTGGTCCTGGCGGCGTCAGCAGGCAGATAGAAATACTCAATTCCGGAGCTGCTACATCTTGTGATAGTGGGCAAGGCTGGGTACTGCATATCCGCCACCCAGTCTAATCAATAATAGGTGGATGTGCAGAACCCAGCCATGGCCATTATCAGAAGCCGGAGCAGCTCCAGAGCTGAGCATTTCTGGCTGCCTGCTGCCCCGCCAGGACCGAGAACAGCTGATCGGGGGGGGTGCGGAGTGTCGGCCCCAGGCCGATCAGACATTGATGACCTATCCTGAGAGACCATCAATGTCAAAGTATGGGACGACCTCTTTAAGCCATGTTCTAAAACATACCCAAATCCCAGTATGAGTCTAAATAAGCTGTGTGATGACTTTCCTTTGCCTTTAATATACAAAATTGGCGTACAGCTCCCACTAAGCTTCAAATCCTATCCTATTTCATCCTTCCTTCTGCTAATCTCTAAACAATTTCTCAGTTTGCCGGTAAGTAACAACTACAAATTATACTTACCAAACATTATAAGAAAGAGGTCAATTACCATAAAAGCAATTGCACCGGCTGTGAAACCTCCATCATTATCCGCAGTGATTCCCAGCAAAGAACCTAAAGAGACATACTATTTTTTAGATTTACAGATCACCAAAAGACGTTGATATTCAGAAGATTAGGTTGTACATTCTTTGAATAAAAAAATTAATATTTATATTTTTAATAATTAGATCATTTTTAAACAAAAAGACTGGCCTTAAATGCTACAAAAAGGCGACAGTTGCACTGTGTAGTGCTTAAGATATGTGTAACAATGAATATGGGAATATAGACACGCATTACTGCTATGAAAAACATGTAAAAATTGAGATACTTAGCACTCAAAAATGGCCAGATTTTATGTGAGCCCAACAGCCAGCAGCAAGGTGACCTCTTTTTGTTGGGTGCTTATCAAACTAATGCCTCTTTTTGGTTTAATAAACCTACAATTTATGCGCCGACTTTTATATCTACCACCAATAATTACATTAACTTTATGTTAAATTATGTTACTGTGTATGATATCATGCATTATGTACATCCAAATCACATACCTGCAAATCGTAGCCAGACCCAGGTAGCCCAGATGGCAGAAAAGCAAAATGGCAGAACTGAGCCAAATCTTCTTCCCGCTTGAACATCAATTCTACTGACATATAGCTGGATAATAGAACCAGGTATAAGCACCCAAGGAATAGATACATGTGTCTGGATTGTATAGTTTAATGAGCTCTGAATAGCAGCCAGGGCAGCCAATCCATTGCAGATATAGAATAATGGGTCTGAAGGCCGAGAGCTGAGGTTCTCCTTGATGACCAATTCTTCTCCTTGTCTCTTCAGACATTTTCTGCTCCAAACAAGAACATTTTGAAACTTTGCCTTGGGTATGACTACGTTTCCAATGGGTATTAACACTTTTTCTGCAATAGAGTTAACTAGACTGGCGAAAGTTGTGTAGAGAGAAATTGCGGTAAATATGCTGCAAGTCACTCCAAAAAATATGTATCCACCTGTGCTTGGAATCTGCTGGATGGTAGATACTGTCACCAGAGCAAATGCTGCATTATGAATAACTTCTAGTAAGTCCTTATTTAATGACAAAAAGCAAAAAATACATGAAACAGCCACAAAGAACCAGTCACCGACCAATGACTCTCTGCTCTTGGAGATATTCTCAGGTGAGAGGACTACTGAAATGGTAAACTCTTCCCAAGACTTGACCAACCAAAAAGTCCCATGAAAAGCAAATTTAGTAGCGTGGTAAACATCTTCTCGTAGATAGCTGTAATAACTGGAACATAGTTGGGAAACCACATTGATGCTGATCCAGATGCAACCTACATAGAAGTTCTTAATGTACCCAAAGCAGTAGAACGCCATGATGAAAGGTGAGATGGTATCACAGAGGAAACCTAGCGCCATGGGCTCTGCATACTTTGTATTCTTCTTCTTTTCTTCTTCAGCAGTTTTAGAAGAGTTACGATTGGCAGAACCAAGAAGTAGAACATTGAAAAGAGAGTTTCCAAATCCTGGAAGAACATATCTTTGGGTAAGGCCTTTCAGAAGTAAAACTCCTGCTCCATAAAGTCCACATAACACTATTATTAACTCCAAGACCCCGGATACCACTAAGGCCCATCGGCCAAATAATCCCACCGCCTCAAATATTAGTGTTAGGGTTAAAGCCCCAAACACAAAAGGCATGATATAGTTGACTGTCGCAGAGCAGAATGCCAAGATGAAGGCAATAAAAATATAAGCCACCAGTCCAGCCACTGCCCCTTCATTGACTGGAATTTGGGTGAGAGTATCTACAGAGGAACTGTTGTGGAGATTTGTTTCTGAACCCACAACGATTCGTGTGGCTCCATAACTACTCCACAAGGCGGAGAAGGCAAGGAAGGCAGTGCCGCTTAGATGGTCATACTTCCGGAAGGACAGGAATCCGGCAATGAGTTGACTAATGCCACCAATGAGAATCAGATGAACACCTGCAATGTAAAAGGGAGAAAAATTACATTTTATCTGAAACATTTGAGCCTCTGCACATTAAGCATGCGAACAGAGAAGAAGGTGATGAAAACTAGGAGAAAATTTGAATATAATATGGAAGTATACCAGCAACTCAAAACCATAAAACATAAATACACAAATAAGCCTTCTTAGAATAGAGAGAGAAATTTAAGATATTCTTCTTGCTGCTGGCATTTAAAGAGAATCTGTCAGCTTGTTTTTGCTATTTAGTCTGAGACCTGAATGATGGAGGGGCAGAGATCCTGATTCCGGTGATGTGTCACTTACTGAGATGTGTGTTGTTTCAATAAAATCAGCGTTTTATCAGCAGCATATTATCAGTAGAGGATGGATAATCTGGTGGCATATAGTACTACTAGTCTGTTTGACCCTATCAGCACCACTGATTGGGAACAAAATGTAGACCTCTTTATGATCCTTTTGGAAAAAATGATTTACACCAGCAGTGCAGCCACCGAACATGTTTTATCCAACTGGATTCAGCACCACTGATTAGCAGGTTTCTACCTATGCACACTGTACAAGGAAAGCTACCAGTGGCGTGGGCAGGGTTATAAAGAGCTCAGCATTAAGAGAACTGCTAAATCTGCCACAGATAAAATAAGGATTTTACGACAACTGCAGCAAATGGTCAGTGAGACACCACTGGTATGGGATTTTCTGCCCCTACACCATGTTACTTTGCGATGTGGTAGCAAAAACCTGTAACAGTTTCCCTTTAAGGAGAAAACCAGTGGAAGTGTATAAAGAATATTTGACTGACATACTGTACAACACCTCAGGCATTGGAATTGGTAGAGGTTCGCTGAGTTTTGGGTGACCATTTGCCTGGAATATAGTGTACAAAACCAGAGGCATTAGAATCGGTAGAGGTCCGCTGAGTGTTGGGTGACCATTTGCCCGGTATATACTATACAACACCAGAGGCACTGGAATCGGTAGTCTGCTGAGTGTTGGTTGACCATTTGCCCAGTATTTCCTGTACAACACCACAGGCATTGGAATCAGTAGAGGTTCGCCAAGTCTTGGTTGACCATTGGCTCGGTATATACTGTTCAACACCTCAGGCATTGGAATTGGTAGAAATTTGCTGAGTTTTGGGTTACCATTTGGCCGGTATATACTGTACAACAACACAGGCATTGGAATTGGTAGTGGTTCGCTGAGTTTTGGTTGACCATTTGCCCAGCACATACTGTTCAACCCCTCAGGCATTGAAATCGGTAGAGGTTCGTCGAGTTTTGGGTTACCTTTTGCTCGGCATACACTGTTCAACACCTCAGGCATTGGAATTGGCAGATGTTTGCTGAGTTTTAGTTTACCATTTGCCCGGCATATACTGAACAACACCTCAGGCATTGGAATCAATCAGTAGAGGTTCATTGAGGTTTGGGTGACCATGGCAGTCAATGCCTTTATATGCCACCTCCTGAATATAGCCAAGCTAAGAGAACATTACACTAAGTGACATTGCACCTTACTAATTCCACTGCTTGTTCTAGTGTTTGGCAGCGGTCACACAACTGTTGAATACCAGCCAATCACATTTTGGTGGCATATGCCACCGATGGCCAGGGTGATGTAATACTTTAATGACTGGTTTAATTGTTGTGTTTCTGACTAATTCTGGCATCAATAAATATTTGATTGGAAATCACCCAAACTATTAGTAAATCCAATCTGTTGGTTCCCAGCTATAATCAATAGTGAAGGGGGGACCATAACTTATACTAAACATAGGCAGTTACTAATGGTTAGGCACTTCAGCATGCTATGAATACAGAGCGGACTTCTTACCTGCAAGGATGTTTTCTGCTCCTCCAGCAGTAATAGACGTATTAAATAAGGAGAAGTTTTGCATACACACAAGGAATGCGCTAACAGCATTGGCAAGGAGCCCGAGCACGGCGGGCTCACTGTAAAACACCGCTGGAAACCCCTCCATTTCAGGTGATCTTTATTGATGAAAACTCTTCTATTCAGTCCAAGATTTCTATTCTTCCAATAAAATCACAAATATTCAAATGAGGATTCCTAAAGAAAAATATACATTAATTATTCCTCTGCATCATACATTGTTATGAAGAATAGTAGATATATGATACTTCCAATGCATGGGTGAGCCCAGATCCTTATAGGGAGAAGGTACTCAGTGCTCCCAATGAAACTTACAATAGCGATCCAAAAATATGGTATCGGTCTATAACCGTGCGCAGATTGTATGATGTCAGTAAGTAAGGCAGGATAGGAGGAAGAAAAACTAACTGGCTGATTTTAGAAGGAATCAAATAGTGTGCTCAAGGCAAGCCAAGTAGAGGCACTCGGAGCAACATGATGGGGCCACACATTTAGGTGCCCCTTCACACCTACTTGTTTTACCACTATGTCCACCCGCTCTCTTTTGATGACAGCTCTGGGTTCACAGAGCCAGAGAAGTGAGGAGATGGGAATACAAGGAGGTGTAAAGGTGGACTGAAATATTTGGCCCTGCCATGATACACTGAGCACCTGTACTTGTTCTGAACAGTCATTCTGTGCTGACAAGCTGTAGCTGGAAGACGTCTACAAAAAGTTGTGCACATGTCATAGGATCTGAAAGAGCTTCTGGTCAGCAATACGGTTGCACATTACACAACCGCTGAACAATTAATTCAGCACAAATAGTCTTACATCTGAAATTCACTTAAAGGATTTAAAGGGATTTCCTATTTTTTGGGGGCATTTGTTTTTTTTTACTTTCATACATGTATTTTGGGCTAAAAAGTGTTTTCAATTGTGTTTCATTACAAATTTTGCAACATTTTGTTTTTACAGACTATTTCTGTGCTTATTGAACTTGAACGTGGTCTGTGGTCATAAATCAGCCTGCAGGGCCTCAGAAAAAGACAGTCTAACAGGAAAGCTAGTAAGTCTTTTATATCTGACAGACTGAGCTTGCTGGTTCTCTGAAGATAGGTTACCTTCTCTTGTTAGTGCAGCTTTCCTTACACACTGACCATCAAGTCTGTCCATACAATGGCTGCTGGTGGAGGAGCAGTAACCCGACCAGTCCATCAACCTCCTCCAAAGGTAAATCACCTCAAAGACAAAGGCTGTTTTATTATGGGAGGAGGCTGATGGACAGGTATGGTCATTGCTACCCCACAAGTAGACATTATATTGACAGGTGATGGTCAGTGTGTGACGAAACCTGCATTAATAAGGGACAGCAGTGACCTCTTTACCCGAGAATCCATCAGTAAGCTCGTTCTGGCAGTCTAACAGGAAAGTTGTAACTCTTTGTCTGCATTTTTCTGAACTCCTGAGGGCTGATTTATGGCCACAAACTACATTAGGACAGGTCATTAATGTCTGATTGGCTAGGGTCCAGCACCCGGCACCCCCAGCAAACAGCTGTTCCAAGTGCCGGCAGCAGGCGGCCAGAAATGCGCAGTTCCAGAGCTGCTCTGTCTTCTGATAGTGACCGTGGCCTGGTACTGCACATCCACATTCAAATTAATTGGAGGTGGATGTGCAGTACCCGGCTGTGGCCTCTATCAAAAGACTGAGCAAGTCTGGAACTGAGCATTTTTCGGCTGCTTGCTGCTGCCGCCGTCACTAAAGGGTGCTTTACACGCTGCGACATTGCTAGCGATTGCTAGCAATGTCGAGCGCTATAGCACCCGCCCCCGTCGTTCGTGTGACATTTGGTGCTCGCTGCCGTAGCGAACATTATCGCTACGGCAGCGTCACACGAACATACCTTGTCAGCGACGTCGCTGTGACCGCCGAACAATCCCTCCCTCAAGGGGGAGATGCGTTCGGCGTCATAGCAACGTTACTGCTGCGCCACTAAGCGGCCGGCCAATAGGGGCGGAGATGAGCGGGACGTAACATCCCGCCCACCTGCTTCCTTCCGCATTGCCGGTGGACGCAGATAAGGAGATGTTCCTCGTTCCTGCGGTGTCACACATAGCGATGTGTGCTGCCGCAGGAACGACGAACAGCATCGTACCTGTAGCAGCAGCGATATTAAGGAAAGGAGCGACGTGTCAACGATCACCGTTTTTGAACGATTTTGCGATCATTGATCGTCGCTCCTTGGTGTCACACGCTGCGATGTCGCTACCAGCGCCGGATGTGTGTCACTAACGACGTGACCCCAACGATATATCGGTAGCGATGTCACAGTATGTAAAGCACCCTTTAGGCCTCCTAATTGGTGGGGATTCTGGTTGTTGGACCCCAAACAAATAGACATTGATGACCTATCCTAAGGATAGGACATTAATGCTAAAGTAGTGTACATCCCCCTTTAAAGTAGAATGTGCTGGAAAAGAAAGAGCCTGTAAAAGTCAAATGTGCAAATTTTATAGACAGACCCAACTGCAAAAATGATCTTTAGCTCCAAATAATGATAAGTAAAAAAAAATGTTTTAAAAAATAACTAACCACTTTAAGGATCAACATCTTATGTTTGGGAGAATGAATCAAATATAAGCTCACTGCTAAGGTGTTAAGGACTCACAGAATGCCTGGAATAAGACTTTTCAGTGCCAAACTTACAAAAATGCAGCGATGCCGAGATAATCCCATAAGAGTTAATGTTTATTCCATCATGGTTAAAACAAGATATAAAAAATACAGGAGACTATGACCTGGGTAGGCGTGTATGAAACGTATTCATCCCCAACAATGAGTTTCTATCTATCTATCTATCTATAAGAAAAACAGAACTGACAGCACTCCATGTGAACAGGTGCGTATCTGTTCATGACATCGAAAAGCATAAAAAATACAGCCACACACTGAAATGCCAGCATTTTCAACTTTCAAAAGAGATCTAAAAAAAAAAATGACATAAGACATATACATAAGACTAGGAGCCAGTATAATGAGATTGCCATGACGTGGCTACTGGGCAGGTATGTAAAATGGCCATTTTTCATATGATAAACATCTAAAAAAAAATGTATTAGATCGCTTTTGAAAGTTGAAAATTTTGGCATTTCAGTGTGCAGTATTTTTTTGGCTTTTCTATGTCATACAGATATGCACCTGTTCACATGGAGTGCTGACAGTCCTATATTTCTCTTGTATATCATATGGAACCATGTCCATTAGACTGAATATGCACCCGATCCTCCCTCCCCCATTAGCCACAGATGCTTTTAGTATTTATTAGTGGGTCTATCTTTGCCCAAACATGTAGGATTTTTAAAAATCCAGTCAGAGGTAGAAAGGAAGACTAGGACGTGGCTACTGGGCAGGTATGTAAAATGGCCATTTTTAATATGCTAAACACCTCAAATTTTTTTTATCAGCTTTCTTTTGAAAGTTGAAAATTTTGGCATTTCAGTGTGTGGCTGCATTTTTTTATTGCCTATCTATCTATCTATCTATCTATCTGTCTATCCCTCTAATTATCTATCCGTCTAACTATCATCTGTCTATCTATCCCTCTCTCTGTCTATCCATCTATTTATCTATCTATCCCTCTATCTGTCTATCCATCTATTTATCTATCTATCCCTCTATCCATCTATCTGTCTGTCTATCTATTCCTCAATCCATCTATCCATCTATCTATCTATCTATCCATCTATCTATCTATCTATCTATTCCTCAATCCATCTATCCATCTATCTATCTATCTGTCCATCTATCTATCCATCTATCATCAATCTATCTATCCCTCTATCTATCTGTCTATCCATCTATCTATCTATCCATCATCAATCTATCTATCCCTCTATCTATCTATCATCTATCTGTCTGTCCATCTATTTATCTATCTATTTATCCATCTGTCTGTCTGTCTATCTATCTATCCATCTATTTATCTATCTATCTATCTATCCATCTGTCTGTCTATCTATCTATCCATCTATCTATCCCTCTATCTATCTATCTATCCATGCATCTATCTATCTATCTGTCTGTCTGTCTGTCTGTCTGTGTCTGTCTACCTATCTGTCTGTCTATCTATTCCTCTATCCATCTATCTATCTATTATCTATCTATCATCCCTCTATCTATCTATCTATCTATCTATCCCTCTATATATTTATTATCTATCTGTCTCTATTTATCTATATTCTATCTATCTATCTATCTATCTATGTATCATCTATCTATCTATCTATCATCCCTCTATCTATCTATCTATCCCTCTATATATTTATTATCTATCTGTCTCTATTTATCTATATTCTATCTATCTATCTATCTATCTATGTATCATCTATCTATCTATCTATCATCCCTCTATCTATCTATCTATCCCTCTATATATTTATTATCTATCTGTCTCTATTTATCTATATTCTATCTATCTATCTATCTATCTAAATATTGTGTTTTCTATAACTGTTACTAGTTTTTATATGAACCTCCTGAATTGTAAAGCGCTGCGGAATATGTTGGTGCTATAGAAATAACGATTTTTATTATTATTATTATTATTATTAGTATTATTATTATTATTCATCTATCTATCTATCTATCTATCCACCCGTCCATTTATTAATCTACATATCAATCTACCTATAAACCATCTGTATACATATCTATCATCGATATATACACATAACAATCAATCTAAAAAAAAACCAAATAAATAAAGCAAAGAAATGAAACCCGTGATCTCACACTCTGCACTCTCCAATAACACAAAAATAAGGGCTACCCTAAATGTTACTGTTGCAAACACAGAGTATCTTTAGTGACCTATAACCAGCTACAATAAAGTGTTATTAATTAGACCAAGATGAGAAACTCTTTGTCAGACGTATCTACTTTGAGCAGCTCTCCGGTAGGACCTCTGTGACTACCTACTTACTTTCATGCACTTTATACTTCTTTTGCTGCTCTACAGTATTAGATGATACAGACTGAAGCATTATAAGCACAATATGGAGAATATTTGTAAACATACATGAACTATGAGAGAGCGGAGACCTACCTGCCCGACAGCCGCTGTCTTGTGCCCTCTCCTAAAGATTCCAGATCTTGTCATCACTGCCGGTGAGCAGCACATTTTATACTCTATCACCTCCCGGGGCGGAGACATTTCTCACCAACCTGTAGAATTTCCAAAGTAATTTTTGTTTCCTGCTGCAAAGAAATGTAACTTAAGGATATTGTAACCAAGGAATTTCCCCATTCTTTGACTCTGATGATCTCTCACCTAATCATTATGACAAGGTGACCAGTTCAGAGATACTGTAGCTGTGATGTCATTCCCATTCTATTAATATCACTAATTACCTCCCGGCTTTGTCACTGGATGAATAATACAGATTTATTATATAGTGTAGTAGGCACAGACTGATACGTTTATTATGGTTATATTTATAGCTGAATCTGTTAATACACCCCAAATCAGAAACTACCTCAACAAAATCAGAAAATAGACATCTACAGTCAGAAGGTGCTCACCCGCAGTCTCCCACTGCCCACGGGGGAATCCCCAAGTAGGCCACTGTGCAGGAGTGGATTACTACAACCTTAGAGAGTGGGTAAAATAAGTATTTCATACATTGTCAATTTTGCAAGTTTTCCCACCTGCAAAGAATGGAGAGGTCTGTAATTTTTATCATGGGTAAACTTCAACTGTGACAGATAGAATAAATAATAATCCAGAAAATCACTTTGTATGATTTTTAAATAATTAATTTGAATTTTGTTGCATGAAATAAGTATTGATACAATAGAAAAACACAACTTAATATTTAGTACAGAAACCTGTTTGTCATTACAGAGGTCAGACGTTTCCTGCATTTCTTGACCAGGTTTGCACACACTGCAGGAGGGACTTGAGTTTCAGTTGGGCAACATTGAGTTTCAGCTCCCTCCATATATTGGAGACTGGTTAGGCCACTCCAGAATCTTGAAATGCTTCTTACGGAGCTATTCTTTAGTTGCCCTGGCTGTGGGTTTCAAGTCATTGTCATGCTGGAAGACCCAGCCATGACCATCGTCAATGCTATTACTGAGAGAAGGAGGTTGTTGGTCAAAATCTCATGATACATGACCCCATCCAGCCTCTCTTCAATACGAAGCAGTCGTTCTGTCCTCTATGCAGAAACTCACCCCCAAAGTAAGATGGTTACACCTCCATACAACACAGTTGGGATAATGTTCTTGGTTTGTACTCATCTTTCTTGTTTTACGAAACATGGCAAGTGGAGCTGATACCAAATAGTTCTACTTTTATGTTATCTGACCACATGACCTTCTCCCATGCCTCCTCTGGATCATCCCGATGGTCACTGGCGAACTTCAAACAGGCCTGTACTTGTTCTGGCATGAGCAGGGGAACCTTACAGATAGCATAGTGTGTTAAGGGGGCTTTACACGCAATGACATCGCTAACGAGATGTCGTTGGGGTCACGGAATGCGTGACGCACATCCGGCGTTGTTAGCGCCGTCGTTGCATGTGACATGTACGAGTGACCGCTAACAATGCAAAATACTCACCAAATCGTTGAATGTTGACAGGTCTTCCATTTCCCAAATATCGTTGCTGATTTTGGACGCAGGTTGTTCATCGTTTCTGAGGCAGCACACTTGACTACGTGTGACACCCCAGGAACGACGAACAACACCGTACCTGTGTCCTCCGGCAACGAGGTGGGCGTGACTTTCAAGCGACTGCTCTCCGTCCCTCCGCTTCTATTGGACGCCTGCCGTGTGACGTCGCCACACAAACTTCCCTCTTAGAAAAGAGGCTGTTCGCCGGCCACAGCGACGTTGTTAGAAAGGTAAGCATGTGTGACGGGTACTAGCGATTTTGTCCGCCATGGGCAGCGATTTGCCCGTGATGCACAAACGATGGGGCAGGTGCAAACGCTAGCAACATCGCTAGTGATGTCGCAGTGTGTAAAGCCCCTTTATTAACGGTAATCTCTGAGACTGAGATCCCAGCTATCTTAAGGTCATTGACCAGGTCCTCCCGCGTAGTTCTGGGCTGATTCTTGCCCTTTCTCAGAATCATCCTCTCCCAGGAGGCAAAATTTTGCAAGGAGCCCCAGGCCGAGTAAGATTGACAGTCATCATGTGTTTCTATCATTTTCTAATAACTGGGCCAATAGTTTTTGCTTTCTCACCAAGCTGCTTGCCTATTGTCCTGTAACCCATCCCAGCCTTGTGCAGGTCTACAATTTTGTCCCTGGTGTCCTTAGACAGGTCTTTGGCCTTTGCCATGGTGGAGAGGTTGGAGTGTCATTGATTGAGTGTGTGGACAGGTGTCATTTATACAGGTAATGAGTTAAAACAGGTGCAATTAATACAGGTAGGAATTCTTGCTGGTTGGTAGGTGATCAAATACTTATTTAATGCAATAAAATGCAAATTTTTTTATTTCAAAATCATACAATTTGATTTTCTGGATTCCATGATTTTCTTTTTGCAAATTATGGTGGAAAATAAGTATTTGGTCACCTAAAAACATGCAAGATTTCTGGCTCTCACAGACCTGTAACTTCTTCTTTCAGAGGCTCCACTGTCCTCCACTCATTACCTGTAGTAATGGCACCTGTTTGAACTTGTTATCAGTAAAAGACACCTGTCCACAACCTCAAACAGTAGTAATATATACAAGGCACTCCTGAATTCAGTAAAAGATGATGACTTTTTATTATTTCATACTCAGTATAGTCAAGTCAGAAGTTGCGGCCCAAACATGTCCTTCATCAGTAACTAGCACCTGAAATGAACAGAGATAGATTATAGTTTCACTCTTTTCATTGGCGGTATTTGGAATGCTAGCAGATATGTGACTGTGATCTGCAGCCTGTTATTTCTGCCATGGGCAGTTGCAGTAATGATATTAAGAGAATTTCTGTGGTTTGCAGCCTGTCATTAGCAGTATCCACTGCTGCACCTCCACACAGCAGTGGATACTGCTAATGACAGGCTGCAAACCACAGAAATTCTCTTAATAGCATTACTGCAACTGCCCATGGCAGAAATAACAGGCTGCAGATCACAGTCACATATCTGCTATAATTCCAAATACTGCCAATGAAAAAAGTGAAACTATAATGTACATATCTCTATTCATCTCAGGTGCTAGTTACTGATGAAGGCCATGTTTGGGCCACAACGTCTGACTTGACTATACTGAGTATGAAATAATAAAAAGTCATCATATTTTACTGAATTCAGGAGTGTCTTGTATATATCACTACTGTTTATGGTTTGGAAACCTACCTGAGCACCCTGGTAACTAGAAATTCGGTAGAAGTGCCTTATCCTTTTGAACACAACCTCAAACAGTCACACTCCAAACTCCACTATGGTGAAAACCAAAGAACTGTCAAAGGACACCAGAAAAAAAATTGTAGCTTTGCACCGGTATGAGAAGACTGAATCTGCAATAGGCAAGCAGCTTGGTGTGATGAAATCAACTCTGGGAACAATAATAAGAAAATGGAAGATATACAAAACCAATGAAAATTTCCCTCGATCTGGGACTCCATGCAAGATCTCACCTCGTGGGGTCAAAATGATCACAAGAACAGTGAGCAAAACTCCAAGATCCACACGGGGGGACCTAGTGAATGACCTGCAAGAGCTGAGACCACTTTGACAAAGGCTACCATCAGTAACACACTACACTACCAGGGACTCAGATCCTGTAGTGCCAGACATGTTCCCCTGCTTAAGCCAGTACATGTCCGGTCCCGTATGAAGTTTGCTAGAGAGCGTTTGGATTATCCAGAAGAGTATTGAGAGAATGTTATATGGTCTGATCAAACCAAAGTAGAACTGTTTGGTAGAAACACAACACGTCGTGTTTGGAGGAGACAGAATGCTGAGATGCATCCGAAGAACACCATACCTACTGTGAAGCATGGGGGTGGCAACATCATGCTTTGGGGCTGTTTCTCTGGAAAGGGACCAGGACGACTGATCCGTGTACATGAAAGAATGAATGGGCCCATGTATTGGGAGATTTTGAGTGCAAACCTCCTTCCATCAGCAAGGGCATTGAAGATGAAACGTGGCTGGGTCTTTCAGCATGATAATGATCCCAAGCAAAACAGGGCAACAAAGGCGTGGCTTCGTAATAAGCATATGAAGGTCCTGGAGTGGCCTAGCCAGTCTCCAGATCGCAACCCCACAGAAAATCTTTGGAAGGAGTTGAAAGTCTGTGTTGCCCAGCAACAGGCCCAAAACATCACTGCTCTAGAGGAAATCTGCATGGAGGAATGCGCCAAGATACCACCAACAGTGTGTGCCAACCTTGTGAAGACTTATAGAAAACGTTAGACCTCTGTTATTGCCAACAAAGGATACAGAACAAAATATTGAGATGAAGTTTTGTTTTTGACCAAATACTTATTTTCCACCAAAATTTCCAAAAAAAATCTTGCAAAATCAGACAAGGTAATTTTCTGGATTTGTTTTCTGATTTTGTCTCTCATAGTTGTGGTCACCTATGATGTCAATTACAGGCAAATCTCATCTTTATAATGGGAGAACTTGCACAATGTGTGGCTGACTAAATACTTTCTTTCCCCACTGTATATTAACACTCAGCTCGCTGAACATACCTGTGTTATCTATGATGAGAAGGGAGGAAGATGCTACCAGACCCGGAGAACAAAATAATCAAGTGTTTGCATGCAAACTACCTGATTATTTTTATGTACTTTTTTTTATGAAGTAATGCACTCGACCTGCATGGCCTGTATACACAGTCACCACACAAAGCTCTATTGATGAACAAATAGCATGTTCAAGAGTGTTTACAGTTTGTTCAACAACATTCAGACAAGCCTGTGAAATACTGGGAGAATATAGTGTGGTCAGATAAGACCAAAATTGAACTCTTTTGATGCCATGATACACACCATGTTTGGAGGCCAAAAGGCAAGTCACCCCCAAAGCACTTTCACAACAGTGGAGTTTGGAGGTGGGAACATCATGCTATGGGGCTGTTTCTCAGAATACAGCACTGTCAAACTTTATACATACCTCCCAACCGTCTTGGATTCTGCAGGACTGTACCAATTTGACGGCTCTCTCCCGCAGTCCCACGGCTCACAGCTGTTGTCCTGGCTCCTCCCCTCAGTGCTGTGAATAAATTAAATTAAATTTTTGTATGCTCTGGGTTACCAGGACAGCCAGGACTCGATCTCGTGAACTCATTATGTGGCACCCCACTGCTCATGGGAGCCACAGTGGCATTGTTTTCTTCACCTGGAGGACAGAGGACAGTGCAATGCCTGGCAGCAGCGGGGAAGATCTCAATGTTAGGTACCATTGCACACAGCACTTCCTGACTCAGACCAGAAGGGGGAGCTCAAGTCGTGGTTGGGACGAGCCTTTCCTGTGCATTGTGGGATGGGAAGGGGTTAGTCAGAAAAACAGAAAGTGAAACCTCAGAACCCTGGAGGAGAGGAAAGAGACCGGTCGCTGTTAGAAAGCTATCAGCAGGCTTTCCAGGACCGAGCGCATTGCACAGGATACGGAGTCCTAGATTACTGGGTACTAAAGTCTCAGTAGTAAAACCTGGAGTGCAGGAGATTCCATGTTTCTTGCCCCACCAACAAAGCCCTAAGGCGAAGTAGCAAAATAGAGCCCAGGGCCGCGGAGGAACACGCGGGCCTCATAACTGGCTCGTGTTGCCCGTCAGAGAGGGACATAGCACTAAGCAACCAAGAACTGGGGTCCCCAAGTAGCTTCAAGCCACGGGGATCCAACATCCAAAGTGCATAAAGGAAGGCATCCAACATACCTGGTAAAGAGACATTCCTCCCTGCAACCAGGCTTACCAGACCAGAGTATCCTCGGGACTACAACCTCTTGCCAAATAAAGGTGAACGGAAACTACCAATCTGTGTCATCTGGTTATTGTCGGCGCCCTCAGTCCTGCACCCGAATGCACCACTACTACCTCCATCATCTCCCTGGGGCCCGCTTCACCTGTGGGTAACGAAACCATCTCTGCTGCTACCACCATCCGCTCCAGAGGACAGAGACAGCAGTGGCGGCTAATCCCTGGCTGCGTACTGCAGGTGGCGTCACGACAATCATTCCCAATCTCCACCTCTTATTGCCCTTCTTTTGGTGTACACCTGGGGGCACGAAACCGGGCAGGCCACCATGACATCCCAGACCTCTGCACCGGCCCAGTGCCGAGTAAACAAGTACAAGACCCAACCTGGACCCCCTGACCCCTGAGTGCTACAATTGTCCATGGCAACAGCTTTACCACTGAGCTACTGCCTATATTGAAAGACATAGGAAGATTTGATAATTTTGACCTCTGTATTGCAGTAGAGAAACCAGAAGCAAATTATTGATATACATAATACAATCCAAGACAGAAGTTCTGTCGCTTATCCATGTTATGTAAATAAAATCTTGTAATATGACTTTAAATTCATCCATTGGTTTTATAAATTACTTTTTTGAAAGCTGAAACCCTCCCAAATTTGGTTTAGGTTATGAAAATAAAGTTGCTGCAAAGCTGAAATATTGATCATTTAATGAACACAGAAAGTTCAGATTTTGACAAGACAAAGTTTTGTCGCCCACAGAAAGTAATGTGAAATTAAAACAAATAATTAACTTCTAATACAAAGATATCTTGCATAACATTGGTGAATGAAGTTGGGGTGCTATTAGAGCCATATTTAAACTTATGTGTGACTTCCATGAGCTTGAAGGACTGCATCCATGTGGTTCAACAATGATTCATACAATTTATTGATGAAGTCATCAGGAATAGCAAAGAATGCAGTCTTTCATGCCTCCCAGAGTTCATCTAGATTCTTTGGTTTTGTCTTCCAAGCTTCCTCTTTCATCCTACTCCAAACATGCTCAATGATGTTCATGTCTGATGACTGGGCTGGCCAGTCCTTGAGCACCGTGATCTTCTTTGCCAGGAGGAACTTTGTTGTAGAGATGGATGTATGAGATGGAGCACCATCTTACTGCAGAATTTGACCCCTTTTATGATTGGGAATGTAAGAGGTAGCTAATACTTCTTGATATTTTAGGCTATTGATATTGCCTTCCACCTTGCAAATGTTTCGCACACCCCCATACTGAGAGTAACCCCAGACCATGATATTTCCACCACCAATCTTAACTGTTTTCTGGATCCATATTCGCTCCAGTAAGACTCCTGCAGTATTTGCGGTGACTGTGGTGTAATTCAACTGGAGATTCATCAGAGAAATCCACCTTCTGCCACTTTTCCAGCGTCCATCTGTTTAGCAGGCTGTAGGACTTGGCAAATGCCACACATTTTTTTAATTGCCTTTTGTTTAGTGCTGGCTTCTGGGCACTGATTCGACCATGGAGGCCATTTCGAGACAGAATCCTACAAACTGTTCTAGTTGGCACAGGGACTTGAGGTGACCAGGCCTTTTGGAGCTCTGCTGTAGTGGAGGATAGATATAGATAGATTGAGGGATAGATAGATAGAGCGATAGATAGATAGATAGATAGATACAGTTAGGTCCAGAAATATTTGGACAGTGACACAATTTTCGCGAGTTGGGCTCTGCATGCCACCACATTGGATTTTAAATGAAACCTCTACAACAGAATTCAAGTGCAGATTGTAACGTTTAATTTGAAGGTTTGAACAAAAATATCTGATAGAAATTGTAGGAATTGTACACATTTCTTTACAAACACTCCACATTTTAGGAGGTCAAAAGTAATTGGACAAATAAACCAAACCCAAATAAAATATTTTTATTTTCAATATTTTGTTGCGAATCCTTTGGAGGCAATCACTGCCTTAAGTCTGGAACCCATGGACATCACCAAACGCTGGGTTTCCTCCTTCTTAATGCTTTGCCAGGCCTTTACAGCCGCAGCCTTCAGGTCTTGCTTGTTTGTGGGTCTTTCCGTCTTAAGTCTGGATTTGAGCAAGTGAAATGCATGCTTAATTGGGTTAAGATCTGGTGATTGACTTGGCCATTGCAGAATGTTCCACTTTTTTGCACTCATGAACTCCTGGGTAGCTTTGGCTGTATGCTTGGGGTCATTGTCCATCTGTACTATGAAGCGCCGTCCGATCAACTTTGCGGCATTTGGCTGAATCTGGGCTGAAAGTATATCCCGGTACACTTCAGAATTCATCCGGCTACTCTTGTCTGCTGTTATGTCATCAATAAACACAAGTGACCCAGTGCCATTGAAAGCCATGCATGCCCATGCCATCACGTTGCCTCCACCATGTTTTACAGAGGATGTGGTGTGCCTTGGATCATGTGCCGTTCCCTTTCTTCTCCAAACTTTTTTCTTCCCATCATTCTGGTACAGGTTGATCTTTGTCTCATCTGTCCATAGAATACTTTTCCAGAACTGAGCTGGCTTCATGAGGTGTTTTTCAGCAAATTTAACTCTGGCCTGTCTATTTTTGGAATTGATGAATGGTTTGCATCTAGATGTGAACCCTTTGTATTTACTTTCATGGAGTCTTCTCTTTACTGTTGACTTAGAGACAGATACACCTACTTCACTGAGAGTGTTCTGGACTTCAGTTGATGTTGTGAACGGGTTCTTCTTCACCAAAGAAAGTATGCGGCGATCATCCACCACTGTTGTCATCCGTGGACGCCCAGGCCTTTTTGAGTTCCCAAGCTCACCAGTCAATTCCTTTTTTCTCAGAATAATAATAATAATAATTTTATTCATTTATATAGCGCTATTAATTCCACAGCGCTTTACATACATTTGCAACACTGTCCCCATTGGGGCTCACAATCTAGAGTCCCTATCTGTATGTCTTTTGGAGTGTGGGAGGAAACCGGAGTACCCGGAGGAAACCCACGCAAACACGGGGAGAACATACAAACTCCTTGCAGATGGTGTCCTTGGTGGGATTTGAACCCAGGACCCCAGCGCTGCAAGGCTGCAGTGCTATCCACTGAGCCACCGTGCCGCCCTGAATGTACCCGACTGTTGATTTTGCTACTCCAAGCATGTCTGCTATCTCTCTGATGGATTTTTTCTTTTTTTTCAGCCTCAGGATGTTCTGCTTCACCTCAATTGAGAGTTCCTTAGACCGCATGTTGTCTGGTCACAGCAACAGCTTCCAAATGCAAAACCACACACCTGTAATCAACCCCAGACCTTTTAACTACTTCATTGATTACAGGTTAACGAGGGAGACGCCTTCAGAGTTAATTGCAGCCCTTAGAGTCCCTTGTCCAATTACTTTTGGTCCCTTGAAAAAGAGGAGGCTATGCATTACAAAGCTATGATTCCTAAACCCTTTCTCCGATTTGGATGTGAAAACTCTCATATTGCAGCTGGGAGTGTGCACTTTCAGCCCATATTATATATATAATTGTATTTCTGAACATGTTTTTGTAAACAGCTAAAATAACAAAACTTGTGTCACTGTCCAAATATTTCTGGACCTAAGTGTAGCTACATGATAAATAGATGCATAGATAGATACATGTAAATATAGATAGATAGATAAATAGATAGATACATGATAGATAGAGGGATAGATAGATACATGATGGATAAAGAGATATATAGTTACATGATAGATTATAGATAATACAAGGAAAAAAAAAAATGCACGGTTTCGCTGCGCTGCTCAGAAAGGTAGTGATAAGGTTATTTGGGATGTAGATTTATTAATTATTTACATGCCACTACGCGTTTCGGGGGTACAACCTCCCCCTTCCTCAGGTAGCAGTAAAATGCAGGAAAATCAAATCTTAAATACACAAACTGGATGAAGAGAAAAAAAAAAAAAAAAAGAGAATCCTTATTCCCTTAATCAGATTGAATCCCCATCGTGGTGGGATCATTCAGACAATTAGTTGATTAGGAAGGCTCTCCCCTAGAAGATACCTATCTAATCTAGGGGAGAGCCTTCCTAATCAACTAATTGTCTGAATGATCCCAGCCCGGCGGCTGCACACTGCACGTGGAAACCCCGATCGTGTGAGCAGAGTCCTGCGGAGTCAGGAGGACTGGATCCCTGCTGACAAGGAGCGGTGAACTTGCGATCCCCCTTCAATACCACTATCAGTGTTGTACCTGGCGTACAACACTATCAGGTGAGTGTGCACCTCACATTGTACATACCTCGGTACATTAAGATCCCACACAGGAGCACCCTCTCTCTCTTTTTTTCATTTCAGATTATAGATAATAGATAGATAATAGATACATGATAGATAATAGATAGATACATGATAGATAGATAGATAGATAGATAGATAGATAGAGAGGTAGATAAATAAAATCAAATAAGCTTTATTTATTTTTATATAGATAGATACATGATAGATAGATAGATAGATAGAAAGATAGATATAGAGATAAATAATAGATAATAAGATAAATACAGTAGATAGATAATAGATAGATATGTGACAGATAATAGATAGATGGATACATGATAGATAACAGATAGATACATGATAGATTATAGATAGATAGATAGATAGATAGATAGATAGATAAATAGATACAGTAGATGATGTGTCCAGTAGCCCTCCTAGCTTTTCTAGGTGTTGAGCCACTAGTAATGATAATGTCAGAGGGAGGATTTTATATAGATGAACCTACAATGTAGCCTCTGATTACACAGCAGATTAAGCAGATTACACAGGACATAGCACTCCATTGCACAGAGCAGCATCTCTATGTTCTGTGTTCTACAGGGAGAGGAAAAGAGGTTTTTTTGTTCTAATAAAACTACTAAAAATAAAAAAATAGAATAATGTAATTTTATTACACTTTTTTATTTATTTACTTTTTTGTATAAAATAATAAACATCACAAATCAGCTAATAACATGGACATATTTGGTGTCCCTGTGATTCTAATGACCTGAGCAACACAGCGATCACATTATTTATGGGCATCGTTAAATGGTGTAAAAAAATGGCGCAATTTACTATTTTTCTTTATTAAAACCCATAAAAAATGTAATAAAAATGTATCACTGAGGCCGTGTTAACATATAGCGTAAATGCTGCGTTTTTTTCTGCAGGTGTCCACACCACGAGCGCAATAACATTCTTCTCTGATTATTGCATGTTTGCGGTATTTTTTATGCATTGTCTCCCTTATTTGATACATGTTTGTTGCAGATGTGAATCCTGAAACTTATAAAGAAAAAAAACACCAAAAGTACAGAGTTCAGCGGCATCTTTAGACGCAAAAGGGGCGGAGATTTCATGACGTCTCATCTACTTTGCATGGACATTTAGTCCACGTTCACATGTAGTGTAAATGCTGCATTTTTTTTCTGCAGTTTTTTTTGCACATACAGTATATTCTGCTGTGATTAGTTGTCCAAGCAAAGTGAATGTGATTCCTTGAGAATACGCTGATGAACTCTGCGGTTTTGGTGCTTTTTTTTTCTCTACAGGTTTCTATGTGGAGCTTAAAAAAACGCAGGAAAAAGCTTCTCTGTCCAATAAAAACACTTAAAAACGCAGATTCACATCTGAACCAAAAACGCATTAAATAGAGGCAGAAGAGGCAGAAAAAACGCAGCAAAAATGGAAAAAACAGAGAAGATTGTTATTGTGTAGTTTGGTGCAGACAGCAGCAGAAACAAAAAGACAGAATTTATGCAACATGCAAACACGGCTTTATTGGCACAAATAAGTAAAATGTCATATAGTGACACATATAAATATAAGGAAATTATGGCTGCTATGAGTATGAATGAACAATCCGGAGCATCTCCTCAATGACCCTTACTGACAAATGGGTGTGGCTAAGGGCCTGGTCAAAATTTGCCGCAGCACCCTGTGCACGCCAAAGAGTTTGTCCCTCTTTCCTCTCTTCAAGAGTTGGGAGTTATGTTTATATCAATGGAGGAAGACAAATGGACAAATGTAGAGAGACATTCTTGATAAAAATCTGCTGCGATCTACGAGGATGATGAAGATAAAAAGAGGGTGGACATTTCAGGAAGATCCCAAACACACAGCCAAGGAAACGCTCAATTGGTTTCAGGGAAAGAAAATAAAGCTGCTAGAATGGCCGAGCCAATCACCGGAGCTGAATCCCCTCAAATATTTCTGGAGGGAACTAAGCTCAAAATTCATAGAAGGATATCACAGGAGACTCAGGATTTGAAGAGTGTTTTGTATCTAAGAATGGACCAAAATCACACCTGAGTAATGCATGCTACTAGTTTCTCCATACAGAAGGCAATTTGAAGTTGTCATCACCAACAAAGGCTTTTGAACAAAGTATTAAATTAATTTCAGTAAGCGTGTTCAATACTTTT
This sequence comes from Anomaloglossus baeobatrachus, assembly GCF_048569485.1. Taxonomy (NCBI): domain Eukaryota; kingdom Metazoa; phylum Chordata; class Amphibia; order Anura; family Aromobatidae; genus Anomaloglossus; species Anomaloglossus baeobatrachus. Next base: position 169,011,013 of record NC_134361.1, read on the forward strand.
TCCCTGTGTCCTTTCTTATTATTACACATCATTTAATTTATTGACATCTATGGTTTGATTTCTTCGCCAGTGTGGATTGGATGGGTTATTACCCACATCTGGTGAGAAATTCATGTCAATAGCACTTTTAGAAATATATTTACTTAGAAATTTGGTGGTGTGTTCAATACTTATTTGTGGTTACCATTTGTTAATATACTGTAGTTGCACTTCAGCCCGATTTCTTCTTTCCCTCATTCATTTCCAGACCCCCTTATATGAAGTTTGCAGCCTTATTCAAGTTTCCAGTGCCTTTTTCATTAATATAAGCTGGATGTGAGGTCTTTCAGTATCCAGGGTTCTGCTGTCTTCATTAGACTTTGTATGCCAGCTCAGATTCTATTTTGTACTAAATTTCTCATCATGCGCTTTTCCCCTTTCTTTAGCCAGCTGCATTGTCCCCAATGCTCTTCTTCCTTCGTGATGAAACTGCAGGTTCTGGAGACACTCACTCCACACTCTGCACACTCACACTCCTCTCTGAGCCTCAGAGTAGGAGCTTGCTGAGGCTGTGATGCGATTGGCGCTAGGTCAGTCCAGCAGCAATGGAGCTCAGAATACTGGTAAGCAGGACCGCCGTCAGGGCATTACAACCATAACTGGTATATGAGGCCCGGTGAAGACGGGTGCCCGGACAGGTCCAGGGTAATTATTTAGCTTTATTAAGCCCTGGACCGGCTGGGCCCCCTCTTCACCGTGTACCTGTCACAGCTGCAGCAGAAGGGCCCGGCAGTTTCGCTTCAGCTACTATATATAGCTAATTTTCATGCGAAGGGGAAGATCATTTAAATTAGCCATGTGCTGGACTGGAGGCAGAGTCAGTGGGGCAGAGCCAGGGGTGGCAGGGTGGGATAACCAACCCCTGCCCCTGCCTTGCTTCAGCTGTATGTGTAGCAACTACGGGGCAAAGGGTTCAATTACTCACCACCGGGCCTGGTTATGTCGGGTCTGGGGATATCACATGGTAGCCCTTTCGCCCGGCTTCGTGGCCCCGAGGTGTACAATAGAGGAGGGGGTGGTGATGGATGATGGGGGAGGTTGATTTCGTGATGCCACCTGCAGTACATGGCCAGGGAATTAGCCGCCGCTGCTGTCGCTGTCCTCCGAGGTGATTGTAGTAGCAGCCAAGAGGTTTCTGCTCCCCACAGGTCGAGCTGGAATGACAGGCGGACACAGTCTCTGCGGGTTCCAGGTGTTTTGCTACCAGATTGATGCGGTCATAGTCTGAGAAGGAAGTGAGGGGGGTGGGTTCGGACACAGTATGAAAAGTGAAGGGGGATAAGTGCAAACACAGAAAGAAAAGTGAGGTGGGATGGGTGCGCACACAGTATGATTAGTGAGGGGGATGTTTGTGAACACAGTATGAAAAGTGAGGGGAGATGGGTGTCGACACCATATGGGGAGTGAGGGGGATGGATGCGGACATAGTATGAGAAGGAAGTGAGGGGTGATGGGTGCGGACACAGTATGAAAAGTGAGGGGGGATGGGTGTGGACACGGTATGCAAAGTGAGGGGGATGGGTGTGGACATAGTATGGGAAGGAAGAGAAGAGGAATGGGTGTGGACACAGTATGAAAAGTTAGGTAGGATGGGTGCAGACATAGTATGAAAAGTGAGTGGGGATGGCTGCGGACACAGTATGAGAGGTGAAGGGAGGATGGGTGCAGACACAGCATGAAGAGTGGGGGGATGGGTGCGGACACAGTATGATCAATTAGGGAGGGATGGGTGTGGACACAGTATGAGGAGAGGGGTATGGGTGCAGACATTGTATGGGAAAAGAGGGGGGATGGGTGCAGACACACTGAGGAGTGGGGGGGATAGGTGCAGACACTATGGGGAGTGAGGGGGATGGGTGCAGGCACAATGAGGAGTGAGGGGGATGGGTGCAGACACAGTATGAGGGGAGAGAGGGGGATGGATGCGGACACACTGAGGAGTGAGGGGGATGGGTGCGGACACAGTATTGGAAGTGAGGGGGATGTGTGCGAACACAGTATGAGGAGTGAGGGGGAGATGGGTGCGGACACAGTAGGAGGAGTGAGGGAGGGATGGGTGCATACACAGTATGAGGAGAGGTGGGATGGGTACGGACACAGTATGAAAGGGAGGATGGGTTTGGATACAGTATGAGGAGTGAGAGGGGGATGGGTGCAGAGACAGTATGAGGAGTGAGAGGGGGACGGGTATGGACACAGTATGAGAAGGGTTATGGGTGCAACCACTGTATAAGGAGGGGGATGGGTGTGGACACAGTATAGGAAGCAAGGAGGTGATGTCTACATAGGTTGTTATGAGACCATTTGGGATGAGAAAAATGGCAGGGATGGGGCGGGATATACAGTATGAGTAGTGTGGGTGGTATGTAGAAAGGACTTCATTGGGGGATAGTGTGAGGCCACAGCAAGGAGGGGACAGTAGGGGGAGAAGGGGGGAGTATGATGAGCGGGAGCAGCGTAGAGACTGGGCAGTATAGGATGACACAGTGTAGATGACCATATGAAGAGACAGCCCAGTATGGAAAGGTGAGGGCCGTGTGAAGGGCATGTACCATAAGATAGACTGTGTGTGCATCATATTTTGTGAGGGACAATTATTTATTCAGCAACACAGTGTAGGGCAGATATTTTTAGTCAGTGACATTAAAATGACACTCTTATTTTTCAGGCATTGTGTCGGGATATGCTGCAGGAAAGCGTACAGCATGGAAGTCTGCAGACATGAGCTGTGGCCAAGAAAAGTCATCATGGCATCTGGACAAAATAAAGAAAAGAAAAAGAAAAACTAAGATCATAAACGACATCATCTATAAGGTTTCTTTCTGATACTGACTAATTCTCATCAGTGCTGTGGTTCCAGCATCGTCTGATAATGACTGAAAATTCCTAGTATCTTCTTACCATTGTTAAGGACATACTGGAAGTTCTAGGTTCAGGCAATAAATATACAGTATATACAAGGCTGACCTGTGTTAAATAATGGGTTTAGGCGACAAATGCAGAGCCAGTATATAATGACTGGAGCGAGAATAGGTTCAAAACATATTATGGATTTATTCAGATTAGGGAGGTGAGGGTTACAGTCATTAGAGAAAAATAACTGTCTTGGCTTGAGTTAATAGATGGATAGACAGATAGAAAAAATAACAGTTCATTTAGCTTACATCGCTGTAGTGTGTAAGCCGTCTCGGGATGATCTGTAGATGGTCTGGTCGGGTGAGTCCGTCTTTCTCCTCCCTTCTCCCTCCTTCTCCTCAACCTTTGAAGTGTGGGCTTCTTTTATAACCCAAACCCCTCCTCCTGATTGCCCTTATATCTTTACATGGTAACACAAAAAGTAACTATCCTAATTTAGTTGAGCATTACATCATGTTACGTGGTACGTTTTACCCGCGAAATAAGTGTACTTGCGCACTAGAGACTTGTAACAAAACCTACTTCAACTTATATATAAACCCTTTGAGGCTCGCTGAACTTTGACCTTAAAGTAACAGTAAGAAGTTCTCATAGCTATTTCAGCTCTTAGCCCAACATTCCAAACAGAATATAGCAATATGCTGACAACTTTGATGAACAACTAGCAGATGGCCTTGGTTTTACCATCTCAAACTCTTGGTTAGCATTTTCCAACTTACAGACTCTCCTTAAAGGGATGGGCGAAATATACATACATTATATGAATGCATGTAATCCAGTCTATGAATCAATCTCCATAAACTCACTATTTTACAGTCCCCCCTTATATGGAAGTTTGATGAACCCCGGGAAACCCTAACTCAATCGTGTCATCATTCGTATCACATACATTCTTGTTGGAAATGCTAGACCAATATTTGACTTGATAAACCAATCTGCAACTTTCTGTCAAAAAGTCATCTTGCGATTTAACATTCCTCTAAGAATGTTATCTTCCTTTTTCATTTCTATTTTTATGTTCCTATATATCTTCTGAATTCTACACATCACAAAAACTTGATATATAATACACATCAAAACTAATAAAAATATTATTATGATGGGATTAAATAAAACATTACCAACCGCTGACTGAAAAGATGACTGAGACCAGGAATGTACAGATTTACTAAAACTCTTCCACCAAGTTCTACCTGACATTCCATTCCATTCGTGTTCAATATCACTTAATTCACCTTGTTCATGCCTGAATATAATTTCTGCTTCCTTTAACTGTTTCGTTAATAAATCTAACAAACCCTTATCTTTCTTTATTTCACTTGTCCACATATCCCAAGGAAAATCATTTATCTGTGATAAATTGAATTGTATGGGAAATGCCGTTAAGTTTCTCTTTCCTATAGAAGTGATATTAAAACTTCCTTCCTTCTTTGAAAGAGATCTCACATTTCCTCTATACAATACAAACCCATAGGTAGGTTTTCCTTATGTACACAAGTAGAATAGAAAACAGAAACCTTCTCTGTCTCAGACATGACCTGAAAACAAATCTTATTTGGACTTACTGGAGTCACCAGATCATGTAGTGTCTGTACAGTCTCTATTCTCGCATGACAAGAAGAATGATTGTGAAAACATGAATGATAAATCACCTTATCCTGTCCAGGTAAACACATCACCTTAGAAACAAAATGCAAACATGAAGAAATGTCTACTTGTTCAGTGTTCACTCCATCAAATGCAAAATCTGTGTACTGCAATTGATAGAACACTTGTTGTGTGTTACTCACAGGTATACCCAAAACTGTAACAGGAACAATAGTTCCCTCTCTTCCAATCACCGGGATTAGCGATGTGCCAACACAAATGTTTCGTTCACATCCTAACCACTTATTTACCCACAAATCCGTATGATTCAATGCAAAATCATACTCTACAGGTAAATTTCGCAGTATTCCCAGTGGAGTAATTCCACTCTGTAAAGCTTGTGCAATCAACTTCAGATTAGAAGAATACTCTACCTGTATCTCCAGGCACGCTTTAGCTACTTGTGTTTCGTGTGTGCTTTCCACGAGAGCTAATGTAGCATCCTGTAGATGTGACACGGAAGACCCTAGTACAGCAGCTGTATTCATTACCATCTTTTCAAGAAGTTGATTCAGACTCTTCTGAACCTTTACACCTTTTCCTCCAATAAAACCAATATTATCCAAATCTGACTTAAGTGTCTGTATATTCATGGCATTAGTCAGACTTCCCACTGTCCCAATTCCTCCCAGAATTCCTTCTAACACTCCTCTCTTACTCCTAGTCTGAGCTGTTCTTTTCCCAAACCATTGTTCTATCCCCATCTCCATGTTTATGAGATGTGATTGACACTGAGGAAACCTGGTAGAGATCTTCCAATGAGACATATTGAAAGTCCACACCATTGTCATAAATTCTCCATCCCTTAATAAGGACTTGGACTGAAATTGATTAATTTGGAAAGGAGTAGATGGCATGAATCTTGTGTCTGTGCATGCACTATCTGCTGCTGACCAAATATTCACACTAACGTCTTTACAATGTCTGTAATGTGTCTTTGTTTCAACGCAACACTGGTAAATTCCAGAGTCCCTGGAAGATGGATTCTCTATGGAAAAAATGAAAGTATCATCCATCCACCTGATATTACCAATCTGACCTCTGTGAATGACATTAGTTGGACTGTTTAAAAAACTTCCCAAAAATGATGAATTTTTGGTCCATGTCAACAAAGACTCAGAAGGCAATTTCAACCTTGTATTGCATTTTAACATTATGGGTAATGTATTTACTTTGTTATGTACTGTCTGTGGTGAAACCCTTATTTCCGGAACTATAGTGTTAGTAACGGTAAACACTACAGATACCTGAACTTGCACAGGTTCCCGTGTTATCTGGAAATTCCATGTTTTGACCCAATCTTTATCTCCTTCTGTAATGGAGAGTAAAGAAGGATCCAGAATTTTCCCAAAAACCTGAGTTTTTAACAAAATTTCTGTTTTGGATCTTCCAAACTTTCCCCTTGCAATCATGTCATTTGTAATATCACCGGACCATACAGCAGGTTCATCACCTCTGATCTCTATGTTCCAGTATAGTACATCTGTAGGAGAACATTCCCATGTACCCGTTTTATTATTGTGTACATATTCTCCTTGTAATTGTGTGAATCTAGTTTTAGGTCCTGCAATCGCATGTAATATTATGTCTGTGTCGTGTATGAAATGTAATTCAATGCAACATTTTGTTCCATATCCCATGCAGATATTTCCTGTTATCTCCACAGAATCATCCGTGATGTTCTCTGTCAGTAAGTTCCGTGTATCTGATCCTCTTGGTCTTCGAGAATGTTGAATCTCTCTAGTCTGTTCATTCACATCATTGGCGATTGTTCCTTGATGTAACATGTAAACAATGACGAAAATAAAGCAAAGAAGCAGGAACGTAGATCCCATCACGTAGAAGCTTGTCTTGAGCTTGGGAAGATGTTCTTTCTCCAGAAGGCTTGATGTCATCTTTCCTTCAAAGTTTTTAGGTTCTTTATTCCAGTTCGTATAGGAATCCATTTCTTCCTGGAAAGAAATGCAGTATCATTATTTTGTCACAAATATTTTGCACTGGTCAACGTGAACCCACACTTTTTGTGTTTTCCGGGTCTTTTTTACCACATTTGACACTCGGTGCACAAGAATCATGACTTGTCCCATAGTCTCAAGGACTTCAAAAGGACCTTCCCAATTACACTCCCATGGACCACTCTTGCGAAAGGTTTTGATCATCACAAGAGCACCTTTCTTGAATTTGGACTCATAGGGTGGCTCCATTTTCTGCATTCTTGATGCCGCATATGGCAGAATCGCTTTCAGGTTCTCCTGTAGCGATCTCAACCATTGGGACCTTGAGATAGCATCTTTTTGTGGAGTGGATAAAAATGGCTCATGTGGAAACCACAATGGCATTTTTCTTCCCGTCATCAACTCAAACGGAGTGAATTGAGTTGTAGAAGAGATTGAACCTCTTATACTCATCAGTATGAAAGGAACTTTGTCAAACCAAGTGTTACCTTTGTCCAAAAGCATCTTTGCAATTCTGGACTTGATTGTCCTATTCATTCTTTCCACAATTCCCGCAGATTGTGGATGATAGGGGACATGAAATTGCTGTCGCGCCCCTAGAATAGCACAAGCAGTTTGCATGATTTTACCTGTGAAGTGGCTACCTCGATCGGAGGTAATCATCCTTGGGATCCCCCAAGTACAAAAGACATGTTGTACCAATTCCCTTGCTGTGGACAAAGCATCATCTTTCCTAACAGGTAATATTTCTACCCATTTTGAGAACACATCTACCACAATCAATGCATACCTGAGACCATGTTTACCTGAGGGTAAAGGACCAATATAGTCTATCTGCAGTGTAGACCATGGACCATCTGCAGGTGCGATCCGTAGAAGTGGTGGCTTCTGTCCTTTAGGTCTTGGATTTATTTGGGCACAAATGAGACATGATAGTACAACACTTTGAACTGTTTCGTCCATTTTTTCCCAATAAAATTTCTCCTTGAGAATGACTAACAATTTCTGTTGTCCCAAGTGACCTAAACTCTCATGGTTGTATCGAGTGAATTCTACCTGTAGATGTTTTGGTACAACTGGACGCAATTCTTCATTTGAACTGTGACACAAAACCCCATTTTCACAGATAAAAGGAGGTTTTGGATCATCCAGAAAAATAACAAGAGAAGGATCTTTTCTCTGTTCTTCTGCAAATGAAGGTATGTACGTGTCTGTTCTTTGAACCGCTGAAATCTCAGAAGGTTCAGAGTCAAACACTTCCTCTCCTGTCAGGGCAGCTTCTTTGGCTAGAGCATCTGCGGTTGCATTTCCTACAGATAACTCATCATCAGATCTTTGATGTGCAGCGACTTTCACTATAGCAAATCTATTTGGGGCCCTAGATGCCATCTCAAAAATTGATTCTAGCGTTTCGCGGTGCAACAAGGCTTTGTTGGACGAGTCCACATAGCCTCTCCTTTCCCAAACAGGCAGGTAATCGGTTAGGGATCTGACAACATAGGAGCTATCACTGTAGATTACCATTGGAGTTTGATCATCAGCTTCATTCAGCTGTAGGACCATTCTTACCGCTTCTATCTCTGCCCTTTGAGCTGAGAAATGACTTGGTAACTTGTGTTTTACCACTTGTCCTCGCTTGGAATAGAAAATTCCATATCCTGTGTGATAGTGTCCTTCCAGAAAAAATCTAGAACCGTCTACAAACACAGGTTCATCTGCATCTTCCGACTGTCGTCTGAAGAGAGATGGACTTGGTTCATGGAACGTTTCTATGCAATCATGGGTTTGTCCTTCATACTGCATCAATTGAGGAAGAACATACTTAGCCTTATAATCTACCTCAATTTGATTTGGAGACAATGAGAGCAACCAATGGGCAAATCTCTGATTTGACACACCTGGGATGTTTTTCTCAAAGAGAAGTTTCAGTGTGGAATGTGGCGTTTGGAGAATAACCTTTTGGAACCCGATGATGTGTTGAGTGATTTTTATCGCAAAATACACTCCCACCAGGTGTCTTGCGCACACCTCAAACCCCCTCTCAACAGGTGAGAGAAGCTTAGAGAAGTACCCCAAGATTCTCCATTCCCCCCCTTGCAGCTGCAGCAAAACCACAGAGATACTTGTCTCTGAAGTGTGTGCTTGAAGCGCAAAAGGTGCGTTCCTTTCCACCATACTTAACGCAGGTGCGTGTTGTAGATCATGTTTCAATTGTGTGAAGGCTTTTTCCTGTTCAACACTCCAGGGACCAAAATAATCATCATTGTCACCTTTTAAAAGATCATACAAAGGTCTGGCTTTGTCAGCAAAATTTTCAATGAAATCCCTTGAGTAATTTACAAGTCCTAAAAAATGTCTTAGTGCCTTGTGTGATGTTGGAATTGGAAGAGATGCAATTGCCTCAATTCTGTCCTGTAGGGGTCGCCGTGTACCTGGACTTAACAGAACTCCTAAAAACCTGACCTCAGTCTGCATCAGCTTGACCTTTTTGGTATTCAGTTTTAAACCTGCATCATGCAGCAGCTCAAACAATTCTGCAAGCAAGATCACGTGCATCTCCTTGTCCTCCGTACTCAACAAGATATCGTCCACATATTGCAATAAACATTCCGGACGAGAAAATTTCGACAAAACGTTTGCTAGCGCCTGATGAAAAATGCTTGGCGACATACTTGCCCCCTGAGGAAGCCTACAGCATACATATTTTTGATCCAGGTGGTTGAATGCAAGCTTATATTGGCAACTTTGCTCAATCGGTATACTGAAAAAACCATTACTGATATCCAATACTGAGAAATACCTTGCCTTAGCATCCAATCTTGACATCATGTCATGTGTATCAGCTACAATCGGTGCAACATTGGGAGTATACTTATTGAACATCCTTAAGTCCAACAACATCCGATAGCTACCATCACTTTTCAGAACACACCACAATGGATTGTTACAAACAGAATTTGCCTTACGTATCACACCTTGAGCCAACAATTCCTGAATAATCTTAGACATCGGAGCAACTGACTCCGGAGGCAACTTATACTGACGATGTGGAGGCGGATCTCGGCCTTCAATTTTGACAACAACATCCTTCATTGTTCCAACCTCATTCCTGTACTGAGCCCATAAAGAAGGAAACCGCTGTACTAACTCAGTCAATACTTCATCACCACCAGTTTCAGGCCACAAATGATCTGCTGACACTACATCGGTCAAACAAATGGTCCCGACATGACTATACTCATTTGGATCAATAACTACCGCCTTACAACCGTTAGAGTCTTTCCAAACTGTTTTGTTACCCAAATCAATAATCCAGCCATGCTTTTCCATAAAATCAGTGCCAATTATATTCTCAGTATCCTGACAACACCAAATATCCACTTTCGTTTTCAAAAAACCAGGTATTTCCAAAGAAACATCCTGCGCTAATGTCACCTTTGTTCCATTTTTACCACTGAAACCAACAATTGTGCATACAGGGGAATCTGGCTTTAAATGTAAATCAACATTTGTGACACTCAATTGCGCACCTGTGTCAAGGAGAAATGTTACTTCCTGACCTTCAAGATTTACCTTTAAAAATGGTCGACCACAGCTATCCATTGAAACTCGAGTGACAAATTCCAGTGGATGGAGCCTGGGGACCGGCTTTGCTAGTCAGGAGGATGGAGAAGGGAGAAGAGCAGCAGGTGTCTTGCCTCTTCCATCCAATCCCTGTATGGTCATTTCCCTTATCTGTCTGGTCAGAGGTGCATATGGTGATTGGTTATTTCTGTTGTCAGTATGAGTGGGCGTATATGGTGATTGGTTATTTCTGTTGTCAGTATGAGTGGGTGCATATGAAGGTGGAGGTGCTGAAAATGGGGGAGGTGCACTGGATGTGTTTGGCATCAGTCCATTTTCCTTACCCAGCCTTTCCTCAGCTCCCGCCCTCAGGAATTTCTTGCATTCCCACTTCAGGTGTCCGGGTAGGCCGCAGAAAAAGCAGTGAATTGTGCTTTTCCTGTTACCCCCCCCCTGAATTCTTGTTTTTAGAATTCAACACCGGTCTTTTGTTGTTTTTGATCTGTTTTTCCTGGGATACTAATGTGTCAGTGTTCCCTTCTATCATGGCTATTTTTGATTTTACCTGATTTTGCTTCATTCGGCTACGTATTCTATCAATAAATGACGTGGCCTCTTGTAGACTTTCCATTCTAGAAGCTATTTCGAATGAAGCAGGGTCCAAATATTTAAACTTTTTAACAAAGGCCTTGATCATGGAAGGCGGTTCTTGATCAGATCCGATTTCCAGTACCATTTTGTAGGCCTGTTCGAATTTGACTAAGAAGACAAATGGATCCTCCTGTATGTGTGTCTTAAGGTTTTCTAACAATTCGACTGTTGGGGTAGACTCTCCTGTGGTAAAGAGAATTAACTGTCTCAGCCTATCTTCCTTTGTGTCATGGATCAGGTCATTGTGTTCGTCAGTCCTAGGTGTTGCTTGTAACCTTTTTGCCATGTGGGAGGGAAGCCATACCCTATAAATCTTGTTTCTCTGATCATTCGTCAGATTATATTTATCGGAATGTGACTCAAAAATGTCCGCATTATGGAAGGCGTCCATTTTATCATCATATTTGGGTATGTCTTTAATGATTTTCATTAATTGGTCATGGATTTTAATGTTAAGACGGGCGGCCTTATCATGTAACTTCTTTTTCCGAAGTTCCTCCTCATTCAGACTCTCGTCCTCGGCCGTATCCAGCCTGTCCGGGATGTCTGAACCTGAACCAGGTGATTGGGAAGCATCTGTCTTGTTCTGTCTCGTATTAACAGATACATATTTAATATCTTTCCGTAGTTTTGATATTAAATCTGCTCTTGTTTCCAACTGATCCTCCAGATGTTCGATATGTTCTGCTAATATCGAACAATTTGGACAATCTGTTGTTTCTGCGTGTGTGTCTGTTGTATTGGATGTGTCTGTTGTAATGGGTGTGTCAGTCACCATGCAGATAGTGTGTGCATATGGCTGTGCCCCACCCACCATGGAGTTGTAAGTGTATACCATACCCAATACATTCTGTATCTTTTTCTGTAACCGATTCACAGTAAAAAACTTCTTATCTTAGTATTCTCAAGTTCACATTGCCGGTACAGATTTGACCATAACTGTGCGTCACTATGTGTATGATCAAATAAATACTCTACATGACTGTTACTAGAATAATGATGAATAAAATCCATTTCTCACCAATATGTGATGCTTGTCCTCGGATGGCTCCAACCGTCTTATGGATGGATGGTCCTGGAATGGCTTTGACACATACGACCTCCGTGCAGCTTTGTCACGTTAAACCTCTCTTAGGTTCTGATGTGGACACAGTGTATCGTCGTTCGCCTGCAGCTTGGACAGAGATTTTTACTCACTGACCCCCCCTCTCGGACAAAGGGCAGGGAATGACGTGAAAGAAAAAAAAAAGAGTCCTAATCGCTGTGAATAGGCAGCGTGAAAAAAATCACCTCGCACAGAAAACAGCTGTGCCTATCAATCATTCAGGCTGATGCTCGCCAATGTTAAAAAGTGGGTTTAGGCGACAAATGCAGAGCCAGTATATAATGACTGGAGCGAGAATAGGTTCAAAACATATTATGGATTTATTCAGATTAGGGAGGTGAGGGTTACAGTCATTAGAGAAAAATAACTGTCTTGGCTTGAGTTAATAGATGGAGACAGATAGTAGAAAATAACAGTTCATTTATCTTACATCGCTGTAGTGTGTAAGCCGTCTCGGGATGATCTGTAGATGGTCTGGTCGGGTGAGTCCGTCTTTCTCCTCCCTTCTCCCTCCTTCTCCTCAACCTTTGAAGTGTGGGCTTCTTTTATAACCCAAACCCCTCCTCCTGATTGCCCTTATCTCTTTACATGGTAACACAAAAAGTAACTATCCTAATTTAGTTGAGCATTACATCATGTCACGTGGTACGTTTTACCCGCGAAATAAGTGTACTTGCGCACTAGAGACTTGTAACAAAACCTACTTCAACTTATATATAAACCCTTTGAGGCTCGCTGAACTTTGACCTTAAAGTAACAGTAAGAAGTTCTCATAGCTATTTCAGCTCTTAGCCCAACATTCCAAACAGAATATAGCAATATGCTGACAACTTTGATGAACAACTAGCAGATGGCCTTGGTTTTACCATCTCAAACTCTTGGTTAGCATTTTCCAACTTACAGACTCTCCTTAAAGGGATGGGCGAAATATACATACATTATATGAATGCATGTACTCCAGTCTATGAATCAATCTCCATAAACTCACTATTTTACAACCTGACATTACAATTGATGAGCCGTGTACCAATTGTTGTGATGTATTCCTGCACTGATGAGGGTTTTGATGCTGCGTCTGTACTGATAAGGGTTATATGGATGTATTTCTGTACTGCTGATGGTTCTTATTATGTATTTCTGTACTGATGAGCATTTTGATGCTTTGTTTCTGTACCTTTGGTGGTTCTGGTGATGTATTTCTGTGCTGATGAGCATTTTGATGCTTTGTTTCTGTATCTTTGGTGGTTCTGGTGATGTATTTCTGTACTGATAAGGTTTTTAATACTGTGTTTCTGTACTGATGCTCTAATGATGTATTTCTGTACCTCTGGTGGCTCTTGGTTGATGTATTCCTGTGGGCTATGTTACTAAAGTATTGTGCCATCTGACAAATTGAAGGGTTACTATGTTTTTTTTAATATTAGGAGCATTAAAGGGGCTATCCCAAGTTTGTAATGAGTCTGCAGTCACTCTGTGTCACTCTGTGACTGCAGACATTAGCTTTTTTTCTTGCTTCTCTCTTTAGCATTGAACATTGAGAGAATTAGGAAGAGCATCTCGTCATCAGATGACGAAGTATGAAAATCGCATATGATAACTACTCAGACCTCTTTGAGTGAGGTAGTGGAGTTTTTCCAGAGTGGACAGTGGGACTGTGGAAGGTTTGAGGAGAGGAGGTGGAGCTGGGTGGAGACAGGGCTGTGTGGAGGCAGAGCTGGGCAGAGGTGGGGCTGTGTTGAGCCTGGGCGGAGTCTCAAGAGGCCTGAAAATTTTGCCAGTATGGGGCCCTGAAATTCCTGGTGATGGCCCTGCTGGTAGGAGAATCAGTTTTCATTTTAAATACCATCTTATGTGAAACTGATTACTGTAATAGCAAACTGGATCTATATGCATCAATGTTTGGAGAGTGAGGACTAGGTTATTTATAGATGATATATGTGGGGGAGGAGAAACTAGACTATACATGCTGTATGTGAGAAAGGGGGTACTAGACTATATAGGCTGTAGGCGGGAGAGTGGGGATTTGGCTATGTATGTTGTATGTGAGGGAAGGGGGGCAAGGTTAGTTATATATGGGGACTAGGTTATAAATACTATATGTAGGGAAAGGGGATTAGGCTATATATGCTATATATGAGAGAGGGAGGACTAGATTATGTATGCTATATGTGGGGAAGGGGGGACTAGGCTTTATGGGCTTCATATGGTATAGTTGTGGGAGGCAAGGGGCAAGCAATGGTAGCCGTATAGTCAGGGGTTATCAGGCCGCAGCACGACCACTCATTAAACCCTTGCCTCCCCGTCACCACACCACTTAAAGGATGGCTTCCAGCCAGTTCATTTACTTCACGTTCACCCGGAGACAATAAAGCACACTTCAGGACATTCTTTTTAAACAACATCAGTTTACTTCTTTTCATTTACAACATCTGTTTCCACAACTTCATTTTCTTCTTTTACAACCAATGTATTTACTTTCTCTACATGGGCACCATCAATGGTCCCACTGGGGTTCCTTACGGGTTCCTTACACCCTCCTTCTCAGTATGCAGTTTCGCTGCCGACAGCTTTCCTGGCACCTGGGCACCTGGGCTCCATAGAACACCTCTAGGCCCCTCTTTCCTCTGTCTGACGTCACGCTCGCATGGGCAGAATCAAAAAGTCTCTTAGGCTGCTCCATCCCACCCACAGGGACTGCTAATGCACCGGATAAGCCATGCATGACAACACTCCTTGGTGCTTAGGCCAGGACCAAGACATACCCTACACCTGAGGGCGCAACTGACCTTTGGTCTCGCAGAGGAATTCTTTAGGTATTTTGTTTCCAGGAAACGGACACCTCCCTGACCGACTGAATAAACCCGCTTCTGGGATGCAGTTCCGCAGTACTCTACGTGCAGGACCCCGCGTGTCGGTGATCCAGAGGTGACCCTTAAAATCCATAATTCAGTCTATGTATTTGGGGCAATCTCTATCTGCTTCTTCTCCTGGGGACTCTCGTCCTCCACTCTCCTCACACTGTCCTATTTATAGAGTCCTGTCGTCCTCCTCCTCTTTTAACCCTTACACTACCAACCCAGGTGCCAGGACTGCTATAATTGAGCCAGACTGCCACCTAGTGGCGACTTACACAATACACATATCTGTTTAGCATTTAACCTTTACCAGCCGTGTGCCGGCTACTTCTGCAGGGGTGGGCTTAGCCCTGGACCCCCCCCCACATATTTAGGGAAGAGGAACTGGCTATATATGCTATATGTGGTGGAGGTGGACTAGGCTATGTATGCTATATGTGGTGATGGGCGACTAGGTTAAATAGGCTATATGTAGGGTAGGTGGATTGGGCTATTTGTGGGTGAGTGTGGACTTGGCTTTTTATGTTATATGTGGAGGAGAGGGACTAGGTTATATAAGTATTATGTGGTGGAGGGGGAATAGGCTATATATACTATATGCGGGGAGGTGGGGACAAGGTTAAATAGGTTATATGTGAGGGAGGGGGGCTTTTTTAAAAGAAACCAAAGCTTTTGAAAGGGGACGCATTTACAGCCAATCCCTGATTGTAGTACATTTCTTGTGGTGGCGCACGTAAGCTGAAAAATACACCAAATTCATTAAGACGCACACATTTTACACACAGTATTGATAGATAATAGAAGAAAGAACCCCCTGTGCTAGACACTATAAAGAATAATATTATTGATAGCTCATTGTGATAATTAGCCCTCAAACATATAAGCAGTATGAATAGTTCTATACAGAAGTCTGCAAACAGAGGTCCCAAAATGATATTACAAAAAAGGAGTGTTATAAATTGTTACAAATATGTATAAAAAGTTGCAAAAAGTTACATAAAAAGGACCCATGCAGTATGTATTAAAAATAAAGCATAACACTCACCCTCCCAAATGATTAGCTGTAGTAAAAGTCTATACAGAGATCCTCACAATTAGCTGGAGTGAATGTCTGAGATCCTCCCAAGCAATTACAGTCATATGAAAAAGTTTGGGCACCCCTATTAATGTTAACCTTTTTTCTTTATAACATTTTGGGTTTTTGCAACAGCTATTTCAGTTTCATATATCTAATAACTGATGAACTAAGTAATATTTCTAGATTGAAATGAGGTTTATTGTACTAACAGAAAATGTGCAATCCGCATTTAAACAAAATTTGACCGGTGCAAAAGTATGGGCACCTCAACATAAAAGTGACATTAATATTTTTTAGATCCTCCTTTTGCAAAAATAACAGCCTCTAGTCGCTTCCTGTAGCTTTTAATGAGTTCCTGGATCCTGGATGAAGGTATATTTGACCATTCCTGTTTACAAAACAATTCCAGTTCAGTTAAGTTTGATGGTCGCCGAGCATGGACAGCACGCTTCAAATCATCCCACAGATGTTCAATGATATTCAGGTCTGGGGACTGGCATTGGCCATTACGGAACATTGTAATTGTTCCTCTGCATGAATGCCTGAGTAGATTTGGAGCGGTGTTTTGGATCATTGTCTTGCTGATATATCCATCCCCTGCGTAACTTCAACTTTATCACTGATTCTTGCACATTATTGTCAAGAATCTGCTGATACTGAGTTGAATCCATGCGACCCTCAACTTTAACAAGATTCCCGGTGCCGGCATTGGCCACACAGCACCAAAGCATGATGGAACCGCCACCAAATTTTATTGTGGGTAGCAAGTGCTTTTCTTGGAATGCCGTGTTTTTTTGCCTCCATGCATAACGCCTTTTTGTATGACCAAACAACTCAATCTTTTTTTCTACAGTCCACAGGACCTTCTTCCAAAATTTAACTGGCTTGTCCAAATGTGCTTTTGCATACCTCAGGCGACTCTGTTTGTGGCGTGCTTGCAGAAACGGCTTCTTTCGCATCACTCTCCCATACAGCTTCTCCTTGTGCAACGTGTGCTGTATTGTTGACCGATGCACATTGACACCATCTGCAGCAAGATGATGCTGCAGGTCTTTGGAGGTGGTCTGTGGATTGTCCTTGACTGTTCTCACCATTCTTCTTCTCTGCCTTTCTGATATTTTTATTGTTCTGCCACTTCAGGGCTTAACAAGAACTGTACCTGTGTTCTTCCATTTCCTTACTATGTTCCTCACAGTGGAAACTGACAGTTTAAATCTCTGAGACAACTTTTTGTATCCTTCCCCTGAAAAACTATGTTGAATAATCTTTGTTTCAGATCATTTGAGAGTTTTTTGAGGAGCCCATAATGCCACTCTTCATAGTAGATTCAAATAGGAGAACAACTTGCAATTGGCCACCTTAAATACCTTTTCTCATGATTGGATACACCTGCCTATGAAGTTCAAAGCTCAATGAGGTTACAAAACCAATTTAGTGCTTTAGTAAGTCAGTAAAAAGTAGTTAGGAGTGTTCAAATCAAGAAATTGATAAGGGTGCCCATACTTTTGCACCGGTCAAATTTTGTTTAAATGCGGATTGCACATTTTCTGTTAGTGCAATAAACCTCATTTAAATCCAGAAATATTACTCAGTCAATCAGTTATTAGATATATGAAACTGAAATAGCTGTTGCAAAAACTCAAATTGTTCTAAAGAAAAAAGGTTAACATTAATAGGGGTGCCCAAACTTTTGCAAATGACTGTAGCTGGAGTGAATGTCCATGTAAATAAAATCTCCAAATAGAGTCCAAAAATAAAAGGTGGGTGCAGATAAATACTACATCACTCCTGTAGATTATTTATTCCAAAAGATCCAGGTAGCTGGAGAGTGCTGTGAGGATAAGAGCTGTCAGACCTGTTAACTCATGCTGTGGGATTGCAATGCTGCAGCTGTGGATGCTCCGGCCGATGGCTATCCCAGCAGTAAAGCAGAGTGGCGCTGTGGTCAGTACGGTGTGTGACGTTATGAGAATACAATATATTTTTTCTATGTGCTTTTTCTATAACTAAGCTTATTATTCTATATGAGTAACAAGAGACGGTAAGCATGTCTACACCAAGGTCAGCAGCTGATATCATGGAACACGGAAACAGAATGAAAATATTGATAACAATGGCCGGCTGTATCTGGTATGTGACAAAGTCTTTGCAAGATATTAAATTGGAACACAGGAGGGGCTGGAGGGGAAGTCCCAAAAAATGGATAAAAGTCACAGGCTTTTTGCATATGCTTTTAATATAGCCAATGGCATACTTTGGAATTTTACTAAAAGATTAACCCATTACTGTTCTATAAAAATGGCTTGTAAAGATAAAGCCCGTCACTTGTGCACCTGCTCTTACTGAGAGGGGTTTATACCAGATATTATCTGTGTGGTCTGAATTCCTTTGCTGGCTCTCAGTGACTATTACTCAGAGATTACAGCAGACATTCACTGTTAAGAAGAAGGAGATTTCCCAAAACTATGGTATTTCTGCTTTACAACGCACACAAGCAGAGTACAGAAGCCAAGAGGGCTTGTACTAATCCTTACGTTTCAAAACCTGGCGTGTTTCTTCTTCAGAGGAAATGTCACACAGTATTGTGCCTCATGTACTGTACATGTGCATGAGACTGGAGTATGAACAGGGAAAATGTCTATGTACAGTAGCAGTAGGGTGGGCCCTGTGGAATCATTACCTTCTGTGGATCCTAGACACTCTTGTCCTACACTGCCTGAGACTGTACATGCTTTCTCCCATGTGGAGATCTACAGTATGTACAACTTCCCAACTCTACCTTGCTACTAGAGATTATCAGTTTTTGGAAAAAAAACAAAAAACGATTTAGATAAAATACTTACTTTCATTCTGCAAATGTAGAATGATAGAAAATAATAAATGAAGACTATTTTCAATTAGTCACAAATGGACAATTAAAAAAGTGAGTGCAAATCTGTACATAGCCTTTAATGCAGTGTCTATAGTTACATATATTTCATTTTTCAGCCAATTTTTCTGGCTCCTTTAATATAAATGGCAACATGTAATGTAGATGTACAATAAAGATTGATTTTGCTTAACATTGGGATGCTATCGAATTAAGGCCAGAGTCACACTTGCAAGAGACTAGCGCGAGTCTTGCATCACATCACCCGGCATGGCCACACACTCTCCTGACTGGAGCGTCTCAACTGCATAGAAATACATGCCAATGACCCGCTCCTTTCAGGAGAGTGAGCAGCCGTGCCGGGTGATGCGATGCAAGACTCACGTGAGTCTCTTGCAAGTGTGACTCCGGCCTAAGGGTGGCTTTACACGGTACGAGATCGCTAGCCGATGCTAGCGATGGTGAGTGTGATAGCACCCGCCCCTATCGTTATGCCGATATGTGGAGATCGCTGCCGTAGCGAACATTATCGCTACGGCAGTGTCACACATACTTACCTGCTTGGTGACGTCGCTGTGACCGGCGAACCGCCTCCTTTCTAAGGGGGCGGTTCACTCGGCGTCACAGTGACGTCACTAAGCGGCCGCCCAATCAAAGTGGAGGGGCGGAGATGAGCGGGACGAACATCCCATCCACCTTCTTCCTTCCTCATTGCTGGCATGTGGCAGGTAAGGAGAGGTTCCTCGTTCCTGCGGCATCACACGTAGCGATGTGTGCTGCCGCAGGGACGAGGATCAACTTCGCCCAAGCGACAGCAGCGATAATTGGGAGAGGACCCCCATGTCAACGAGGAGCGATTTTGGACGATTTTGCAACGATCCAAAATTGCTCCTAGGAGTCACACACAACGAGATTCTACAACGGCTGGATGTGCGTCACAAAATCCGTGACCCCAACGAGATCGCTGTAGCGAAATCGTAGCGTGTAAAGCCCGCTTAAGGCTGTGGCTACAACAATTGCTGCAAAGACATTAACTGGATCACAAATGCAACATGCTGTACTTTGTGGAGAGTGAAAGTGCTTATAAGCCTCCTTACACTGACATATCAGGCATGTTACTCTCCATATGGAGATTTGTTACCCCTTAGACCTCAGTCATTAGCCTCTCATACATCAAAATCAGACCTCATGATTTGCACTGAAAAGGGGCAACATACCAAAACATGTGTCTGCAAACTGAGATTCTGTTTTGGCTTTTCTCCTAAGTCATATGGCAAGGCTCAGTAAGAGGCCAATGTTGACTTTTAGTATTGCTACTTACAATAGGCAGCATTCTGAACAGACAATTTGCAAAAATAAAGTGTGGAATGGAAGCAGATATCTATAATTAAAAAAAATAGTGCAAGTATGAACATAAATAATGTTTAGGTTTATTTTGAATACTATCTGTGGCAGACCCAGCATTGAGACTGAGCATGAAATTGCCATGAGGTCTTCAGTGAAACATGTCTAGACTTGAACTGCTTCCTTTTCTATTCATACTGTGAAAGCATTTGCTCACAATGACCACTAGTGGGAGCTCATTGCACACAATGTTCGAGATGCATGCAGCAGTGCTAAATGGTATCTTTTAGTTGTGTGCGCAGCAGTATATTAGAAGCTTTGTGCATAAAAGCACAGCTCAAATTTCTATATTTTCAACTTCCTTTAGCAGCTCTGACTACTAAATGTCTTTGTCTTTAAAGGTAAAATAAACAGATCAATAATTAAGAGATAAGTAGTGATGAGCAGTGGCGTAACTAGAGTTTGATGGGCCCCGCTGCAAAGTTTGGACCTGGGCCTCCCCCTCCACGTACACTGACACTTGGGGTACGAGATAATGACACTAAGGGTACGCTCACACGAGCGTGAAAATCGGACGAGTGCAATGCGAGAAATTCTCGCATTGCACTCTGACCAATGTTAGGCAATGAGGTTGAGCTGTTGGTCAGCTTTTCTCGCATCCAGATTCTGGATGCGAGAAAAGCGGCAGCATGCTGCGATTGTCTGCGAGAGCCGTATCTCTCGCACCCATTCAAGTGAATGGATGCGAGAGATACATCGGACTGCACTCGGATGTTATCCCAGTGCAGTGCGATCTACGCACAGGCTGACAGTGGAGGAGATGGGAGGATTAACCCCTCCCTCTCCTCCGCAGCGCCTGCACTCAGCTTCACAGCTGTGACCCGATCGCAAGATCGGGTTACAGTCGCATGACACCCGGCTCACGCTCGCAGCAGAGCCTGAGCCAGGGGACATTAGCATATCGCATCCGATGCTCTCGCATCGGATGCCATACGCTCTTGTGAGTCCAGCCTAACACTCGGGTTACGGGATAATGATGCTGACACTTGGCTCTTACTCTCAGCACCCAGGTTTCCCATGAGCAGAAATCCCTCTATCAGCACCCAGCTTTCCTATGTTCTGACATCCATCTTGTCCTCGGCACCCACTCTCCCCATGCTCTTCTATACCTCTTTCCCTCAGCACCCAGCTTTCCCATATCAGAGCATGGGAAAGCTGGGTGCTGAGATAAGATGTATAGCAGACCATGGGAAAGCTGGGTGCTGAGGGAAAGAGCCTTTTTCCCTCAGCACAAAACGTTCCAGTCCCATCTTTGTCCCCCCTCGTATATCCCCCCTCGTATATAGTTCTCCAAATACTATAATGGCCCCCACATAGCGTTCCATATAGTATAAATGGTCTCACATAACCCTTCATATATTAGAATGCAGCTCCATAATCCTCCATGTATTATAATGCATTTCCCATAGCTCTACATGTATTATAATGCACCCCCATAGTTCTCCATATATAAAGTAGCCCTTATAGCCCTCCAATTATTATAATGAATTTCCCATAGTTCTCCATGTATTATAATTCACCCCATAGTTCTCCATATATTATAATGCACCCTATAGTACTCCATATATTATACTGTACCACATACTCCTCAATGTTTTATAATGCACCCCCATAGTCCATGTATAAGGTAGCCTCCATAATCCTCCATATATTATAATGTAGCTCCCATAGTCCTATATGTTTTATGATGCAGCCATATAAACCTTCATATTGTATTATGCAGCCCCATGTACAATTCACCCCTATATTCCATGTATAAGGTGTCTTTCATTTTGTGTTTTGCAGCTCCATACTCCTTCATGTATAATGCACCCCTATAGTCCATGTATAAGGTGTCCTTCATGCTGTAAAATGCATCCACATAGACCTCCATGTATAATGCAGCCCCATAGACCTTCATGTATAATGCAGCCCATAAACCTCGATGTATAATGCAGCCCCCCAGTCCTCCATGTATAATGCATATAATGCAGCCAACTAGACCTCCTTGTATAATGCAGCCCCCCTTAGGCCTCAATGTATAATGCAGCCTCCCAGGCCTCCATCTATAATGCAGCCCCCTAGATCTCAATGTATAATGCAGACCCCCAGGCCTCCATGTAAAATGCAGTCCCCAGGTCTTCATGTATAATGCAGCCCACCAGGCCTCCATGTATAATGCAGCTCTCCAGGCCTCCATGTATAATGAAGTCCCCAGGCCTCCATGTATAATGCAGCCCCCCAGGCCTCCATATATAATGCAGCACCTCCAGGACTCCATGTGTAATGCAGCACCCCCAGGCATCCATGTATAATGCAGTCTCCAAGCCTCCATGTATAATGCAGTCCCCAGGCCTCCATATATAATGCAGCACCTCCAGGACTCCATGCATAATGCAGCCCCCCAGGCCTCCATGTATATTGCAGTCCCCAAGCCTCCATGTATAATGCAGCCCCCCAGGCCTCCATATATAATGCAGCACCTCCAGGACTCCATGTATAATGCAGCCCACCAGGCCTTCATGTATAATGCAGCACCTCCAGGACTCCATGTATAATGCAGCACCCCCTGGCCTCCATGTATAATGCAGCCCCCCAGGACTCCATGTATAATGCAGCCCCCCAGGCCTCTGGCCACCGTGTACTCACTGATTTAAAAATAAATAAAACAAGTACTCACCTCTCTCCTTGTTCCTCTGCTGCTCTGTCCTCACCACTCTCCTCATCCACCCGTCCTGCGCTCTGTGCTCTCAGCACAGCAGTCGCACAGGAGTGACTTCACCACGCAGGCACAGGGGGAGAATTATGGAGCATGGAACGGTGCAGGCCGCTCTATGCTTTATCATTGTTGTGTGCGATGACGAGGGAGGGGGGCCCGGTGCCGCCACCACTGACACCGGGCAGAGGGGCCCGGTGTCAGCAGCGGTGGCACCAGGTTATATAGCAGCTGCGTGGTGTGCGAAAGAACAGTGCAGATCCTCTCTCACAGAAAGGAGCTGGTTACTGATCTACATGGCGGCCGCTGGGCCCCTAACCTGCCAGACCCGGTCGCAAAGCCGACATCTGAGACCGCGGTCGTTACGCCCCTGAGTACAGCCATGCTCGTAACAAACAATTTGACTCTTGAATGGGCGTGAATCATGTACCAAGCATAATGGAAGTCTATGGGGAACTTCAGCATTTTTCGGCACAATCTTCCAGAAAAATGATTGAGTCCTCATTGACTTCCATTATACACGATACACGAGCCAAGCCAGGCATATTGCTCGTTACGAGTACTGGCTCATCACTACCGAGCACCCAAGCATGGTAGTGTTTTCCTGAGCATGGTAGTATTCGCTCATCATTACTGTGACCTGAGCATGGTAGTGCTCACGTGCTCACTTATGAGCACCTGAGCATGGTAGTGATTGTTCATCACTATTGAGCACGCAAGCATGGTAGTGTTCACTCATCACTACTGGGCACCTGAGCATGGTAGTGATTGTTCATCACTACTGAGCACGCAAGCATGGTAGAGTTCACTCATCACTACTGAGCACCTGACCATGGTAGTGCCAGCTCATCACTACTGAGCACCCGAGCATAGTAGTGCTCACTCATCACTACTGAGCAGCTGAGCATGGTAGTGTTCGCTCATCACTACTGAGCACCTGAGTATGGTAGTGTTCGCTCATTACTGAGCACCAGGAGCATGGTAGTGCTCACTTATCACTAGTAGTACATATGTACTGCCACGTGCTCGGCAGCTGAGCCGCTCGGATCCGGACCTTCAGTGGGTGGCTCGAGGGTCTCCGGACCTGGGGGTCCTGCGGTCACTCCAATCAAAAGGGGGTTTGTGGTTTGGGGACGTAGTTGTACGGCCGGAGCTGTGTTAAGTTCGTGACGCCACCCACGGGATGCGGTGAAGATGGACACCACCGCTGCAGTTACGGGGCACCCAGGTGAAATGTTGCGCAGCAAGTTGTTAACCCCTCCGTGGGCAGGGATTGTGGCCCCGGGACCCGTTGGGGGGATGTTTGGCAGTGCAGGGAGATGGGCGGCCGGAGGGCACTGATGTACTCACTATTAGTAAACACACGAATCTCTGGTAAACCAAGGTGATGGTGGTCGGTGCTCGCAGCCGGCTGCAGTCTGGTCCCCCACCCGGCTGGTGGTCTCTGTCTTTCTCCCGCACCTGATTGTGATGGTGGACTACCTGCGCTTGCAACTTCAGGAGTCCGCTCCCGGCTTGTGGTTGCCTGAGGAGCCCTTTGCCCGCAGACGCTGGCCTGTGGGATCTCTGAGCCGTGGCGGTGGCTTTCTATTCCCCTCGTTGGGCTGTTGCCTTCAGTCGGGACTTTGGGTGGGACAGGACCTCTAGTCCTGGCCGCAATCAGTTCATTAGCTAGCCCCCAGTAGTTTCTGGACCTAGCTTCAGGGTCTGAGTACCCCCCTTTGTGCTCCGGTTTCCGAGGTCGGTACCGGCAGGCTACAACCCTGTCCCGGTCCACCTCGGTTCCACTGAGCCGTCTTCCTTCTCCTGCAGACGGAGACTGCCATCTGCCTCCTAGCCTAAGGTACCAGGGCTCCTACCCTGGCACCTGCTTGAATTGATTTCTCTCCTCTGCCGGAGCTGCACACAGCTCCAGCCCACACACCTCTCCAACTTGAACTCTCCAACTCTACTGTGTTTACTTTCCTGCCCCAGGCTGTCTGAACTCCTCGGTGGGCGTCTTTCAACCGCCTGGTTCTGCCCCCTGGTGTGTCCATCAAGCTCTGAGGGGGGTGACTAGGTTTTTATGTATTTGGCTGTGTGTTACCTAGGAGGAACAGGTGTAATGCAAGGCCCTATTTGTGACTACCTGGCCCGGCCAGGGCATCACACGTACCTGTTTGCTTTTATCTATTTTGCACCCTAAAAGGGCTTGAGTTATTGCAGTAACCCCTTCTAAAAATAGTTCCACAGATCTGTTTTTTGTAATCCCTGGTAATCGATAACCGCTGGTCTGTCTCTTTCCCCGTCTGTCTCTTTCCCCGTCTTTCTCTTTCCAGGTCTGTCTCTTTCCAGGTCTGTCTCTTTCCAGACCTGTCTCTTTCCAGGTCTGTCTCTTTCCCCGTCTGTCTCTTTCCCCAGCTGTCTCTTTCCCCGGCTGTCTCTTTCCCCGGCTTTCTCTTTCCAGGGCTGTCTCTTTGCCCGGCTGACTCTTTCCAGGACTGTCTCTTTCTCGTCTGTCTCTTTCCCCATCTGTCTCTTTCCCCGTCTGTCTCTTTCTCCGTCTGTCTCTTTCCCCGTCTGTCTCTTTCCCTGTCTGTCTCTTTCCCTGTCTGTCTCTTTCCCCATCTGTCTCTTTCCAGGGCTGTCTCTTTCCAGGGCTGTCTCTTTCCAGGGCTGTCTCTTTCCCCAGCTGTCTCTCTCCCCAGCTGTCTCTTTACCCAGCTGTCTTTTTCCCTGTCTGTCTCTTTCCAGGTCTGTCTCTTTCCAGGGCTGCCTTTTTTTCCCGTCTGTCTCTTTGCCCGTCTGTCTCTTTGCCCATCTGTCTCTTTCTAGGGCTGTCTCTTTGCCCGCCTGTCTCTTTGCCCATCTGTCTCTTTCCAGGTATGACTCTTTGCCCGTCTGTCTCTTTGCCCATCTGTCTCTTTGCCCAGCTGTCTCTTTGTCCAGCTGTCTCTTTCCAGGGCTGTCTCTTTCCAGGACTGTCTCTTTCCCCGTCTGTCTCTTTCCCCGTCTGTCTCTTTCCCTGTCTGTCTCTTTCCCTGTCTGTCTCTTTCTCCATCTGTCTCTTTCCAGGGCTGTCTCTTTCCAGGGCTGTCTCTTTCCAGGGCTGTCTTTTTCCCCATCTGTCTCTTTCCCCATCTGTCTCTTTCCAGGTCTGTCTCTTTGCCCGTTTGTTTCTTTGCCCGTCTGTCTCTTTGCCTGTCTGTCTCTTTCTAGGGCTGTCTCTTTCCAGGGCTGTCTCTTTGCCCGTCTGTCTCTTTGCCCGTCTGTCTCTTTTCCCGTATGTCTCTTTGCCCTGCTGTCTTTTCCAGGTATGTCTCTTTGTCCGTCTGTCTCTTTCCAGGTATGTCTCTTTGCCCGTCTGTCTCTTTGACCGTCTGTCTCTTTGCCCGGCTGTCTCTTTCCAGGTATGTCTCTTTCCCTTGCTGTCTCTCTCCCTGGCTGTTCCTTTCCCCGGCTGTCTCTTTCCCTGGCTGTCTCTTTCTAGGGCTGTCTCTTTCCAGGGCTGTCTCTTTCCAGGGCTGTCTCTTTCCAGGGCTGTCTTTTTCCCCATCTGTCTCTTTCCCCATCTGTCTCTTTCCAGGTCTGTCTCTTTGCCCATTTGTCTCTTTGCCCGTCTGTCTCTTTCTAGGGCTGTCTCTTTCCAGGGCTGTCTCTTTGCCCGTCTGTCTCTTTGCCCGTCTGTTTCTTTGCCCGTCTGTCTCTTTGCCCTGCTGTCTCTTTCCAGGTATGTCTCTTTGTCCGTCTGTCTCTTTCCAGGTATGTCTCTTTGCCCGTCTGTCTCTTTGACCGTCTGTCTCTTTCCAGGGCTGTCACTTTCCAGGTCTGTTTCTTTCCAGGTCTGTTTCTTTCCCTGGCTGTCTCTTTCCAGGTCTGTCTCTTTCCAGATCTGTCTCTTTCCAGGTCTTTCTCTTTGCCCGTCTCTCTCTTTGCCCGTCTGTTTCTTTCTAGGGCTGTTTCTTTCCAGGGCTGTCTCTTTGCCCATCTGTCTCTTTGCCCGTCTGTCTCTTTGCCCATCTGTCTCTTTGCCCGGCTGTCTCTTTCCAGGTCTGTCTCTTTGCCCATCTGTCTCTTTGCCCGTCTGTCTCTTTGCCCATCTGTCTCTTTGCCCGGCTGTCTCTTTCCAGGTCTGTCTCTTTGCCCGTCTGTCTCTTTGCCCGTCTGTCTCTTTGCCCAGCTGTCTCTTTCCAGGGCTGTCTCTTTCCAGGGCTGTCTCTTTCCCCATCTGTCTGTGTCTCTGTCTGTCTGTCTTTTTCTGTCTCTCTATCCATCTCTCTACCGACATCATATAACCTCACGCATAAGCTTCAACTAACAGTTTATTTTATTCCTATACAACCACTGACAGTTGCTATTAATAACCTATAGCTCCCACCTCCATTCAGTTTAATGGCGGCAGGATTTTAGAGACGAACTGTAAAGCATGGGGTTACATTTTTCTGTCAAAACATAGTCTACAACACTCCCTGAGTCACATGAGGCGTCTGTGCAAAATTTCATGATTGTAAATGCTACGGTGCGGATTCCTTTAGCGGACATACATACACACACACAGCTTTATATAATAGATGAGGGCAAAAAAGCTGTATGTTACTACTGTATTGGTGCCATTTGAGAGAGGTCATTACTGCTATAATTTAACACAAAGACAGATATTGCTATTATTTGGGGGTAAAAAGAAGAATTTTACTATTGTACATCAGCTATAAAAAGGCACATATACGTTAAAAGGGGTTGTCCATTCTAGAATAACAAGTTTACAGTCACTTGTGAATCCTCCAAGTACACACACTGTATGCTGTGAGGCTTCACCGGTTTCTGAGATGGGAATGGCGGTCATGTGACTGCAACTGTGCGGTATGCATACTCCTGACCAGAATCCTGTAAAGAGGTGGACCTATGGTCATGTTTCCCTCCTGAAGACACCAATTGCATCAATGCTGTGTAATGTAATGCATGATAGAGATAAGTGTTAATGTAGGCAGAAAGGTATAATGTTCAAGATGCAGCAGAGTTGATATTGCAATGGGAAATGTTCCTGTTTAATGTAAGGCATAGTGTTACGTAAGATGTGATAATACAGAGCATTGTGCAGGTGCATCTCAATAAATTAGAATATCATTAAAAAGTTAATTTATTTTAGTAATTCAATACAAGAAGGTAAACACATATATTGCTGTCATTACACACAGAGGGATCTATTCCAATATATTATATAGAGTCATTACACACAGAGTGATCTTAGTGTTTATTTCTGTTAATGTTGATGATTATGGCTTACAGCCAGTGAAAACCCAAGAGTCATTATCTCAGAAAATTAGAATATTATATAAGACCAACTGAAAAAAAAATTATTTTACACTCAGAAATGTTGGCACCTGCTTAAAAGTCTGTACAGTAAATGCCTCAATACTTGGTCGGGGCTCCTTTTGCATGAATTACTGCATCAATGCGGCGTGGCATGGAGGCGATCAGCCTGTGGCACTGCTGAGGTGTTATGGAAGCCCAGGTGGCTTTGATAGCAGCCCTCAGCTCGTCTGCACTGTTGGGTCTGGTGTCTTCTTCTTGACAATACCCCATAGATTCTCTATGGGGTTTAGGTCAGACAAGTTTGCTGGGCAATCAAGCACAGTGATAATTTGGTTATTAAACCAGGTATTAGTACTTTTGGCGGTGTGGACAGGTGCCAAGTCCTGCTGGAAAATGATATTTCCATGTCCAAAAAGCTTGTCGGCAGAGGGAAGCATGAAGAGCTCTAAAATTAAACAGACGGCTGTGCTGACTTTGGTTTTGAGAAAACACAGTGGAGCTACACCAGCAGATGACATGACTCCCCAAACCATCACTGATTGTGGAAACTTCACACTAGACCTCAGCAGATTGGATTGTGGCCTCTTTTTTTTTTAAATCAGATACTTTTTTATTAAAACAGAATACATACAACAGAATAACAAATCGGCATCCAAATTAAGTTTATCACATCTATTACCCCTTTAACTCCCCCTCCCGCCCCCCTCCCCCACCCCGGCAGCAACGATTGTGGCCTCTTTACTCTTCCTCCAGACCTTGGGACCTTGATTTCCAAATGAAACGCAAAATTCACTTTCATCTGAAAACAACACCTTGGACCACTGAGTAAGGCTATGTGTCCACGTAGGGTATTTTCATGCAGTTACGCTGCGTTCTGCACCGCAGCGTAACTGCATGCGTCCTGGAGACTTCTTCCTCAGACAATAGTGGAGAGAGTAATGATTTTTTGGTTTATCCACTGTCTGCCCAGTTCACTGTTGGGTTGCCCAGGGAGATCCCCAAAATTTCGATGACCTGGTAAGCTTGGTGGAGAGATGCTGAGTGGTCTAGGGATCTCTGGAAACTCAAGGGGCTTCAGCGTCACCTTAATGAGGTTCCCAAGAGAAACTGACATTCCAAAGAAGGAGGAAAAACCTAACTTGTGGGGCATGCAATGGCTCAGGTGGTGTCCAAACCAGACCAGTTCCATGCAGTCACCTGCTGGACATGTGATACCCTTGGTCATATAACCACCCAGTATCCCATGACCTCAGAGCCCATGGGCTGCTCATACTTTGCCTACCCTGCGTGCAGTGCTATTCCTCGTCCTGGCGAGGAACCTCAGGCATGCCTGGTGACACTAAATGGGGTACAGATGACTCGATTTCTGGACTCAGAGATTTTTGTGACCTGTTGAAGGTAACACTCCCACATCTGCTTGTCCCAGGGAAGATGTCAGGTGTATCCATGGGGAAGACAAGAACTATCCAACTATCCTGTGGTCGGGGTCAACATAAGCACGAACTATGGTACCGCAACTCATCAAGTAGAAGTCGTCAAGGAGTTATCAAACCCAGTCATAATTGGATGGGACTTTACTTTCTTTTGGGCCCTGTGGGGGACAGTGGCATCTGAAAGTTTGGCTGACAGCCAGGTCTCAACTAAAGAATATTTGTTGCATGTTAGGGGTAACGAGTTTCTGTTTTCTGTGCTCGCTGGCAATGAGGATGAAGGAGCATCCCCAGAAGCCAATGTCCCTGAGCTAGAGGTGTCCAGGGACAATTTTGGAACTGCGGAACTCAGAGACTTAAAGGGACTGTATCGTCAGAAAAAAAAAAAAAATTAAATACCTGAAAAAATGTAAAGTAATATTATTTTAATGTTTTGTTTAAATATTATTTTCTTTTTTTAATTGAGCAAAATGTAAAAAAAAAATTAAAAAGTTTAATATTTTCCACTGTTTCCACTGTTAAACACTAGGGGGAGCAGCTTCTGAAATCCTACAGAAATCCCACTGTAGGAAAAAGCTCACGTTACAGCATGCAGTAAAGTGGGCGGAATCTGCTCTCCTGTGTGTGATGGCACGCCTCCCCCTCCCAATCTGAGTGTTTACAAAGGATAACAGAGAATGACATGTAGGGACACAGTGCAGAGACATTTTGTTTGTGACCAGAAATGTCTAAAGTGTCACCAAGGACAGCAGGAGTATCACACAGGACAGGATTAGATACACGGCTCTGCAGACAGTATCACACAGGAGAGGATTAGACACACAACTCAGCAGACAGTATCACCCAGGCTAGGATTAGATACACAGCTCAGTAGACAGTATCACCTAGGCTAGGATTAGATAGACGGCTCAGCAGACAGTATCACACAGGCTAGGATTAGATACACGGCTCAGCAGACAGTATCACACAGGCTAGGATTAGATACACGGCTCAGCAGACAGTATCACACAGTCTAGGATTAGATACACGGCCGTGCAGACCGCATCACCCAGGACAGGATTAGATACACGGCCGTGCAGACTGCATCACCCAGGACAGGATTAGATACACGGCCGTGCACACAGCATCACCCAGGACAGGATTAGATACATGGCCGTGCAGACCGCATCACCCAGGACAGGATTAGATAGACGGCCGTGCACACAGCATCACCCAGGACAGGATTAGATACACGGCCGTGCAGACCGCATCAACCAGGACAGGATTAGATACACGGCCGTGCACACAGCATCACCCAGGACAGGATTAGATACACGGCCGTGCAGACCGCATCACCCAGGACAGGATTAGATACACAGCCGTGCAGACCGCATCAACCAGGACAGGATTAAATACACGGCCGTGCACACAGCATCACACAGGACAGGATTAGATACACGGCCGTGCACACAGCATCACCCAGGACAGGATTAGATACACAGCCGTGCAGACCGCATCACCCAGGACAGGATTAGATACACGGCCGTGCACACAGCATCACCCAGGACAGGATTAGATACACGGCCGTGCAGACCGCATCAACCAGGACAGGATTAGATACACGGCCGTGCACACAGCATCACCCAGGACAGGATTAGATACACGGCCGTGCAGACCGCATCACCCAGGACAGGATTAGATACTCGGCCGTGCACACAGCATCACCCAGGACAGGATTAGATACACGGCCGTGCAGACCGCATCACCCAGGACAGGATTAGATACACGGCCGTGCACACAGCATCACACAGGACAGGATTAGATACACAGCTCAGCAGACAGTATCACCCAGGACAGGATTAGATACACAGCTCAGCAGACAGCATCACCCAGGACAGGATTAGATACTGTCTGATGAGCTGTGTATCTAATCCTGTCCTGGGTGATGCTGTCTGCTGAGCTGTGTATCACCCAAGAGAGGATTAGATACACGGCTCAGCAGATAGTATCAAACAGGAGAGGATAATACACAGCCGTGCAGACAGCATCAGCGGCGGTACTCGCATGCAGTGGGGCACGGGCACACACATACACAGCAGCGGCGAGCAGAGCGGTGGCTGGGGAGAGCGGAGGGAGGAAGTGTCATCGGAGACGGTAACGGCGAGGGGGGGGGGGCGGCGGTAGCAGTAACGGGGGCTGGGGAGAGTGGAGGGATGGGGTGTCAGCGGAGACGGTAACAGCGAGGGGGAGGGGCGGCACTAGCGGGGGCTGAGGAGAGCGAAGGGATGGGGTGTCAGCGGAGACGGGAACGGCGAGGGGGAGGGGCTGCACTAGCGGGGGCTGAGGAGAGCGAAGGGATGGGGTGTCAGCAGAGAAGGGAACGGCGAGGGGCGGCACTAGCGGTAGCAGTAGCGGGGGCTGGGGAGAGCGGAGGGAGGTGGTGTCATCGTTAACGGGAGCAGGGGAGGGGAGGCGACCTGTACTCACACATCCCGGCGGTTGACAGGGGTGAAGTGGAGCAAACAGCATACGCTGTGAGCTCCACGATGATGGCGCTGAACTCCTCCCTCTGCTGTGATCTGGACAGCCCAGGGGGAGCGTCCAGGTCACAGCATACGCCCACTGTAACGTTAAACATAGGGTCGACCACTATTCTCTATGCACAGGGGCTGCCATAAAGGAGTGTGTAACTGTCGTTACACACACAGCAAATCCAACATGGCTCCCAGTGAATACAGTAAAATTAGAATAACAGAAAAAGTAAATAAGCTGCGATTTTCATTTTGTATTAGAAATACTTGATTTCAGAATCACTATTTTTAATACAAAAATAAAAAAACGCGATACTGTCCCTTTAACTTTGAAAGGTGATTTTGAAAATGTGACAGTGTTAAATGGGGTTCTTCAGGAGAGGGAGCTGATGGTCAATTTCCTCATTTTGCCATGAATTGGGATTTGTTGTATCAGGTGAGAAACAAAGACATGAGGTAATAGAGTAGTTGCTGGTGCCCGAGTTTTATAGATGCAGAGTGTTAGATCTGGCCCATTCTCATGTGTTGGGTAGGCATCTGGGGGTAGAAAAGACCCAGGAAAGGATCCTCCAGAAATTCTATTGGCCCGGCTACTATAGAGAAATCCAGAGCTGCTGTAGGTTCTGTTCCACGTGCTAGCTAACCTCTTTGTTGAGCAATTTCCACAGTCCTCAAGTTCCAATGCCTATCATAGAGATCCTGTTTGAATGTGTGCCGCCCCTGCACTAGTCAGGGTGTCACAGGAAACTGCACTCCTGTTCTTATAGTGTGGAACCCACCCTCCTTGGTTCCAGGGTCCACCCAGTGGTATTGCTCCCAACCGCATTCAAACCCCCAATCCACACTCACACCAGTACAGGACAGACAAGCCAGTGGGTTGTCTAGAGAGGAAAGGGCCGCCCACCGAAGGGTTAAGCAGACTGGTGGGAGGTGACAAGTCAAAGGGAGAGGGATACGGGGGTTGGAGCCCCCAGGAAAAGTGAAGTAGTGGCCCTCATGGTGTGAGGGGCTGAGGAGTCGAAGCTCCGGAGAAGTTGCACTAAATTGGGACATAGCAAAAGCAATACTATTGGGAGTGGATACCTGGATGTACTCTCCTTCCCAAGCAGCAGTGGTGCACTGGGACTTTTGGTTCACCTGCAGCATGTGTGTGTAATAACTTTACAAAACATCATCCAGCACCACGATAACCGGCCTGAGT
This sequence comes from Anomaloglossus baeobatrachus, assembly GCF_048569485.1. Taxonomy (NCBI): domain Eukaryota; kingdom Metazoa; phylum Chordata; class Amphibia; order Anura; family Aromobatidae; genus Anomaloglossus; species Anomaloglossus baeobatrachus. The sequence goes on from NC_134361.1 coordinate 169,044,224, forward strand.
GAGTACATGATCATCCCCTGCTTCCAGCAAGCCTGCGCTCCCCTGCACCCCACCAACCAGAGTCCCGGGGCCTTCCCTACTCGTGGAGGGTAACATCATCTGGCTGCCCCCCATTCCATCACCCCGAGAACTTCCACGGGCAGCGGCGGTACTCCCTGTTACCGCACACCGCGGGTGGCGTCACGAACTATATCTCCCCTGTAAATAGCCCCATCTTCATTTGAGTGTGGCCCTCGGCCCCCGGGTCCGGAGACCCTGGAGCCATGAGTAACAATCCTGGACCTGAGCGGTTCGGCTTCGGCCGCTGCAGGGGCGGCACACCTCAAACTTGGCGTCACTAACAGGATTCGGACAGGATCCACTAACCTGGGTGACGTGCACCTTGAAAATCCAAGCTGCGGTGTTAACATCCCATTCCCGCCATTTTCTGCCATCTTTGGCGCCAAAACGCCATCTTCCTGACCAAAATCGCGTGAACCTGAAGCCCCGCCTTTCGTCCTGAAAGTGTGTCCGGAACCGGAAGTTCCCAGGGGTCGCCAGCGCGAAAGTGAGTGGCTGGCGAAAACCAGGGGCGCATGACGGGATGTAGCAGCGGAAGTGGAGCAGGGATGCCAGGACCCTGCGATAACATTCCTGGACACCGCAGAGGTAAGATGGTGGCAGTAAGGGACTGGTCACCGGAGCGCGCTGCTCCTGGGACTGCGACCTGGATTGAGCAAGAAACAGAGCAACTCTGTAGGAAGATGCGGACGCAGTTCCTCTATATCCTGGACCATTGGCGGGAAGAGATGAGGAGCCTGGCAATGGCGGTGCGAGCCCGTTAGATAGAAGTCCCACGCGAGGAGCGGGTAAGCAGCTACCCAGTCCCGATTCACCCGGTCTACCCGGCCGCGGGATCCGGTCTTCCCCCGCCCATAGCAAGCACCCGTCCACCGTCACCCCCGCCCTCGGTGGACGCCGAGCCGCTAACCCCAACACTGGCAGCGGAACCTCCAGTCCCCGTCTACGAGGAGCAGGCTGCAGAGCCCCTAACCTTGCCACCTGACCAGGCCACGACAGCGCTTGTCCCAGCATCGGACCGACCAGATCCAACCGCATCACCGGGCCTGTACCCCGATACGGACCCCTCGGACTCTGCATCCGTGGCTGCGGAACAGCTGGTTTCTCTACCCACCATAGCTGAGGCGGAGCCTGTGGGGATGCCAGCTCCGCTGCAGTGCGGCATCTCGGCGGCTGCCGGGGCCGCAGGAATCCGTATGCAGTAGCAGTACCTGAACCAGGATGGCTACTCACCAGTTTTGTTGAAAGTTTGAAAAATGACTGTTTCAGGACTTGTCACCTACGTCGCTGTGACGCCGCACGAACCGCCCCCTTCAGCACTGTGAGTGAAGGTGGCACTGGGGATCCAGGTGGTTGGGGTGGCGGGTTGAGGGAAGGAAAAAAGCTGCAGGAGGAGGTTGCCCCAGCAGCTGTTGCTTATAGTTGTTGACTGTTGTTGTTTCTTCCCGGACTTCAACTCTGTCACGGAACCCAAGTAGGAAGCAGCGGGTTTAGGTTGTTTGGGTGGCGGGTTGAAGGGATCCGGGACATGGGGAATGTGGACTCCATGGGTTTTCTTTTGCAACGTTTAAGAATATGCCTCCCTGTGTGGGATGAGAAACTGTCATTAAAATGTTACCCCTTTTTTCTCCTTACAGGAGCAGTTTTAATAAACAATGTGTCCTGTAGCTTGGGGACGAGCTATGTTTAACCAAGGGGGAATGTGATGCCCCTGCACTAGTCAGGGTGTTACAGGGAACTGCACTCCTGTCCTTATAGTGCGGAACCCACCCTCCTTGGTTCCAGGTTCCACCCAGTGGTATTGCTACCAACTGCATTCAAACCCCCAATCCACACTCACACCAGTACAGGACAGACAAGCCAGTGGGTAGGTCTAGAGAGGAAAGGGCCGCCCACTGAAGGCTTAAGCAGACTGGTGGGACGTGACAAGTCAGTCGGTTCCAGGGGAGCAAAGGGAGAGGAAGTGTAGTAGAAACTCACAAAGGGAGAGGGAACTGGGGGTTGGAGCCCCCAGGAAAAGTGAAGCAGTGCCCCTCATGGTGTGAGGGGCTGAGGAGTCGAAGCTCCGGAGAAGTTGGACTAAATTGGGGCATAGCAAAATCAATACTATTGGGAGAAGATACCTGGACGTACTCTCCTTCCCAAGCAGCAGTGGTGCACTGGGACTTTTGGTTCACCTGAAGCATGTGTGTGTAATGACTTTACAAAACATCATCCAGCACCATGATAACCGGCCTGAGTGAGTACATGGTCATCCCCTGCTTCCAACAAGCCTGCGCTCCCCTGCACCCCACCATCCAGAGTCCCGGGTCCTTCCCTACCCATGGAGGGTAACCATCTGGCTGCCCCCCATTCCATCACCCCGGGTACTCCCACGGGCGGCGGCGGTACTCCCTGTTACCACACACCACAGGTGGCATCACAAACTATATCTCCCCTGTAAATAGCCCTTTCTTCATTTCAGTGTGGCCCCTGGCCCCCGGGTCCGTAGACCCTCGAGCCACGAGTAACCATCCTGGACCCAAGCAGTTCGGCCGCTGCAGGGGCGGCACAAATACATAGCTATTGCCTTAGTGGGACGTCTGTTAAAGTCTGCAGGAGCATCAATACATTCTAGTGGTCCTGGATTATGCTACATGGTACCCGTAGGTGGTGCAGTTAAGAAACTTCTCCACAAAGTCTATATCTTGGGAGTTGGTCCACATCTTCTCTCGGACAGATCTGCCCATGGAGATGCTAACAGATCAAGGGACCCCATTCATGTCCAAGGTCATGAGAGAATTATACAATGTACTGCAGACCTCAGAGTACTGTCCGGAGATAGACTGTATTGTGGAAAGATTCCATAAAATCTTGTAGGCGATGCTGAAGAAGGCTGTAGAAAATTACAGAGAGGACTGAAAATCTCCCCTACCCTACATGTTGTTCTCCATTAGTGAAGTCCCCCAAGCCTCCACAGGCTTCTCCCCATTTTAACGGCTATACGGTCGACACCCTCATGGGCTACTGGATCTGGCAAAAGAGTTCTGGGAATCTGAGACCACTCCCTACAGAAGTGTGATATAAGAGGTGGCCAGACGCAAGACAGGATTGCCAACGTGATGACCATTGTGAAGGAACACTTAAGCCAGTGTCTGACCATGCCCCACTGTCATAAATGAAGGAGTAAAAGGGGAACAATGCCAGGGTGACACGGGGATTCCTGGACCTTCAAGAGTTTAATTTTCAGTTCTAGCATAGGCCTGGGAATCAACACAAAAATGCGGATGCTCTGTCAAGGGTACATTCTTTGCTTGTAGAAGGTGCCCAGCCCCCTGGCTTTGGGCAGAAAGGGGTATGTAAGGTTGCAGCCAGACAGAACCTGGCTGGCAGGTATGTGTCACCGAGGTGGCTAGGCTTGGTGATGTGAAACCTGGAGAACAAGGCTCTAGCACATATAGTGCTGAGAGGGTTTTTTAATAGGTCCGGATTTTGGGGTTTTAAGAGCGGCCAGAAGTGTAGGGTAGGTCTGACCTCTCCAATACTTCCAGCTCAGGTTTTACAGGCTGTCCGAGTCCTAGAAAAGGCAGATGAGCTGTCTCAAAAGTCAAAGGTTAACGTCTAAATGGGTGAGGCTTGGTAAGTTAAGGACTGTTTATTTTGTGCCCTGAGTGGGCAACCACTTTAATAGTCCAAAAATCCAAAAAGTGGTCTAAAATTAGATTATATTTGCAAGATGCCTTTGCATTTGGAACCTATAAGAAATGCAACACTTACGGCAATGACAATTCTATTCCAAATAAGAATGTAAAGTATATGAGGCTGTAGCAAAAACATTGTTGTAAAAAAGGGACATTGTGCACTTCTTAAACTCTTTGTGCCTTAGGCACATGTTTAATTTGCCTACATGCTGAAAAACTGATCTATCAATATTTTGAGCTCTTTGAAGGCGGAACTTTCCCAGAGATATGTTCACAATAGGCCCTGCCTCGGGCATTAGAAGTGATTTAGCTTTAATTATTTAGTCTGCACATTCTCCAGTGCTTATGGCAATCCTTGATCAGTTTTATAGTTACACGTTAAAGCAAAAAGTTTGCTATTTTCTCAATCTTCCCATTATTTAAATACATCCAATTAACAGAAGTAAAATATATCTTTGTACCGTGTTATCCAATTAACAGATCATCTGCAAAAAAAATTAACTCTGTTTAATATTTCCACAATTCTGTGCTGCATACTATATATTTAGTGCTTATTTAGGTTGCATATGCCATCTGCACTCAGATCATATGACCTTGATGACATCCTCACAGGTTCTTTTTTACTTCTATGTTATTGCCTGCTTAGGATTGTTCAGTGTCATACAGGAGAGTGAGGCTACTTTCACACATCCGGTTTGAGCCCTGCGGCTCAATCCGGCTGTGAAAACTATGCAACGGATGCGGCGAAAACACCGCATCCTTTGCATAAGTTTTTACATGCGGCCCGTCCGTTTTTTTCCGGTTGCGGCATGCTACTGAGCATGCGCAGTGGAAAAAACCGCATGCGGCGACCGGATGCGGTTTTTTCCGCATCGCGCCGCATCCGGCCTCCATAGGTATGCATTGAAAAATGCGCCGCAGCGGCCGGATGCGGCGCGATGCGGTGTTTTTTGCCGGAGCAAAAAACGTTGCAGGGGACATTCGATCCGGCTGCCGCATCGGCTAAATCTGCCGCATGCGGCCAAAACCGGACCGAACGCAAGCCCCTGCGGCACAATACGGCACTAATGTAAGTCTATGCAAAAAAACCCGCAACCGGCGTTACAAAAGCCGGTTGCGGTTTTTCTGCAGAACGCCGTATTGTGCCGCAGAGCAAAAATCCGGATGTGTGAAAGCACCCTGAGAGAGCTGTAAACTTGCACCAAGTATGCAACAAGAAAAGAAGGCGACTCAGTGTGACTGAACAAGTTTTTCTATTTATTGTACAGGAACAGGGAAAGTGGTAAAGGATGGGTGAGTGGAAAACAAGTGTAACACTGTATCTCTGCCTCTCCCCTCTTGCAGGGACGCGCATTGACTCACCACCGCGGCCAGGTCCCTCACTTCCCGGTGTCCATGCTCACTCTTGCACATTGGTTTGTCTACCGCCTGCCTCCCGGAGTCTGTGTTTGTATCACAGGACCTCTCTTAGGGAGTGCATGCAAGCCACTGCCCCTCTTAAAGGCCCAGCACACCGCTCCCAGGAAGTGCCTCTCAGCCTATCGCTGAGGGGCACTGGGTATTTAAGGCAATCTACCACCTGGGGAGTTGTCTGTTCAATACCATAGTTCCTGTTGGTCAGTTTGTTCTGTCTAGTCAGTTGTCAGGTCACCTATAATGTCTAGTCCTTTTCTGTCCTGTTCCTGCCTGTCTCATCTGGTCCCATCTTGTTAAGTATCCAGTCTGTCCTGCACGTCACTGGTCCCATCTCATCCTGCCGGTTGGCGCTTGGTTCCAGTCCTGTCCTGACCATACCTAGCTACCAGCCCATCCTGCCTGTTGGCACCTGGTTCCAGTTTTGTCCTGTCCATACCTGATTCCAGCCCATCTTGCCTGTTGGCACTTGAGTCCAGCCTGTCCTGCCCATACCTAGCTACCAGCCCGTCCTTCCTTTTGACACATGGTTCCAGTCCTGTCCTGCCCGTACCTTGCTCCCAGCCCGTCTTGCCTGTTGGCACCTGGTTCCAGTTCTGTCCTGTCCGTACATGGTCCCAGCCCATCTTGCCTGTTGGCACCTGAGTCCAGCCTGTCCTGCCCATACCTGGCTACCAGCCCATCCTTCCTTTTGGCACCTGGTTCTAGTCGTGTCCTGCCTGTTACTTTCTCCCAGCGCATCTTGCCTGTTGGCACCTGGTTCCAGTCCCATCCTTCTTCTACCTGGGCTCTGTCTGCCTGTCCTGCCCTATTTGTACTAGAGACTATGTCTGCCCATCCTGTCCTGGTCCTGCCATCTGCCTTGCTAGTGACTCTGTCTGTCCGTCCTGTGCCGTTGGTGCTAGAGACTCTGCCTGTCCGTCCTGCCTGTGCTACCTGCCTTGAGCCACCTTGGTGGTCCCTGTCTGCACTTGTTATGAAGAAGAAAACGGCACTTCCTTCCTGTCTGCACTTGTGACTCGGTCCCGTCTGCTCCTGAGTCCACCCCTATTCTGGCGGTCAGCTGCCACAGTCCCGGTCCTCTACCCCACACTTGGGTAGAAACAGGTTCTCCCTGTGGTCCAGTGGGTCCACTTCTAGTTCGCTGCAGCACCATCACCCGATGTTGAGCATGACACCAAGTAATAGACTGAGAATGTACAAATCAGGTAACAGCTGGCAATCTTCACAGCTACACTCGACTAATCAATGGCATGTAATTACTGTACAATTATAACAAACAAATCAACTTTATGTTATCTGAATCCCAATCCTTCCGTCAGGGGGACAAGATCAGTGTTGTGCTACTTACTGTATAGTCAGGTAGACCTAAGCTCTAGGTATATCTAACTTTGCTAAAGACACATTAACTCGGTCTCAGTTATATCACAAATCTATACTTAACCAGTACACTATGGTAATTAGTTAGGTTCTTGGTGCTTAGCCTTCAGGTTCATCGTCAATGGAATGTGGTATTCGGTCTTCAGGTTCCTCGAGGATGGAATGGGGTGTTCACTCCTTGGGTTCCTCTGCGATGTAATGAGGTTTTTGGTCCTTGGGATCCTCCGATGACTGTTTAACTTAGGCCGGCTTTGCACACTACGACATCGCAGGTTTGATGTCGGTGGGGTCAAATCGAAAGTGACGCACATCCGGCGTCACTTGCGATGTCGTAGTGTGTAAAACCTTTTTGATAGGATGAACGAGCGCAAAAGCGTCGTTATCGTATCATCGGTGTATTCTCCGACATTTCCATAATGTCGGTGCAGAGACAGGTACGATGTTGTTCCTCGTTCCTGCGGCAGCACACATCACTATGTGTAAGGAGCGAGGAACATCTCCTACCTGCCTCCCGGCTGCAATGAGGAAGGAAGGAGGTGGGCGGGATGTTTACATCCTGCTCATCTCCGCCCCTCCGCCGCTATTGGCCGTCTTCTGTGTGCTTCCTTAGGAAGGAGGCGGGTCGCCGGCCAGAGCGACGGTCGCAAGGCAGGTGAGTGCATGTGAAGCTGGCATAGCGATACTTTTCGCTACGCCAGCTATCACAAGATATCGTACCTGCGACGAGGACGGGGACTATCGCACTTGCTTGCGATGTCGTAATGTGCAAAGCCCGCCTTAGGTTTTTCTTTGCCTCAGCACACTTCCAGATGCTTCCACTGCACCACACGGGCCCACTTTTTGTCATTTAAGTCCTTTCCCCAGATGATATTAGCGCTATCTCTGCCTTCCTGTTGCCGGTTTGGCCTTTTATAATTTGCAACTGCGTCACAGATGTCAGCTGACTCGGCATTCCCTGCTAATCCTTCCATTGAGGAATCACACTCCTTACTATCTGGTTCTGATTAGCTCTGGTTCACCAGCAGAGGGCAATGTAAGCCTTCAAACATCGGAGAAAGAGTTAAGGGTGCTTTACACGCTGTGACATCGCTAGCGATGTCGCTAGTGATAGCACCCGCCCCCATCGTTCGTGCGACATGTGGTGATCGATACCGTAGCGAACAATATCGCTACGGCAGCATCACACGCTCATACCTGATCAGCAACGTCGCTGGAAACACCGAACAATCTCTCCTTTAAGGGGGAGGTTCGTTCGGCGCCACAGCGGCGTCACTAAGCGGCCGCCCAATAGCAGAGGAGGGGCGGAGGTGAGCGGCCGGAACATGCCGCCCACCTCCTTCCTTCTTCATTACCGGTGGACGCAGGTAAGGAGATGTTTGTCGTTCCTGCGGTGTCACACGTAGCGATGCGTGATGCCGCAGGAAGAACGAACAACCAGCGGCATGCACCACCAATGATATTATGAAAAGGAGCGACGTGTCAACGATCAACGATTTTTGACGTTTTTGCGATCGTTGATCGTCGCTCCTAGCTGTCACACACTGCGATATCGCTAACGACGCCGGATGTGCGTCACTAACACCGTGACCCCGACGATATATCGTTAGCGATGTCGCAGCATGTAAAGCACCCTTTAGAGGGAATAGATAGAAGAAAGGGTTAAGAGAAGAACAAGGTTAGAGTGCCCTGAAAGTATTGAGGACAATAGTAAGATATGTCTACCCAGGCACGCTAATGGGGGAGTTGTATATGTAGCTTTACCCCGACCAGAAGATATAGCATCCCTGGTGAAGAAACACGCTTTTCATGGAGGGTGTCAGGGCCAGGCGGTCGGGCAGACCCAGGAGGTGGATCCACTGGTCCGAACTCTAAGATGGTGGTAAGGAGTCCGGTAGCTGAAGCACTATGGGCAGCAGAACAGTCCGTGCAAGTGAGTGTAACGGAGAAGTCCCTGGGACCACGGAGTCACAGATGGTAGTCCGGGTGACGTAGCTCAGGTTCGGAAGCCGAGATGAGGTCAGGCGGGGTCCGGAACCTTTGGAGCGAGATGACGGGTCACCGCAGGGATCCGAGATGGTACGGACTGTCAGATGGCAGACGGACAGCGTGCGGGGTTCGGGATTCAGCAGGACCGGATGCCGAGGCAGGATCAGCTCTAGAAGAGAGATACGTGAGTATGGCAAGGAGACACAAGGAGACCTGACTCCTAGCTTGGAAAACACGAAGATCAGGCCCCGCCCCCTTGGACAATAAACCCTTATATACCCTGTACCTGTTTAGCTTCATTTCCTGTTAATGGACGCTGGCCCTTTAAGAAAGGGTCAGTGACCGCGCGCGCGCCCTAATGCGCATGCGCGCCGCCCGGGTGCCAGAAGCCAGGGAAGGAAGCTGAGGGGAGGACGCAGGGGAGCCGGCCAGGGCCTGGGAAGCCGTCAGACGCCGGGATCGGAGGCCAGGGAACCTGGGAAGGACGGGCACCGGAGGCTGGAGAGCGGGGAGCGTGGCAGGTGAGCCGGGGAGCGGGGCTGAGGACCCGGGGAGCGGGGCAGAGGACCCGGGGAGGGGAGCCGAGGACCCGGGGAGCGTGACAGTACCCCCCCCACGCCCCCCTCCCCGCAACCGGGACATGAAGGCACGGATCAGAGGAGTGCCCACGTTCTCCCTGGGCTCCCAGGACCTATCCTCAGGACCATACCCCTCCCAGTCCACCAGGAAGAACTGTTGGCCTCGAACAGTCTTCATGGCCACGATATCCCTTACCGCATAGATGTCGTCCTCGGCAATAGGAGGAGGAGCCGGACTGGCAGCAGAGGAGAAGGGACCAAGGAAAACCGGCTTGAGCAGAGAGACGTGGAAGGAGTTGGGAATCCGCATCGTGGCCGGAAGCCTCAGTTTGTAGGAGACCTCATTGATCTTGCTGAGGACCTTAAACGGCCCGATGTAGCGAGGACCCAGCTTGTAGGAAGGTATCTTCAATCGGATGTACTGGGAAGCAAGCCAGACCAGGTCACCAGGAGAGAAACACGGAGGGTCCAGGCGCCTCTTGTCGGCGTGTTTCTTCATCCGCTGGGAAGCGCGCCCAAGGGACGCCTTGACAGAGTCCCAAATGGTAGTGAAGTCACGGGCTACAGTATCAGCAGCAGGGACATCCGAAGAAGGGGATATAGGCAACGGGATGGAGGGCTGAAGTCCGTAAACGACATGGAAGGGACACTTGGAGGACGACTCACTGATGTGGTGGTTATGGGAGAATTCAGCCCAAGGCAGAAGCGTGGACCAGTCGTCGTGATGGGCGTTGACATAGTGACGTAAGAAGGAGGTCAAGATTTGATTGACCCTCTCCACTTGGCCATTAGACTGAGGATGGTAAGCAGAAGAAAAGTCCAGAGTCACTCCCAGATGTTTGCAGAGCGCCCTCCAGAAGCGGGAGGTGAACTGAGTTCCCCTGTCGGACACGATGTGGGATGGAAAGCCATGCAAGCGGAAGATGTGATGTATATAGGCTTCCGCGAGTTCCTGAGCAGAGGGCAGTCCGGCCATAGGGACGAAGTGAGCCATTTTGGAGAACCGGTCCACCACGACCCATATGACTGTGTGCCCGGAGGATAATGGCAAGTCCGTAATAAAGTCCATCGCTATGTGTTGCCATGGAACTGAGGGTATAGGCAGAGGCAGAAGACGGCCATATGGCAGGTGCTTGGGCGTCTTGTTCCTGGCACAAGAGGAGCAGGCAGAGACGAAAGCAGCGACGTCCGTGCGAAGGGATGGCCACCAGTAATGGCGTACAATCGCACCCCATGTTCTCTTCTGACCTGCATGACCGGCTGTTTTTGAGGCATGACCCCAGTGTAAGACTTTTTTCCTGTCGGTCTCAGAGACATAGGTCTTCCCGGGCGGTATCTGGGCCAGGGTGACAGGAGCCACCGGAATAATCTTGCTAGGAGAGATGATAGGTTGGGTACTCTCTTCCTCCTGCTCCATGGGCATGAGAGACCTAGACAGGGCATCAGCGCGTACATTCTTGTCCGCGGGTCGGAAATGGAGCTGGAAATCAAACCTGGCAAAGAATAAGGACCACCTGGCTTGCCGTGGGTTCAGTCGCTGAGCGGACCGAAGGTATTCCAGGTTCTTGTGGTCCGTGTAGATAATCACGGGGTACACTGCTCCTTCCAGGAGGTAGCGCCACTCCTCCAGAGCCAGTTTGACCGCCAATAGTTCTCGGTCACCGATGGTGTAGTTGCGTTCAGGCGCTGAGAAGCTCTTGGAGAAAAAACCGCAAGTCACCATCTTCCCGGAGGAGGACTTCTGCATGAGCACTGCTCCGGCTCCTGAGGAGGAGGCATCCACCTCCAAGGTGAACTGGCGGTTTAACTCCGGTCGGTGGAGTACAGGAGAGGAGGCAAATGCTCGCTTCAGAGAGCAAAACGCGGCGTCGGCCGCAGGTGACCAGTCCTTTGGATTAGCCTCCTTCTTGGTCAAGGCGGAGAGAGGAGCAGTCAGGGCAGAGAAGTGAGGGATAAACTGGCGGTAGTAGTTGGCGAATCCCAGGAACCGTTGGATTGCCTTCAGTCCAGAAGGGGGAGGCCAGTTGAGAATGGAGGAGACCTTCTTTGGATCCATCTGCAGCCCTGTACCCGAGATGATGTATCCCAGGAAAGGGAGAGAAGACTGCTCAAAGACACACTTCTCATATTTGGCGTAGAGACGATTCTCTCTCAGTCTCTGTAGAACCAGCCGTACGTTCTCTCTGTGGGTCTGGAGGTCCGGAGAGAAGACAAGGATGTCATCCAGATAAACTACTACACAGATGTAGAGGAGGTCCCGGAAAATGTCGTTCACCAATTCTTGGAATACGGCAGGAGCGTTACACAGACCGAAGGGCATTACGCAGTATTCATAGTGCCCATCGCGAGTATTAAACGCGGTCTTCCATTCGTCCCCAGAGCGGATACGAACTAGGTTGTAGGCACCCCGAAGATCCAGTTTGGTGAACACACGGGCTCCTCTGAGCCGGTCGAACAATTCGGGGATGAGCGGCAGGGGGTACTTGTTTTTTATGGTGATCTGATTCAAACCCCGGTAGTCAATGCATGGGCGTAGGTCACCCTCTTTCTTCTTAACGAAGAAGAAGCCTGCTCCCGCAGGAGAGGAGGATCTCCGGATGAATCCCTTTGCCAGGCTTTCTGTGATGTAGGTAGACATGGCCCTGGTTTCGGCTGGAGACAACGGATATATCCGTCCTCGAGGTGGTGTTGTTCCTGGGAGCAGGTCGATGGCGCAATCGTAGGGACGGTGTGGCGGAAGTACCTCAGACTCCTTCTTGTCAAAAACGTCTGTGAAGGACCAATAGGCCGAGGGCAGTTCCGGTAGGTTCTCTGGAACCGGAGGTCGTCGGATGGGTTGTATAGACTTCAGACACCTCTCATGACAGGCGGAGCCCCATCGGGTGATTTCGCCAGTGCCCCAGCTGACTGATGGTTCGTGTGTCCGCAACCAGGGAAGTCCCAGCAGGATTTGATGGGACATGTGTGGAAGGACGTAGAGAGCGATGTTCTCGGTGTGCAGGGCACCGATACGCAGTTCGACCGGCCTGGTGACCCAGGAGATGGTATCAGCGAGGGGTCTCCCATCCACAGAGGCAATCACTAGGGGCTTATCGAGTAGAGTAACAGGCAACTGGTACTTGTCCACCGTGGCCTGCTGGATGAAATTGCCTGCTGCTCCAGAGTCGAGGTATGCCTCAGCCGTGAAGCGCGTCTCTCCCGCTGACACTTGCACGGTCCACATAACCGGGTCTGAGAGAGTCCCAGCACCTAGGGTGGCCTCTCCTACCAACCCTAGGCTTTGGAGTTTCCCGGCCTCTCTGGACAGGAGCGTAGCAGGTGTGTGTCCTCTCCGCAGTAAAAACAGAGACCCTTGGCGAGCCGCTCTGCTCGACGTTGTTCAGACCGCCGTACTCGGTCAATCTGCATGGGCTCGTGGACGGGAATCCCAGCTGTTGATGACTGAGGTACGGAGGGCTTCCGTGGAGGAGAGGAATGCCGTACCGGACGTCTCTCACGAGATAGCTCTTTGGAGCGCTCCTGAAAACGAATGTCCACTCGAGTTGCTAGGGCAATCAGGGCATCTAGGGTGGAGGGCACGTCACGACCCGCCAACTCGTCTTTGATGCGACTCGAGAGTCCTTCCCAGAAGGTGGCTGTTAGGGCCTCATTATTCCACCCGAGTTCTGAAGCCAAAGTGCGGAAACGGATGGCATATTGGCCTACCGTCAGTGTTCCTTGACGTAAGCGGAGAAGGGATGAAGCAGACGCAGAGGCGCGTCCCGGCTCGTCAAAGGTGCTGCGAAAGGCCTGCAGGAACTCTTGAAGGTCCTTGGTCATAGGGTCCTCCTTCTCCCACAAGGGGTTCATCCACGCCAGTGCCTCGCCCTCTAGGTGAGACATGATGAAGGCGACCTTGGCTTGGTCGGAGGCAAACAAATGTGGCAGCTGCGTGAAATGAAGGGAGCATTGGTTTATGAAGCCCCTGCAGGTCTTGGGATCTCCGGCATAACGAGGTGGTGAAGCCAAACGGAGTCGGGAAGCATCCGAAGAGGCTGCCACGGGTGCGGGAGCCGTGGATTGACTAGTGGAGGCCCGGAATGTTGAAGGCGTAACTGCCGCTTGTAACGTGTACAGGCGGGTGTCCACGGAAGTCATAAAGTCCAACATGCGGGTCTGGACTTCACGCTGGCGTTGGAGTTCCTCTTGCAAGGCCGCTAGTGCTGCAGCGGGATCCATGGCCTGATCTTACTGTCAGGGCCAGGCGGTCGGGCAGACCCAGGAGGTGGATCCACTGGTCCGAACTCTAAGATGGTGGTAAGGAGTCCGGTAGCTGAAGCACTATGGGCAGCAGAACAGTCCGTGCAAGTGAGTGTAACGGAGAAGTCCCTGGGACCACGGAGTCACAGATGGTAGTCCGGGTGACGTAGCTCAGGTTCGGAAGCCGAGATGAGGTCAGGCGGGGTCCGGAACCTTTGGAGCGAGATGACGGGTCACCGCAGGGATCCGAGATGGTACGGACTGTCAGATGGCAGACGGACAGCGTGCGGGGTTCGGGATTCAGCAGGACCGGATGCCGAGGCAGGATCAGCTCTAGAAGAGAGATACGTGAGTATGGCAAGGAGACACAAGGAGACCTGACTCCTAGCTTGGAAAACACGAAGATCAGGCCCCGCCCCCTTGGACAATAAACCCTTATATACCCTGTACCTGTTTAGCTTCATTTCCTGTTAATGGACGCTGGCCCTTTAAGAAAGGGTCAGTGACCGCGCGCGCGCCCTAATGCGCATGCGCGCCGCCCGGGTGCCAGAAGCCAGGGAAGGAAGCTGAGGGGAGGACGCAGGGGAGCCGGCCAGGGCCTGGGAAGCCGTCAGACGCCGGGATCGGAGGCCAGGGAACCTGGGAAGGACGGGCACCGGAGGCTGGAGAGCGGGGAGCGTGGCAGGTGAGCCGGGGAGCGGGGCTGAGGACCCGGGGAGCGGGGCAGAGGACCCGGGGAGGGGAGCCGAGGACCCGGGGAGCGTGACAGAGGGATGCTTCCCCCAGAAAGCTTCTACATCCCTATATTATAAGCAGGTCTATCAAATGCTGTAACGTGACTTATCAAACTTCAGAGAATCCTCCAAAAGTATAACATGACAATCAGTATGCAAAATAGTTATAAAGACATGAATAACATACATAACATGTGTCGCTAGCATTATACTACCGACATTTGATTACCGTCCATCTGGGAATTAGATAATGATGTTAGGTGGTAGTCCCTCTCGTTTCTGACAATAGATAAGAAGATTAGACAATACAAAAAAAAAGGTCAAGAAGAGGGAAATCCCAACATTGTCTGCCCGGTAGTATAAGATCACTCAGGAGAAGCAGTGCTTCCACTGGTTTCATTCATAGACCTCTGGATCACCTCTTGGCTCGAATGCTGCAGGTAGGCCTCGTGCAGCTGGTCGACAGGTTCTGGGGCTACAGTGCCATCTTGTTCTCTCGGCGCTGGAGTAATCATCGCTACTCACTCATCGGGTCTGGCAGGGACAGCTTCACCGCTGATCTCCTCCCTCTCCTGTCAGGGGCAGGGGTGGTCTTGGAATCTACAGCGGCATTCCTCACCTCACTGCAGAATGCTCTGCCATTCCTGGTGAGCACTGATGAGGCCGCTATGTTGTGCTTGGATGTCGCCGCAGCCACCTCTGTCATAAAGCACCATATGCCCTGTGTTGAGGGGCTCGGGTATTCTGGAGCAGGCTGGAGGCTTCGCCTCTTCTTCCTATTGGCCATTTAGCTGGATAAGGTCACTTGAGGGGTCTCTGAAGGGGTATATCAGCAAAACAGGGACAGAGCGATGAGACTGTGCGTCTTTATCCCTCCATGACCAGGCCACGCCCCCACAAGTTTAATTTATTTGGGTCTGATGGGAAACATTATGTTTGTTGACAAACTAGGGAAAGACTGAGCTAAACTGTGTTAAGAAGTCAGTGAAGGATGATGGAGGAAGTGTCATGGTTTGGGGAATGTTTTCTGCAGCAGGAGTTGGACCTCTCATACAGCTACATGGCAGAGAGAATGCAAGTGTGGATCAGAACCTTCTTCAACAACACATGGTTCCTTACTTGTGTTCATCACTCAATCAGCCAGCAATTTTCATGTAGGACAATGCCCCATGTCACACAGCAAAACGGGTAAAACAATTCCTTTAAACAGAAAACATTGAAATAATGAAATGGCAAGCCCAGAGTCCTGATCTAAACCCAATAGAAAACCTCTGGAAATTCCTTGGTGACAAAGTTATGGCCAAGAAATGCACAACAGTCAAAGAACTATGGAAGAGACTGTAAAAAAAAGTGGACCAAAATCACACCAGAGCAGTGTGAGAGACTAGTAATGTCCTGTGGCTGCAGATGTGCTGAAATCATTCATAAAAAAGGCCTGTACAATCCTACTGATGTACTGTTCTGATTTACTTGGAATCTTTCTCTGTGCTACAGTCATTGCTGTTCTCTAATTACGATCATCACGTTTTGGGCAAAATAAAGGTTTTATGGTGATAAACTTTAGATCTTATGTAAAACACTGTTCTAGTTGCATGGTGCACCCCTTACAAAAAACCTTCAAATGTTCATCAATGTAGATTACATTATTTCTGAAAAAAAGCAAGTGTTCATACAGTGTTCTCTAACTTTGATCCCCAGTGAATCTGTGAAGCCCCGCAAGTATTGTGTCGGTGCATTACCTTCAGGGACTCCACATGGATGGAACAGTCTGGTCACAGGTAGGGAACCTTCTTCTAGGATTGTCGTGACGCCACTCTCAGAATTGCGGTCAGTGGAGACCGCCACTGCAGGTTAGGGGTGCCTGGGGCTGATGGTAGGTGCAGTCAGTTGTAGTAGCCTCCTGAGAGTGAGGCATGCCCCAGGGTCCCGTGTAGGTGTGTAGAACCACAAGGCGCAGAATAACTCAACACAAGCAGGATGTCTTTCAGGGGTTTTACTCACGGAAGGTGGCAGGGTGAGTAACCCGGGCGTAGCTGGGATGAACCAGGCTGGAATCAGGTGTCCTTCAGGCTGACTGATGAGGGTGGCTACCGACTCGCCTTCCTTAGCCCTTTACGTTTTGGGGTAACCCCGACTTTTAGTCCCTATGGGGGTCACCCAGGGAAGTTGCTGGCGCCTCTCTCCCCTTCTTTTTGGCCCGTTTGCTTGTAGCCTGGACCAGGACACTCCGGCTGCTTGCCTCTTGTGAACTATGGGCCCTAACTGTGGCTACGTGGCTGCGGACTCTGTAGTGTTGTCTTGGGGGTGTAAAGTGCCCCCTCATGCAGGTTTGGCAAAGGAAAGGTGAATCTATCCCTGCACTGGGACCTGCTACCCGTTTGGGCCTGGTTCTCCCTGACAGTCTCCTTACTTTCCACTCCGTTGCTCTCTCTTTAGCTGTGTGTGGATTTCGGGTAGCACTCCCAGGTGACCGTTCTCCCCCGTCGGTAGTCACTGCGCGGACGCTGTTAGACTGCCACAGCTCCAGGGTCTGCTCCTCACGTCTGCTTTCCCTGAGCTGCACACTAAACCGGCTCACTCGTGGGACCTGCACTGCTACTCCTGTCTGAGCTCCACTTCCATGCTCCTCACTCCTCCACACTCTGCTTCAGACTGCTCTTCTCCTCCTCCTTCCTCTTTTCCCTTTTGTGCCTGCCTACGCCACCTAGCAACCAGGCTCTCTACCACACCCCTTGAATGGAGATGGAGGCTTCGCCCCCTCCACCCCTCGGGTGGAGGTGGAGGCTTCGCCCCCTCCTGGGATCCCCAGGGGTCCTCTCAAAGGTACATGTGTGAGACCTGATCACTATGCGCCTGTGTAGTCACACCTCGGTCAGCCCTCTGGATTACCTGTGTTGTACTGTCCCCAGCATGGGAGCAGTACTCAGTGGTGCCTGACCAGGTCAGGGGCGCCACATTCCCCCTTAGTTATCACCAGCACGTCCTCGGGCTGCAAGACAACATTTTAAAATGCGTAAAACATTAAAACATGGTAAAACGTTTTAAAACCACCAGGTACCATACATCACCACCCTCCACCCACAAGTCCGTTAACCCACCCTAAACCCTCTCTCGTTGGCCGCGCCTTCAGCCACTTCTGGCAGGATGTAGAGGCGGCTTTCATGGTCTGGTGGTTTCAGGGTATACCTGGCCTGGTGGAGCCGCGCCTTCAGCCTCTTCTGGCAGGATGTAGAGGCGGCCTCCACAGTTGGTGCTGACCAGGTACCCTGTTTGTGGTGGAGAACCAGGCCCCATAAACAGGCATGCTCCCTGGTTGCAGGCGAGCCAGGCCCCTAAACAGGCTGGCTCTGGTGGTGGTACCTCTGGGGTAACTATTTACACTGCGAGAGTTGGTGGCTATAGCCAGTTCATAGCCTTAAGGTTCATGGGTTTCTCACATTAGTTCATGTGGGCACATTTCTTGAACATTAACGTTGCAAAACTTCAAACTTTAACTTCTGTACTTTACTTTACATGCTTTACACAGATTCCTCCTCACCAGGGCTTGGGCCTGTAGGGCTGCGGCACCTGTTGCTTTCTCCATCTCTGTCATCATCTGTAGTGGTCTCATCAATGGGTTCTTTGTCTTTTCTTTCCTCTTCTTCTGTGTCTGTTTCTTTTGCAGGATTACTGTAGGGACTTCTGGGACATGGTGTAACATCCAGTGCGTACCATCCGCGTTCTCCTTGGTGCATGGTGAATTCCACTGAGTCTCCCATCTGTAGATTTCTTCCTGGATGTCCTCTGGGTAAATGTGCTCTAACATCCCTTCTGTTTACAAAGATACCTTCTTTCATGCCAGGTGCAACTATGAAACCATATCCACTCTTCAAGCTGAAGTCTTCCACAACTCCACGACAAAGTGGGCCTCTGACCTGTGATTTGGCTCTTCTTAAAGACCGTTTCTCTTCCAAGTCTCTGGCTGTTACTTCATCCTTCCTATTCGGAGATTGCTGTGCAGGGGAAAACTTTGTTCTGCTGCGGCGCCGTGTCTTGCGGGCTGGATTCTGCTGGGTTGCTACTTCACTGCTTGCAGGCTCCCAGGTGAGGTATCTGGGCAAATCTTCCTCAGCGGAGGGTGTCGGGCTCTCTTCATCCCAGCGGGAATATGGCAACATCTCTGGCTCTGGGCATGGATCCACTGCTGATGGCTCCGGGGTCAGCTCCTCAGCCTTCTGTTCTCCTCTCCCCCTTAGTTCTTCTGAGCACTCCTGTTGTGGCAGCGCTGGGGATGGGTGTTCATCAGCCGGCCAGGGCAATGGACTTTTTGGCGTGGATATTGCCGGAATCCTCCTGGGGGTGTGCGGAGGGAGCAGATACCGGTCCACCATCTCCTGTGGGAACTGGGCCTCTAGGTCAGCCTTCAGCTTCCAGTATTCGGGGTCCTCCCCTAGCAGGGACTTCCTAGCAGGGACTTCCTTAGACTGGGGAGCGGTGTCTGCTCTGGCCTTGCAGGCCGGGGTAAACAGTGGTACAGTCTTGTCTTGGCGGGCCGCGCCTGACATGGCGGCGGCCTGGTCTTGGCGGGCCGCGCCTGACATGGCGGCGGCCTGGTCTTGGCGGGCCGCGCCTGACATGGCGGCGGCCTGGTCTTGGCGGTTCGAGCCTGGCGTGGCAGCGGCCTGGTCTTGGCGGGCCGAGCAGGGCATCGCTGCGGCGGCCTGAATTGGCTTCGCAGCTGCGACGGGATCTGTGCAGGCTGGGCTGGGCGTCGCTGCAACGATCTGGGCTTGGCGGGCCGCACCTGACGTGGCTGCGGCCTGGTTCAGCACCTCACTTGCGGCGCGGACGAGCGTCGCTGCTGCGGTGGGGTCTTGGCGGGCCGGGCCTAGCATGGCGGCGGCCTGGGTCAGCGTCACACCTGCGGCGTGGATGAGGGTCGCGGCGGCAGCCGGATCTTTGCGGGCCGGGCAGGGCATCGTTGC